>NW_028127572.1:662500-1325000 GCF_965231255.1 Vanellus vanellus
GGGAACTCATTACCATAGGCTACTACCCACCCCGGTATGCGCATTATAGTCTCTCGGTGGTCCTTCAGAATCCTCTGGGAGTCGTTGACTCCTTTTCAATCACTCTATTGTTTTGGTCAACTGTCCTTATCTGGTTGCCAAAGCCGCTGCTCTATGGCTCCAGATGGCTCTGCTCCTCTGCCACTTCCAAGGTAGAGCTGCCCCAGGGTCACCATTCAGGAGCCTCTCAGCTACGACTCTCGCTATGCATTTTGCCATGTTGCAATGTCTCTCTGGATGTTGTTTCCCCGTAGCGGGGCCATGGTGGGGACAGGCACATCCCCAGCGCTCGTGGGGAGCTGGAGGGTCCTGGGGCTGCTTGCCCTGCTGCAGGCATGTGGGAAGAGCGCGGGGTCCCCCCCGCCCCCTCCGGGCACCGTCCCTGCCCACAGGCTGCCTGCAGAACCTGACACAGGCAGGCACCTTGGTTCGGGCGGCATTGCCCCCCCCGCTGCTACTGCAAGAGGAGGTCGCCCCTGACGGCACCTTGGCGTTGTCCCGAGAGCCCCCGGGGAGCACAGGAGGGGCTCTGCCCGCAGCCCCGGGGACCCTTTTCCCCCGGAGGGGGGCAGGAGCAGGAGCCGCCTGTCCGGTGCTGGCAGCCCCTTCCCCTAGAGCTGCAGGGGGACAGCCGGGGGGGCTGCAGGGATCAGACACGGACGGGTCCGTGGTCCTTCCTGCCCAGCAAGGTCACAGCTCCACCCCCTCAGCTGCATGCACCCCCCCACGGCCACAGCTCCTGCTTCCCCCCTCCCCAAATCTACACCTGCCTTCTACAAGCCAGTCATTTACAGAAATTCAACATTAAAACCGCACCTGGGGGCCAGCACAGCCCTGCAGAGCACAGCTCCAGCCCTCGGTGCCCCCAGACCCCTGTGCCCGGCAGCGGGGGGCAGGACAGCCCCATGGTCCAGCTCTTCTCCCGCAGCTCCTCCGCGTTCGGCTCCCCTTCCCCCTCCTCTTCTGCCCCCGCCACCTCCTCCTCCCACACTCCTCTCTTGCCGCTGTCCTTCTGGAGGGAGACAGGGACGGCGCAGCAGTTCCTCCTGCCCGGCCAACACCTCCCTGCTCAGCTCAACCCCCCCCGCTGCTGCCGGGGTACGGAGCGCTGCCCAGCTCTGACCTCCCCGTAGCGGACGCGAGAGTCCAACTGCCCTCGATACCTCCATAACCGGCTGGATCCATCCAGAGCAGGAACTCCCCGCAGCGGGAGCAGGAGATGGTCCGAGAGCGGAAGATCCCCTCGGAGTGGGTGCGGGAGGGCAGAGACTGCAGTCCCCCCCCGCGTTGGCATCGTCCCGAGTTCAGAGCCTTCTCTGGGGGACACTGTGGGGAGGAGGCGGTGCTGGCAAAGAGGGGGGGTTCCCTTCTCCCCTCCCACCACTGGGGGATGGATGGGCCGAACAGATCCGACCCCCGCCGACCCCATCCGAGCGGAGCCCACCCCATCCGAGCGGAGCCGAGCCCCGCCGGTGCCCGCGGGCGCGGTGCGGCTCCTCCCGCCGCGGGTGACGGCGCGCAGGAACCGGCCCCGCGGCACCGGGCGCTGCAGCTGCTCGTCCCGCTGCGCTCCGGCGGGGCGGCGCGGGCTCGGGGAGCTCCTGCCCAGGGCGGGGGCGGGCGGGCGGAGCGGGGCGCTGCCGGGGGCCGGGGGGCGGCCCGCGGGGGAGGGGGCGTGTGGCGATGGGAACGCGCGGACTGCGATATGCAGGATCGAAACCGGAATCCGCTGTATTAAGCAAGCGTGCTCTTTACATACCTTTCTACCAAGGCAGTAATTTTCTACTGTACTTGTTTACACCATCGCGTACTCTAAAAGATCACGTTCCCACCGAAAAAGGAATCTCTCTTCCCTGTGAGCAGCACCTCCTTATCTCGGGAGGAGCTTCACACAGCTTCATCGTCTGCCAGAACAGTGCTGCAGCTGCTTATTCCTCCCGATTAGTTCTACCCCACTTAACCCTTCTTTTGCCTCAGTCCCCACATCTCGTGATCATGTGTTGCCATCTCATGTTGAGCTTCTCATCAATCAGCACCCCCAGGTCCTTCTCCCCAGGGCTGCTCTCCACCCATTCTCCGCCCAGCCTGGATTTGGGCTGGGGATTGCCCCGACCCAGGAGCAGGACATTGCACTTGTCCTGGTTGAACTTGATGAGGTTGGCATGGGCCCACCTCTCCGGCCTGTCATTAGTAGAAGGCCAGGTCTGCAGCACCCCGGTTATCAGCCCGGCTCGGGTGGGAGGGGATGCTCCTGCATGGGGGGGGTTGCCCTGCACTGGGGGGGAAATGCCACCGAGGGAAGGTCTTGTCGAAGTGGAGGCCGCGCTCATGCTCCCTCTCCCCCATCCCTCCCCAGATCGCCCCGGCAGAAGGTCCCAAGGCCAGTGAGTGGATGGTCATCATCACGGGGCCGCCCGAGGCTCAGTTCAAGGTGCGCTGGGTGGGGGCTGTGGGTGGGGGGGGACACTAAGGGACAAGTCGCGGGCGTCCCTGTGGTCACCACGGTGCTGCCAGCCTGGCATGGCCTCCCTCAGTGCCG
The DNA here is from genome assembly GCF_965231255.1 of Vanellus vanellus. NCBI lineage: Eukaryota > Metazoa > Chordata > Aves > Charadriiformes > Charadriidae > Vanellus > Vanellus vanellus. Next base: position 665,079 of record NW_028127572.1, read on the forward strand.
GGGGAGCTCTTTGCTGGGTACAATGGTTTTGATGCTGCTGGACGTGGGGACATCGTCTCCTTTGGGGATAGAGAGGCAGAACGGGCGCTGCCTGATGGTTTTCCTTCCCGTCCGTCTCCTCCCCAGGCCCAGGGGTGAATATTTTGGAAGCTGAAAGAGGAAATCTTCTTTAACGCGAAAGAAGAAGTGAAGCTTGAAGCCCACATCAAGGTGCCTTCCTTCACTGCCGGCCGTGTGATAGGCAAAGGTGTCAAGATTGTAGGTGGTGGTGCCCCGGGGATGCAGAGTTGGGCATCACCCATCACCCCTGCCCACCCCAGGGGGACAAATCCCGGGTGCACAGTGGTTTCAGCAACGTCTTGACCCTCAGCCCCCATGTCCTGGTGGTGGTTCTCGTTGGTCCCAAGGAAGGGGGGCCCACACAGGGTGCCTGGTGCTGTGGTGACAGCTGCAGCAGAGGATTTTGGCTCTTCCACAACAAAACCCTCTTGTGATTTGCTCCAGGTGAACGAACTGCAAAACTTAACCAGCGCGGAAGTCCTTGTGCCACGAGACCAAACCCCAGACGAGAACGAGGAGGTCATCGTTAAAATAATTGGGCATTTCTTTGCCAGTCAGGTACGGTTTGGCCATGGCTTTACCCGATATTCCCCGGCCGCTTTCGTCCACTGAGGAAAGGCGTGGGGTGGCTGAGCCCAGCACCACCTGAGCATCCCGCCGCTCTTCTTTTGGATGGTCCCCGTGCCCCCAAGATGCACTGAAGGTGTTTCGGTAACTCCCCCCGGCTGTGCGAGCGCTGAAGTTGAAGATTGGCTTCACTGAGCTAAAAATGGGTGTTTTGAATGCCATGCAGAGCAGCACCCGGGGTGTGAATGGACTCCCTGGTGCCGGCAAGGCCACCCACATCCCACCTGAGTGCATCTTCCATAACCTTGTCTCCTGTCCACTTCAGCGGAACGGTGGCCCCCCAAAAATTCAGGCTCTCTCGAGGAGTGAAGCACAAGTTAAAAAAAAAAAAGAACAAAACAAAACAAAAAATTAACAAAAAAAAACCCAAACACACACCAGCACCACCCCCACGAAATTAATTACAGCTTGTCCAGAGTGAAAAGTTGGGAGTGGCGAGATGCTCAGTGGGGGCTCGGGAGTGGTTGGTGGGGGGAGAAGCGGTGCCCTGACCCCCACCTCTTGCTTTTCCCCTCTCTTCCCCAGGACTGCACAGTGCCAGATGAGGGAAATGCTCCAGCAGGTGAAGCAGCAGGAGCAGAAACACGCTCCGGGAGCCCCGGCCTCGCAGCACAGCAAGGGAGGCTCCCGCCGTGCCGCCCAGCACCGCCCGATGACTGTAACCCCGCCGCCAGACATCCCCCCCCCCCTCTCCCACCCCCAGCAGGTCAGGGGAGCAAACCAAAGACCCCCCCAAACACACAGCCCCCCATTCCCTGCGGCGCTGCGAGGATGCACAGCCGAGGGGTACGGGGAGGGCTCTCTCCATCCCACAGCCTCCCCCTTCCTCCTCGCTCGCCTCCCGACGCTCTCCCTTTAATTGGACTAACGTGGGCAGGTTTGGGTACCTCAGCACCTCGCGCTTGTGTCTCCCTTTTAGAGATTTTGTGTGCCTTGGAAACCTGAGAGTTGGAGGGTTTTTTTATTAATTTTCTAATAAAAAAAGAACCGAGTTGGAAAAGCGATGGGGATAGGCAGCACTCTGGTCATTCTCTCCGGGGCGTTGTGGAGGAAGGCTGCCAGTCTTCCTCCCAGTGTACTTTTCCCCGTTGGCTCCAGACTGCTGCTGGGGCTGAGCTCTGAGCCGCCAGAGCGGTTCTCAGCAGACGGTCACTCGGCGCAGACAATGAGGCCCTGAATAGCCCTTCCTGTGCTCTTGATGGCTCCGGACGGCTCTGCTCCTCTGCTGCTTCTAAGGTGGGGCTGCCCCAGTGCCCTCACTCAGGAGCCTTTTGTCTGTGCAGGTCTCACTTGTGACAGGGGGTGGGGGTGTTGCCAAACTAACTGCTGTGCTGCGATGTGTGAGTGGGTGTTCCCGCCCGTGTCAGTGCCAGAGCTCTTCCGTAGGCTCCTTCTGCCAGCGGAGAGCCAGGGGCCGCTCCTTCGGGAGAGAGCTTGTTTAAAAAGAGGAAAAAAAAAAGGGGGGGGGGGGGTGAAAGGAGAAAAAAAAAAGTGGGAAAAGAAAAAAGGGGAAATAGAAAAAAAGGGGGAAAAATGAAAAAGAAAAACAGGGGAAAAGGCGGGGGGAGAGAAAAAAAAACGGTGGGGGGAAGGGGAAACAGAAAAAAGGGGGAAAAAGCAAAAAGGGGAAAAAGAAGAAAAAGGAGGGGGAAGCAAAAAACAAAAGGGAGAAAAAAGAAAAAGGGAAAACGGAAAAAACCCCCACATATTAAAAAACAAAGGTAGAAAAGAAAAAAAACCAAACAAACCAAGGAAGGAAAGTGGGAACAGCCGCCAGGCAGGAGGAGGGACAGGAGCCGGGGGAGGGGGGAGGGGGGGGGAGGGGGGGGGAGGTGGCGGTGCCAGCGCCGGCCCCGGGGGCTGCGACACCACGTTTTTGTCCTCTGCTGCAAAGTGTTCTGTGAAAAACAACCAACCAAATCCCACCCACCGACAACATCAAAACCCAAAGAGAAATCTCTCCAGCTCACAGGAGCCTGAGCTCGCTCTCCGTTGCTCTCTTTCCAGTGTCTCGGGGGGGTCACGGCCGAGCTGAGATTGGGGGGAGTGGTGGTGGGAGTTTGCCCCATGGCTGTGATGGGGGGAGAAGGGCTGGGTGGGGAGTGGGGGATGTGCTGTGGGGTTTTTTTGGGGTGGTGGTGGTTTTTTGCCAGGTGTCGCTTTACCCAGTGGCTCGGGGAGGCGTTGGCATCAGGAAGCCTGTGCTAAAGCGGGGTGGGGGCCTCGCCGCAGTTGGTTAGCAGAGCCAAAGTGGTTATTAATGGTTCTTAAGGGCGCCCTAATTATGCCCGTGTAACTGGGAAGCTCAGATGCCCCCTAACCACCCCCCCCCGGTGCTTCTCTAGCCAGGCGAGCGCTGGGCGTCCCCCCCGCAGGAGAGGAGCACACCTCCCGGGTGGGTGGAAGGGCATCACCCAACGGGGAGAGGACCAAGATGGGGCTTGGGTGTCCCTTGGGGTGGCCGGGTGGCGGGGTAGGGCTGCCACGATGAGGGACACCCCCACGCCTTTCTCCATGGCTCCCACAGCTCTGCTCCCTCCCTCCCTCCCTCCCACCCATCCAGTGCCACCGGAGAGGTGGTGTCCCCCCTCCCGGGGCGGGCAGGGGCTGTGCCACCCCATCTAACACCTCAACGCACCAAAGCACCTCACTGGGGGAGGGACCCTGTGCCTGGTAGCCCCGTGCGCCCCAGCACTGTAAGGATGGGGCTGAGCCCCCACCACGGCCACCCTGTGCAAACCAAAGACCCCCACACAGACCCCCCCACCCCCATTCACCGTGGCGCTGCGAGGATGCACAGCCGAGGGGTACGGGGAGGGCTCTCTCCATCCCACAGCCTCCCCCTTCCTCCTCCTTCGCCTCCCGACGCTATCCCTTTCGTTGGACTAACACAGGCAGAGAGAGAGAGAAAGAGAGGTTTTATTCTTCTTCTTTTTTTTTAAATTTTTTATTTCCTAAAAGCCACCGGTTTTTCATCCCAGGCATGGCCAGAGGAGCTCGCCCAGCATTGAGGGGGGGAGGTTGGGCTGCGGCGCACAGCGCAGCGGCTCGTCAGTTTTTAGAATTAATGTAACGCTAACGAAACTAACGGCGATTTTTAAGTTTTGCAAGGATTTTAATTCTTTCTTTATTTATTTCTTTTCAGAGGGGGCCGGGGCAGGAGGGGAACATTTGTTTTTTAGCAAATGCCGGCTTTTCAAGAGGTTAAAGGAAACGCCGTCCTCGGCTGTAAATGCTCCCCTCCAGCGTCCTGGATGGGGGGGACAGATCTCCGAGGGGCCAGCTGTATCCTTGGAGGATTCCCCATTTGTCTCCCCAGACCCTGCGGTTTATATTTCCTGACTCGGTGAGGGTGCAGGATTATGCCCGAGTGGATTACACTGTCTGGGATATTTCCCTCTGGTGGTGCCATAGTGAAGTCTCTGTTGCCAGTTTGTGATGTCCGGCGCTCAACGTCACGGGAAGAGTGGTGGGATGGGACTCGGGGCATTTTGTTTGTTAAGGGCCATTTGGTTTTGGTTGTTCTGTGCCATCTTGAGATAAGCCCGGGCTGAGCTGTTTTGCAGCTCCCCCCAAGTTCTCTCTGCACAGCCAAGGCACGGCGGGGGTGGAGCTGAGTGGGATGGCAGCTCCCTGCCTCTCACCTCTGGTGCTCTGAAACCGGCTTGGCTGGCTGCTCCCACACAGTGTGTTACTGGCTTGCCCCGCAGGTAAAGAACCCAGATTTGGGATGCCACTGGGGTGTCCGTAAGGGGTCCTGGGCGGCCCTTATGGGGTCCGGGGGGGGGGGAATCTTACAGGCCAGAGGGTGTCTGGGGCAGCCCTTCAAGGATCTGGGGGTCCCCTCTGGTGCCTCTGGGGAGGCTTTTGTGTCTGGAGAGGGCCGAGCTGGTTGCAAGAGGTGCTTCCTCCCTTTCTCCAGCCCACCCAGCTCCCCCGACACCACCACCCCCCCAGGTTGGTGGGTGCCAGCAGTGCCAGCCTGTCCCACTGGGTCGGGCACTGAGGGGGGCACAGCCCCAGCCGCGGGATGGGAGGATGAACCACAGCACCAGGGATAGAGAACAACATTTTATTTCTTTAACATTTCCCATGGGGAGCACCCCAGGGTTGCGCGGCTGCACCGCAGCTGGTGCCAGGAGGGACTCCAACATCCCCCCCACAGCTCACCTGGCTCCGCTCGTGATGCTTTTGATGGGGCTCAGCGCGGTCTCTTCTGTGCTACGGACCAAGCGGCTCCAGGTAGGCGACTGCTGCACCGCACTGTGCCGCAGCGTGGGGTGGGGTGGGGGGCTGCGGCGCGGGGCTGGGAGCTGCTCCCGTCTCACCCAGCTCCCGGGGTCCTGCAGAGGGACTGGAAGAAGCCAAAGCAAGGGACGACGGACGCGAGAGCCCGCCCAGAGGAGCAGAGCAGTGAGTGGCCCCGGCACCGAGCACCATGCAAACAGCCCACACCCCACGGCAGCCCTGAGCCGGGGCTGTGCCGGGGGCTGCCGGCCGCTCACTCCGTCCCCTCCCTCAGCAGCTTCTCGGCTAGCGGATGAAGGATGGGAGCTCAAGTCGACACAGGAGAAGCAGGGAGTGTGGGGGAGACCCCCAGATCCTGCCCCAGACCCTCAGCCCGTGCCCTGCCCTGCCTGCGCTGGGCAGCCCTGCCCGCCTGCTGAGGAGGGGGTGCTGCCCGCGGGCTCCAGCGGAGGAGACGGGGTGCAGCGGGCTCTCTTCTCTTTCCTCCTCTGCAGGGCAACCGAGGAGGCAGCACCGGGCCCCACAGGACCCACTGGGCTCCCTGCCAACCATATACCATCTGAGCAGTGATGCCTCTCTCTACCCCCTGCCCCCCCCCCCAAGCCCCCAGGTCCCCCTGCCCTCCTCTGCCGCCTATAGGTCCTATCAGTGGGGACAGCTCCTTCTGGTCCAGGCACCCCCCGGGCTCCTGGGCCCCCCGAGGGCCACCGCAAGAGCCCCTGCAGCCTGTGCTCGCTGGCCAACTCGGAGGACTGCAGCAGCCTGTTGAGGAGCAGCTTCTCTTCTCAGAGCTCCCTCTACCACTTCCTGGAGCCCTGGCCCAGTGCAGCAACAGAGCCAGTGGTGCTCACACACTCAGGACAACCCCGCTCTCCCATGGCTGCTGGTGGGGCAGTGGGGAAACCAGGGCTGGTCCTCAGCCAGGAGCTGCCAGCAGGGACCGAGAAAGAGTGGGTTCCCAGGTAGGGGATGGACAGGACACAGAGGCCCACGGACGAGCACCTGTCCCCCGGAAGGCCCCCAGCCATGGACATGGACAAGGTGGAGCGGGTGCAGGAGATCACCCGCACTTTCCAGGACTTGAAGGCAAAGACGGAGGAGTCCTGCAAGACCACGGGCAGGGAGTGTGGCCAGGCAGACCCAGGGCTGTGCAGGGCAGGAAGGTGCCCGCGGCAGGGCTGCGCCTGGCTGTGGGACTACCTGAAGGGCTGGTGGAGATGCCACTAGCCGTGTCTGCTTCTGCCAGCCCTGCAAGTGGTGACAGCGCCAGGCCCAGAAGACCAACAGTGCCCCAAATACTGAGCGGCTGTGGGGTGTGGGGCCAGGAACCCCTCTGGGGTACCCCCTATGTGAAACGTTAAAGAAATAAAATGTTTGTCTCTAGCCCTCGTGCTGTCCTTCCTCCTCCCATCCCACGCCTGCGGGTGCTCCCCCGAGGGAGCAGGCTGCAATCAGCAAGCACTGTGTGTTGAGCTCCCCTGCTCACAGCCATGCTCCGCCTGAAGGCGGTGAGTCAGGAGCAGCCCCCAGCTGACTTGGGCGCAAAAAGGTTCATCTGACTCAGTGGGTGAGGAAGGGCCCGTTTCAACTCTGTACCTTTGGCATTCTCAGGTCAGAGGATTTGATGGAGCCAACTGAGAGCGGCAGCATACGCTGTGGGGCTCTGAGCTGCTGCGTGGTGCCAGGTCTATCCAACGTCAGGCAGTACGTTCCCAGGAGACGTCACCGCTGACAACTCTTCCAAGGAAGTGGGGCCGTTTCTGTTGTCGTAGCCTGCCTGGAGAAACAGCCCCACGGAGCTAATAGTCTGCTGAGCAGCAAGGGAGCAGAGTCGCTGACTCTCAACCAAGGACTGAAGTACAGCAACTCACTCTATTGCCTTCCCCCTTCGCCCGCTGCCTCCCACAGTTTGGAAGAAACCAACCAGGGAGCTCCAAAGGAAGGGACCCCTCCCCCACTCCCCCAAATCTGCCCAACATCCCCAAAGCTCCCCAAACATACGGGACTCCTCCCACACACCTCCACTCCCCACACCGACAACCCTCCCCCTCCCCCAACGCTCCAAAAAGCAGCAGTCCTTAGGGCAGACTCCTTAAGCTGACTCCACAGCTACGGCTCCCCGTCGGCTCTGGGGGAGACAAGGGGGCCCCGGGGGGTCTCCGTGGGCTTTGAGGGGGTCCCAGGGCTGCCCACGGGCTCCCAGCAATGCCCGTGCCCACCACCCACCCCCGCTTCAGGGGGCCCAGCGCTGACACCCCCCGACCCATCTCGGGGGTACCTGGGGTGAGCCTGAATCGGCCCTGTTCCCCCCGGGGACCCCCCACTCGGCTCTGCTCCCCCCCAAAAAGGCCCAGGCCGCCCCCCGAGCCCCCCAGCCCGGTCCCGCCACCCCACAATCCCCCGAACTGGCCCTGGACACCTCCGCACCACCGCTCCTGCCGCCGCCGCCCCGCCCGCCCGCCCACTCTCCCTCTCCCGCTCCCGCTCCCGCTCCCGCTCCCGCTCCCGCCCTCCTCGGCCCCGGTCCCCCCCGTCTCTCCCGGTACCGACCGTCGCAGCTCCCGACCGCCGACGCACACCGGAAACGTTCTCCTTCGCGTCCGCCCAACCGCGCACGCGCCGAAGGGCAAACCCGGGCCACGCCCCCCAGCGTCGCCGCGGCGAAAGCGGGCGAGAGGGGCGGGGCCGCGCCGAGGAGAACGAGGGGGCCGGGCCCCACCGCAGCCCCGCACCGGGCACTGCGAGTTCGAAACCGTCCCTGCCCTCCCCAAAATCAGCCGGGACCGCCCGAAACCAGCCCAGCCTTCTCCAAAATGAGACGGACGTCCGCCTGCAGAGCCCCGCCAGCCCCCCCGACGGACATCACGGGGATGGGGGCAAAGAAAACAACCAGAAAGGTACTGAAAATAACGTGGAGACGGTGCTTAGAGATCCTTCCGAGAGGCAAAACCCGGCCTTTGTTCTCATTTTTGAACACGGGGTTTCGCAGTGCTTCGCGGGCAGTGGTTATCCAGGGGCATCAGCTATCCCGGGAAGCGAACGTTCCCATCCCGTGTGGCAAAAGTCCACTCGCATGAATAACTTAGACAAAACCCGCCCACAAAAGGGCAAGAGGCACCTTTGGTCACCCTTTGCTTGAAGCTTCGCTAAAACTGTATACTCAGATTGGCCCTGTCCTGCAGTTTCTTTCCCAGAGTTTTGCCCCAAACCCACGCTTCTAGCCCCGCTCCCCAAGCCCTCCCTCAGGGCCCACCACCTTTCCCCAGCCCAGCCTGTCCTTAAAGCTTTTCTTTCCACACACGGCCCTTTCCACTCACCTCCCTCCGGGGCCTCCTCTCTCACAGGCACCTCACAGCCCTGCAAACCTCCCTCTCCCGAAAACCCATTCCCCCCTCACTCCCCCCTCACGCAACACCTCTTCCCCTCACACACTCGCTCCCACCCCCCCCACCATCCTCTCTTCCTCTCTCCTCCCCCTCCCCCCATCTTTCGCCCCCCCTTCCCCTCTCCTCCCATTCAAAATGCCGCCGCCCTTCCCCTCTCGCCTTTTCCTGTCTCAGCCCCCGCCCCCCGCTCAGGTGACACCGCACACAGCCGCCATGAGGCGCGGCGGGGACGGCCGGGGCTGTGAGAGGCGATGGCGGTGAGATCCCCCCCTCCCCTTCCAGGAGTGGCCCCGGCCCTGGGGCGGCCCCTGCCTCCCTCCTCCCCACAGGCTCTCCTCAGGGAGAGCCCCCAAATCTGTCCCCTGGGCGGCTCCACAGCCTCCTGTGTGTCCGGGAATGGGGTTTCCTTCAGGGAGAGCCCCCAAATCCATCTCTGTCATTGCCCTACAGCCTCCTGCATGGCTGGGAGCAGGGATTCCCTCAGGGATAGATCCCCCCTCATCCCCAAACCTATCCCCAGGGTGGTCCCACAGCCTCCTGCATGGCTGGGAGCAGTGTTTCCCTCAGGGAGAGCCCCCAAATCCATCCCCAGGGTGGTCCCACAGCCGCCTGTGTGGCCAGGAACGGCGTTTCCCCCATGGATGGAGCCCTCTCCTTCCCCCTACCCCACTCCTGGGCAGCCTTTTCCTCCCTCCCACCTTCTCCCCACAGCTCTTCCAGGGCTGGGAAAACACTCCTGCCCTTTCTCTTCCTGCGGGTTTTGAGAAGAGCCCCCTGTCTTCCCAGCCCACATGTGGGGTGTGGGCAGCTCCACGCCTTGTGTTTGAAGTGGGAATTGGGATATTTCAGTTTTCTTCTGCGATCAGGCATGGTTGTGAAAGGGCCAGTTGTAGTGGTTAGGCTTTGGTGGGTGAGTAACAGCAAATCTTATTGAACTTTTCCTTTTTTTCAGATTTTGTGTAGGGGGCTCGTTGTCCTCACGCCCGCGAGTTCTGCTCCAGGTCAAGCGAAGCCCCATGGAACTGGCCCTAAGGGCGGCGGCGGCCATGGACCAGCGCCCCTTTGGCGTCGAGAACGTGGTTTATTTTGAGGTGAATCTCCCTGTTTTTCTTGAGAAGCGGGGGGCTGGTTTGTAGTGAGGCTTAAAACCCCGGGTTGTGCCTAAGTGTGGGGCTGATTTCAACCTCAGGGGCTGCGACTCCGTCCTCAGGGGCTCCGACTCACAGCCCTGGCAGCACCGTCAGCGCGCTGGGCTCAGCGTTCTCTTGTATTTTGAAGGGTTTCTTACGGATCGGCAGCAGCCGGGGATATTTAGCAGCTGTGTATTGGTGGTGGAATCCGTGTGGTGAAAAGATCTTTGGGGTAAAGAGGTGAATAGGTGGTTTGTTTTTTTTTCACCTCGAGAATGTTTCTTGTTGCCTTGTACCTGTAAAAAGATGTTCAAATCGTTAAGGTGTTCAAATCGTTTCATAAAATTACCCCCTAGACAGGAATATGTTTTGTGGTTGGTTTGAGGTTTTTTTATGAGTCCTTTCAGCCTGCTCTCCAGGTGGAAATGGGCAATGCAAAGGCATTACAATGATAGATTTGCTAAATATGTTGCCAAGGTCTATATTAGTGGCTTTCCCTGAAGCGGGGAAAAGACGTCCTGTTTAATTCTTGTTTGCATTTCAAATTCTCTGTGAAATGGATTAAGCAGAGAGGGCTTCTTTTTGTGGGTCTGCCCTTGGGAGGAGAACGCCTTTAGGAAAAGGCTTTTCTGGAGGGGATGGAGAACTTAATTGCTGATGTCTCTAAAAGCGCGCCCTGTTTGGGTTCTTTGAATTTTCCAGTGTGGGAAAAGCCGCAGAAGTGTGTATTTCTGTCCAGCTGCAGAGAAATGGGTAATACTGAGCCCTACAATAGCTTGGTTGTTTTTTTTCCCCTGTGTGATGACTGGTGTGGAGGGAGTTTGTACCAAAGAGTCAACTTCTGATTGTGGGCAGCCCCTGTTTTAGGAACTGTTGCGCAGATTGCCTATCGATGCAACTGCTGCCGCGACTCCCGCACTCCCTGCTGCTGTCAAGCTTTTATTACTTGTTCTGAAAAGCTCTCGAAATACGTGCAGAGCTGCGCGGCTCCCCCGAGCCAGGTGTCCACGGCCACTGCCTCCTCGGCTCCTGTTGGCCATGGCTGACTATTTTCAGCAGGATTCGAATATGTCTGTGTGCTCCTCCTTCCTTTTTAGCCATCTGTTATTTGAGTTTGGGACTCGGAGGCCTTACTGTCTTCCTGCGCTCTGTTTTTTATCACTGTTGACAGTTCTGGATTCACCAATAACAGTACTCAGCGCTTACATCTGGAACTCCCTGAAAACAATGAACTCATTGATCCAGGGCCAAAGGTTTAGAAATAAATGGAACAAGGTCAAGCCTTGGGATCTTTAGTAACGTGATTCGGAGCCTCTCACCTGGCTTCTTGGTGGAGCTGGCACAGAGGTCGGTGATAATCCAAAACTGCAGAGCGAGCTGGGTGCCCGTGGAAGGGGAACCGCACTCTCAAGTGGAAATACTTGGGGTCTCGTTGCCTGTGGGAGGGAAAGGGACGTCAAGAGTCAACCTAAAGGAACTTCTCACCTTCAGAGGTCGCGCTCTGGAGGTGATGGTTAATTGAGGGGAGTCGTGGAAGTGTGCCTTACTGAGCAACATGCTGCTGCTGGCCCGAGACTAAATGTCTCCAAAGTTTGGGATTGGTTTAAGTGCTTTTTGGTTATTAGCTGGATGTCACTCTTAGAAGCACCTCTTGCCCTGTCTGGAGGGGTTTGCTGCTGCCTCCTGCATTGGGCCGAGGGGACCGGCAGCCCTCAGGACAGGGACTTTCTCAGGCGCGGAGGTTAAACCTGGTGCGTGCTGCTTAAAAACTGCTCTGGGTGTTAGTGCGGCGGTCACGGTGAGAAATGTGTTGGCTTAGGGGAGCCTGAGATTTGCATTCCTCTTAACTGCGGGGGATTTTGGGGAGCCTGTGTGGTACAATCCCCTTCCTGCTCCCAGATTCCTGTCACTGACCCGTCAGCGGGGTGTTAGCAGAGCTGATGCCCGCAGCGGCTGAGGGTCGGCATGATCCCGGCATCGCCGGAGCTCTGGAGCCAAGGAATGGGAGCGTGGCCCATTTCCATCACAGCTTGTGAGGGAAATAGTGCGGTTTGATATAGCCGGGGTGCGTAAACGGGGATTCCTCTTTGTACAATCCCCTTCCTGCTCCCAGATTCCTGTCACTGACCCGTCAGCGGGGTGTTAGCAGAGCTGATGCCCGCAGTGGCTGAGGGTCGGCATGATCCCGGCATCGCCGGAGCTCTGGAGCCAAGGAATGGGAGCGTGGCCCATTTCCATCACAGCTTGTGAGGGAAATAGTGCGGTTTGATATAGCCGGGGTGCGTAAACGGGGATTCCTCTTTGCACATGTGCTTACAGGGTGCACGCATGTGTGTTACGTGGAGTGTTTCTTAATGCCTGCGAAGATTTACGAGATTGGTTAATGAGCGTTGCTTTGCTGTGCAAGTGCAAAGTGTTATTTTCATGGAGAAACCAGCTCGGATGTTCCGTTTAGGCATTCTGCCTTTAAAAAAAGAAAAATATTTTAAAGCTTTCCTTGCAGGCAGAATAACATCTGCTTTTGAGGATTGTTTCTTTCCCTGCAGGGTGGGAAAATCTACAGCCTCGCTAAGGCCGCAGAGGAAGAAAACTTGTCAGTTTCCTGGAGCAAACTGCAGTTTGGAGAGGGGGGTGTTTTGCCAGAGCGCCTTTTAGCACCTCGTCGGGCACATTTCTTTTCCCTGGGGGCTGAGGTTTAACATGGCCTTTTCATTTGCCTAGCTTTTGGTTGTATGAATTAATGGGTGTTTCAATGGGAACCACAAGACCTAATTTCTCAGTCGCCATCTTAAAAATTGTGCAGGGACGGAAGTGGGACAGGGAGGTGACCGGAGTGAAACGCTGAAGGCTGTTAAGGCTGGAATAAGGAATGGCGGGGCTTGTTCTGGTCACACACTATGACAATAAAAGGCCACAAGTTCCTCGTGGAGGTAAAGAACCGACAATCTGGGAGGGCGTTCAGGGATTTGCCTCATCGAAGGGTTTCCAGGGGAATATGGGGGTCACTCTCCATCTCATTCCTGGTGAGCTGCCTGCCTGTTAAGACCATTATTACTTTATAATCACGGAGGGAGGCCCTGAATTCAGGTTTGGGAAGCCATTAGCTAATTTTGTGGTTAATGCTTTTTTTTTTTTTCAGAGTGAGTCTGTGAATCGGTTCTCTGTGCTGAAGGTGAGACACGTCCTTCCCTCTGCTTTGGCAATGGCCGCTTTCCTTGGGCACAGGGACCACACAGCCCTCTGCACGTTTCTCGGTAAGTAAATTGTGGCTGTGCCGCCTTCCTGCCCGGCCTGGGGAGCTTGTCCTTTACTGAGTGAGAAAGCAAGTTTTTCCCTGGAAGAAATAAAGAGATTTAAAAATCTCTATCCTTCTGTGCAGCAGTGCCGTCCCAATGCGGCCTCGGGAGAGGCACCTTTCCTCCAGCGCTGGAACCATGGCAGGGAAGGGACCTGCTATATCGTTAGGTGGACGAATTTCATCGTTCTTTGGCAACAAACGAATGTGGTGACAATGGTGACCTGGTCCAGCCAGCCTTGGTGATCAGTCCGTTCCTCCCTTTCCCTGTGGGAAGGCTCCGAGGATCTCCTGGGCTGTAGGAAAGGGGAGGCAGTAAGGATGCTGTGCTGGGGAGCTTTGACTGCCTTTGCTGTCTTCCAGATGGAGAGATGGATCCGCAGCACTTGGGAGCTCACCTTCCCCAAACGCTGAGTTTGCCATTTGTTATCCACAAACGACGTGTTTTTCCGTGCAGGAAATGGACTTTTCAGAAATTCCAGCGTGTTATGGAAAGAAAACGCTCCTGGAGTTTTTAATGCAGGTCATTCTTTTTTGGTGTCGCGGTTAAAACGTGATGTCTGTAACTTTGAAATGAATATTTGTATGCATCTGTCAACGGGTACAATTCACATAGCCGCTCACAGGAGAAGGGATCTTAACCGCATTTCTGATTTTAGGCTGTATCGTGATAATGCCGGGGATTGATGTCGCGCTGGAGATTTTTCTCCAGTTTCCACCTTTTGCCACTAAATGAGCGGCAGAGATTTCCCAGCTAGACAGGCAGTGAGCTCTACGCAGGAATGTGAGCGCGGATCCAATGTTGACGGTAATTAAATTACGTTGTTCAGAGGTTCCTCCTTTTAATGAAAGTCTGGAAAAGTGAAAAAGGAGGTGCCTTTCTCCTTTGGGATTGCTGTTGTGGCAGAGGGGATGGAAACAACCCACGGGGGTTTTGCTCCGCTCCTGGCTTTGGCTTGGAAAAAGCCCTGAACGGTTTGATCCCTGTGGGGCCAACTCTGAGCAGGGTGAGGGGCAGCTGTGCCAGGAGATCCGGAGGGTCCATCTCCACAGCTTCCGTGTCCAGTGAGCAGTTTCCCCGAAAGGAGGGAAATTCTGGGAGAATGGGGAGCGGTGTGTGATGATGAGGGCGGCGAGGAAGGCTAAAGGATGATCTCGATGATTTTAACTTGTGCTGTTTTTTCTATACATCTTTTGGGCAGAATGGATGGGGACTTTGGGTTTAGCCGAAGAAGGATAACCCTAAAATCAGCGTTGGGCCGTGAGCTCCGGCCCAGCGGTCAGAATAACCGCAAACCCTGGGGAAAGGGGGCTGAGGAGCGGGTGCACGGTTGGTTCGGCACCGGGGCTCTGCCAGTCCTTGCTGTTGCTGTTGACCTGCTCCCCATGGCTTGGCCAGTTCTCCCACTGCCCCGCAGCACCGCAGAGGGTAACAGAGGGGTTATTTTGGCTGGAGTATACCCCCGTGCTTGCCAGAAATGGCCAGTGCTAGCCCAGGCTGGGCTTGCCACTCAGGCTGACCTCATGATGCCGGTTGCCGGCCTCCCGCGTTCTACACAACATTCCGACGGTGGTCTTGGCCCACCGTCGCAGCTCTTCTGCTGCTGGCTGTCGGTCTCAGAGTGAACCTCGCCAGTTTGCTCAGCGTTTGAGGAAGGAAGTGGCAATTTTCTTGCCTGATGGGGCGCAAAAGGGCTCACGTGGTGGAACGGTAATGCTGTTGGTGGCGAGAAGGGGCTGTGGGAGTTGTTAGAGGGCAGTTGGTGACGCTGTGCTGGGAAATAACTGCCGTACCTGACACGTCCCCTCCTTCGAAGCGGGTGCGTGCTAGCGTGCTGTTCCCAGCTCTCCTTCCTCACCTCCTCTGCCTTAACAATTTCAGACACGTCAACGTCGGCAGTGAATTTCAGGCCGAGATCCCAGACCTCCAGGACAGATCCCGGTTGGAGGAGGAGGAGGAGGGAGCGTCGCTAGTGTGGAAGCCCTGGGGAGACATCGCAACGAACCCGGAAACACAGGACAGAGGTTTCTCTTAACGCTTTTCTTGTCAGTTCCCCCCCCCCGAGATACTAAGGGTCGAAAACTGCACGTTTTCACAGCAGCTGTTTGTCCGTTGGGACCCTCTCCCTCTTTTCCTTGACAGCATTCGTGGCTGGTAGCACCCGAGGGTGGCTCAGATCTGGTGGGACAGTGAACAGATAACAACCGGTGGTGCTCTGAGTCGCGTCCTCTGGGAGAGACGGTCAGGGGCGTTTGTAACTGTCCCACGTCAGCTGCAGCGACCTCGGGAGAGGGGAGATCTGTCTCTGGAGCTACCGGTCCCAAAGCTGCTCTGAAGGGAGAGAGAGCGATACCGGATAACCTGCCTTTTTTTCGGTGCCTTTTCTGGGTCTCCAGTCTGTCTGCTCTGTTTGCCCTCTGCCTTGTATCGCACTTTTTCTCCTTTCTTGACGAAAACTGACTTTCTGTTGGTTTTTGTTGCATTTCTAGTGACAAATCTGCTCAACTTCGCCTGCTCCAATGTCATGCCGGGGGGAAGAGCCAACCTGGAGCATGCCTTGCACCGCCTGCATGAAGCTCTGGTAAGAAGCAGCTCTTTTCGAATTCCTACTGGACTAGGAAATATTCTCATCAACTGCCGTGGGTGGAGGTGACCCCGACACGCTGTTGCTGAGCGTTGACTGAGTACCATCTTCCCACAGTGGGCTGAAGAGTTGATCTTTTGGCCCCTGCTGAGGGGGAATCTAAGTCTTGTTCTCTGAACTCCCGCAGGAGGGTCTGGAGATGTTGCAGTCTGGGGCACCCCAGCGACCTGAATCCCATCCCCTGGCTGATTATCATTACGCAGGTAAAGTGGAAGCAGAGCTTGTTGCTTCTCCGGGAATGCGAGCGGGTACTGCCGTTCCCTTTGTTCTGATTGAAAGAAGTGATTTTTAGAAACATGCGAGCAGCGGTTCGTGTTCTTTGGGGCAGGGAAGTAGTCTTTTTAATCTGTTCTGGGGGCCTTTTGGCACGGGGAATGCCTCGTCCCTGTGTTCTAGCCTGCTGCTGTCCCTTGCAGTGACACCCCACGCCGCCCAACGCTCCTCCTTTCCCTCGCGCCCCGGCTTTACTGCGTGCAGGGCTTGCTCTGCTGGCAGCCATAACTGCTCGTGCTAACAAACTCCCTGCGGTGTTGGCTAACTGCTTTCCAAAGGAGGAGACATGTGGACGCGTGACAAATAAATTGTGCGCATTTCCATGAGGTTGCGAGGGGTCTAATCGTTTGCACGTGGCTGTTTCTTCCCAGGCTCAGACACTTGGACGCCACTCGAGGAGCAGTTGTTTAAAGAGGCTTTTTATGTGCATAAGAAGAATTTCCACCTGATCCAGAAGAAGGTAAAGCCGTTAGACCGAGGCGGGTCACGGGTTGGTAGCGTGGAGGGGAGTTTTAACCCAGAAAAGTCGTCTTTTGAATGGTGCGTTGGAATCCTGTCCTTGGGATGCCGCTTCATTCCAAAAAGATACCGGTACAAGACATAATTGGCTCTAATGTCTACCGAATTTGCCCGAATATCAAGCGAATATTTAATCTCTCCAGTACAAAATACAGGAAATACTAGAAGAAAACTGACACGTTCCTCTGACCATCGGCACGAAACGTAGAGTTCTGCCCTCCCAAGGCTTCTTTACGGCCCTTTCAGAAGAAGGGGGCTCGTTTTCGGCCTGATCTCACCCGTGCGTTGCGCTGTGGGAACCGCAGACACAGGGGAGGACAAACAGCGCTGGATAGATCCGTCCTGGGTCTGTGCCTTCATTGTTTTCCTGCGGTATTTCCCTCATCGATCGCTTCTGGTTTTCTCCCGACAGATTCAGACGAAGACCGTGGCCCAGTGCGTGGAATATTACTACACCTGGAAAAAACACGTCAGGTTTGGCGCCACCCGACCAGGATGGACAGCCAAAAGGCTGCAGCGAGGCACGGGTGAGGTGGAGGAGGCTGAAGAGAAGGTAGGAAAACTGCCGGGGTGGGTGCGAGATGCTGCTCCTCCATGGACGCATTGTCCCGGGCTCTGGGAAACGATCCCCTTTGCGTTAAACTTGCTGCTGCTGATTTTTGGGGATGTTCTGTAACGTCCCAGTACTCCGTCAAAGGAACTGTTGGTGACCCACCTCTGCGCGGGTGTTGCCAAAACCTTCCTTGACAGGAAATGGGACTTTGGCTCACAAAAACACATATTATTTAGGGGTTTTTTTGGTGGTAGACACCGGGTAACCATGTCCCTTCAGTGCTCAGTAATTCTACGTTTTAAACCCATTTTACAGACTTTTGTGGAGGAAAGTGCTGTTCCGCTGAGGACGGTAGAAATAATACGGTTTTTCTTTCACATCTGTCTTTGCACCCCATCCTCCCCGTCGAGTTTCAGCATTTTTTGGGCTGTTTTAGTGTTTGGAGGAGCTCACTGGGGCAGGCTGGGGCAGATAGAACGCGTTCCACCCAGCACACAAATAAACCCCTCAGTGTCTGGGCCGTCTGGGGATGTTTCCAGCCAGTTTTTCACTTTAGCTGTCCCCCTTGCTGAGGAGAAGGAGAAATGAGCACAGGTTGTCTTCTTTACAGGCTGGTTGCAGCCCGAAGAAGAGGCGCCGGCTCGGGTCCACCAAGAAGCAGAAGAGCAGCGAAAAGACACCCCGTGGCACAGGCAGTCCCTCCCGCCATTCCGGGGACGCTCCGTGCGGGGCTGGAGGCGCAGGCGATGTGGCTGGGTTTCCCTGCGGGCAGTGTGGTGTGGAAGGTGAGCCGCTCGTTTTTTCTTCTCGAAACCTGCTGATCTGGGCTCAAACCGATGGAGACTCGGCATTTCCATCCTCCTCCCATCTCCTCCGCACTCGGAGCTCCTCCGTCTCCCGCTGACTGCAGCCACAAGGGTCTCTCTCTCCCTTTGAAGGCCCTTTCCTCCCATTACAGGCCTGGGGCGGTTCATCTCCTCGGGCGAGAATCCCAGCGTTTCTCGTTTTTTTTTTGGCTGAGAAAAAGGTTCCACTGAAGTTCCTTCTTGCGGTTTGCGGCCCGAGGGCTCCTGCACTACGGTCGCTTGTGCCACGCAGAGCCACTTGAGTTTCAGTCTGACCCGATTTTAAGCCGTCTCGCCGTTACTTCTCTTATTTTAATCCCTAATGATCTGCCGTGTTTAACCACTGAGGTCCCACCCACCCGGGGGTACTGGCACAAGCTGTATGGCACCACGCAGCAAAACAGACCAGAAGCTCACAAAAGTAGAAATAATGAAATGTCATCTAATGATTTTTTTTTTTTTTTTTTAAAAAAAAGGAATTCAAAATCCCTGTTTGTTTTCTCCCTTCCAGGGTGTTTGGGACAGTCAACGGGAGGAATGCGCACGTGAAATACCATCGCCTGCAGGAGGATCGGAAGGCCCCAGAGGAGTCTTTAAAGGGCGGCGAAGCCGGCAGAAGCCCAGAGGGTGACCGCCTCTAGTTGGCAACTGGGCAACTGCCGGTTCAGCCCGGCAACCAGGTCCCTTTCCTCCACTGGGAAAACCCACCCACCATCTCTCGCCTCCGGCAGCACCTGAGCTCTGCGGAGGGTCCACCACCACGAGGTCGCCCCCACTCACGAAAGACCCACAAGTTGAGAATGGCAGAGAAAGAGTTATATTTAATAGTGTTTCCCCCTTAGGTAATAGTCCCGTGTAGGTTTTAGGTCTTAGCTAGCCATCCTTTAGGTCTTAGTTTTAGGCTTTAGTGTTCTTCTGATAGGAGTGAGGTTTGTTGTTCTGGTACGAGTCAGGATGTTTATCTTGTTATAGGAGTAAGTGGGGGGGGTTATGTGTTGTTGTCCTTAATTTATTACATTGGGTTGTTGAACGTTCCAGTCCTGGGGCTGCTCTTGCTGGGTTTGTGCTGTAAATAACTGAAGCCGTCAAAACCCGTTCCACACGGTTGATGGTGCAAAGTGAAGGAGAACCTGGGTCCGCGCCGTGTGGTGCTGTTCCCTGGTTGGTTTTCCCACTGGAGAGCACCGTTGCACCACCGCGGCAGAGCCAGCAGCAGGATTGGGGCGGGTGAAGGCGTTGGATGGCTGCGAGGCCTCTCGGTTATCCGCCAGAGTCGGCGTTGGCCTTTCGTGCTGCACTGTAGCGCCCATCGGTGTTTGATTGCACAAATAACGCGGCTTTCGGCAGTGAAAATGGCAGTTGGATTAGTCCAGGGAATGACATTGGAGTTTTCCCTGACCGGATGGCTGCAAAGGTTTTTGTCATCATAGTGAGTTTTGTTCGAATGTCTTAAGAGTCTCGTTATCAAGCAATTATCTCAACCTTATGTATTAGTGATACGGGATAGAAAATGAGGCTCATCCAAGTACAGAAAGACTTGGATAAGTCTCAAAGGGGGGAATTGTTGTAGTAAAACGGACATCAACTAGGAAAATTAAATGTCATTGAAGCAACAAAGGAAACCTGCTGCTGCTCAAGTCCTCTCTACTGCCCCAACGCTATTTCTTGACCTCATCTTCACATAGAGAAATAGTTACTGGACCCGATTTATCTATGGTTCAGTTAAGGAACTGCCCAGCAGGCGATGGAGCACTGTTGAGAAGCAGGGGGTTCCTGTCGAGAGAGCCATGAACTGTAGGCCTGGTCAGCAAACCCCGAAAACCACTCGGAAGTGCCAAGATGAGAGGAAAAGCAGGTAAAAGGGAGTTCTGGCAGGGGGAGATGGTGACCACCCACTCATTGACCACCTCCCCAAACGGTACCACCTACTCAAAAGAAGGAAAAAAAAGACAGAGTCTGCACACTCCTTTACATGGGAAGCAAAGAAATCTCGACCAGTCATTAGAGGGAATGACAGGGAATATGTATTAATTGTTCGAATATGTAATAATCAATGAATAAAAGTGGAGATTTTTGGAACTAAGGTGTGAGCGCTCCTGTTTTGGGACAAGCAGCCCATTTCTGTGCATTAATGGCATAAACTTAGAAATACCTCTGCTGTGTGTGTGTGACAAAACGGGAAAAAAGGCTTCACTGAGAGGTTCAAATTGACAATTTCTTTGGACTTCCCTCACAGGCCCAATACGTCACTATTGCAAGTTCTGTGTGTGCGATGGCGATTACACTATTGCGGTTTAGAAGCAATTAGCAGGATCCACTATTGCGAGCTACAAATGCCCCCGAGAAGCAGCAACACAAACCACAAGGGCGCTCGATATTAATACCTTAGAAGAGTGCACCAGTCACAAACTCAATCGCATGCCCTATACCGTACGGATGTTTCTTAGTCACTTACCCTCTCTCTCTCAGGTGAGGTCGCTCCATCCCGGGGAAGTTACCCTGTACAGCGTCCTGGATGGGGGGGACAGATCTCCTAGGGGCCAGCTGTATCCTTGGAGGATTCCCCATTTGTCTCCCCAGACCCTGCGGTTTATATTTCCTGACTCGGTGAGGGTGCAGGATTATGCCCGAGTGGATTACACTGTCTGGGATATTTCCCTCTGGTGGTGCCATAGCGAAGTCTCTGTCGCCAATTTGTGATGTCCGGTGCTCAACATTACGGGAAGAGTGGTGGGATGGGACTCGGGGCATTTTGTTTGTTAAGGGCCATTTGGTTTTGGTTGTTCTGTGCCATCTGGAGATAAGCCCGGGCTGAGCTGTTTTGCAGCTCCCCCCAAGTTCTCTCTGCACAGCCAAGGCACGGCGGGGATGGAGCTGAGTGGGATGGCAGCTCCCTGCCTCTCACCTCTTGTGCTCCGAAACCGGCTTGGCTGGCTGCTCCCACACAGGGAGGCGTGTGCATCAGGAAGCCCGCACTAAAGCGGGGTGGGGGCAGTTGGTTAGCAAAGCCAAAGTGGTTATTAATGGTGGTTAATGGCACACTAATTACGCCCGTGTAATGCGGAAGCTCAGATGCCCCCTAACCACCCCCCCCACCCCCCCACCCCCCCCACCCCCCCCCCGGTGCTTCTCTAGCCAGGCGAGCGCTGGGCGTCCCCCCCGCAGGAGAGGAGCGCAGCTCCGGGGTGGGTGGAAGGGCGTCACCCTCTTGTGGTTCGCTCCAGGTAAACGAACTGCAAAACTTAACCAGCGCGGCACTCATTGTGCCACGAGACCAAACCCCAGACGAGAACGAGGAGGTCATCGTTAAAATCATTGGGCATTTCTTTGCCAGTCAGGTACGGTTTGGCCGTGGCGTTACCCGATATTCCCCGGCCGCTTTCATCCACCGAGGAAAGGCGTGGGGCTTGCTGAGCCCAGCAGCACCCAAGCACCCTGCCACTCTTCTTTTGGGTGGTCCCTGTGCCCCCAAGAGGCACTGAAGGTGTTTCGGTAGCTTCCCCCCGGCTGTGCAAGTGCTGAAATTGAAGATTGGCTCGATTGAGCTAAAAACGTGTGTTCTGGAGGCCGTGCAGAGCAGCGCCCAGGGTGTGAATGGACTCCTCTGTGCAGGCAAAGCCACCCGCATCCCACCTGGGTGCATCTTCCATAACTGCACAGCGCAAGATGAGGGAAATGCTCCAGCAGGTGAAGCAGCAGGAGCAGAAACACGCTCCGGGAGCCCCGGCCTCGCAGCACAGCAAGGGAGGCTCCCGCCGTGCCGCCCAGCACCGCCCGATGACTGTAACCCCGCCGCCAGGCATCCCCCCCCCTCCCCCACCCCCAGCAGGTCAGGGGAGCAAACCAAAGACCCCCCCAAACACACAGCCCCCCATTCCCCGCGGCGCTGCGAGGATGCACAGCCGAGGGGTACGGGGAGGGCTCTCTCCATCCCACAGCCTCCCCCTTCCTCCTCCCTCGCCTCCCGACGCTATCCCTTTCGTTGGACTAACGTGGGCAGGTTTTGGTACCTCAGCACCTCACGCTTGTGTCTCCCTTTTAGAGATTTTGTATGCCTTGGAAACCTGAGAGTTGGAGGGTTTTTTTATTAATTTTCTAATAAAAAAAGAAACGAGTTGGACAAAACGATGGGAATAGGCAGCACTGTGGTCATTCTCTCCGGGGCGTTGTGGAGGAAGGCTGCCAGTCTTCCTCCCAGTGTACTTTTCCCCGTTGGCTCCAGACTGCTGCTGGGGCTGAGCTCTGAGCCGCCAGAGCGGTTCTCAGCAGACGGTCACTCGGCGCAGACAATGAGGCCCTGAATAGCCCTTCCTGTGCTCTTGATGGCTCCGGATGGCTCTGCTCCTCTGCTGCTTCTAAGGTGGGGCTGCCCCAGTGCCCTCACTCAGGAGCCTTTTGTCTGTGCAGGTCTCACTTGTGACAGGGGGTGGGGGTGTTGCCAAACTAACTGCTGTGCTGCGATGTGGGAGTGGGTGTTCCTGCCCGTGTCAGTGCCAGAGCTCTTCCGTAGGCTCCTTCTGCCAGCGGAGAGCCAGGGGCCGCTCCTTCGGGAGAGAGCTTGTTTAAAAAGAGGAAAAAAAAAGCGGGGGGGGGGAGGGAGGAGAAAAAAAAAAGTGGGAAAAGAAAAAAGGGGAAAAAGAAAAAAAGGGGGAAAAATGAAAAAGAAAAACAGGGGAAAAGGGGGCGGGGGGAACGGGGGGGGGAAGGGGAAACAGAAAAAAGGGGGAAAAAGCAAAAAGGGGAAAAAGAAGAAAAAGGAGGGGGAAGCAAAAAACAAAAGGGAGAAAAAAGAAAAAGGGAAAACGGAAAAAAACCCCACATATTAAAAAACAAAGGTAGAAAAGAAAAAAAAACAAACAAACCAAGGAAGGAAAGTGGGAACAGCCGCCGGGCAGGAGGAGGGACAGGAGCTGGGGGAGGGGGGAGGGGGGGGGAGGGGGGGGGATGGTGGCGGTGCCAGCGCCGGCCCCGGGTGCTGCGACACCACGTTTTTGTCCTCTACTGCAAAGTGTTCTGTGAAAAACAAACAACCAAATCCCACCCACCGACAACATCAAAAACCAAAGAGAAATCTCTCCAGCTCACAAGAGCCTGAGCTCGCTCTCCGTTGCTCTCTTTCCAGTGCCTCGGGGGGGTCACGGCCGAGCTGAGATTGGGGGGAGTGGTGGTGGGAGTTTGCCCCATGGCTGTGATGGGGGGAGAAGGGCTGGGTGGGGAGTGGGGGATGTGGTGTGGGGTTTTTTTGGGGTGGTGTTTTTTTGCCAGGCGTCGCTTTACCCAGTGGCTCGGGGAGGTGTTGGCACCAGGAAGCCTGTGCTAAAGCGGGGTGGGGGCCTCGCCGCAGTTGGTTAGCAGAGCCAAAGTGGTTACTAATGGTTATTAATGGTGCACTAATTACGCCCGTGTAACTGGGAAGCTCAGATGCCCCCTAACCACCCCCCCCCCGGTGCTTCTCTAGCCAGGCGAGCGCTGGGCGTCCCCCCCGCAGGAGAGGAGCGCACCTCCGGGGTGGGTGGAAGGGCGTCACCCAACGGGGAGAGGACCAAGATGGGGCTTGGGTGTCCCTTGGGGTGGCCGGGTAGGGCTGCCACGATGAGGGACACCCCCACGCCTTTCTCCATGGCTCCCACAGCTCTGCTCCCTCCCTCCTTCCCTCCCACCCATCCAGTGCCACCGGAGAGGTGGTGTCCCCCCTCCCGGGATGGGCATGGGCTGGTGCCACCCCATCTAACACCTCAACGCACCAAAGCACCTCACTGGGGGAGGGACCCTGTGCCTGGTAGCCCCGTGCGCCCCAGCACTGTAAGGATGGGGCTGAGCCCCCACCACAGCCACCCTGTGCAAACCAAAGACCCCCACACAGACCCCCCCACCCCCATTCCCCGCGGCGCTGCGAGGATGCACAGCCGAGGGGTACGGGGAGGGCTCTCTCCATCCCACAGCCTCCCCCTTCCTCCTCCCTCGCCTCCCGACGCTATCCCTTTCGTTGGACTAACACAGGCAGAGAGAGAGAGAAAGAGAGGTTTTATTCTTCTTCTTTTTTTTTTAATTTTTTATTTCCTAAAAGCCACCGGTTTTTCATCCCAGACATGGCCAGAGGAGCTCGCCCAGCATTGAGGGGGGGAGGTTGGGCTGCGGCACACAGCGCAGCGGCTCGTCAGTTTTTAGAATTAATGTAACGCTAACGAAACTAACGGCGATTTTTAAGTTTTGCAAGGATTTTAATTCTTTCTTTACTTATTTCTTTTCAGAGGGGGCCGGGGCAGGAGGGGAACATTTGTTTTTTAGCAAATGCCGGCTTTTCTAGAGGTTAAAGGAAACGCCGTGCTCGGCTGTAAATGCTCCCCTCCAGCGTCCTGGATGGGGGGGACAGATCTCCGAGGGGCCAGCTGTATCCTTGGAGGATTCCCCATTTGTCTCCCCAGACCCCGCGGTTTATATTTCCTGACTCGGTGAGGGTGCAGGATTATGCCCGAGTGGATTACACTGTCTGGGATATTTCCCTCTGGTGGTGCCATAGAGAAGTCTCTGTTGCCAATTTGTGATGTCCGGCGCTCAACGTCATGGGAAGAGTGGTGGGATGGGACTCGGGGCATTTTGTTTGTTAAGGGCCATTTGGTTTTGGTTGTTCTGTGCCATCTTGAGATAAGCCCAGGCTGAGCTGTTTTGCAGCTCCCCCCAAGTTCTCTCTGCACAGCCAAGGCACGGCGGGGATGGAGCTGAGTGGGATGGCAGCTCCCTGCCTCTCACCTCTGGTGCTCTGAAACCGGCTTGGCTGGCTGCTCCCACACAGTGTGTTACTGGCTTGCCCAGCAGGTAAAGAACCCAGATTTGGGACGCCACTGGGGTGTCCGTAAGGGGTCCTGGGGGGGACTCTTGCAGGCCAGAGGGAGTCTGGGGCAGCCCTTCAAGGATCTGGGGGTCCCCTCTGGTGCCTCTGGGGAGGCTTTTGTGTCTGGAGAGGGCCGAGCTGGTTGCAAGAGGTGCTTCCTCCCACTGGGTCGGGCACTGAGGGGGGCACAGCCCCAGCCGCGGGATGGGAGGATGAACCACAGCACCAGGGATAGAGACCAACATTTTATTTCTTTAACATTTCCCATGGGGGGCACCCCAGGGTTGCGCGGCTGCACCGCAGCTGGTGCCAGGAGGGACTCCAACGTCCCCCCCACAGCTCACCTGGCTCCGCGCGTGATGCTTTTGATGGGGCTCAGCGCGGTCTCTTCTGTGCTACGGACCAAGCGGCTCCAGGTAGGCGACTGCTGCACCGCACTGTGCCGCAGCGTGGGGTTGTGTGGGGGGCTGCGGCGTGGGGCTGGGAGCTGTTCCCGTCTCACCCAGCTCCCGGGGTCCTGCAGAGGGACTGGAAGAAGCCAAAGCAAGGGACGACGGACGCGAGAGCCCGCCCAGAGGAGCAGAGCAGTGAGTGGCCCCGGCACCGAGCACCATGCAAACAGCCCACACCCCACGGCAGCCCTGAGCCGGGGCTGTGCCGGGGGCTGCCGGCCGCTCACTCCGTCCCCTTCCTCAGCAGCTTCTCGGCTAGCGGATGAAGGATGGGAGCTCAAGTCGACACAGGAGAAGCAGGGTGTGGGAGACCCCCAGATCCTGCCCCAGACCCTCAGCCCGTGCCCTGCCCTGCCTGCGCTGGGCAGCCCTGCCCGCCTGCTGAGGAGGGGGTGCTGCCCACGGGCTCCAGCGGAGGAGACGGTGTGCAGCGGGTCTCTTCTCTCTCCTCCTCTGCAGGGCAACCGAGGAGGCAGCACCGGGCCCCACAGGACCCACTGGGCTCCCTGCCAACCATATACCATCCGAGCAGTGATGCCTCTCTCTAACCCCTGCCCCCCACCCCCCCCAAGCCCCCAGGTCCCCCTGCCCTCCTCTGCCGCCTATAGGTCCTATCAGTGGGGACAGCTCCTTCTGGTCCAGGCACCCCCCGGGCTCCTGGGCCCCCCGAGGGCCACCACAAGAGCCCCTGCAGCCTGTGCTCACTGGCCAACTGGGAGGACTGCAGCAGCCTGTTGAGGAGCAGCTCCTCTTCCCAGAGCTCCCTCTACCACTTCCTGGAGCCCTGGCCCAGTGCAGCAACAGAGCCAGTGGTGCTCACACACTCAGGACAACCCCGCTCTCCCATGGCTGCTGGTGGGGCAGTGGGGAAACCAGGGCTGGTCCTCAGCCAGGAGCTGCCAGCAGGGACCGAGAAAGAGTGGGTTCCCAGGTAGGGGATGGACAGGACACAGAGGCCCACGGATGAGCACCTGTCCCCCAGAAGGCCCCCAGCCATGGACATGGACAAGGTGGAGCGGGTGCAGGAGATCACCTGTGCTTTCCAGGCCTTGAACGCAAAGACGGAGGAGTCCTGCAAGACCACGGGCAGGGAGTGTGGCCAGGCAGACCCAGGGCTGTGCAGGGCAGGAAGGTGCCTGCGGCAGGGCTGCGCCCGGCTGTGGGGCTACCTGAAGGGCTGGTGGAGATGCCACTAGACGTGTCTGCTTCTGCCAGCCCTGCAAATGGTGACAGCGCCAGGCCCAGAAGACCAACAGTGCCCCTAATACTGAGCAGCTGTGGGGAGTGGGGCCAGGAACCCCTCTGGGGTACCCCCTATGTGAAACGTTAAAGAAATAAAATGTTTGTCTCTAGCCCTCGTGCTGTCCTTCCTGTTCCCATCCCACGGCTGCGGGTGCTCCCCCGAGGGAGCAGGCTGCAATCAGCAAGCACTGTGTGTTGAGCTCCCCTGCTCACAGCCATGCTCCGCCTGAAGGCGGCGAGACAGGAGCAGTCCCCAGCCAACTTGGGCGCAAAAAGGTTCATCTGACTCAGCGGGTGAGGAACAGCCCGTTTCAACTCCGTACCTTTGGCAATCTCAGGTCGGAGGATTTGATGGAGCCAACTGAGAGCGGCAGCATACGCTGTGGGGCTCTGAGCTGCTGCGTGGTGCCAGGTCTATCCAACGTCAGGCAGTACATTCCCAGGAGATGCCACCGCTGACAACTCTTCCGAGGAAGTGGGGCCGTTTCTGTTGTCGTAGCCTGCCTGGAGAAACAGCCCCACGGAGCTAATAGTCTGCTGAGCAGCAAGGGAGCAGAGTCGCTGACTCTCAACCAAGGATTGAAATACAGCAACCCACTCTATTGCCTTCCCCCTTCGCCCGCTGCCTCCCACAGTTTGGAAGAAACCAACCAGGGAGCTCCAAAGGAGGGGACCCCTCCCCCACTCCCCCAAATCTGCTCAACACCCCCAAACCTCCCTCAAGACACGGGACTCCTCCCACACACCTCCACTCCCCACACCGACAACCCTCCTCCTCCCCCAACGCTCCAAAAAGCAGCAGTCCTTAGGGCAGACTCCTTAAGCTGACTCCACAGCTACGGCTCCCCGTCGGCTCTGGGGGAGACAACGGGGCCCCGGGGCTCTCCGTGGGCTTTAAGGGGGTCCCAGGGCTGCCCACGGGCTCCCAGCAATGCCCGTGCCCACCACCCACCCCCGCTTCAGGGGGCCCA
Organism: Vanellus vanellus; assembly: GCF_965231255.1. Classification (NCBI taxonomy): domain Eukaryota; kingdom Metazoa; phylum Chordata; class Aves; order Charadriiformes; family Charadriidae; genus Vanellus; species Vanellus vanellus. The sequence goes on from NW_028127572.1 coordinate 692,157, forward strand.
GCGCTGACACACCCCGACCCATCTTGGGGGTACCTGGGGGGACTCGGCCGTGGGCTGGAGGCGGGCCAAGGGGGCACGGCCGGGCTGACCTGCCGGGGGGGGCTGAGAGCGGAGCCCAGAGCGGAGCCAAGCGCCCGGCCAGGCCGGCCCCGGGAACCCTGCGCTGCGGCCGGGGCTGCCGCCACCTGCGGGGAGCGAGCGGGGGGTGAGGGGGGGCAGCGGGGGACGGGGGAGCCTGAATCGGCCCTGTTCTCCCCGGGGACCCCCCACTCGGCTCTGTCCCCCCCAAAGAGGCCCGGGCCGCCCCCCGAGCCCCCCAGCCCGGTCCCGCCACCCCACAATCCCCCGAACTGGCCCTGGACACCTCCGCACCACCGCTCCTGCCGCCGCCGCCCCGCCCGCCACCCCGCCCACTCTCCCTCTCCGTCTCCGTCTCCGTCTCCGTCTCCGTCTCCCTCTCTCTCTCCCGCTCTCCTCTGCCCCGGTTTCCCCCGTCTCCCCCGGTACCGACCGTCGCAGCTCCCGACCGCCGACGCACACCGGAAACATTCTCCTTCGCGTCCGCCCAACCGCGCACGCGCCGAAGGGCAAACCCGGGCCACGCCCCCCAGCGTCGCCGCGGCGAAAGCGGGCGAGAGGGGCGGGGCCGCGCCGAGGAGAACGAGGGGGCCGGGCCCCACCGCAGCCCCGCACCGGGCACTGCGAGTTCGAAACCATCCCTGCCCTCCCCAAAATCAGCCGGGACCGCCCGAAACCAGCCCAGCCTTCTCCAAAATGAGATGGACATCCGCCTGCAGAGCTCCGCCCGCCCCCCCGACGGACATCACGGGGATGGGGGGAAAGAAAACAACCAGAAAGGTACTGAAAACAACGTGGAGACGGTGCTTAGAGATCCTTCCGAGAGGCAAAACCCGGTCTTTGTTCTCATTTTTGAACACGGGGTTTCGCAGTGCTTCGCGGGCAGTGCTTATCCAGGGGCATCAGCTATCCCGGGAAGCGAACGTTCCCATCCCGTGTGGCAAAAATCCACTCGCATGAATAACTTAGACAGAACCAGCCCACAAAAGGACAAGAGGCACCTTTGGTCACCTTTTCCTTGAAGCTTCGCTAAAACTGTATCCTCAGATTGGCCCTGTCCTGCAGTTTCTTTCCCAGAGTTTTGCCCCAAACCCACGCTTCAAGCCCCGGTCCCCAAGCCCTCCCTCGGGGCCCACCACCTTTCCCCAGCCCAGCCTGTCCTTAGAGCTTTTCTTTTCACACACAGCCCTTTCCACTCACCTCCCTCCGGGGCCTCCTCTCTCACAGGCACCTCACAGCCCTGCAAACCTCCTCTTCTTCGCCTCTCCCGCTCACGAAAACCCATTCCCCTCACTCCCCCCTCACACAGTCGCTCCCGCACCCCCCACCATCCTCTCTTCCTCTCTCGCCCCCCCCTTTCCCTCTCCTCCCATTCAAAATGGCCCTTCCCTTCCCTCCCCCTACCCCTCCCCCTCCCGCCTTTTGTTGCTTCAATGACATAACTACTTACTCTCTTTCCATCTATACATCAGGAGGAACCGTCTATAAAAAGTTGTTGGATAGTTTTTTGGGTTTGGTTTTTTGGTTTTTGTTTTTTTGGTTGTTTTTTTTTTTTTTTTACATAGGGCATTGGTGTGTTTATTAGGTCTTCTCTTACCCTGGTTTGGTAATTTATAAAATCTAATCAATCATGGTGCGGCTCCCCACTTGCCTGTCCCTACAGGAATTGTGAAGGATTCAGGTTTCCGTCTACTACGAGGGTCAAATCATTCTTTTCTATTAAAATGTTTTCGTACTTCAAAGTTCTGGAATCTGTTAACCACCGGCCAGACTTTTGAGATAATATAGTTCTTACAGTGTGTGGGGGGTATGTATGATTAGGGTTCTTCTAGAGGTTAATTTTTGGCTTTTTTCTACTAATATTGCTGTGGCCACTACTGCCTGTATGCATGTGGGCCACCCCCAACATACCAGGTCCATTCATTTTGGATAAGTATGCCACCGGTTTCCTTTCTCCGCCCTGTTCCTGCATTACAACTCCATGCGCTATCCCTTCTTCCGTGTTTAGAAGAAGGTGAAATTCTTTGTTTTTTTTTTTTTTTTTCTAGGGAGGGGAGGGCTAAAACCGGGGCTTCTATTAACTTCTGCTTCAATTCTTTAAATTGCTCTTGTTTGTCTTCTGTCCGCTGTATTGGACTGTCTTTTACAAGTTTGTCATACAGAAATTTTACTAATTGAGTGTATCCTTTAACCCATAATTTACAGTACTCTAGTAACCTTAAAATATTCTTTATTTCTCATTTCGTTCTTGGGACACTTAATGCTGTAATTCGTTCTGGATTGATTTTTCTTTTTCTTTTGTTAATTAGATGCCTTAAATACTTTACTTCTTTTTGTACAAACTGCAGTTGTGTTGTTGAGACTCTTAACTCTTGTTCTCCAAAAAAAACCATTCAGCAAACATATCGATGTCTCTTTCTGACTTTTTGCTCCCTCTCTCCCAATACCAACAGATCATTTACATATTGCAAGATTCTTACTGCAGGTTCTGCCTGGAACTCCCCTAAAATTTTCTCTAGCGTCGTGTTTACGTGTGCTGTTTTCTTCTCCTGGCAACGCCAGCAGCAGAGCGGTCGGAGGAGAAGGGTGAGTGCCAGGCTGGTGGTGCGGAGGGGCATGAGTGTGATGTGCGCGGTGGCCCCGGAGGGCACTGAGAAGGGTCGGTTGGTCTGGCTGTGCGGGAGGATGCTCTGCCTGCAGCGACGGCCCGAGCAAGCGCGGCCTTGGGGAAGCGTCTGGTTGAGCGTTTGTTGGTGTGCTGGAGAAGAGCTGGGCAGGTGTCCCAAAGGGCAGCCTTTGGTGGGACATCCTTCACCCCAAAGCTTTGTGGGACCTTTTTGAAGCCACCCTGGTGAGGCCTCTGCTCCTTCCACCCAAGTACTTTACGTTTCACACCGTGGAGTGGTCATTTCTGACTGCATCCTCAGCAGGACCTGGGGCCAGTGGCTGTAGCTTCAACTGTGGAGCTCGAGAGACCTGGCAAGGATGGAGGAGAAGGAATGAGGCTCCTGGTGAAGGGAGGGAAGTGAGGAGGTGCGATGTCCACGCTGGCGTTGAGGAGTGGCTGGGCAGGAAAGGACATGTTGGTGTAGGAGCCATGGAGCAGCCCGTGGCCAGAAGCAGAGGGTGGACACGGGGAGTGTGGGCTCAATGTGAGAGGGAGCACAACCTCGGCGCAGCGGGTTTAACTAGAGGGCTGGGAGCGAGAGTGGCGTCCAGCCTGGGCAGGGGAGCTGGGTCTGCTCCTTCTCCACGTGAGAAATGGTGGTTTGCAGGTAGCATCTGGTTGCACTTGCTGGAACGCAGAGCGGGAGAGAGTTGTGTCCTGGTTTTCCCCTACAAAGGCAAGACATGGGTGGAAACGTGGCAGTGGGGAGGGACTGGGAGTAACTGGGACCCCCCATCCGCCTCCCAGCCCCATCGCGCTGGGATGGGGCTGCACATCACCCTAGGGTTTCAGGGCTTGAAGGGTTGTCCCCGTGTCCCTGCCGGGCTCACAGTGGTGGCACGCTGCTCTGCGTCGGGCTGGGGGTGGCTGGGAAAGGTCTGGCATGCTGGGGCCATCACTGACTCTCATTTTCTCTCCCACCATAGAGCTCCTGGGCGTACCTCTCAGGTCTGTACGGAGCCCCCCTGGCCGGCGCCTGCTCCAGGCTGAACAACCCCAACTCTCAGCCTGTCCTCCCAGCAGAGGGGCTCCAGCCCTCACAGCATCTCCGTGGCCTCCTCTGGCCCCACTCCAGCAGGTCCATGTCTTTCCTATGTTGGGGGCTCCAGAGCTGGATGCAGTACTCCAGGTGGTGTATCACCAGAGCAAAGCAGAGTGACAGAACCCCATCCTTCACCCTGCTGGCCACACTTCTGATGCAGGCTGGGATATGTGTGGTTTTCTGGGCTGTGATCACGCATTGCCATCTCATGTTGAGCTTCTCATCAGTCAGCACCCGCAGGTCCTTCTCCTCAGGGCTGCTCTCCATCCATTCTCCACCCAGCCTGGATTTGTGCTTGGATTGCCCCGACCCAGCTGCAGGACCTTGCACTGGGCCTGGTTGAACTTCATGAGGTTGGCATGTGCCCACCTCTCCGGCCTGTCGTTAGTAGAAGGCCAGGCCTGCAGCACCCTGGTTATCAACCCGGCTCGGGTGGGAGGGGATGCTCCTGCATGGTGGGGTTGCCCTGCGCTGGGGGGGGACATCCCACCGAGGGAAGGTCTTGCTGAAGTGGGGGCCGCGCTCATGCTCCCTCTCCCCCATCCCTCCCCAGATCGCCCCGTCAGAAGGTCCCAAGGCCAGTGAGCGGATGGTCATCATCACGGGGCCGCCCAAGGCTCAGTTCAAGGTGCGCTGGGTGGGGGCTGTGGGTGGGGGGGACAGTAAGGGCCAAGTCGAGAGCATCCCTGTGGTCACCACTGTGCTGGCAGCCTGGCTTGGCCTCCCTCAGCACCAGGGGAGCTCTTTGCTGGGTACCGTGGTTTTGATGCTGCTGGACGTGGGAACATCATCAGCTTTGGGGATGGAGGGGCACAGCGGGCGCTGCCTGATGGTTTTCCTTCCTGTCCGTCTCCTCCCCAGGCCCAGGGGTGAATATTTGGGAAGCTGAAAGAGGCAAACTTCTTCAACGCGAAAGAAGAAGTGAAGCTTGAAGTCCACATCAAGGTGCCTTCCTTCGCCGCCGGCCACGTGACAGGCAAAGGTGGCAAAACGGTGGGGGGTGGTGCCCCGGGGATGCAAAGTTGGGAATCACCCATCACCCCTGCCCACCCCAGGGGGACAAATCCCGGGTGCTCAGTGGTCTCAGCGATGTCTTGACCCTCAGCCCCCATGTTCTGGTGGTGGTTCTCGTTGGCCCCAAGGAAGGGGGAGACACACAGGGTGCCTGGTGCCGTCGTGACTGTGGCAGTGGAGGATTTTGGCTCTTCCACAACAGAAGCCTCTTGTGGTTCGCTCCAGGTGAACGAACTGTAAAACTTAACCAGCGCGGAAGTCATTGTGCCACGAGACCAAACCCCGGACAAGAACGAGGAGGTCATCATTAAAATCATTGGGCATTTCTTTGCCAGTCAGGTACAGTTTGGCCGTGGCTTTACCCGATCCTCCCCGGCCGCTTTTGTCTACCGAGGAAAGGCACAGGGCTTGCTGAGCCCAGCAGCACCCGAGCGTCCTGCCACTCTTCTTTTGGGAGGTCCCTGTGCCCCCAAGATGCACTGAAGGTGTTTTGGTAGCTCCCCCTGGCTGTGCGAGAACTGAAATTGAAGATTGGCTCGATTGAGCTAAAAATGGGTGTTTTGAATGCCGTGCAGAGCAGCACCCAGGGTGTGAATGGACTCCTCGGTGCGGGCAAAGCCACCCGCATCCCACCTGGGTGCATCTTCCATAACCTTGTCTCCTGTCCACTCAAGCAGGATCGCAGCCCCCCAGAAAAATTCAGGTGCTCTTCAGGAGCGATGGAGGAAGCACAAGTTAAAAAAAAACAAAAACAAAACAAACAAAAAAAAACAACACCCAAAACCGCCCCCAGAATTAATTATGGCTTGTCCAGAGTGACAAGTTGGGAGCAGTGAGATGCTCGGTGGGGGCTCGGGGGTGGGTGGTGGTGGGAGAAACAGTGCCCTGACCCCCACCTCTTGCTTTTCCCCTCTCCTCCCCAAGACTGCACAGCACAAGATGAGGGAAATGCTCCAGCAGGTGAAGCAGCAGGAGCAGAAACACGCTCCGGGAGCCCCGGCCTCGCAGCACAGCAAGGGAGGCTCCCGCCGTGCCGCCCAGCACCACCCGATGAATGTAACCCCACTGCCGGATATCCCACACACCCCCTCCCCAAACCCTCCTCCCCCACCCCCAGCAGGTCAGGGGAGCAAACCAAAGACCCCCCCAAACACACAGCCCCCCATTCCCCGCGGCGCTGCGAGGATGCACAGCCGAGGGGTACGGGGAGGGCTCTCTCCATCCCACAGCCTCCCCCTTCCTCCTCCCTCGCCTCCTGACGCTGTCCCTTTAGTTGGACTAACAGAGGCAGAGAGAGAGAGAGTTTTTAGTATTTTTCTTTTTTTATTATTTTTAATTTACTAAAAGCCACCTGTTTTTCACCTCAGGCACAGCCGGAGGAGCCGGAGGATTTTTCAGTTTTGTAAGGATTTTAATTTTTTTTTTTTTTTTCAGAGGGGGTGGGGGCGGGAGGAGGATGTTTGGTTTTTAGCCAAAGCCGGCTTTTCTCGAGGTTAAAGGACAGGAACTAGTCCAGTGGTTCTCTAATGCCCGGTAGAGCAGGGATGTAGGATTGCCAGCAGGGGGTGAAACCCCCCATAATAATTAAAGGAGCGTTAAAAAGCGATTTCTTAAGGGCTTTGAGAAGAGCAGTGCCTGTATGAGCCAAGAGAAGGGATCCCGTCTCCTCAAAGAGGCATTTCTCTTTCACGCGCCCTTTCCTCTTTGCTTCCCTGAGTCCCAAACTGGGGTTGGCATCTGCTGCGTCCCCCCGTCCCGGCTGTCCCTCTGTCCCTTCGCTCTCCATCACCGCCCCGACGCGGCTGAAAGATGCGGGTTGCAGGAGAGAAGGGGGGAAAGAGGGGCGGGGGGTGTCCTGGTTCCGGCAGGGATGGGGTTAATTTCCCCGAGGAGCCGGCAGGGACACAGGTATCCCATCCCCTGTGAGCCATGCCCGGGGCTGGGGGGAGCTCGCCGGGGGAGGGGGCGGGAAGTCGCGGCTGGGAGCGGGCTGCGGCGGTGCGGGGCCGGTCGGTGCGCGGAGGCGCTGTCATCGCGTCCGTCTATTCCTTTACCGCTGTTATTGGGATTGTTTGCCCTTCCCGTTGCTCTTCTCTTAAACTGCCTTTATCTCAACCCGCGAGTTTTTTGCCTTTTTCTTCCGATTTTGCCCCCGGCTGCGGGAGTGGAGCGAGCGGCCGCGTGGTTCTTTGTTGCCGGCTGAGGCCAAACCACGACGGGGGAAACACCGGATTTCCAAGAGGTTGTCAGCCCAGGGCTGGGGAAAAAAAAAAAAAAAAAAACCAACAAAAAACCTAGCAAAATTATTATTTTTTTTAAATTTCAAAAATAAAGCACACACAACCCCCAACCCCAGATGACACACACACATCCACACAGAAAAAAACACCTCAGGTTTTCATACCTCAGCACCTTGCGTTTGTGTTTCCCTTCTAGAGATTTTGTGTGCCTTGTAAAACTGATACTTGGAGCTTTTTTTTTTGTTTAATTTGTTAAAAAAAAAAAGACGAGTTGGAAAAAACGATCTCGACCGAGTGTGAAGCAGGAGAAGGAAACCACTCCCACGGGTGCCAATGCTCTTCCGTAGTCTCCTTTGGCTAGCTGAGAGCCAGGGGCTGTTCCTTTGGAGAAAGCTTGAGAAATGTTAAAAAGGAGAAAAAAAAAGGGGAAAAAAGTGGTGGAAAGAAAAAGGGGGAAAAGAAAAAAAAGAAAAAGAAAAAAGGAGAAAAGAAAAAAAAAAAAGAGAAAGAAAAAAAAGGGGGGGAAGAAAGGCGGAAAAAAAAGGGAAAAAGAACCCCAACTCAAATATAAAAAAAGGTTGTAAGAAAAAAAAAAAAAAAAAACAAACACAAAACAAAACCAAGCAAGGAAAGTGGTGAAAGCCGCTGGGAAGAGGAGGGACGAGGGACGGGAGCGAAGGGGGGGGGGGGGTGAGGTGGCGGTGCCAGTGTGGCCCCAGGGGCTGTGACACCATATTTTTGTCCTCTACTGCAAAGTGTTCCGTGAAAAAAAAACAACCAAACCCCACCCAACGACAACATCATCACAAGAAAAAGAGAAATCTCTGCAGCTCACACGAGCCTGAGCTCGCTCTCCGTTGCTCTCTTTCCAGTGTCTTGGGGGGGTCATGGCCGAGCTGAGATTGGGGGGTGGTGGTGGTGGGAGTTTGCCCCATGGCTGTGATGGGGGGAGAAGGGGTGGGTGGGGAGTGGGGGCTGTGCTGTGGGGTTTTTTTGGGGTGGTGGTGGTTTTTTGCCAGGCGCAGCTTTACCCAGTGGCTCGGGGAGGTGTTGGCATCAGGAAGCCTGTGCTAAAGCGGGGTGGGGGCCTCGCCGCAGTTGGTTAGCAGAGCCAAAGTGGTTACTAATGGTTATTAATGGTGCACTAATTACGCCCGTGTAACTGGGAAGCTCAGATGCCCCCAGTCACCCACCCCCATCCCCCCCCCCCGGGTGCTTCTCTAGCCAGGCGAGCGCTGGGCGTCCCCCCAGCAGGAGAGGAGCGCACCTCCGGGGTGGGTGGAAGGGCGTCACCCAACGGGGAGAAGACCAAGATGGGGCTTGGGTGTCCCTTGGGGTGGCCGGGTGGCGGGGTAGGGCTGCTGGGGGCTGCCACGATGAGGGACACCCCCACGCCTTTCTCCATGGCTCCCAGAGCTCTGCTCCCTCCCTCCCTCCCACCCATCCAGTGCCACCAGAGAGGCGGTGTCCCCCCTCCCGGGGTGGGCATGGGCTGGTACCACCCCATCTAACACCTCAACGCACCAAACCAGCTTTCAGCAGTCACAGCTACCCGGGCGCTGCCAAGGGGGCAGCAGGGGCTCCCCACAGGGGGTTTACAGAACACAGAGAGTGTCCGTACACCACTAACCCCTCTCCAGGGGCGGATTTTCGGGATGCTGCTTGCTCATCTCACCGCTGAACAACTCCCCGATTGCCCCTTCAGCACATTGTGACCATCGCTTCGTGGCTTTTGTGCTCCGATGCTCATCCTGGCTCCAATCCTCTTCCTGGGGGATTGTGAGGGAGCAAAAAACCACATCGCTACATCCAACTTTTTTTCAGTTAAATAAAAAAAAGAATAAATCACCCTCTCTTATTACCAGGTAGAGTTTTGTTCACATTAGATAACTCCCTGGAGACAGCAAAAAAACCCCACCACCACTGTGCACGAGTGTCCACCAGGGCTTTATACTTTTGTGGCTCTCATGTGCCAGGCCATCGAATCCACACAGTCCAATAAATTCGGTTGTCCCTCTCCTCCTCCTGGCTGGAGGCAGGGCACCTCTACTGTTGACCGTAGTACCTACGATTATCAGATCGGTTCCTACCTGGTCCATAGAATCGCCTACTGTAGGTCGGAGCAGCCTTCCTCCTGTAAGAATCCTTTCTTCTATCGGCTTCATTCTGCAGCTCAAGCACCCGTGCCTGTAGGGCTGAGGTAGGTTCTCCATCCCACTTCTTCATGTCTTCTCCATATTCACAGAGGCAAACCCACAGGATATCTCGCATCGGGTTTGATTTGTCTTGAGTCGGAGGGTGGTTTTTCTCTTGAGTAGGAGGGCGTTTCCTCTTAGCAGCTGCAACATGAGTCTGTACAGGGAAAGCATGGAGTTTTTCCTCCACCTTGGTTAGTTTATCAAACAGTTTATCGGTTTGCTCAACTAATTTCTGGGTCATTTGCTCTATTTTCTCAGTCAGTTTCTCAGTCATTTTCTCGGTGGTCACAGTCAGCTTTTCTATGGCTGCCACAGAGAAGGGACCAGAGAGACTGTCTTCTTACTGTCATACCTTATTAACCCCTTCATTTACAGTTGGTGTGTCAGTATCGGATCCTCCCCAGACCATTGTTGACAATGGGTGGGAATATGTTGATGGTGCACTTTGTACAAACTTTTTGAGCAGAGATCGTTTGCATGGCATTTCATCAGGGTCTACTGTCGCTTGCCCATCACTATAAATCACCTCTCGCACAGGCAGTTCTCTCAGGTACTTCATACCTTTTCCCATGTTGGTCCATTTACTTGGACGGCATTCGATATCGTCCTTGAAGGGATACCTGCACTTTATGGCTGACACCAGTCGCCTCCAGAGACTGAGAGTGCTTGTCTTTCTCCCAATCTCTTTATCAATACCTCCATCCTTGGCCAGGTTTCCCAATCGCCTAGCTTCTCTGCCATCTAAATCTAGGGTATCTGCCCCACTATCCCAGCATCGGAGCAACCAGGAGACAAGTGTTCCACCTTCATGACGACTAAAGTCCTTCCTGATATTTCTCAGATCTTTCATAGAGAAGGATTTAACAACTCCCTCTACATCTGAGTCCTCCTGTGGTGAGGCTGCCCTAGAAGGGGCCTCTGCAGCATCTGCTCTAGAAGGACTCTGGCCTTTGTCTGTTTTCAAAGGTCTCTTTCCCTTATCTGGTCTTGAAGGACCCTCCCCTGGATCTTCTTCAGAACTCTCCCCCAAGCTATCTGACTTGAGGTGGTCTTTGTCGTAAGGGGCAGGTGAAGGAGTTGACCTCCTCTTCTTCCTCCTGGTTACCGGGGCAGCTTGTACCGATTTTGATGGAGTTTGAGTAGTTTTGGTACTGGTTGTAGTGGCTGCAGTAGGTTGTGCCGGGACAGGCGGCGGCATGGCTTGTGCCGCTGCGGGGGGGGCACGGCTTGTGCCGGGATGGGCGGCGGAGGGGCCGGTGGTGTTGCGGTGGGGGGGGCGGCTGCCAGTGATGCCGGTGCCGCTGTGGTGGGGGGGCGGTTGCGGCCGAGCTGGGCGGGGCTGCGGTTTGCACCGCTGCAGATCGCCGAGCGGCTGCGCGGGTCTGAGTGGCGGCAGCGCATGGTCCCCTACGGCTTCCCCTGTGCCCATGTTTCCTATGAAACCACCCCTGCACCACATTCAGGAGCACCAACAACAAAATCACGATCTTGAGAAGGTACCAGAGCCCAAAAGGTTTCCATGCCCCAGCTCTCAGGGTGTCACATCAGCATAAGTATCAAAGGGCGAAGTAAACATTCCCCAGGTAGAACCGAAAGTATAATTAATAACAGAATCCATCACCTGATGCCCGAGATATACAGGTAGAGCCGTTACCCAACTCATCGTGTTATACATCTGAATTGCGAACCACACCAAAACAGCACCTTTAAACCTTCGCATAAAAAGACAAAGAATAAATGAAGTTTGCAACACCTTTGGCAGGTTAAACCAAGTTGACTGCATTAAGGTCCAACAAAGCTGTTTAAAGGCATGATACACGATTTCGTCTAAGAACGACATGATGCAAGCTGTCTGTTCTAATCTCTGAGCAAACTGGAATTCAAACTATTCGGGCAACTTATCACAGCTCTGGTGGAGCACTGCTCGGGCCCCACGTTGGGCGCCAATTAATCTGTCATGGTTTAGGCCAAATCCACCACTGGGGACCCGAGGGACCCCAAACGGGACCAACAGATGCTCCCCTCTACCCCTCTTCAAAGAGAGAGGCAGAGGAGGAAAAAGAGACTTAGGAGTTTAGAAGGAACTAAACTACTTTAATGAAATATTAATAATAAAATAAAAAGAAATAATGAAAAATATATACAAAACCGTATCAAGCTCCCGAGATGACAATCACGTCACCGGCTGGCACTGGGGCAGTCCCAGGCTGGACTCAGTGACGGACGGGAACTGGATTCCGGATCTGCATTCAGGATGGGGATCACAGGCAGACAAACAGAGTCCCCCTCAGACATCGGCCATTGAAGGAAGAGCACTGACCCTTTGATCCCTCAGCTTTTATACTGAGCATGAGGCAGATGGGATGGAATACCCTGTTGGTCAGTTTGGGGTCACCTGTCCTGTCCGCTCCTCCCTGCAGGTGGGACCCCACTATGCTTTTCCGCTTCCGACCCTCCAATGGGGCAAATCACAAAGTTGTTTGGCCGTGGGGGTTATAGCAATGAGTATAAGCAGAGCCTCTCTGCATCCCACGCCCGGGCATCAGCTGTAACCATTGGTCTGACCTCTCTGAGAGAGTGAACACTGTCTGCACAATATGCAGTTAACTTCAGTAGTTAGAAGAGGCCCCGCTAAGAAGTGAAGTTACTGAACAAAATTGGTTCTGTTTTACCTCAAACCAGGACACAGGTAGAGTTTCGTTCCATTAAGGCTCTTTTTATTAAAATAAATATTTAAATTATATAAAGAAATAAATACTTCTCTTTTCACATTAAATAACTCCCTGGAGACAGCAAAAAACAAACAACCCCAAACCAGCCCAAAGGACAGGGGCTTTGGTGAGAAGTCAAGAGATGGTAAACGCTTTCTTTCCGTGGTCATGACAAATCCAGTTTTAGGAATCAAGTAGACAGTAGATATTCCAGAAACAGAGGAAAACTCTCTTTGAGGAGACGGTAGTTCAGCACGTTGTCCTTGGGAAGGTAAGTTGGGCAAACACGACTGTAACCACCACCACGGATGTTTCCCATTTGTCTGTAATGTGGTCGCGTGCGCTGCGAGGCGCGAGCGTGCGGCTCAGCCATGGAAGTTGACGATGTTCCTTCTTCACTCTGCCCTTAACGAGGTCACACCCATCTTTCTGGCTCTTGCTTAAGGTGCGTTAGCTAATTTCAAAGAGAGTTACTGTCTCCAAAATAAGGGGGGGGTGGGGTGGGGGGTGGTGGTGGGGAAATAAACTGTCTTAACCACTACTTCATAACTTGAAGAGGAAAACTTGTGTACCAAAACCCCAGAGTTACTGTCTCCAAAATAAGGGAGGTGGGGGGAACAAACCATCTTAACTTCTACTTCATAACCTAAAGAGGAAAATTCATCTAAGAAATGTAACTAAAGGTCTAAGAAAACTAACTAAAGGTCTAAGAAAATAACTAAAGGTCTAAGAAATGTAACTAAGGTCTAAGAAATGTAATTAAAATAAGAACTCTAATAGTCCATGTGTCACAGCAGCTGTTGGTGGATTATCTCCCACACCATCTTCTTGCGGAAGTATGGCATGTGAGTCTGAAAAGAGAAGAGAAATCCATTAAATAATGACATCACGGTAGAAAGAGGCGGCACGGTAGAAAGAGGGTGACACGACAACCCGACAAAACCAGATTGACTTGACTGCGCGACAGCTTACAAGCACGCTAATAAAAGACCGGTGTAAAATGAAATCAATAAAAAGAAGCGCTGTCTTGACTGGTCAAAGGGTAGAAGCCATTTCTCCAAAAGATACGAGCCCAGATATGCCAAACCCGCTGGCGGCAGTACCTTGCCCAAGAGGAATCTCACCGGCAGCAGCTCCCAAAGGCGGGGATGGAGAACCACAGCTCTGCCCTGCCCAGGCCACTTGGAAGTTCTGACCCCAGCAACTACGCACCGAAACGGGGCACGAAACCTCAGCCCCTGCCCCGGACACAATGAAGAGCTGCTGCCTAACCTCCCCGGCTCCTGTCCCTGGGCGAGAGGGGCTTGGAGGGGTTTATGACCTTCACTCACCTGGCTAAAGTTGAATGGTTTCTCTCTGGCGATGTAATCTGCGTATTTACACATAAAGACGCCGCAGTCGCTTCCATTCAGCTGCTGAGGGATCTCCTAAGGAATGCAAAGAAGATGGAGGATTTCCCTCTGTCTCAAAAGAAAAGCAACTTGGAAGCAGCGCACATTACCCACACCGACACTGCGCTCACCGCACACTCCTGACCCTACTTGCCTAATCCCCGATACCCACTCCCGCCCACGAGGAACAGACCCAGTTCACTGCTCACCATCCCTCCCCTCTGCCTCCCGGACTCGGACACTACGATCCAAATTTTTGGCAGGCCCAGAAGGCGCAGCAGCCCTCCCCCCTGCGAGGTGTCTCAAGGTTCGCACCGCCTCTTTCTTAAGTGACCTTTCTTAAATCCGGTCTTTAGGGACTGCTTTTTACTATCAACTCCTCGAGAAACATCAGCTCAACCCTTTCTTTGCCACGGGCCAGGATCTGGGCCCCAAAGAAGCACTTACAGTTCCCATTTCAAACCCAAGGGGTGCTCACGTACACGTGGCTCCATGCTGTGAAGAGTCCACTCTGAAACATCCAGCTCCAGCTGTCTTTTTTCCCAGCTTTCTTTTTGCAGGTATTGGCTGGTTAAAACAAAAGGAAAAAAAAAAATCCCTTTTCATCTCTGTAATTTAGGCCAACAACAAAATAAAGCGGCTGAAGGATCACAGGAAGACGGACGGCAGGACGGTAAAATGTCAGAGGATCCTCACTGCAGCTGATTTAAGGCTGATTTTGAGGAAAAATCCCAATCTGAAACTTACAAACACAGGGAGAGGCTGTGAGCTAATGGTCAAGAACGAGGCCAACGACTCCATTGCTTCGGAGAGGTCAAAAAGCCCCAAATCACATGTTATCAGAGCACAAAGAGACAAACCAAGCAAGGAACTGTAATGCCGTAATTCCACCGGGTGCCTTGATCCCACATCCTGGGCTCCGACTAACAAAGTCGGCACACGTGTGCCACGGGGCTATGGCGTATTTGGCTGTGCCTCTCACGGGAAGGTGGCAGAATCCAGGCACCCCAGACCCTGGGTGCAGGGGACGCTGTGACAGCAGATAAGCAGTCGATGCCAGACAAGTCGCAGCAAGCAACTCCAAGATTCCTGCTTGGTTATCTACAAGCCACGTGAAAACTGGCAGTCGCCTTACAGTGACTAAATCTAAAACCCCTCTCCTCATTCACACCAGAAAAGCAGTGACGGAGCGGTTACTTACAGCAAAGTCTGACAAATCTTGTCCCCTTTCTGCCCAAGCGAGTCCAAGTACGTGATCGTGTTCTTCCTCAGATCTATGACCTGTTATTAAAAGGTGACCGTTAGGCAAAGCACAACCTTGTGCCGCACACCCCCCAACACCTACATGACTTCTCTTGCCAGTTTTTGCTCCCCGTCCAATTCTAAAGAAAAAGCCCGTGGGACTCACGGCTAGTGTCCAGTGTGCTCGCGAGTTCACAGGCACGAAGATGATGTCCTGCTTGAAGACATCGACACTTCTGGTCCATCTTCTTACTGCTTCGTAGCCCCCAGATGTTAGTTTGGCATAAAAGAAAGTACTGAACGCGTGGACCGCTGGATAGCCTTCCTTCTTGCCTCTTTCCATCAGCAGACCCATGTAGAAATTAACCACCTGTACCATAAAGAGGAAACGTGAGGTGTAAACATATGACGCTGCCTTCCCCAACCAAAAATACAGCACCACGTCTTTTCTGGCCACCCTTAAGCATGCAGCGGAGAGAACTCCAGCCTCAGCTGTCAGCTTTTGTTCCCAGGATTTCACACGGGGCTACATCGGCAGTTTGATCAAAACACCTGCCACCCACGCCAATAACCCGGACGAACTCCTGGAAGCTGCGTCATACAAGAAGTAACGGAACTTCCCGAAATGCTCGACCCTTCAACACCTCAAATAAGAAGTGTACAGAGATTTCTAGGCTCTGCAGCGGAGGTCGTCAAAGAACGTTGACGCGACTTCTGTACAGGGCGGAGGGGTATTTTTCAATAAAGGCTGAGTGAGACTAGCCCTGTGCTGCAGCTGGTTTTACCTCATCGTTTAGCCAGCAAAGGTTCCTGAGCGTGTGGATGTCTTCGCGAGTGACCTTTAGTTTGAAGGCACTGCTCATGATCTCATCTGGCTCACCTTTGCCAAATGCGGCACTGACCTCTCTCTCCATGGCCTGAAAGGAACAATTAAATGGGGAAGGACTTGTGAAACAGAGCATGGAGCACGCTGACCTGGGGGCAGCTTTCCACTGAAACACGGCCTGTAAATTCAGCTCAGGTGACAGAGCAACTGCCTTCGACGGTTTCTTGGCTCAGTGAGCGATAGCGCTTTTGCCTTGCTTGGTTGGTTTCAGCATCCTAACTTTGAACTTCACAGCCCAGGCTTGCTGCCGTTTCTTTTCACCAAGGACGTGGGGATAAAACCCGTCAACTTAGCAAACACGCTCAAGCAGCTGAAAATGGAACACAACTCTGGCAACCCCCTTTCCCAGGTGCTGCCGCAGCCCTCGCAATACCCAGGTTTAAGCCAACCCCAGCGGGCATCCTCCGTACCGAGGCAGCTAAGTCAGGAGCCTGAAAGAACGTGAAGGTGGGGGACTTCAAAGGGAACGGCAAAGGGGGAAACTGAGGCAGCCGTCCCGCTAACAGAAGGCCCACAAACCCTTAGGGCAGCACAACTGAAGGAGCACGGGGAGCACACAAAATCCTTCAAAGCAGCTTTAGTGCTGACCCTCGCACTGTGAAGCCACAACCACAGCCACTCGCTAACAGGTTCAATGCAAGTTCTTCAGATTTCAAAGCGCCTTAAGAACCACCGAGAAGAAGAGGACTTCCTTGCAGCTCTGCCACAACCTTCTCTTTTGTCTCACAGACTGTCGCCTACGGTACCTCTGTGAGCGGAGGAAAGCGTTCCGCTGTTTTTCCCAATCTTGGCACTTTCTTTTCCTCCACATCGAGGCTGGCTGACTTTTTGGACGGAACAGGTGTAGGGTGTCCTCGGAATAAGGCATCTTCCAAGATTTCTGTGCCACGCTGCCTCTGTTAGACAAACGGATGTTAAGCTAGCAATCAAGCACAGATTTGTTTCCTTGGGGACAGGACAGAAAATCTTGCTTATATAGAAAACTGGAAGGGTTTTTGTACACCCATGCAACCAGCAAACTCCAAAGTTACTTCTTCTTGACGACTGCATTCCAACTGTGCACCCATGGAGTGCTGCACTCGGAGGCAAGAGAGGCAGAAAGCTCCTTTGCCTTGGGCTAGCGTTAAGAACCCCAGCAAAGCCTCCACGTGTAGCTATCAAGTTGAGATTGAGACTACTATTTCTGATTACCATGACTAAAATTTTATTTTTGACCTCAACCCTGACCAGAGGTGAAAGTCAAAGAGACGTACTTCCTATCCCAGCAAACAAGATAAGACTAAAGACACCCCAGTCCAGCTTTGCAGGTCAACCAAGTCTGTGCGCTAAAGATTTTGAGGCTATACCCAACACGTGAAAGGGGAAGAATCAAAACCGTATAGTGTAGTGTGCTCCTAATAGTCCAGAAACAAAATTAACGGCAGCGGAAAACACTTGGCGATAGCGCTACTCATCAAATAACGCTCCCGCTTTCCCGGGGAAAAACAACCTGGGCAAATACAGATATTGTTGAGGAAGTCATGTGAAGAGTGCTGAAGTTTCTCATCACAAAGAGCTCTATTTTCCTTGGGAATAACACAAGCTTACCCCTGCGATGGTTTCTTTCACTGCTCCTTCCTCTTCCGCAGAGTTTTCTTCTGGTGTGCAGTACCTGCCAGGAGAGGGAGAGAGAGAAGCGAGCTCTATATCCGTCCTGTCCCATGGAATTCTCAAGAATTCACCCTCTGGACAAGAAAGGCTTTTGCAAGGCTAAATACAGCACTAGTTTTTAAAGCGGGGAGAAGAATAGGGACAGAATTAGCTACAAAACAGGACTGCTGCAACTGAACCTCCCTCTGCTCCCATCTTCGCTTTCTCCTCTCTCATGTAAGGGCAGGTCACTGCAGAAAGATGCGTGCATCTTACCGCCGTACAAAATCTCTCCCTGTAGCTGCACCTACTGCCCCCAAAAACCTGTTTCCATAAAGACCGCAAAGCCGTCGCAACTCACAGTCCTGCCAGCTCAGACAGCCAATACCAATGAGGCCGCTGGCCTCTCAAACCCAACTGCACGCTGCCTTTTTCCCCCTCCTAGGCAAACCCCAGGCATCCTTTGGGACTTACAAAGTCCCCAAAACTGCCTCAAGTCCCACCAGGCTTTACAAGCTCTCTAATCCTTCTGCTTAGGATGCGGGTTTCCAAGTGAAAGAAGTGAAATGTCAGCTCATTGATGGCTCGGCAGAACGACTCACAAACAAAAACGGATTCTGCACATCCAAGGGCAACTTGGGACGGCCACCACTCGCACCCTTACTGGCTTTCTTCCCACAGCAAACACCACACCAGCACAACCCTCTTTGTCACGCAGCACGGCTCTCGCTTGTGTTGGAGATGCAACTGGCTTGCAAGCAATTCCGGAGCCGCAAGCTAGCTACTTCTCTTTCACAGCACTGAGACGATCAAAGACCGTTGGTCATCTTCGAGACTCTACCAGCGGCTGAAAGAGATACACGCGCAGAGCCAAAAGGAACAAGCAGCATCATTAGAAGAGACTCTACCTGATCGTATCACCTCTCTGCGACCGCTGCGGGCAGCAAACATCTATACATTCGACACCTGCACAGAAAAGCAGTAGTAAGAAAACAAGAAGTCGACTTTCAATCACCATCAGATGTACACAGCTCTCCATTTCTGAGTGATAAATAAAAAAAAAGGAAAAACTTTGAAGGATGACGGTATGGTCAGGAAGTTCGAATTCTGGCAAGCACTTTGAACTCGGAACGTCATCTGCGAGTGTGTAAGAAATGCCCTATTCGGATTTGACGTCTACCTACAAAGTGGAACGGATTGGAATCATGGGGATACTCACCGGTCCTGAGTGTTGCACGTGGATAGACGTCTCCTCCGTATTTTGGTTCTTCCCGGTGACTCCCAGTCGCCACTGGTTCCTTGGAGGAGGCTTGAACACTTTGGGGCAGGAAACAAACAACAGAGGAGAATCACAATTTTTATACGGGGGGCATTTGTTATCAGTGCGTACCAATTCACGCTGGCTTTTGGGGTTTTTCTTTAAGAAGAACAAAATATTCTTTGCACATCCGACAAATATCTGCATTAACCTGAGGAGGCCACTTTACTCTGTGGGACAAGACAGCGTTCATTTCAACCAGCCCTGACCAATTCTGCTCAATCTATTTGTTAAAGGTTATGCTGACGCTGAGAATGGCAATGTCCACAACATCCATACCGCTGGGACATTTTACTTCAGACCTGCCCTGCTCTGACCTCAGGGACTATATGCTCAGTAGCGGTTGGAGTGCATTAGACACCTTCCCCAGGAACTTCTCTGGTTTAGCTTCCTCTGAAAGGAATCTCTTTCTCAGGCTCCAGATCTGCTCCAAAATATGAGCCAAACCACAATAAGCAACGACTGGCAGATGAGACGCCGACAGCAGAGTCTTGACCTGCTCTCAAATGCAGTGCGCTTAAACTCAGCGCACCCAAAATTACATGAGAAACTCTCTTCTGTATCATTTTCATGGTATGGATTTTCATCTGCAGTGGCGGATTCTGGCGCAGCGCACTCCTTAACTGGTGGCCTCAGTGGTAAGAAGCTGTCTGGAGCAGCTTTGATGCTCTGTTTGCCCTTCCGGCTTGTGCTCAAAACATCAACGGCAAAAGAAACGGTATCAAGAGAACATTCCAATGTGCACCTCCACCACCACCTGCTTTGTCAAGCACGTACACCGATGACGATGGAGACAGACACGAGATGTTTATGACTTTCAGATGAAGACCTGCTGTCTTCAACTGGCTAATGGGGAAGTAGAGAGAAGTAAAAGTGAAAATCACAACAACTGCCTTGAAGATACGCTGTTGATTGTGTCCTCAGCCTCCTCTCAAGTTCAACGCTTCCTCTTACCGCAGACCTTTAATCTCTAGCTAATCTCCTGTGTCAATTAAGTAGCTGGATTTAAAGAAAAAGTTTAATATTGGTTCTTCGGGAGGGGAAGCAGCTGACGACCTCCCTTACCATAGGCAGTAAACCTTTCGGGGAAGAAGTCAAAGAAAACGGAAGGATTTTTACCTCAGACGGGGAATTGTCTTGTCAGGACGAGAGAGTGGTTCCTTAGTCAAGCGAGCATGGGTCCCACACGGCATTTGACCTACGAGAGAAGAGCGTAAGGCATGGGTAAGTATAAAAGGAAACTGAAGAGGTTTATGAGTTTACAGTAACGAGCTTCACCAAAGATAAATTGTCATTTTCTCTCTCACATCATCATATGATTTGTGTTATGTCACTTTAGGACATTTTCAGGTTTTCACACCGGCAACTGCAGCAAGTTGCGCGCACAAGGTATTGCCAGCCGAAACCTGAAATACAAAAGGCTCCTCAGGATCTACTACCTAAAAGGAGCATTGAAAACAATTTGCTTCTGGCAAGCTAACAGTGGACCTATCAGAACGGAAGGACTGCATCCAAGGCAGCTCTGGTACCGAGACGACCAGATCGACGCCCGGCTCCACTCCAGAAGCAATGCGAGGATGCGGGTAAGAAACAGAGGTCACGCTCAAGTATTCCCAGATGCTGCCTCGTCCCGTGCCTGCCATAATCCCTACAGAACCCTAGGGGTAGACTTGGACAGTACACAAGGTAGGGTGAAAATGAAACAAGTCGTATAACTTGATGTCAGCCTTACCAATTTGCAGCACGGCTACCTCGAGTGACGAAAATCGTGGTCTTTTAGTGGAAGGCTCTAAAGAAGTGGACCCAGGCTTAAAAGAAAACAACAAAAAAGCACCAGCGTGAGTGTAACCTGAATGTGAATCCCAGCAAACACACTTCCTGAGGCGTAGTCAGCTCTACTATGACTTGGGGACCATGACTTGCTGGTTCAGATTGCAGAAGGCGGCAAATCTTGGCAGGACCTTTGACAGGTACGCTTTAAATTTTGAATACAGGCTCTCATATGTGCAGCAATTAAAAGAATACAGTCTTGTCACTGAGTTATCACTCAGTCGGCTTCTAAACATTCCAAAGGGTGATAGTTCGGCCCTTGAGAAATATATTTTGTACAAATAAGAGTTAACGACTCTCTCAGGAACGAAGAACTAGAGCCCGACAGTCTCTTAGCCCTCTAATCCCATGGGGCAATAAGAAAAACTGCACTACACCTTTGAACCAAACTAGGCAGTCAAGGTGGCTCATTTTTACAGAGCCAAAGTCCTACAGGAACGCTCTCCTGGACTGGTGGATAATGAGCAGAAAGTGGTTTATCCAGAGCAAGTATGCAGTTTTTCTTGTCAGGTAGTGTATATTGATTCCTTAACCACAAGCTTGAGAAAGAGAATAACAGTTTGCAAACACACTAAAACTATAAACTTGAACCATTCTCAAGTATCTGGAAGACAACAAACAGTTTGCTCCTCCCGCAGCTGCCAGTGCCGGAGCAGAGGACGCAGGCTTGAGTAAGGCAAACCCAGCCCACATTAGAGCTGCCTGCTAGAAATGCAAAAGAACCACCTACTGCTGTACAGGCTCAGAGCAGGCTCAACCTCAAGATGCAGTAGGGAGAGCCGCTTGCTCTCGCACCTTGCACAGACCCTAACATTTCAAAGCCCTCGCTAACCTCTTCCGCAGACTCTGTGCCGGCAGCATCTTCGCTGACGGAAGCCGCCGGGCGTTTGGTTGCCTTGGTCGGCAACTGCAGCACTGCAGAAACGTCAACTTTCTCTTTCTGCTCAGAGATGGAATAATCTAAAAAACAAAGACAGGCCGTATAAGAACAGGCTAGAAAACCAACAGAGGTACATTGCGAATACAGACAGGAGGGAGCACACAGCTTGGATTTAAGATACTCTTTCTGCTGACAGGCGCGGGCTCAGCGCCAGAGACCTGGGCTATCTCCTGCTGGCAGTAAAAGTATTGGGCCCTGCCACAGTCACCGCAGAGAACGTCCGTCATCTATAGGGCTAAGCCCTACCGGACACCCTCAAGCCATTGGCTATAGGCATAGAGAGCCACAAGGCAAGAAGCCAACAGCTTGAAAAGCCACCGTTTCAGGAACAATGCCAGAGCACAAAAGCCAGACTTTTCCAAGGGACACGAAACCTCAGAAAAATCGGGCATATTCAGTACTTGTGTAATGCGCGATACCTGATTTTTGCTTTTTCGGCGGAGTCTCGTCATCATCATCATCCACAACTATGCAAACGCTGAGGAAAGAACACACACAACAGTGTTTTGCAGCCCTAGGGAAGCTCCCAGCAGGCTGACTTCCCTTCACAGGGCCCAAACTTCCCAAGTTACTTTTCCTATCCCAAAGGTCTCCCCCTCCAAGCGCCCCTGGGATCATCTCAGGCACATACACCTAACTGCAGCCCTCCTCAACACCCCCCAACCTCTCCCAGCCAACGACCGCTCGCAGAGAGCTAATGATCCCGCTGCAGCACATTAGGCCTCTTTGGCTCATTCCGTTAATGCTTCCCAACATTTTACCTTTCTTCCTATCGCCAACAAATTAAGTTCGTTTCGGAAATCCCTACACTGAGTTGCAAAGAAAAGTCTAAGGAGGACAGGACATAAAAGGTGGGAAAGCAACTCGGGCATACACCCACTTCAATCACTTTGTCCTTTGGGAATGGAGCACACAGGTTGGTCCGAGGTGGGTTTTTTCCTCTCTTTGCCCCCCCAAATGTCAGGACAGCCGGATCCTTTGAAGAACTCTTTGGTCTTTCTTACACAAAGGAATTTCTCTTGAACTGTTATGCCCCCGACCCCTGCTGATAGCATTGCTTCTGGCCGGGGAGATGGGGGGGGAGTGGGCGCCGGGGCGATGCCCGGGGGCGGCCCTGAGGCGGCGGGGCGGCTCGCTGCCCTGGGGGGCGGCCTCTTGCGCGGCGGCGGGTCCCGGGGCGGCGAGGAGGGCGCCGAGGGGCCCCCACAGCCATCGGTACAGGGGAGGCTGAGGGGGGAGAGAGGGGCGGGGCGGTGGGTGCGCGCGCGCAGGCGCGCCGCCGTCTGTGCTCTGCCTGAGGGAGCCGTTAGCGGCCGCCCGGCCCGCTTCTGCCCTGCCCTGCGGTGGGGCCGGGCCGGCGCCGTCCCGCCCGGCCCGCCTGGCCCTGCTCTGTCTGGGGGAGGCGCTTGCCCTTCTCCGGAAGCCCCGAGCCGGGCCCCGGCTGGCAGCTGGGCGCCGGGAGGCCGGGGAGTGCCCGGAGGAGGGGAAGAGGCCTTCGGGGAGAGGCCCCCACGGAGGCCGGAGGGGCCCCCCAGAAGCCCTCCAGAGACGGAGGGGCCCCCCAGAAGCCTCCCAGAGACGGAGGGGCCCCCCAGAAGCCTCCCAGAGACGGAGGGGCCCCCCAGAAGCCCTCCAGAGACGGAAGGGCCCCCCAGAAGCCTCCCAGAGAGCGGAGGGGCCCCTCGGAGAGCGGAGAAGCCTTTCGGCGTCCCGCAGGCCTGAGGCGAGCGACAGCGGCCGGCGGCGCGGGCTCTCGCGCGCCCCCTCCTGCCTCCTCTGCCCGCGGTGGGTGAGGGAATGCCAATCCCGGGCTTACCGAGCCCTTTCCTGCGCGCTCGCACGGCGCTTTGCGCCCCTCTGGCGGGGAGCTGCGCTCGCTGCACCCGGCTGCGCCATGGCTGCGGTGCGACTGGAAGGACGCGGACTGCGTTCGGCGTTCCACCATGGTGAGCGGCTGTGACGGAGCGGCGCCCGACCGCCGGCCGCGGGCAGCCCCGCTCGAGCCGCTGCTGCGGGGGCCGGCGAGCGTGTGGTGAGTGCTGAGCTGTGTGCTGGGGGGTTGGGCTGGCTCTTGGGGCGCTGCCTTGCTCCTAAGGGGGCTTTGAAATGCGGTGCTCGCCCCTCGTTAACGAGCTGTTTCCTGTGGGGTGGAAATGTGCGGCTGTTGCTGCAGCCCCGTCCTGGAGAGGCTTTTTTTCCAGGGCTGGGAGCGAGAGCGGCGTCCAGGCTGGGCAGGGGAGCCGGGTCTGCTCGTCCTCCAGCTGAGCAGTGGTGGTTTGCAGGTAGCATCCGGTTGCACTTGCTGGAATGCAGAGCAGGAGAGAGTTGTGTCGTGGTTTTCCCCTGCAGATGCGGGACACGGGCGGCAAGGTGACAGCGTGGGGGGAGTGGGGGTAACTGGGAGCCCCCGTCTGCCTCCCAGCCCCATGGCGCTGGATGCAGCTCAGATGCACCCACGCTCTGTGAGGGGGGGTTTGAGGGCCTGAAGGGTTGTCCCCGTGTCCCTGCCGGGCTTATGGTGGTATCTTGCTGCTGTGCGTGGGTCTGGGGGTGGCCGGGAAGGGTCTGGCATGCTGGGGCCATCACTGACCCTCATTTTCTCTCCCACCATAGAGCTCCTCGGCGGAGCTCTCAGCCAGCTCTCGGCGGAGCTCCCCCAGCCAGCGCCTTCCCACATCAGCACCCTTTAGGTGCCTGTGTCCCCTCTCCAGATCTTTGCTGGGGCACCTTGGGAGAGTGGGCAACCACTACCATGGGATGGTGGGATGGGGACAGCCACCTCCTTTGTCCCCTGTCCAGCTGGTGCCCTGACCCTCTCACTCTTCCATGCCCCCGCAGCTTCCGGAGCAAGAGGTTGTGAACGTGTTCATCGGGACGCAGGCGGTGGGGGCCATCATCGGGAAGAAGGGGCAGCACATCAAGCAGCTGGTGCGGTTTGCGGGTGCCTCCATCAAGGTGAGGAAGGCGCTGCGGGGCTGGTCCTGAGCTTCGTGCCTCAGTTTCCCCTCTGCACTGCCAAGGTCAGGGAATGGGAGTGTGCGGGGAGCAGTTTTGCTCCCCAACTTATCACAGAACGGTTGAGGTTGGAAGGGACCTTGAAGATCATGGAGTCCCACCCCCCTGCCCTGTTCAGGGACACCTCCCCCCAGCCCAGGTTGCTCCAAGCCCCGTCCAACCTGGCCTTGAACACCTCCAGGGCTAGGGCAGCCACAGCTTCTCTGGGCAAGCTGGGCCAGTGATTCACCACCCTCACAGTGAAAAATTTCTTCCTGTTATCTCCTCTAAATGTCCCCTCTTCCACTTTGAAGGCACTCCGCCTCGTCCTGTCACCCCATGCCCTTGTAAAAAGTCTCTCCCCAGCTCTCCTGTACCCGTTGGCATGGGCCCACCTCTCCCACCTGTGTTTAGTAGAAGGCCAGATGCTCGGTGGGGGCTCAGGGGTGGGTGGTGGTGGGAGAAACAGTGCCCTGACCCCCAACTCTTGCTTTTCCCTTCTCCTCCCCAAGACTGCACAGTGCAAGATGAGGGAAATGGTCCAGCAGGTGAAGCAGCAGGAGCAGAAACACGCTCCGGGAGCCCCGGCCTCGCAGCACAGCAAGTGATGCTCCTGTCGTGCCGCCCAGCACCGCCTGATGAATGTA
The DNA here is from genome assembly GCF_965231255.1 of Vanellus vanellus. Classification (NCBI taxonomy): domain Eukaryota; kingdom Metazoa; phylum Chordata; class Aves; order Charadriiformes; family Charadriidae; genus Vanellus; species Vanellus vanellus. Next base: position 716,985 of record NW_028127572.1, read on the forward strand.
ACCCCACTGCCGGACAACCCCCTCCAACCTCCTCCACCACCCCCAGCAGGTCAGGGGAGCAAACCAAAGACCCGCCCAGACACACAGCCCCCCATTCCCGCGGCGCTGCGAGGATGCGCAGCTGAGGGGTACGGGGAGGGCTCTCTCCATCCCACAGCCTCCCCCTTCCTCCTCCGTCGCCTCCCGACGCTGTCCCTTTAGTTGGACTAACAGGGGCAGGTTTTGGTACCTCAGCACCTCACGCTTGTGTTTCCCTTTTAGAGATTTTGTGTGCCTTGTAAAACTGAGAGTTGGAGCATTTTTTCATTAATTTTTTTAATAAAAAAGAATGAGTTGGAAAAAACCATGTCGAGCGAGTGCGAGGCGGGAGAAGGAAAGCAATCCCAGGGGTGCTGACGTGCGGAAAGAAACTCCCCAACTCGGGGCGAGTTACAAAGCAGCATGTTTATTGCAGCGCTGGGTGCAAGGGGGATGGCTCCCAACTCGCCCAGGGGCTGGTAAAGCAAGCGTTCCTTTCTGATGCAAAGGCGTACGTATTCATTAGTGTAGGCTGGGAATAGGCACCACTCTGGTCATGATCTGTGGGTTGTTGTGGAGGAAGGCTCCCAGTCTTCCTGCCGGTGTACTTTTCCCCTTTGGCTCAAGAGTGCTGCTGTGGCTGAGCTCTGAGCCGCCAGACCGGTTCTCAGCAGATGGTTACTTCGCGCAGACAATAAGGCCCTGAATAGCCCTTCCTGTTCTCTGGGTGGCTCTGGGTGGCTCTGCTCCTCTGCTGCTTCTAAGGTCGGGCTGCCCCAGTGTCATCATTGAGGAGCCTTTTGTCTATCCAGTTCTCACTTGTGGGTGTTCCTGCCCATGTCAGTGCCAGAGCTCTTCCGTAGGCTCCTTCTGCTAGCGGAGAGCCAGGGGCCGTTCCTTCAGGAGAAAGCTTGAGAAATGTTTAAAAAGAGAAAAGGGAAAGGAGGAAAAATAAAGTGGGAAAATGAAAAAGAGAAAAAGAAAAAAAGGGGGGGAAAAAGGGGGAAAAAGCAAAAAAGGTCAAAAGAAAAAAGGGGTAAAAGAGAAAAAAGGGGGAAGCGAAAACATATTAAAAAAGAAAGGTAGAAAGGAAAAAAAACCAACCAAACCAAGCAAGGAAAGTGGGAACAGCTGCGGGGCAAGAGGAGGGACAGGAGCTGGGGGGGGGGAGGTGGCAGTGCCGGCGCCGACCCCGGGGGCTGCGACACCACGTTTTTGTCCTCTACTGCAAAGTGTTGTGTGAAAAACAACCAAGCAAAACCCACCCAACGACAACATCAAAAACCAAAGAGAAATCTCTGCAGCTCACAGGAGCCTGAGCTTGCTCTCGGTTGCTTTCTTTCCAGTGTCTTGGGGGTGTCACGGCCGAGCTGAGATTGGGGTGTGGTGGTGGTGGGAGTTTGTCCCATGGCTGTGATGGGGGGAGAAGGGGTGGGCGGGGAGTGGGGGATGTGGTGTGGGGTTTTCTTTGGGTGATGGTGTTTTTTTGCCAGGCGTCGCTTTACCCAGTGGCTCAGGGAGGTGTTGGCATCACAAAGCCTGCGCTAAAGCGGGGTGGGGGCCTCGCCGCAGTTGGTTAGCAGAGCCAAAGTGGTTATTAATGGTTCTTAAGGGCGCCCTAATTATGCCCGTGTAACTGGGAAGCTCAGATGCCCCCTAAGCACCCCCCCGGTGCTTCTCTAGCCAGGCGAGTGCTGGGCGTCCCCCCCGCAGGAGAGGAGCGCACCTCCAGGGCGGGTGGAAGGGCATCACCCAAGAGGGAGAGGACCAAGATGGGGCTTGGGTGTCCTTGGGGTGGCCGTGTGGCGGGGTAGGGCTGCTGGGGGCTGCCACGATGAGGGACACCCCCACGCCTTTCTCCATGGCTTCCAGAGCTGTGCTCCCTCCCTCCCTCCCACCCATCCAGTGCCACCGGAGAGGTGGTGTCCCCCCTCCCGGGGCGGGCAGGGGCTGCTGCCACCCCACCTAACACCTCAACGCACCAAACCAGCTTTCAGCAGTCACAGCCACCCGGGCACTGCCAAGGGGGCAGCAGGGGCTCCCCAAAGGGGGCTTACAGAACACAGAGAGCGTCCGTACACCGCTGACCCCTCTCCAGGGGCGGATTTTCGGGATGCTGCTTGCTCATCTCACCACTGAACGACACCTCGATTGCCCCTGCAGCACTGTGTGACCATCGCTTCGTGGCATCTGTGCTCCGATGCTCCTCCTGGCTCCAATCCTCTTCCTGGGGGATTGTGAGGGAGCAAAAATCCACATCGCTACATCCAACTTTTTTTCAGTTAAATAAAAAAAAAAGAATAAATCACCCTCTCTCATTACCAGGTAGAGGTTCGTTCCCTTAAGGCTCTTTTTATGAAAATAAATATTTAAATTATATAAAGAAATAAATACTTCTCTTTTCACATTAGATAACTCCCTGGAGACAGCAAAAAAAAAGCACCACCACTGTGCACCAGTGTCCACCAGGGCTTTATACTTTTGTGGCTCTCATGTGCCAGGCCATCGAATCCACACAGTCCAATACAGTCGGTTGTCCCTCTCCTCCTCCTGGCTGGAGGCAGGGCACCTCTACTGTTGACCGTAGTACCTACGATTATCAGATTGGTTCCTACCTGGTCCGTAGGATCGCCTACCGTAGGTTGGAGCAACCTTCTTCCTGTAAGAATCCTTTCTTCTATCGGCTTCATTTTGCAACTCAAGCACCTGTGCCTGTAGGGCTGAGGTAGGTTCTCCATCCCTCTTCTTCATGTCTTCTGCATATTCACAGAGGCAAACCCACAGGATATCTCGCATCAGCTTTGATTTGTCTTGAGTCGGAGGGTGGTTTTTCTCTTGAGTAGGAGGGCGTTTCCTCTTAGCAGCTGCAACATGAGTCTGTACAGGGAAAGCATGGAGTTTTTCCTCCACCTTGGTTAGTTTATCAAACAGTTTATCGGTTTGCTCAACTAATCTCTGGGTCATTTGCTCTATTTTCTCAGTCAGTTTCTCAGTCATTTTCTCGGTGGTCACAGTCAGCTTTTCTATGGCTGCCACAGAGAAGGGACCAGAGAGACTGTCTTCATACTGTCGTACCTTCTTAACCCCTTCATTTACAGTTGGTGTGTCAGTATCGGATCCTCCCCAGACCATTGTTGACAATGTGTGGGAATATGTTGATGGTGCACTTTGTACAAACTTTTTGAGCAGAGATCGTTTGCATGGCATTTCATCAGGGTCTACTGTCGCTTGCCCATCACTATAAATCACCTCTCGCACAGGCAGTTCTCTCAGGTACTTCATACCTTTTCCCATGTTGGTCCATTTACTTGGACGGCATTCGATATCGTCCTTGAAGGGATACTTGCGCTTTATGGCTGACACCAGTCGCCTCCAGAGACTGAGAGTGCTTGTCTTTCTCCCAATTTCTTTATCAATCCCTCCATCCTTGGCCAGGTTTCCCAATTGCCTAGCTTCTCTGTCATCTCAATCTAGGGTATCTGCCCCGCTATCCCAGCATCGGAGCAACCAGGAGACAAGTGTTTCGCCTTCATGACGACTAAAGTCCTTCCTGATATTTCTCAGATCTTTCACGGAGAAGGATTGAACAACTCCCTCTACATCTGAGTCCTCCTGTGGTGAGGCTGCCCCAGAAGGGGCCTCTCCAGCATCTGCTCTAGAAGGACTCTCACCTCTGTCTGTTTTCAAAGGTCTCTTTCCCTTATCTGGTCTTCAAGGACCCTCCCCTGGATCTTCTTCAGAACTCTCCCCCAAGCTATGTGACTTGAGGTGGTCTTTGTCGTAAGGGGCAGGGGAAGGAGTTGACCTCCTCTTCTTCCTCCTGGTTACCGGGGCAGCTTGTACCGATTTTGATGGAGTTGGAGTAGTTTTGGTACTGGTTGTAGTGGCTGCAGTAGGTTGTGCCGGGAGAGGCGGCGGCGTGGCTTGTGCCGCTGCGGGGGGGGCACGGCTTGTGCTGGGATGGGCGGCGGAGGGGCCGGTGGTGTTGCAGTGGGGGGAACGGCTGCCGGTGGCGCCGGTGCCGTGGGGGAGGCGGCTGCCGGTGGTGCCGTTGCTCCGGGGGGGCAGCTGCGGCCGGGCCGGGCGGGGCCGCGGTTCGCGCCGCTGCAGATCGCCGAGCGGCTGCGCGGGTCTGAGTGGCGGCAGCGCACGGTCCCCTACGGCTTCCCCTGTGCCCATGTTTCCTATGAAACCACCCCTGCACCACATTCAGGAGCCCCAGCAACAAAATCACGACCTTGAGAAGGTACCAGTCCTTATCCTCAGAGCCCAAAAGGTTTCCATGCCCCAGCTCTGAGGGTGTCACATCAGCATAAGTATCAAAGGGCGAAGTAAACATTCCCCAGGTAGAACCGAAAGTATAATTAATAACAGAATCCATCACCTGATGCCCGAGATATACAGGTAGAGCTGTTACCCAACTCATCGTGTTATACATCTGAATTGCGAACCACACCAAAACAGCACCTTTAAACCTTCGCATAAAAAGACAAAGAATAAATGAAATTTGCAACACATTTGGCAGGTTAGACCAAGTTGACTGCATTAAGGTCCAACAAAGCTGTTTAAAGGCATGATACACGATTTCGTCTAAGAACGACATGATGCAAGCTGTCTGTTCTAATCTCTGAGCAAACTGGAATTCAAACTATTTGGACAATTTATCACAGCTCTGGTGGAGCACTGCTCGGGCCCCACGTTGGGCGCCAATTAATCTGTCGTGGTTTAGGCCAAATCCACCACTGGGGACCCGAGGGACCCCAAACGGGACCGACAGATGCTCCCCTCTACCCCTCTTCAAAGAGAGAGGCAGAGGAGGAAAAAGAGACTTAGGAGTTTAGAAGGAACTAAACTACTTTAATGAAATATTAATAATAAAATAAAAAGAAATAATGAAAAATATATACAAAACCGTATCAAGCTCCCGAGATGACAATCACGTCACCGGCTGGCACTGGGGCAGTCCCAGGCTGGACTCAGTGACGGACGGGAACTGGATTCCGGATCGGCATTCAGGATGGGGATCACAGGCAGATGAACAGAGTCCCCCTCAGACATCGGCCACTGAAAGAAGAGCACTGACCCTTTGATCCCTCAGCTTTTATACTGAGCATGAGGCAGATGGGATGGAATACTCTGTTGGTCAGTTTTGGGTCACCTGTCCTGTCTGCTCCTCCCCGCAGGTGGGACCCCACTATGCTTTTCCGCTTCCGACCCTCCAACGGGGCAAATAACAAAGTCGTTTGGCCGTGGGGGTTATAGCAATAAGTATAAGCAGGAGCCTCTCTGCATCCCACGCCTGGGCATCAGCTGTAAACATTGGTCTGACCTCTCTGAGAGAGTGAACACTGTCTGCACAATATGCAGTTAACTTCAGTAGTTAGAAGAGGCCCCGCTAAGAAGCGAAGTTACTGAACAAAATTGGTTCTGTTTTACCTCAAACCAGGACACAGGTAGAGTTTCGTTCCATTAAGGCTCTTTTTATTAAAATAAATATTTAAATTATATAAAGAAATAAATACTTCTCTTTTCACATTAGATAACTCCCTGGAGACAGCAAAAAACAAACCTGTTGCGGCCAGGTGGAGGGGAGCAAACACACCGATACGATGTATGTTAGCGTCAATCTCCGCTAAGCTCCGTTTATTGTTAACACTCGGGTTACATATATAGTCATTCATATCTTGTACACGCGATCACGCATTGTTTGATTGGCTGTCTCGCTTTGTGCATGCGGCGAGCACGCAGGGTTATTTCACCCATGATTGGTTAACATTAGCATATTGTTTAGTCTTGCTCAAGCGTTATTTTTCTTGCGGACACCTGCTCTTGTTTTACTCTTTCTGCCAACTTTCCTGTTATCTAGTCTCAAGGTTAAGGCGTTCTTCACAATTTGCTATACACACGGTCTATTTTCCAAGGACTGGCTCCCACACAAACCACCCCAAACCAGCCCAAATGACAGGGGCTTTGGTGAGAAATCAAGAGATGGTAAACGCTTTCTTTCTGTGGTCGTGACAAATCCAGTTTTAGGAATCAAGTAGACGGTAGATATTCCAGAAACAGAGGAAAACTCTCTTTGAGGAGACGGTAGTTCAGCACGTTGTCCTTGGGAAGGTAAGTTGGGCAAACACGACTGTAACCACCACCACGGATGTTTCCCATTTGTCTGTAATGTGGTCGCGTGCGCCGCGAGGCGCGAGCGTGCGGCTCAGCCATGGAAGTTGACGACATTCCTTCTTCACTCTGCCCTTAACGAGGTCACACCCATCTTTCTGGCTCTCGCTTAAGGTGCGTTAGCTAATTTCAAAGAGAGTTACTGTCTCCAAAATAAGGGGGGGGGGGGGGGGGGGCGGGGAAATAAACTGTCTTAACCCACTACTTCATAACTTGAAGAGGAAAATTTGTGTGCCTGCTGCTGTTCCAAATGAGGTCTAAGAAATGTAACTACAATAACAACGAGTCACCCGGAGCTGATCACAGCGTTGTTCTAATAGTGCACATCTCACAGCAGCTGTTGGTGGTGTTGGCAAAAAAAAAACCCCAAACCCCAGAGTTACTGTCTCCAAAATAAGGGAGGTGGGGGGAATAAACCATCTTAACTTCTACTTCATAACCTAAAGAGGAAAATTCGTCTAAGAAATGTAACTAAAGGTCTAAGAAAACTAACTAAAGGTCTAAGAAAAGTAACTAAGGTCTAAGAAAAGTAATTAAAATAAGAACTCTAATAGTCCACATGTCACAGCAGCTGTTGGTGGATTATCTCCCACACCATCTTCTTGCGGAAGTATGGCATGTGAGTCTGAAAAGAGAAGAGAAATCCATTAAATAATGACGTCACAGTAGAAAGAGGCAGCAAACAGGCATAAACGCCCAGCAGAGTCCTTAATATGAAGTTCCCTTTAAGAACTGTCAACCGTTTGGGTACAACACCCCACGCGGCTCCTAAGAGGGTGACACGACAACCCGACAAAACCAGATTGACTTGACCGCGCGACAGCTTACAAGCACGCTAATAAAAGACCGGTCTAAAACAAAATCAATAAAAATAAGCGGTGTCTTGACTGGTCAAAGGGTAGAAGCCATTTCTCCAAAAGACACCGAGCCCAGATATGCCAAACCCGCTGGCGGCAGTATCTTGCCCAAGAGGAATCTCACCAGCAGCAGCTCCCAAAGGCGGGGATGGAGAACCACAGCTCTGCCCTGCCCAGGCCACTTGGAAGTTCTGACCCCAGCAACTACGCACCGAAACGGGGCACGAAACCTCAGCCCCTGTCCTGGACACAATTAAGAGCTGCTGCGTAACCTCCCTGGCTCCTGTCCCTGCGCGAAAGGGGCTGGAGGGGTTTATGACCTTCACTCACCTGGCTAAAGTTGAACGGTTTCTCTCTGGCGATGTACTCTGCGTATTTGCACATAAAGACGCCGCAGTCGCTTCCGTTCAGCTGCTGAGGGATCTCCTAAGGAATGCAAAGAAGATGGAGGATTTCCCTCTGTCTCAAAAGAAAAGCAACTTGGAAGCAGCGCACATTACCCACACCGACACTGCGCTCACCGCACACTCCTGACCCTACTTGCCTAATCCCCGATACCCACTCCCGCCCACGAGGAACAGACCCAGTTCACTGCGCACCATCCCTCCCCTCTGCCTCCCGGACTCGGACACTACAATCCAAATTCTTGGCAGTCCCAGAAGTGGCAGCAGCCCTCCTCCCTGCGAGGTGTCTCGAGGTTCGCACGGCGTCTTTCTCAAGTGACCTTTCTTAAATCCAGTCTTTAGGGACCCTTTGCTTTGTCACGTGCCAGGATCTGGGCCCCAAAGAAGCACTTACAGTTCCCATTTCAAACCCAAGTGGTGCTCACGTACACGTGGCTCCATGCTGTGAAGAGTCCACTCCGAAACATTCAGCTCCAGGTTTCTTTTTTCCCGGCTTTCTTTTTGCAGGTATTGGCTGGTTAAAACAAAAGGGAAAAAAAAAATCCCTTTTCATCTCTGTAATTTAGGCCAACAACAAAATAAAGTGGCTGAAGGATCACAGGAAGACGGACGGCAGGACGGGAAAACGTCAGAGGATCCTCACAGCAGCTGATTTAAGGCTGATTTGGGAGGAAAAATCCCAATCTTCAATTTATAAACACGCTGAGAGGCTGTGAGCTAATGGTCAAGAATGAGACCAACAATTCCAACAGAGACTTCCACACAAACCTAAGTTCATTGCTTCGGAGAGGTCAAAAAACCCCAAATCACATGTTATCAGAGGACCAAGAGACAAACCAAGCAGGGAACTGTAATGCCATAATTCCACCGTGTGCCTTCATCCCACATACTGGGATCCAACTAACAAAGCCGGTAGACGTGTGCCACGGGGCTATGGCGTATTTGGCTGTGCCTATCACGGGAAGGCGGCAGAATCCAGGCACCCCAGACCCTGGGCGGAGGGGACGCTGTGACACCAGATAAGCAGCCGATGCCAGACAACTCGCAGCAAGCAACGCCAAGATTCCGGGTTGGTTATCTACAAGCCATGTGAAAACTTGCAGTCGCCTTACAGGGACTAAATCTAAAAACCCTCTCCTCATTCACACCAGAAAAGCAGTGACGGAGCGGTTACTTACAGCCAAGTCTGACAAATCTTGTCCCCTTTCTGGCCCAGCGAGTCCAAGTACGTGATCGTATTCTTCCTGAGATCTATGACCTGTTATTAAAAGGTGACCATTAGACAAAGCACAACCTTCTGCCACACAACCCCCAACACCTAAATGACTTCTCTTGCCAGTTTTTGCTCCCTGTCCAATTCTAAAGAAAAAGCCCGTGGGACTCACGGCTAGTGTCCAGTGTGCTCGCAAGTTCACAGGCACGAAGATGATGTCCTGCTTGAAGACATCGACACTTCTGGTCCATCTTCTTACTGCTTCGTAGCCCCCAGATGTTAGTTTGGCATAAAAGAAAGTACTGAACGCGTGGACCGCTGGATATCCTTCCTTCTTGCCTCTTTCCATCAGAAGACCCATGTAGAAATTAACCACCTGTACCATAAAGAGGAAACGTGAGGTGTCAAAATAAGACGCTGCCTTCCCCAACCAAAAATACAGCACCACCTCTTTTCTGGCCACCCTTAAGCACGCAGCGGAGAGAACTCCAGCCTCAGCTGTCAGCTTTTGTTCCCAGAATTTCACACGGGGTTACATCGGCAGTTTGATCAAAACACCTGCCACCCACACCAAAAACCCGGACGAACTCCTGGAAGCTGCGTCATACAAGAAGTAACGGGACTTCCAGAAACGCTCGACCCTTCAATACCTCAAATAAGACTTCTACAGAGGTTTTTAGGCTCTGCCACGGAGGTCGTCAAAGAACGTTGACGGGACTTCTGTACACGGCAGAGGGGTATTTTTCAATAAAGGCTGAGTGAGACTAGCCCTGTGCTGCAGCTGGTTTTACCTCATCGTTTAGCCAGCAAAGGTTCCTGAGCGTGCGGATGTCTTCGCGAGTGACCTTTAGTTTGAAGGCACTGCTCATGATCTCATCTGGCTCACCTCTGCCAAATGCGGCACTGACCTCTCTCTCCATGGCCTGAAAGGAACAATTCAATGGGGAAGGACTTGTGAAACAGAGCATGGAGCACGCTGACCTGGGGGCAGCTTTCCACTGAAACACGGCCTGTAAATTCAGCTCAGCTGACAGAGCAACTGCCTTCGACGGTTTCTTGGCTCAGTGAGCGATAGCGCTTTTGCCTTGCTTGGTTGGTTTCAGCATCCCAACTTTGAACTTTAGAGCCCAGGCTTGCTGCCATTTCTTTTCACCAAGGACGTTGGGATAAAACCCGTAAACTCAGCAAACACGCTCAAGCAGCTGAAAATGGAACACAAGTTTGGCAAACCCCTTTCCCACGTGCTCCTGCGGCCCTCACAATACCCAGGTTTAAGCCAACCCCAGCGGGCATCCTCCGTACCGAGGCAGCTAAGTCAGGAGACTGAAAGAGTGTGAAGGTGGGGGACTTCAAAGGGAACGGCAAAGGGGGAAACTGAGGCAGCTACTCTGGAGTCAGGCAATGGGGAGTCCAGCTTGTGCACGCAACTGGTCCCAATTTGCACGTTCCCATCTAAGTCTGCCTAGGGAATGCAAAGAAACCACTACGGATGGTGGTATAAAACACTCTGATCTGCAATAGCATCTCCTTGCTTGAATCTGGGTGAGCAAAATAAGAAAACCACCCGGTTTCCCTTGTACCCAGCATCAACGCTGCAGACTTTGTAAACTCTGCATTTGCTCGCCCTTTCCAAGTCCATCCTCAACAGGCAGGAAAAGGCGGGGGGAGCTCAATTAGACTGCAACTCCAAAGAATAAAAGCAGCCAAAATTCATACAAGCAGGGGAAACTGAACTCCCACTCCCCGGTGGACGGCACCACGGATCAGCACAAGCTGATCTTTCAGGTTCTATCACCACGGTAGGACAAGAGGCACATCCAATATAACTGGATGAGTTGGGTTAGCACTGCTCTGGAGACTGGTGTTCAACCTGGACTCATTTTTTGTCCTGCTAACAGAAGGCCCACAAACCCTCAGGGCAGCACAACTGAAGGAGCGCTGGAGCACACGAAATCCTTCAAACCAGCTTTAGTGCTGACCCTCGCACTGCGAAGTCACAGCCGCAGACACTCGCTAACAGGTTCAAAGCAAGTTCTTCAGATTTCAAAGAGCCTTAAGAACCACCGAGAATAAGAGGAGTTCCCTGCAGCTCTGTCACAACCTTCTCTTTTGTCTAACAGACTGTCGGCTGTGGTACCTCTGTGAGCGGAGGAAAGCGTTCCGCTGTTTTTCCCAAGCCTGGCACTTTCTTTCCTTCCACATTGAGGCTGGCTGACTTTTTGGACTGAACACGTGTTGGGTGTCCTCGGAATATTGCATCTTCTGAGATTTCAGTGCCACGCTGCCTCTGTTAGACAAACGGACGTTAAGCTAGCAATCAAGCACAGATTTGTTTGCTTGGGAATAGGACAGAAAATCTTGCTTATATAGGAAACTGGAAGGGTTTTTGTACACACATCCAAACAGCAAACCCCAAAGTGACTTTTTATTGACGACTGCATTCCAACTGTGCACCCATGGAGTGCTGCACTTGGAGGCAAGAGAGGCAGAGAGCTCGTTTGGCTTGGGCTAGCGTTAAGAACCCCAGCAAAGCCTCCACGTGTAGGTATTAAGTTGAGAGTGAGACTACTATTTATGATTTCCATGATTAAAATTTTATTTTTGACCTCAATCCTGACCAGAGGTGGAAGTCGGAGATGTACTTCCCATCCCAGCAAACAAGATAAGACTAAAGACACCCCAGTCCAGCTTTGCAGGTCAACTAAGGCTGTGCAGTAAAGATTTTGAGGCTATACCCAACACATCAAAGGGGAAGAATCAAAATGCTATAGTGTAGCGTGCTCCTAATTGTCCAGAAACAAAATTAACGGCAGCGGAAAACACTTTGCGACAGTGCTACTCATCAAATAATGCTCCCACTTTCCCTGGGAAAAACAACCTGGGCAAATACAGATATTGTTGAGTAAGTCATGTGAAGAGTGCTGAAGTTTCTGATCACAAATAGCTCTATTTTCCTTGTGAATAACACAATCTTACCCCTGCGATGGTTTGTTTCGCTGCTCCTTCCTCTTCCTCAGAGTTTTCCTCTGGCGTGCAGTAGCTGCCAGGAGAGGGAGAGAGAGAAGTGAGCTTTGTATCCGTCCTCTCCCATGGAATTCTCAGGAATTCACCTTCTGGACAAGAAAGGCTTTTTCAAGGCTTATTCTGACTACAGCCCCGGTTGCACACATCAACACGTGACAATATCGCCTCAACGTCCAGCACCATTCTTTCTTAGCAGCAAGACTGGGATAGAATGAAGAGCTGGGAGCTTTGGAATTTTTTTTTTTTTCCCATTTACTTGTACAAGACTCCTTTTCCTTCTCTTTATCAGTTGCATTATTTAGAAAACAGAGACGCAACCAGCACTTCCTCTATCAAGTGCTTTGTGATCTACTGCTGATAAACACTGCACGCTGGGTGTTCTACTGCAAGGTATAACAGGAACATCTGCAACTAGACTTGCATCCAAACAGAGTGAGCTTCGGGAAACTAAGGCCAGCACACTGAATTCCAAATGGGACAGCGACAGGATGTTTACTTGCCTTCTACAGGCCAGTCAAGAGAGTGACTATCCCCATTTGGAGAGGATTGTCATTCAAACCACACAGACTCTGAAGAGCAAACAAATACACAGACATTAAAGTTGTCCAGATATATGTCCCTGCTTCAAAAACAAGAATTCGCATTGTCACCAAAAGACCCCTTTGAGAGAGGCTGCTGGCCTCTCAAACCCAACCGCACGCTGCTTTTTTCCCCCTCCTAGTCAAACCCCACGCATCCTCTAAGTCCCAAAAACTGCCTCAAGTCCCACCAGGCTTTACAAGCTCTCTAATCCTTATGCTCAGGATGTGAGTTTCCAAGTGAAAGAAATGAAATGTCAGCTCATTGATGGCTCGGCAGAACGACTCACAAACAAAAACGGATTCTGCACATCCAAGGACAACTTGGGACGGCCACCACTTGCACCCTTACTGGCTTTCTTCCCACAGCAAACACCACACCAGCACAACCCTCTTTGTCATGCAGCACGGCTCTCGCATGGCAGCTGTGTTGGAGATGCAACTGGCTTGCGAGCAATTCCGGAGCCGCAAGGTAGCTACTCATTACTACATTAAAAGAGACTCTACCTGATCGTATCACCTCTCTGCGACCACTGTGGGCAGCAAACATCCATACATTCGACACCTGCACAGAAAAGAAGTAGTAAGAAAACAAGAAGTCGACTTTCAGTCACCATCGGATGTACATAGCTCTCCATTTCTGAGTGATAATTAAAAAAAAAAAAAGAAAAACTTTGAATGCTGACTGTATGGTCAGGAAGTTCGAATTCTGGCAAGCGCTTTGAACATCATCTGCCAGTGTATAAGAAATGCCCTATTCTGATTTGAAGTCTACCTACAAAGTGGAACGGATTGGAATCATGGGGATACTCACGGGTCCTTAGTGTTGGACGTGGATAGACCTCTCCTCCGTATTTTGGTTCTTCCAGGTGACTCACAGTCGTCACTGGTTCCTTGGAGGAGGCTTGAACACTTTGGGGCAGGAAACAAACAACAGAGGAGAATCACAATTTTTATATGTGGGGCATTTGTTATCAGTGTATACCAATTCACGGTGGCTTTTGGGGTTTTTCTTTGAAAAGAAAAAAATATTCTTTGCACATCCAACAAATATCTGCATCAACCTGAGGAGGCCACTTTACTCTGCGGGACAAGACAGCGTTCATTTCAACCAGCCTTGACCAATTCTGCTCAATCTATTTGTTAAAGATTATGCTGACAGTGAGAATGGCAATGTCCACAACATCCACACTGCTGGGACATTTTACTTCAGACCTGCCCTGCTCTGACCTCAGGGACTATATGCTCAGTAGCAGCTGGAGTGCATTAGACACGTTCCCCAGGAACCTTCTCTGGTTTACCTTCCTCTGAAAGGAATCTCTTTCTCATGCTCCAGATCTGCTCCAAAATATGAGCCAAACCACAATAAGCAACGACTGGCAGATTAGACGCCGAAAGCAGAGTCTTGACCCGCTCTCAAATGCTATTGCCAGCGCACTTAAGATTACATGAGAAACTGTTTTCTGTATCATTTTCATGATATGGATTTTCATCTGAAGTGGCGGATTCTGGCACAGCGCGCTCCTTCATGGGTGGCCTCAGTGGTAAGAAGCTGTCTGGAGCAGCTTTGATGCTCTGTTTGCCGTTCCGGCTTGTGCTGAAAACATCAACGGCAAAATAAATGGTATCCAGAGAACATTCCAATATGCACCTCCACCACCAACTACTTTGTCAAGCACGTACACCGATGATGATGGAGACAGACACGAGATGTTCATGACTTTCAGATGAAGACCTGATGTCTTCAACTGGCTAATGGGGAATTACAGAGAAGTGAAAGTGAAAATCACAACAACTGCCTTGAAGATACGCTGTTGATTGTGTCCTCAGCCTCCTCTCAAGTTCAACACTTCCTCTTACCGCAGACCTTTAATCTCTAGCTAATCTCCTGTGTGATATAAGTAGCTGGGTTTAAAGAAAATGTTGAAAATTGGTTCTTCTGGGGGGAAGCAGCTGGAGACCTCCCTTACCATAGGCAGTAAACCTTTTGGGGAAGAAGTCGAAGAAAACAGAAGGATTTTTACCTCAGACGTGGAATTGTCTTGTGAGGACGAGATAGTGTTTCCTTAGTCAAGTAAGCATGGCTTCCACACGGCATTTGACCTACGAGAGAAGAGCGTAAGGCATCAGGAACTATGAAAGGGAACTGAAGAGGTTCATGAGTTTACAGTAACGAGCACACACCGGCAACTACAGCAAGTTGTGCGCACAAGGTATTGCCAGCCGAAACCTGAAATACAAAAGGCTTCTCGGGATCTACTACATAAAAGGAGTATTGAAAACAATTTACTTCTGGCAAGCTAACAGTGGACGGATCAGAATGGAAGGACTGCATCCAAGGCAGCTCTGGCACTGAGACGACAAGATAAACGCTCAGCTCCACTCCAGAAGCAATGCAAGGATGCAGGTAAGAAACAGAGGTCACGCTCAAGTCTTCCCAGATGCTGCCTCGTCCTGTGCCTGCAATAATCCGTACAGAACCCTAGGGGTAGGCTTGGACGGTACACAAGGTAGGGTGAAAATGAAACAAGTCGTATAACTTGATGTCAGCCTTACCAATTTGCAGCATTGCTACATCGAGCGATGAAAATCTCGGTCTTTTAGATGAAGTCTCAAAAGAAGTGGACCGAGTCTTAAAAGAAAACAAAAAAAAGTACCAATGTGAGTATAACCTGAATGAGAATCCAAGCAAACACACTTCCTGAGACTTAGTCAGCTCTGCTATGACTTGCGGACCATGACTTGCTGGGTCAGATTGCAGAAGAATGCCAATCTTTGCAGGACCTTTGACAGGGACGCTTTAATTTTTGAATACAGGCTCTCATACGTGCAGTCAGCTCCTAAACATCCCAAAGTGTGATAATTCAGCCCTTGAAAAATATATTTTGTACAAATAAGAGTTAACGACTCTCTCAGGAATGAAGAATTAGAGCCCGACAGTCTCTTAGCCCTCTAATCCCATGGGGTAATAAGAAAAATAGCACTACACCTTTGAACCAAACTAGGGAGTCAAGCAGTCAGTGGCTCATTTTTACAGAGCCAAAGTCCTACAGGAATCCTCTCCTGAACTGTTGGATAATGAGCAGAAATAGGTTTATCCACAGAAAGTATGCAGTTTTTCTTGTAAGGTAGTGTATTTTGATTCCTTAACCACAAACTCGAGAAAGAGAATAACGCAGACTTGAGTAAGGCAAACCCAGCCCACATTAGAGCTGCCTGCTAGAAATGGAAAAGAACCACCTACAGCTGTACAGGCTCAGAGCAGGCTCAACCTCAAGATGCATTAGGGAGAGCCGCTTGCTCTCGCACCTTGCACAGATCCTAATATTTCAAACCCCTCGCTAACCTCTTCCGCAGACTCTGGGAATGGAACATCTTCGCTGAAAGAAGCCGCCGGGCGTTTGGTTGCCTTGGTCGGCAACTGCACCACAGCAGAAAGTTTCTCTTTCTGTTCAGAGATGGAATAATCTAAAAAACAAAGACAGGCCATGTAAGAACATGATAGAAAACCAACAGAGGTACATTACGAATACAGCCAGGAGGGAGCACACAGCTTTGATTTAAAATACTCTTTCTGCTGACAGGCGCGGGCTCAGCGCCAGAGACCTGGGCTATCTCCTGCTGGCAGTAAAAGTACTGTGCCCTGCCACAGTCACCGCAGATAATGTCATACAGAGGGCTAAGCCCTACCGTACACCCTCAAGCCATTGGCTATAGGGATAGATAGCCACAAGGAAAGAACAGCTTGAAAAGCCACAGTTTCAGGAACAATGCCAGAGCACAAAAGCCAGACTTTTCCAAGGGACACGAAACCTCAGAAAAATCAGCCATATTCAATACTTCTGTAATGTGCAATACCTGATGTTTTCTTTTTCGGCGGACTCTCATCACCATCGTCCACAGGTATCCAAACGCTGAGGAAAGAACAAACACAACAGTGTTATGCAGCCCTAGGGAAGCTCCCAAGAGGCTGACTTCCCTTCACAGGGCCCAAACTTCCAAAGTTACTTTTCCTATCCCAAAGGTCTCCCCCTCCAAGCGCCCCTGGGATCATCTCAGGCACATACACCTAACTGCACCCCTCCTCAACACCCCCAACCTCTCCCAGCTAACGACCGCTCTCAGAGAGCTAATTATCCCGCTGGAGCACATTAGGCCTCTTTTTCCTCATTCTGTTAATGCTTCCTAACTTTTTACATTTGTTCCCATCGCCAAAACCTTAAGTTCATATGTAAAGTTCTCCTCTTTCCTCGGGGAAAGCAGCACACCAGAGATTACTACGCCATCTCATTTCCTAAATCACTACACTGAGTTGCAAAGAAAAGTCTAAGGAGGACAGGAAATAAAAGGTGGGAAAGCAACTCGTGCATACACCCACTTCAGTCACTTTTTCCTCTGGGAATGGAGCACAAAGGTTGGTCCTAGGTGGGTTTTTGCCTCTATTTGCCCTCCCATATGTCATGACAGACGGCAAGGATTCTTTGAAGAATTCTTTGGTCTTTCTTACACAAAAGAATTTCTTTGAAACTGTTATGCCCCCGAACCCTGCTGATATCATTGCTTCTGGACTATCTTCTCTCTGTATCAGGAGCACAAAGAAGTCCCTAACGGCACCTTTCATACAATGTCAAAAGTATTGGCTATTAGTATGCTATTAAAGTCAGGCAGAAAATATCGGGGGGTAGGCATTAGAGGCAAATACCCTCCCATAAAGATGCACTCTTACTCAGCATATTTGATACTTCAGAAGGCAAAAGTAAAGAAGGCAAAATCTTTGTATCCTCCTGCTCAATTGTTCGCAGGAGCTAACTCCTTCTGAGCTGCTCTCCAGGCTCAAGGCTACGTCCTGAGAGAAGCGCAGTTTCAATACCTGACGGCACTTACGGCAACTGCCTGTGAACAGAAATGCCGCTTTCTCCAGCTTTACCAGAGCACCCGGCACCTGGGAGAGCCTTGTTTTGTCCTTTTTTACTTTACCAGCCACTTGGAGGTTTAGGATCAGTTTGAGGGCGAGAAAAGAGGAATTCTCTCCTGGGAAGTTGTACTAAGCTGCTCCCCGCTCCTTCACCACTCCAAGTCTCCACCCCCTCTTTTTCCCTTTTCAAGCCCCCGCTGTGCAGACGGAAAGCCAACGAGGGGGTGGCTTTGCCCACGGATTTGGGGGGAACATCTGGAAGCCACAGTCATCTCAGCATCACAGGGGAACGACTCTGACTGCGGCCCGGGGCGAGCCCACAGCGGCAGGAGCCACAGCCGCCGCACAGGGCCGGAAGGACGGGGCTGCCGGACTGGGAGAGGGCGGGGGGGGCACGGGGCTGCCGGGGCCCACCACGAGCCCCACCGCCCCGGAGGGGGGGCTCTGGGCGGGCAGAGGGGCCGAGGCCAGAGCCAGGGGAGCCCCAGAGCAAGACCCCGCCCTGCACCCGAGCCCACAGAGCGACTAACGCCGCTCCCGGCCGAGGCGCCGGCCGGGCTCCCGCCAAGGAGGCCCCGGGGGTCCCGCAGGCCCCAGGCGGGGGGGGGAGTGGGCGCCGGGGCGATGCCCGGGGGCGGCCCTGAGGCGGCGGGGCGGCTCGCTGACCTGGGGGGTGGCCTCTTGCGCGGCGGCGGGGCCGGGGGCGGCGAGGAGGGCGCCGAGGGCCCCCCGCAGCCATCGGTACAGGGGCGGCTGAGGGGGGAGAGAGGGGCGGGGCGGTGGGTGCGCGCAGGCGCGCCGCGTCTGTGCTCTGCCTGAGGGGGCCGTTAAGGGCCGCCCCGCCCGCTTCTGCCCCTGCCCTGCGGTGGGGCCGGGCCGGCGCCGTCCCGCCTCGCCCTCCTCTGTCTTGGGGAGGCACTTGCCTTTCTCCGGAAGCCCCGAGCCGGGCCCCGGCTGGCAGCTGGGCGCCGGGACGCCGGAGGAAGCCGAGAGGCGGGGAAGAGGCCTGTCTGCCCTCGGGGAGAGGCCCCCCCAGAGGCCGGAGGGGCCCCCCAGAAGCCCTCCAGAGACGGAGGGCCCCCCCCCGAGAGCGGAGAAGCCTTTCGGCGTCCCGCAGGACTGAGGCGAGCGGCACCGCCCGGCGGCGCGGGCTCTCGCGCGCCCCCTCCTGCCTCCTCTGCCCGCGGTGGGTGAGGGAATGCCAATCCCGGGCTTACCGAGCCCTTTCCTCCGCGCTCGCACGGCGCTTTGCGCCCCTCTGGCGCGGAGCTCCGGTGGCCGCATCCGGCTGCGCCATGGCTGCGGCGCGACTGGAAGGACGCGGACTGCGTTCGGCGTTCCACCATGGTGAGCGGCTGCGATGGAGCGGCGCCCAACCGCCGGCCGCGGGCAGCCCCGCTCGAGCCGCTGCTGCGGGGGCCGGCGAGCGTGTGGTGAGCGCTGAGCTGTGTGCGGGGGGTTGGCTGGCTCTTGGGGCACGGCCTCGCCCTGCCCTTGCTCCTAAGGGGGCTTTTAAGTGCGGTGCTCGCCCGTCGTTAACGGGGGATGGACATGTGCGGGTGTTGCTGCAGCCCCGTGGCGGAGAGGCTTTTCCAGAGGGGTTTTTAAGTGTAAGAGGAGCGAATGTTCTGAGCAGGACGTGGTGTCGGTGGCTGTAGCTTCATCTGTGGAGCTGTAGAGTCGTGGGAAGGATGGAGGAGAAAGAATGAGGCCCCTGGTGAAGGGAAGGAAGTGAGGAGGTGCAGTGTCCAGCCCGGCGTCGAGGAGTGTCTGGGCAGGAGGGGACACGTTGGTGTAGGAGCCATGGAGCAGCCCGTGGCCCGAAGCAGAGGGTGGACACGGGGAGCATGGGCTCAATGCGAGGAGGAGCACAAAACCTCGGCGTGGTGGGTTTAAATGGAGGGCTGGGAGCGAGAGCGGCGTCCAGCCTGGGCAGGGGAGCTGGGTCTTGTCCTCCACGTGAGCAATGGTGTTTTGCAGGTAGCATCTGGTTGCACTTGCTGGAACGCAGAGCAGGAGAGAGTTGTGTCCTGGTTTTCCCCTACGAAGGCAGGACACGGGTGGAAACGTGGCAGCGGGGAGGGAGTGGGAGTAACTGGGAGCTCCCATCCACCTCCCAGCCCCATCGCGCTGGGTCGGGGCTGTAGCTCACCCCAAGGCACCCTTGGGTGCACCCACGCTCTGTGAGGGGGTGTTTCAGGGCCTGAAGGGTTGTCCCTGTGTCCCTGCTGGGCTCACAGTGGTGGCACACTGCTCTGCATGGGACTGGGAGTGGCCGGGAAGGGTCTGGCACGCTGGGGCCGTCGCTGACCCTCGTTTTCTCTCCGACCATAGGGCTCCTCGGTGTACCTCTTGGGCGTGTATGGAGCCCCCCCCGGCCGGTGCCTTCCGCCATCAGCACCCAGTAAGTGCCTGGTACCCCTTTCCAGGAGATCTTTGCTTGGGCACCTTGGGAGGGTGAGCAGCTACTACCATGGGATGGTAGCATGGGGACAGCCAACTCCCTTGTCCCTTGTCCGGCCGGTCCCCTGACCCTCTCGCTCTTCTGTGCCCCTTCAGCTGCCGGAGCAAGAGTTTGTGAACCTGTTCATCGGGACGCAGGCGGTGGGGGCCATCATCGGGAAGAAGGGGCAGCACATCAAGCAGCTGGTGCAGTTTTTGGGTGCCTCCATCAAGGTGAGGAAGGGGCCGCGGGGCTGGTCCTGCGTTTTGTGCCTCAGTTTCCCCTCCCCACTGCCAAGGGCAGGGAATGGGAGTCTGCGGGTTTCAGTGTTGCTCTCCAAATTATCATAGAATGGTTTCGGTTGACAGAGACCTTGAAGACCATCCAGTCCACCCTGCTGCCCTGGTCAGGGACACCTCCCACCCGCCCAGGTTGCTCCAAACCCTGACCAACCTGGCCTTGAACACCTCCAGGAATGGGGCAGCCACAGCTTCTCTTGCCATCTCATGTTGAGCTTCTCATCAATCAGCACCCCCAGGTCCTTCTCCTCAGGGCTGCTCTCCATCCATTCTCCGCCCAGCCTGGATTTTTGCTGGGGATTGCCCCGACCCATGTGTAGGACCTTGCACTTGGCCTCCTTGAACTTCATGAGGTTGGCATGTGCCCACCTCTCCAGCCTGTCATTAGTAGAAGGCCAGGCCTGCAGCACCCCGGTTATCAGCCCAGCTCAGGTGGGAGGGGATGCTCCTGCATGGGGCGGTTGCCCTGCGTTCGGGGGGTACATCCCACCAAGGGAAGGTCTTGCTGAAGTGGGGGCTGCGCTCATGCTCCCTCTCCCTCATCCCTCCCCAGATCGCCCCGGCTGAAGGTCCTGAGAGCAGCGAGCGGATGGTCATCATGGGGCTTCCCGAGGCTCAGTTCAGGGTGCGCTGGGTGGGGGTTGTGGGTGGGGGGGACAGTAAGGGACAAGTCGAGGGCGTCCCTGTGGTCACCACTGTGCTGGCAGCCTGGCTTGGCCTCCCTCAGCGCCAGGGGAGCTCTTTGCTGGGTACAGTGGTTTTGATGCTGCTGGACATGGGGACATCGTCAGCTTTGGGGATGGAGAGGCACAGTGGGCGCTGCCTGATGGTTTTCCTTCCCGTCCGTCTCCTCCCCAGGCCCAGGGGTGAATATTTTGGGAAGATGAAAGAGGAAAACGCAAAAGACGTGAAGCTTGAAGCCCACATCAAGGTGCCTTCTTTTGCCACCGGCCATGTTATAGGCAAAGGTGGCAAGATGGTAGGTGGTGGTGCCCCGGGGACGCAGAGTTCAGCATCAACTGTCACCCCTGCCCACCCCAGGGGGACAAATCCCGGGTGCACAGTGGTTTTGGCGATGTCTTGACCCTCAGCACCCATGTCCTGGTGGTGGTTCTTGTTGGTCCCAAGGAAGGGGGAGACACACAGGGTGCCTGGTGCCGTGGTGACACCAGCAGTGGAGGATTTTGGCTCTTCCACAACAAAACCCTCTTGTGGTTCGCTCCAGGTGAATGAACTGCAAATCTTAACCAGTGTGGAAATCCTTGTGCCACGAGACCAAACCCCGGACGAGAACGAGGAGGTCATCATTAAAATCATTGGGCATTTCTTTGCCAGTCAGGTACCGTTTGGCCGTGGCTTTACCCGATCTTCCCCGGCTGCTTTCGTCCACCGAGGAAAGGCGCAGTGTGTGCTGAGCCCAGCACCACCCGAGCGTCCTGCCGCTCTTCTTTTGGGAGGTCCCTGTGCCCTCAAGAGGCACTGAAGGTGTATCGGTAGCTCCCCCCGGCTGTGCGAGAACTGAAATTGAAGATTGGCTCGATTGAGCTAAAAATGGGTGTTTTGGATGCCGTGCAGAGCGGCACCCAGGGTGTGAATGGACTCCTCGGTGCGGGCAAAGCCACGCGCATCGCAGCTGGGTGCATCTTCCATAACCTTGTCTCCTGTACACTTAGGTGGCATGGCGACCCCCCAAAAAATTCAGGTGCTCTTGAGGAGCGATGGAGGAAGCACAAGTTTTTAAAAAAAAAAAAAAACAACCAAAAAAACCCCTTGAAATTACTTACAGCTTGTCTGCAGTGACAAGTTGGGAGCGGCGAGATGCTCGGTGGGGGCTTGGGAGTGGTTGGTGGGGGGAGAAGCGGTGCCCTGACCCCCACCTCTTGCTTTTCCCCTCTCCTCCCCAAGACTGCACAGTGCAAGATGAGGGAAATGCTCCAGCAGGTGAAGCAGCAGGAGCAGAAACACACTCCGGGAGCCCCGGCCTCGCAGCACAGCAAGGGAGGCTCCCGCCGTGCCGCCCAGCACCGCCCGATGAATGTAACCCCGCCGCCAGACATCCCCCCCCTCCCAAACCCTCCTCCCCCACCCCCAGCAGGTCAGGGGAGCAAACCAAAGACCCCTCCCAAACACCCCCCACCCCCCCCCATTCCCCGCGGTGCTGTGAGGATGCACAGCCGAGGGGTACGGGGAGGGCTCTCTCCATCACCTCCCGATGCTATCCCTTTAGTTGGACTAACATAGGCAGAGAGAGAGAAAGAGAGTTTTTATTATTTTTTTTTTTTTTAATTTTTTATTTCCTAAAAGCCACCCGGTTTTCATCCCAGGCATGGCCAGAGGAGCTCGCCCAGTGTTGAGGGGGGGAGGTTGGGCTGCGTCACGCAGCGCAGTGGCTCATCAGTTTTTAGCATTAATGTAATGATAACGAAACTAACGGCGATTTTTAAGTTTTGTAAGGATTTTAATTATTTATTTATTTATTTCATTTCTGAGGGGGTGGGGGCGGGAGGGGGATGTTTGTTTTTTAGCACAAGCCGGCTTTTCTAGAGGTTAAAGGAAAGGCTGTGCTCGGCTGTAAACCCTTTGGGGAATGATCCCGGTTGCAAGGAGAGAAGGGGGGAAGAGGGGCAGGGGGGGAAAGCCAGATTTCCAAGAGGTTGTCAGCCCAGGGCTGGGGGAAAAAAAAAAAAACACTAGCAAAATAATTTTTTTTTTTTAAATTTCAAAAATAAAACGCATACAACCCTCAACCCCCGATGACACACACACAACCACACACAAAAACTACCTCAGGTTTTCATACCTCAGCACCGTGCGCTTCTGTTTCCCTTTTAGAGATTTTGTGTGCCTTACAAAACTGATAGCTGGAGCATTATTTTTGTTTATTTTCTTAAAAAAAAAAAAAAGAATTGGAAAACACGCTCTACTGAGTGCGAGGCGGGAGAAGGAAAGCAATCCCACGGGTGCCAGAGCTCTTCCATAGTCTCCTTCTGCTGGCTGAGAGCCAGGGGCCGTTCCTTCGGAGAAAGCTTGAGAGATGTTTAAAAAGAGAAAAAGAAAGAAACATAAAAGAAAAAACGAGGGGAAAAAAGAAAAAAGGGGAAAAGATAAAAAGGGGGGAAAAGAAAAAAGGGAAAAGGAAAAAAGGGGGGGAAAAGAAAAAAAAAAAAGGGAAAAAAAAACAACAACACCAAATATAAAAAAAGAAAGGTAGAAAGGAAAAAAAACCCTAACAAAACCAAGCAAGGTAAGTGGTGAAAGCTGTCCGGCAAGAGGAGGGATGAGAGCCAGTGGCACCAGCCCCGGGGGGCTGTGACACCACACTGCAAAGTGTTCTGTGAAAAAAACCAACCAAAACCCACCCAACGACAACAACATCAAAAAACAAAGAGAAATCTCTCCAGCTCACACGAGCCTGAGCTCGCTCTCCGTTGCTTTCTCTCCAGTGTCTCGGGGGGGGAGGTCATAGCCGAGCTGAGAGTGGGGAGGTGGTGGTGGTGGGAGTTTGCCCCATGGCTGTGATAGGGGGAGAAGGGGTGGGTGGGGAGTGGGGGATGTGGTGTGGGGTTTTTGAGGGTGGTGTGGGTTTTTTTGCCAGGTGTCGCTTTACCCAGTGGCTCGGGGAGCGTGACGAAACGGGAAAAAGGACTTCACTGAGAGGTTCAAATTAACAATTGATTTGGACTTCACTCACAGGTCCAATACGTCACTATTGCAAATTCTGTGTGTGCGATGGCGATTACACTATTGCGGTTTAGAAGCAATTAGCGGGATCCACTATTGCGAGCTACAAATGCCCCCGACAAGTAGCAACGCAAACCACAAGGGCGCTAGATATTAATGCCTTAAAAGAGTGCACCAGTCACAAACTCAATCACATGCCCTATACCGTACGGATGTTTCTTAGTCACTTACCCTCTCTCTCTCAGGTGAGGTCGCTCCGTCCCTGGGAAGTTACCCTGTACAGCGTCCTGGATGGGGGGGACAGATCTCCTAGGGGCCAGCTGTATCCTTGGAGGATTCCCCATTTGTCTCCCCAGACCCTGCGGTTTATATTTCCTGACTCGGTGAGGGTGCAGGATTATGCCCGAGTGGATTACACTGTCTGGGATATTTCCCTCTGGTGGTGCCATAGCGAAGTCTCTGTTGCCAATTTGTGATGTCCGGCGCTCAGCGTCACGGGAAGAGTGGTGGGATGGGACTCGGGGCATTTTGTTTGTTAAGGGCCATTTGGTTTTGGTTGTTCTGTGCCATCTGGAGATAAGCCCGGGCTGAGCTGTTTTGCAGCTGCCCCCAAGTTCTCTCTGCACAGCCAAGGCACGGCGGGGATGGAGCTGAGTGGGATGGCAGCTCCCTGCCTCTCACCTCTGGTGCTCTGAAACCGGTTTGGCTGGCTGCTCCCACACAGTGTGTTACTGGCTTGCCCAGCAGGTAAAGAACCCAGATTTGGGACACCACTGGGGTGTCCGTAAGGGGTCCTGGGTGGCCCTTATGGGGTCCGGGGGGGGGACTCCTGCAGGCCAGAGGGAGTCTGGGGCAGCCCTTCAAGGATCTGGGGGTCCCCTCTGGTGCCTCTGGGGAGGGTTTTGTGCCTGGAGAGGGCCCAGCTGGTTTCAAGAGGTGCTTCTTCCCTTTCTCCAGCCCACCCAGCTCCCCCGACACCACCACCCCCCCAGGTTGGTGGGTGCCAGCAGTGCCAGCCTGTCCCACTGGGTCGGGCACTGAGGGGGGCACAGCCCCAGCTGCGGGATGGGAGGAGGAACCACAGCACCAGGGATAGAGACCAACATTTTATTTCTTTAACATTTCCCATGGGGGGCACCCCAGGGTTGCGTGGCTGCACCGCAGCTGGTGCCAGGAGGGACTCCAACGTCCCCCCCACAGCTCACCTGGCTCCGCTCGCGATGCTTTTGATGGGGCTCAGCCCGGTCTCTTCTGTGCTATGGACCAAGCGGCTCCAGGTAGGCGACTGCTGCACCGTACAGTGCCGCAGCTTGGGGTAGGGTGGGGGGCTGTGGCATGGGGCTGGGAGCTGCTCCCACTCACCCAGCTCCCGGGGTCCAGGAGAGGGACTGGAAAAAGCCAAAACAAGGGACGGGGCTGTGCCCAGGGCTGCTGGCCACTCACTCCGTCCCCTCCCTCAGCAGCTTCTCAGCTAGCAGATGAAGGATGGGAGCTAGAGTCGACACAGGAGAAGCAGGGAGTGTGGGGGAGAACCCCAGATCCTGCCCCAGACCCTCAGCCCATGCCCTGCCCTGCCTGTGCTGGGCAGCCCTGCCCACCTGCTGAGGAGGGGGTTCTGCTCGCAGGCCCCAACGGAGGAGACAGGGTGCAGCGGGCTCTCTTCTCTCTCCTCCTCTGCAGGGCAACCGAGGAGGCAGTGAGGAGGGAGCACCGGGCCCCACAGGACCCACTGGGCTCCCTGCCAACCATATACCATCTGAGCACTGATGCCTCTCTCTACCCCCTGCCCACCCCAAGCCCCCAGGTCCCCCTGCCCTCCTCTGCCGCCTGTAGGTCCTAGCAGTGGGGACAGCTCCTTCTGGTACAGGCACCCCCCGGGCTCCTGGGCCCCCCGAGGGCCACCGCAAGAGCCCCTGCAGCCTGTGCTCGCTGGCCAACTCGGAGGACTGCAGCAGCCTGTTGAGGAGCAGCTCCTCTTCCCAGAGCTCCCTCTACCACTTCCTGGAGCCCTGGCCCAGTGCAGCAACAGAGCCAGTGGTGCTCACACACTCAGGACACCCCCGCTCTCCCATGGCTGCTAGTGGAGCAGTGGGGAAACCGGGGCTGGTCCTCGGCCAGGAGCCTCCACAGGAGCTGCCAGCAGGGACGGAGAAAGAGTGGGTTCCCAGGCAGGGTACGGAACTGAGTGTGGAAGCATACGCTGTGGGGCTCTGAGCTGCTGTGTGGTGCCAGGTCTATCCAATGTCAGGCAGTACGTTCCCAGGAGACGTCACCGCCGACAACTCTTCTGAGGAAGTGGGGCCGTTTCTGTAGTCGTAGCCTGCCTGGAGAAACAGCCCCACGGAGCTAAGAGTCTGCTGAGCAGCAAGGGAGCAGAGTCGCTGACTCTCAACCAAGGACTGAAATACAGCAACCCACTCTATTGCCTTCCCCCTTCGCCCGCTGCCTCCCACAGTTTAGAAGAAAAGAACCAGGGAGCTCCAAGTGAGGGCACCCCTCCCCCACTCCCCCAAATCTGCCCAACATCCCCAAACCTCCCTCACGACACGAGACTCCTCCCACACACCTCCACTCCCCACACCGCCAACCCTCACCCTCCCCCAACGCTCCAAAAAGCAGCAGTCCTTAGGGCAGACTCCTTAAGCTGACTCCACAGCTACGGCTCCCCGTGGGCTCTGGGGGAGACAAGGGGGCCCCGGGGCTCTCCGTGGGCTTTAAGGGGGTCCCAGGGCTGCCCACGGGCTCCCAGCAATGCCCGTGCCCACCACCCACCCCCGCTTCAGGGGGCCCAGCGCTGACACCCCCCGACCCATCTCGGGGGTACCTGGGGGGACTCGGCCGTGGGCTGGAGGCGGGCGAAGGGGGCACGGCCGGGCTGACCTGCCGGGGGGGGCTGAGAGCGGAGCCCAGAGCGGAGCCAAGCGCCCGGCCAGGCCGACCCCGGGCACCCTGCGCTGCGGCCGGGGCTGCCGCCACCTGCGGGGAGCGAGCGGGGGGTGAGGGGGCGGCAGCGGGGGACGGGGGAGCCTGAATCGGCCCTGTTTCCCCCGGGGACCCCCCGCTCGGCTCTGCCCCCCCCAAGCAGGCCCAGACCACCCCCCGAGCCCCCCAGCCCGGTCCCGCCACCCCACAACCCCCCGAACCTGCCTTGGACACCTCCACACCGCCCCCCCCGTCTCCCCCGGTACCGACCGCCGCCGCACACCGGAAACGTTCTCCTTTGCGTCCGCCCACCCGCGCATGCGCCGAGGTGCAAACCCGGGCCACGCCCCCCGAGGGGGGGCGGCCGCGCCGAGGAGAACGAGGCCCCCTCAGCCCCGCACCACCGCTTCTCTCCGGCCCGGGCACTGCGAGGCCGAAGAAACCAGCCCAGCCCTCCCCAAAATGAGCCGGGACCCCCCCTGAAACCAGCCCAGCCCTCCCCAAAATGAGCCGGGACCCCCCCTGAAACCAGCCCAGCCCTCCCCAAAATGAGCCGGGACCCCCCCGAAACCAGCCCAGCCCTCCCCAAAATGAGCCGGGACCCCCCCGAAACCAGCCCAGCCCTCCCCAAAATGAGGGGGTGTCGTTTTTGGGACGGACACGACACTGGACATCAAGTTGCAGCAATCCAATTTCTTCATTTAACAAGCAGTGCTTTTTTATATTCTCTTACCCAGGTGCTTATCTATGCATATATTCAGCATTCTACTTTTGCCCGATACGCTCTCCCATCACACGCTGTTCATGCTCTGGTCAGAGCCAGGATGTTTGCCAACCCTTATCCTTTTACTTAGCTCTTCTCAGGACTCCCCACTCTCTTCAAGGGTACACGGATATCTGCTCAAGGTCAATGTTAAACTCGCATTCTGGTCCCTCGGACCAGCCGAGGTTTCCCACAGGGGACAAGAGTCCCCTGGTCCATGGTGCTGCACTGCCTCAGCTAAGCAGCGTTGGGTTTTGTTTGCAGTACAACCTGTGCAAAGTGAGGAAGATCTTCGTGGGCACCAAAGGAATCCCTCATCTGGTCACCCACAATGCCCGCACCATCCGCTATCCAGACCCCCTCTTCAAGGTGAATGATACGGTCCAGACTGACCTGGAGACAGGCAAGATCACAGATTTCATCAAGTTCGACACAGGTGGGTCTTGCACCCCATGTGGCAGTTCCCCACTGTGGAGAGCAGTACAGGAGTTAAGTACAAATGCCAAACAGCTTTTCTCTAAAATAAAGAAGCAGTGGTGGCAGTCTTGGGAAAGGGGTGGTTTCCCAAGAAACCACCTGGAGCAGGGTTTCCTCCCGTGTAGCCTCCTACATATGCCTATGTTTGGCATAGGGACTTGGAGGGATTCCAAAAGCAAGCAGGCACCAGGTAAAAGCAATGAGCTGGTGGAGGGGTTGCTTGAGTCTTGGGACCAGAGAGAGCTCTTTGGCTCCTCGAAGTGTGCCAGTGTTCCTGTGCGACATGCAGGTGTCCCCAGGTGCTCTGGTGGCCGCTCCGTGGGCCAGTGTGGCCCTGTCGCTGCCCTTCTCCAGTGGTGCTCCTCAAGGAGCCAAGCGGAAGGCCTTCACCACGGCTCCTGGTGCCAGCTCTTCTCACACCTGTATTCCGTGCCAACTTGGGCCATACTGGAGTGATCACCAACCGGGAGAGACACCCCAGGTCATTCGACGTGGTTCACGTGAAGGATGCCAATGGCAATAGCTTTGCTACTAGGCTCTCCAACATCTTCGTTATTGGCAAAGTAAGGCTGCGTGGGCACAAGGCGGGTGGGTGCTCTCCTAGCTCCCCAGGGCTCGGTGCTGGGGCCGGTTCTGTTTAATGTCTTTATCAACGATGTGGAGGAGGGGATCGAGTGCAGCCTCGCTAAGTTTGTAGAGGACACCAAGTTGGGTGAGAATGTTGATCTAGTGGTGGGTAGGAAGGCTCTACAGAGGGATCTGGACAGGCTGGCTGGCTGGGCTGCAGACAATGGTATGAGTTTCAACAAGGCCAAGTGTCAGGTCTTGCACTTGGGTGACAACCCCGTGCAGTGCTACGGGCTTGGGGAAGTGTGGCTGGAAAGCTGCCTGGCAGAAAGGGACCTGGGGGTGTTGGTCAATAGCCATCTTTCTCCTGAGATGGGCCAGGCACAGACAAGCATTGGGGGAAAATTGTCATCTTTTATTGGCCTCAGAAAGCCTCCATAGCCGAGCGGAGGCTGGCAGCACGATGTCCTCAGGGCAGATGAATGTCTGGGGCGCTGTCCATGCACCCATCCTTCGGTTGCCTGGATGCTGTGCAGGCTCAGGGCCAGATGCCATCTCTGGGGACCCGCCTGGCACTGGCAGCAGGACACTACTGTTCTTTCTGTCCCGCTATGCAGGTACAGCGGAAAGCCCTGCGCAGAGCCCTGAGCGCCCTCCTGAAGAAGGAGGGCCGTCGCTGTTGAGCCGGGGTGTGTGGCAGGGCCACGATGCCTGCGGGGAACAGAGAGCTGTAGGTGAGGGGCTGGGCAGGCAACGGGCAAGCCGCTGCCAGCCCCCTGCCACCGAGGCGGTTCCCCAGGGAGGGGTGGCCACAGCACGGCCAGTCCCCGTGTGTGCAGTGCTGCCGACCTGCCCTGGGTGCCGCTCGCCGGGATGAGCAGCACCCAGCCAGGCCTGCCCTCGGCTCAGGGACCTACCTGGGACATCCTCCGGCACGTCCCTGCAGCCGCAGGAGGGCTGTGCGCCGCCTGGATGCTCGGAGAGCGCCTGCAGAGGAAGAGCAAGAGCAGAGGTAGGGGAGGGAGGGGATGTCAGCGGGAGACCTGGAGGGCACCAGGCATCTCCCTGCTACACACAGCCCGGGCGCTGCGCCTGCCTTCGGCAACTCAGGATGCCCGGTGCTGGCCATGTGCGCCTGGCTCACCTGGTGCTGAGGTTCCTGAGCCACGGGAGAAGCTGCTGCACCTCCCTGGTCGTCTGCAGCTGGGGCGAGAGGGGCTGTGCTGGCCTCTACGTGAGGCTCTGCAGCCAAGAGATGCTCGGTGTCTTGGTGTGCTGCAGGTGTTCTCGCAGCCGTCTCTGCGTCCGCGCTCTGTGCCTGCTCCTGCTGGATCACAAGCACAGCAGCAGCCACGGCCTCCCGCACAGTGTGCCAGGCAACGTCCTGCAGAGCCTCCTCATATGCTGTGGGGCTGTGCAGGGCAGGTGCCTGGCTCTCTGCCTCTTCTGCTGGGGCAAAGTGGGGTGCGCCAACGTCTGCCGGAGCGTTTTGGAGCACTGAAGCAGCCACTTCATCCTCCTGCGCTGCCGGGGAGACAACAGCTGTGCTGTCCTCTCCATGAGCCTCTGTGGTCACCGGACCCTCGGTGCCCTGAGGTACTGCCGGTGTTCTTGCTGCCTGTTCTTGTTGGAATACAAGCACAGCGCTGGCCACAACCTCCCTCACAATGCACCAGGCTGCGTCCTGCAGTGCTGCCTCGTAGCCTGCGGGGTTGTGTGGGGCAGCTGCCCGGCTCTTTGCCTCTGCTGCTGGGGCCTGCTCGCCAAAGGCAGAAGCTGGCTCCTCTGCCTCCTCTTGTGCCACAGGAGCGAGTAGTGTGCACTGCCCCTCTTCCTCAGGAGCTCCGGCCAGGCCAGAAGCTGTTGGTTCAATGTCCCTGGGACCATAGCTGGGACTTTGCAGATCCCCAGCTCTGTCTCCAGTCCCCTCTGTGTCCATGCTGCTGGGCCAGCCAGGCCCCTCCTGAGGACTAGAGTGGGCATCCTGGAAGAGCTCCTGGACCAAGGAGTTGTTGACACAGATGCTGGGGATGTTGATGTCTTCCCCCTGGGTCAGCTCTTTGTCCCTGTCGTTCTGACACTCCTCCTCGGCCAAGGCCTTTTCCTCTGGGCAGTCCCGCTGACACTGCAGGCTGGCATTCCTGAGCTGGGCCAGACTGTGCCTGGTGCGGGCCAGGAAGCTCCTCCCCAGCTCCTCCGGAGCCTGCATCTTGATGGATAGGATGTCCACATGCTCTGCGGAATCCTGGTGGTGCACCCCCGGTGATCTCTTGTAGAGGTCGCACCTGATCCACATCGCCCACATTGCTGGGTTGTGCTCCGCTGCGTGTCCCCAGCACCCCGGCCTCATATGCTGTCCCCGGGCAGCTGGTGCAGGGCCCCTGCCGGCAGCATCAGTGTCCGCCCCATGCATGGGGATCAGGCGAGAGCTGAGCTGCAGGAGCCTTGCTCCCATTGACACCTGGACCTCGTCTGTTCTTGCTGTTATTGACAGGGCCCTGTTACGTGCCCAGTCCCACGGTGCCACTGCCTGCTGGCTGTGACTCCAGCTCCCGCGGAAAACCTTGCCTGGGACCTCACTGGTGAGGCACGGAGCTGTCCCCTTCACAGCTGGTGTATAGGCCGCAGGGCTCTGCGTGGCAGGCCTGAATCTCCTGACCCTCGCAGGTCTGCCCCGCTCACCACAGGTGCCCCGAGGAGGTGGGACTGGCTGTGGGTGTCTGATGGCTGCAGTGCTGCTGGCCGTGTCCCATGCCCCGGCAGAAGGTGCAGCGGGTGCTGCTGGCAGAGCAGGCAGCCTGCAGCGGGTGCTGTCAGCTGCTGGTAGCCGAGCTGCGGGTGCGTATCTGGGTGCCGCTGCCCGCCCGGGCAGAGTCTCCAGTTTCTCCACGATGCTGGGCAGTACCATCGGGTTGCAGGGCAGTGCCTCCATGTGTGCCACGCTGTCTGTCTGCAAAAGAAGCTGAGGAGAGAGGCTGTGAGACGGTAGCCCTTGCCCCCCTTGTAACAGCTGGAAGAGCTCCTGTGGCCGGGCTCCCCCGCCAGCCCCCAGGGCAGCGCTCAGCCCCACAGGCAGCATCCACCCTGTTCCCACAGCCGGCTGGGAGAGGGCTGGTCCCCGCAGGAGCATCCCCGGCATGCCCAGGCAGCCTGCTGGGCATGGCACAGGGGGTCCAGCTTGCTACAGGGGCCGAGCCTGCCTGTCCTCTCCTGCACCTCCCACCTGCCCGTTGGCAGCTCCCCAGGGTTGGGAAAACATTCAGCCCCGTCTCTCGCAGGTTCCCTACCTGTGCGTGGCAACTCCCAGCGGCCTGCAAGCTCTCTGGGCAGGGCAGCTCTGGCAGCCTGACCCCGTGGAGGGACGAGGCTGGGCTCTGCCTGCCCTGCGGCGCTGGCGTTGGTGGCCTCTGGCCCACCTGCGGGCAGAAGAAGGAGAAGGCATGGGATGGAGGTGGCTGCCTTGGCACAGTGGCCCCCAGAGTGCCATCCAGCCCGGCCTCGGCATGAAGGCAGCTCGGTGTGGCCCCGTCCCACCAGCAGCCTCTCCCTCCTGCCCTATCCCTCACCTGACGCCTCTT
Organism: Vanellus vanellus; assembly: GCF_965231255.1. Taxonomy (NCBI): domain Eukaryota; kingdom Metazoa; phylum Chordata; class Aves; order Charadriiformes; family Charadriidae; genus Vanellus; species Vanellus vanellus. The sequence continues at coordinate 748,901 of NW_028127572.1, forward strand.
CTGCAGGCTCGGCAGCCCCTTGTTGGTCTGAAATGGCGTGTTCGCCTCTCTGTCCATGGGCATCTTCGGCGTCCTGTGCCGTAGAGCCGCTGTGGGCACCCAGGGGAGATGCTGCCTCCTGAGGCAGGTGCTCTCCTGGGAGTGGGCACCCCAGGGCTCTGGCCCCTTCTATACCCCACGGTCACCGTGGCCACCCGTGTCACAATGGCTGCTGGGCATGATGCGGTGCCCCCATCACAAAGCGCTGGCAGTCGCCATGGTGATGCCCACGCCCGTGACCGGCTGGGACCAGCTGGGACTGGTTGTGCCATGGCTCCGAGGTGGCCATGCCCGGCATGGGTCAGCCCCTGCTCTCCCCTCAGAGAGGCCCTGGGAGGCCCGAGCCAATGCCTCCTGCACAGCCCGGTGCCAGCGGCCTCTGCAGAGCTCAGACCTGGGTGCCTTCAGCAGCTCGGAGTGCCACCGCCCTGGGCCTTGTCCCCCGGCATTGCTCCTGTCCGGCTCCTGGAGGTGTGCCAGCGTTCCTGCGGGACATGTAGGTTGAGCCTGGTGGCTCTATTCATGGTCTCCATCCCTCTCCCGGTGCTGTCAGGGGTCTTTGCCATGAAAAATTGGAATGAAAACTATGGGAATTAATGAGCTATCTCCAAAACCTGTGGCAATGGTTTGAAGTGCCTCCTCTCCAACTGGCACATCCTTCTCCTGGGTGCCATCCAGACTCCTTTTGAAAGTGTTATCTACATCTTCATCTTCCTCTGGACCCCTGTCCTGGATCCCCATGGCACTCCCTTGGGCATCAGCTTCCCACTGTATCACCTGGCCATCTCCCAGAGGTACCACCTCCAGCCTGTCCACCTCCTCTCCCTTGCCAGCCTCCTGGTCTTCTGCCTTTTCATGCTTGCCTTCTCCACCAAGCCCAGCCAGGAGCCCTGCTGAGTCCTTCCTCAACTTCCTCCTCATTGAACTCTACTGTGGGCTCTACTTCCCGGCCATTGGTTTGCTCTGATGGAAAGTAGTGCCTGAGAAGGATGACCTGGGGGTGATGAACTGGTTTTGCCTCCCCTTGAACTTACTGGCCTGTCTGGATCTACTGGCTCTCCATGACAGCAACCATCAGACAGGCACCAGGAGCATGTTCGGTGTCTGCGCAGCTGTCGCACTGCTGGCTGTTGGCCGCCTCTTTGCCCTCAGCTGCCACAATGCTGAGCTCTGCACTGCCGGACAAGCTGATGCCGACACCACACGTGAGCTGTGATGGGGTCCTGCGACGGGTGTCACCCCCCTGAGGGACCGGGAAAGGGTCATGGGGACACCCTGACCCGCTGCTACAGGATGAGTGGCCCCCCCTGGGTGGCTGGTGACCCCCAAAGCATCCTTGTCCCCAGTGCCTCTGTGGTGGCAGGGGGGGTTGGAAGCAGATGGGAAGGTGTATTCTGCCTATTTAAAAAAAGAAAAAAAAGGTGTTTCTGCAGATCCCCAACCTTCCTCTGCATGTTTTTTTTTGGGGGGGAACCTACTCCAGATCTGCCCCCTGCCCAGCACGGGGCTCTGTGCACGTGCGAGTTGCACTGTGGATCCGCGTTGTCCCGCACAGCGGTGCCGGAGTCAGGCTCACACGAGTGTTCCTGGTACACAGGGCGCCTCTGTGCACACCCGCCGTTGTGTTGCACAATCACCCCTGGTGCAGGGTGGGGGTTCCGTGAGCACCAATGCTTCTGTTGCACAATGGTCCCTGGTGCACGGGGGAGTTTCTGCGTCCACAGACACCACATGAACACGCGCCGGCACCACGCTCCGCCCGTTCCACTCCCGAGCCCTAGCGGCTCTGCCCCGGGCAGCGCGGTACAGCGGAGATGGCGTGAGGCGTCGTGCGGATGCGCACCCCAAGGGAATGGCACGGGGACTACAACTCCCGCGTGCCCCGCGCCGCCAGCCGGCCGAAACCGCACTCGAGGCTGCGAGTGGGGCTCTGTGTGTGTCAGAGTGGGCGATGGTGTCATTTGGGGCAGCCCAAGGTCACCGGGGGTGGGGGGTGGGGGGCAGTGCTGCGGTGGAGGAGCAGGGGAGTGGGGGATGGGGAGGGTCACGCGGGGGTCGCTCCAAAAGAGGTGGGTCACAGCCCCAAAATGTCTGGAAGTTCATGGGGGGATTAAATACCATTAAAACCTGTGAATGTGGGTGTGAGGCACTGAAATGGAGAAAAAGCCCTTATTTTAATCTGTGTTGATAAATGAGCATTCATTTATGTATATCGAAGGAGTTCAAAATAAAAACCTACTCTAAAAAAAATATCTACTCTATTATATAGGAGAAAGGTTAACAAAACTGCCACCTTAGATTTCTGGAGGGCAAATTTTAATCTGTTCAGAAGACTGCTAGACAGAATCCCTTGGGAGGATGCCCTGATGGATACAGGAGTCCAGGAAGGATAGACATACTTCAAGAAAGAAGTCTTAAAGGCACAGGAGCAGGCTGTTCCCATGTGCCGAAAAACAAGTAGGCGGGTGTCCTGGTTTGAGAGACACAGGACTAATTTCTCTTCTAACACTTGGGAAAACTGCACTTTCAGAAGACTCCAGTGTCTGAATTTGTGAAAATATTGACTTTACAGCCAGCTATGGTGTGTGGGTCTCAAGGTCTCAGTGTTTTCGAGCTCGCCAGGTGCAGGGATGAGGAGGAGCGAGACCCGGGCACTTGACCCAAGCTGGCCAACAGGATTATTTCATACCATCAGCGTCACACTCATTATAAATTAGAAAGTTTGCTGCGAAGTGCTCTCTCTCTCTCTCCCTTGATGGCTGCCATCCTGAGAACTTCGTGCCCTGGTGCCGGAGCCCTGAGGCCTTCCCTTCCTCCTGAAGCCGTAGCGCTCGCAGTGTCCCACATTAGCTGTCCACTGCTGGGAGTGCACAGCTTCCTACTGATAGAATTGGCTGAGTATAATCTTTGCATATTCTGTATTGGTGTCGGGATCAATATCAGTTCTTTAGTGCTGTTAATGTTAATTATCTAATCTTATTCTTTTAAATCTGTTTATACTTCAGCTCTCGGGTTTTCTTGTTTTTCCCAATTTCCCTTTCCCAGGTGGGGAGGGGTCATCGGGTGATAGAATGATTGTCTAAATGACAACAGATTGTTATGGGTCTCTCAAACCATAACACTCCTGAAGACACCATTGCAAACTGAAATTAACATCACCGTGCACCAGTTATTCTTTATGTTGTCTCTATTTTTTCAGTCTTTCCCTGTCTGTTTTGTGCTGGGGTTTTGTCTTTCTGGTGGCCAGAAATGGCCTTGTCATTACAATTCTCAGAGAAGGACTGGCAGTGTAACGTGCTCTTGTTGTTGTTTCCCCAGCATCATCTTTTTGCCACTCCAGCATCTTTTTGGTGGAAAGAACTGACCTGGAAGCACTGATTGTTGTGGAAAGGTAAACTTGTAGTGTGACTGTTTGGTGGTATTGTTTCTTGTGTAACTCTGCTTTTCACATGGCTTCTCTCAGCTAGTGAATGCTTTAAGTGAAATGCTACTTTGTTTATGTTTCCAAATTGATGTACTGAAGGTGTTGGGTTGGAATGTGTTTTTCTGCACAACCTAGAGTTTTGGGGAAAAGAGCAACAAGCTTTAAGATTTTGATCCTTGCGTGTCACAAAGTGGCAATGTGCCTTTGAAAAACTGTTCTATGGGATTCTAATAAAAGAAGCAGCAACTTGGAACTTGGTGTTATTTTAATCAGTCTTTAATCAGTCTTACCCCGGCAGAAAACACTCATTCCCTCCAAGAAGCAGCAGAGGTTTCTAGTATGAGCCGGGCCTCTGCTTCCCAGCATGAAAAAAGTCAAGATTGGTGAAGATACGGCGGCCTTGTGGAAGGAAAGGGAAAGGTACTGGAAGCAGAGGAGCCGCAGCAAGGCAGCGGGGCTGCGTCTGGGGGCCTCTTCCCGCTCTTGCCCTCGGCATCCCGTCGGGGCGGGAAGAGGCGGACGCCTCCAGCGGCGCCTGTGCTGTCGGCACCGGTGACTCGGGGCCCGATGCTCCTGGCTGCCGCCGTCAGTGCCACCGGCCCCGAGCTCGCTGGCGGGAGCAGTCGGGGCGGGAAAAGGCTTCTGCGTTGCTCCTCTTGCGCAGACGTGGCTGTGCTACTTACCCGCCCCGACGGGGGCTCCCCCGGCCGGGGGCTGCCCCTCCTGCCGCTGCCTGTGCCGCTGCGGGGGCTGCTCTGGGCGGCCCCTCGGGCTCCTTTCGCTCCGCATCGGGCAACCTGCGGCGCTCGGTGACTCCCGGGCGCAGCCCCACAGGGCTCTGCCCGCCCCGCGGTGGCCCCACCGCCCTCCCAGCGGGGGAGAGGGCGGGTACGGACGGGACGGTGTGTGCGGCACAGAGCCCGTGCGGCGGGGCCCGGGGCAGGCAGGAGGGGGGGATGGCCGCCGGGACGGAGCCGGCCCCAGCCCAGCCCAGCCCCGGGGCTGCCCCGACGCCCGGACAGCGGGGACCCGAGGGACACCGAGCGGCTGCCCCGGACCGGCCGGGACCTCGGGGCAGCGCAGGAGGGGAGCGCCCCGCGGCCGCCTCCCGGGGCGGCTCGGCCCCTCCGCCCGCCGCTCCTCTGCCCGCCCTGCGCCAGCCCGGCCCCGCCGCCGCGCTCGGGGACGGCCCTGACCGGCCGAGAGGGGCCGCGAGATGACGAGCCGATCCGAGCGGGGCCGAGTGTTGCCGAGCGGAGCCGAGCGGCAGCCGGTACCTCTCGCCACAGCCGCTGGCGAGACCTGGGCGTTGCCCGGGCAACGGCGGGAGGCTCAAACGCGCCGCAGCGGAGGGAGCGGCCGGTGGCCGAGGGAGCCGCTCCGGGGCCGGCCCGCTCCGCGGCGGAGAGCAGCGCAGCGCAGCGCAGCGCAGCGGCGGGTGTCGTCCCGCGGGGCCGCGGCCACCCCCGGCCCTGTACCGAGCAGCCAGAGCGTGGGGCGGCAGGGGGCCTGGCCGGGCGTCGCCGCCCTGCCGGCTCAAGAGGTGAGCTCGGTCGGTGGCCGTCGCCCTCCGGGAAGGAGCTCGGCTGTGGCATCCGCCGGCAGAAAGCCGTGTCTGCTGCGCTCGGCAGGATGGATGTGGCGGCCCAGGCGGAGCTCCCAGGAGAACCCGCAGCCGGCCAGGCCGCAGGGCGAGGCGGGGCCTGTCCCTGCTGAGGGGCGGCAGCGGGGAGAGCAGCCGTGAGGGGGGAGCAGGGGGACGGTGCGCTCGGCCTGGCGGCAGAGCCGGGGGGGAAGGAGAAAGGCTGAGGAGCAGTCGGGAGCGTGAGCGAGAGAGAGAGGGGCCGCTGGAGCCACGCTCTGCCCTCCCGGAGACGGGGACGGGAACAGAGAACCCGATCTGCCGGGCAGACCCTCCTCTTGGGGAAGTCTGCTGCCCCCCTGGGCCCGGGTTAAGGACGTCACTAGGAAACTTCCCGGCCTGGTACGGCCCTCGGACTATTGCCCAGCGCTGCTCTTCCCTGTGGGTGGCCACGAAGCCACAATGCGTAGTCCGAGGGCGATCCGGAGAGACTTCAGGGCCTTGGGATGGGTGGTAGGGGAATCTGGAGCGCTGGCTATTTTTCCTCTCTCCTTCCAGTTATGCGCAGCGACACTGGAAGGAACAGACGGACCTGGTCTCTTAATACATGGCTCCGTGGCTGCTGTCACCACCACAATTTTGTTGGGTGGGGTTTTGGGGGTTTTTTGGGTTTTTTTTGGGGGGGTTGTTTTTTTTTGTTTGTTTGTTTGTTTTTTTCACAAATAGGGTGGTCTCCATGGTGCCAGGCCTGCTGGGGTCAGATGGGATTGAGCTTTCTGAAAGGGGGAAGAGGGTCTTTGCTCAGGAGCCAGTGGGGCTCATTGGCAGAGCTTTAAACTAGACTTGAAGGGGTCAGGGATAGGATCAGGCTTGCCCGTGACAAGCTGCGGGAACATGCTAAGGTCAGGGGGACGGGGCGCCAGCGAGGACCCTCAGCCTGTTGGTCTGAGACGTGCTGGGTGCAGCACACTTGGAGTCTTATGGAGATGAGCCAGGGGCTTCTGACGGAACAGAAGCCAACAGGGAAACATCAGTGAAATCACAGTGTCATAGAATCATTTGGGTTGGAAGGGACCTTTAGAGGTTGTTGAGTCCAACCCCCTGCAATAAGCAGGGATGGGGCATCTGGGAAGATTATGGTTTTTGATGATGAGGGTGGGGAGACACTGGCCCAGGTTGCCCAAAGAGGTGGGAGATGGCCCATACCTGGAAACATTCCAGGTCAGGTTGGATGGGGCTCTGAGCAACCAGATCCAATTGAAGACGACCCAGACCATTCTATGATTACCTACCGCTTGGAAAAAACATACAAAGGAAAACTGAGTTAGAAGCAGGTTAGGCTGATTCACACAGAGACTGGAGACGCAAAGAGTAAGGAAGACCCTCCCATTGAGTCACGAGGTTCAGAGTGGATCCCCTTGCCTTCTAAACTCCTTATGGAGCCCCGGTCTCACACTTGGAGAACAGCTTATGTCTAACGGAATTATCTATACAATGTTTGCAATAATATTGAGTAGCTGCATGGATTAGTAATGTCTCATTAGTACTAATTCAGCACGCTCTCAGTCACTTACTGAGGATCTGCCGCAGCTAAGGCATCTCTCCGCTGTGGGTGAGGAAGGCTCTCAGTCTCAGGTAAGGAATCTCTAACCTTGAGAGTCGCCCCTGCCCACGGGGAGAGTCGCCTGGCGTGCAGTCCAGCTGCCATTCAGGGAGAGGTCAAATTGGGCTCCTCCTGACGGTGATATTTATCGAGGGGAGTAGCTGGCTGCTAGGCGATAGCACAGACGAGAGAGATGTCTTTTGTTTAGCTCGGGTATCTCGTTCTGTACTTTGGTTACCTTGCATTTTTAGGGTTTGAAACCACCTTTAGTTCTTAAAGCAAGCAAACAAATAAACTTCTCCTGTACAATAGAATTTTACATTGTGTAACAGTTCTTTGGTTCCTCTTCCTTTCAGAATTCCTCCAAAGAAAAGGAGTGTGACTTTAGTCCAGCATCCCTCAGCGTGGGCTGTATCCAAGTGAGATTCAGTAAGTAAAGAATTCCTGGATTGTTTCATTCAGTTCGGTCATATTAGACTGCTTGCCCTCACTATCCCTTGGCAGCACTTTCACAGCCCGACCAACACTGGGGCTCTGCGCTTTCCTTGCACCGTAACAATCCCAACACTCTCTCCCACACTCGCCAGAGCCCTGCTCCAAAATGGAAAACATCCAGCGACTGCTCCTACACAAAAGGAGCAAGGATGGAAAGCTGTTCCTGCCTTCACCATCCCGTAGCAGCGCTTTGACAGGCAGCTAATGGCAGTGTGGGCTGAGGCTGAGGTCCCCAGCAGCACGGGTGGCCCAGAGGAGAGAGGTGTCTGTTGCGGATGGAGTGATGCACTTCACTCGTAGAGAGAAGCAGCGACACGTTTATTGATACAAAACAGGGATTTAACAAAGTTTGAGAGTAAATGCGACAGTGCTTTAGCAGGATTCGATGGCAAGGTACAGTTGGTTATTTCCTGCATGGAGGACAGGGTCAGGCAGAACTGCCAGGGAGACCCTCCTGTTGGGCTGAGGTTCGGAAAGGAGCCCCTTGCTTTCTAACCTCCTTCTCAGAGAGGAGTCTGGGTGCGGCTGGATCCAATCCTGGTCCCAGACTGGGTCAACGGTTTATGTCTAAGGGATTATATATGTGCAATCAATCCTTTCTATCACTTAGCTAAGATTTCACAGTTTTGCGTGCTATTAGTCACTGACTGAGGATCTGTTGCGGCAAAGAATCTGTAAAGCTCGAGGAGTAACCTTGAGAGGCGTCCCCGCTCATGGGGAGATCCTGGCGTGCAGGGGAGCTCAAAGGGCTCTTGGGCTGTTCACTATTGATGTGGGTGAGATGATTGACCTATAGTCATATCTGCATATTGGCCACAGTACCAGCACTGCTCAAGTTAGCCCTTGGCTACTGTGGTGTTATGTGTTTCCCCGAAACCACATCGAGCCGGGGGCAGCCATCACAAGTACACGTGCCCATTGTGACCACCATGGGTGTTAGTGCTTGGGCAGGGTCACGGGAGATAAAGGTCAGGTTGGAAGGCGGGGAGGGGGAGTACACCATCACAGTGTCAAGGGAGTGATGTTGGTGCAATGCCGTTCCCTCCTCGACATACCTTTTCCAGCCAGGTGTCCCTGGAGCTGTGGGATTCTCATACAGAACGCACACCCTAACCTAGCCCTAATGGGAGGGTTGGATGGATCCAGGAACAGAGACCTATTGGCAAAACAGAAGGAAGCTTCCTTGGAGGAGTCTTGGTAGCTACCTGTGATATCAGGTCCCTCAACTAGAGATCAAAAGTCTCTGGGAGATGCCTGGAAGGAGCCATGGGTTTATTGCGGGGTAAAAAGCTTTGCCTAAAAGAGAAAAAACATGATAGGTTACTTCCCAGTGAGAAAAAACCATCACAGTTATCTCCCTTTGGAGAGTCTGGAGGTCCTACCAGGGATCTGAGGTCCCTAAAATACATGACAAAAGAAAACAACAGAAGCCTGGAAGGAGTCTCGGGTGAAACCCAGAGGATGGAACATTGTCCAAGGAGAAAAATCATCTCATGTATATTCCCTGGAGGAGTCTGGGGTTGCTACCCGGGATCACAGGGCCCTAAAGCATTGGAGAAAACTTTGCGGGACACGCCTGGGAGGAGTTCTGGGTAGATCCCGCAGGATGGACCACTGTCAAGAGAGAAAAATCATCTTGGGTATCTTCCCTGGAGGAGTCTGGGGTTGCTACCCGGGATCACAGGGCCCTAAACCCCAGGACGAAAGCACTCAGGAAGAGAGCTGGGAGGAGTCTCGGGTGCATCCCGCAGGATGGACAATAGTCCAAGGAGAAAAATCAACTTGGGAATCTTCCACGGAGGAGTCTGGGGTTGCTACCCGGGATCACAGGGCCCTAAAGCACTGGAGAAAACTCTGCGTGAGACGCCTGGGAGGAGATCTGGGTAGATGCCGCAGGATGGACCACTGTCAAGAGAGAAAAATCATCTTGGGTGTCTTCCCTGGAGGAGTCTGGGGTTGCTATCCGGGATGACAGAACGCTAAACCGTGAGAAAAAAGACTCAGGGACATAGCTGCGACAAGTCTCGGATGCATCCCAGAGGATGGAGCTTTGTCCAAGGAGAACAATCATCTCGGGTATCTTCCCTGGAGAATTCTGGGGTTGCTACCCGGGATCACAGGGCCCCAAACCACCGGAATAAAGACTCCGGGACATACCTGCAAGGAGACTCGGATGCTTCCAATAGGATGGAGCTTCGTCCAAGGAGAAAAATCATCTCGGGTATCTTCCCTGGAGGAGTCTGGGGTTGCTACCCGGGATTACAGGGACCCAAACCACAGGAAAAGTGTCTGCGGGAGACGCCTGGGAGGAATCTCAGATGCATCCCAGAAGATGGAGCAATGTCCAAGAAGAAAAATCATCTCGGGTATCTTCCCTGGAGGAGTCTGGGGTTGCTACCTGGGATCACAGGGCCCCAAACCACAGGAAAAATGTCTGCGGGAGACTCCTGGGAGGAATCTCAGATGCATCCCAGAAGATGGAGCATTGTCCAAGGAGAAAAATCATCTTGGGTATCTTCCCTGGAGGAGTCTGGGGTTGCTACCCGGGATCACAGGGCCCTAAAAAGCAGGAAGAAAACACTCAGAAACAGAGCTGGGAGGAGTCTCGGGTGCATCCTGCAGGATGGACAATAGTCCAAGGAGAAAAATCAACTTGGGTATCTTCCCTGGAGGAGTCTGGGGTTGCTACCTGGGATCAGAGGGCCCGAAAACACTGGAATAACCACTCAGGGACATAGCTGCAAGGAGTCTCGGATGCTTCCCAGAGGATGGAGCATTGTCCAAGGAGAAAAATCATCTCGGGTATCTTCCCTGGAGGAGTCTGGGGTTGCTACCCGGGTTTACAGGGACCCAAACCACAGGAAAAATGTCTGCGGGAGACGCCTGGGAGGAATATCAGATGCATCCCAGAAGATGGAGCATGGTCCAAGCAGAAAAATCATCTCGGGTATCTTCCCTGGAGGAGTCTGGGGTTGCTACCCGGCATCACAGGGCCCGAAAACACCGGAATAAAAACTCAGGGACATACCTTCAAGGAGTCTCGGATGCTTCCCAGAGGATGGAGCATTGTCCAAGGAGAAAAATCATCTCGGCTATCTTCCCTGGAGGAGTCTGGGGTTGCTACCCGGGATCACAGGGCCCGAAAACACCGGAATAAAAACTCAGGGACATACCTGAAGGAGTCTCGGATGCTTCCCAGAGGATGGAGCATTGTCCAAGCAGAAAAATTATCTCGGGTATCTTCCTTGGAGGAGTCTGGGGTTGCTACCCGGGATCACAGGGCCCTAAAGCACTGGAGAAAACTCTGCGGGAGACGCCTGGGAGGAATTCTGGGTAGATCCCGCAGGATGGACCACTGTCAAGAGAGAAAAATCATATTGGGTGTCTTCCCTGGAGGAGTCTGGGGTTGCTACCTGGGATGACAGTACCATAAACCGTGAGAAAAAAGACTCAGGGATATAGCTGCGACAAGTCTCGGGTGCATCCCAGAGCATGGAGCATTGTCCAAGGAGAAAAATCATCCCGGATATCTTTCCTGGAGGAGTCTGGGGTTGCTACCTGGGATTAAAGGGACCCAAACCACAGGAAAAATGTCTGCGGGAGAGGCCTGGGAGGAATCTCAGATGCATCCCAGAAGATGGAGCTTTGTCCAAGGAGAAAAATCATCTCGGGTATCTTCCCTGGAGGAGTCTGGGGTTGCTACCCGGGATCACAGGGCCCCAAAACACCGGAGAAACCTCTGCGGGAGACACCTGGAAGGAGTTCTGGATAGATCCCGCAGTATGGACCACTGTCAAGAGAGAAAAATCATATTGGGTGTCCTCCCTGGAGGAGTCTAGGGTTGCTACCCGGGATCAGAGGGCCTGAAAACACTGGAATAAACACTCAGGGACATACCTGCAATGAGTCTCGGATGCATCCCAGAGGATGTAGCATTGTCCAAGGAGAAAAATCATCTCGGGTATCATCCCTGGAGGAGTCTGGGGTTGCTACCCGGCATCACAGGGCCCGAAAACACCGGAATAAAAACTCAGGGACATACGTGCAAGGAGTCTCGGATGCTTCCCAGAGGATGGAGCATTGTCCAAGCAGAAAAATTATCTCGGGTATCTTCCCTGGAGGAGTCTGGGGTTGCTACCCGGGATTACAGGGACCCAAACCACAGGAAAAATGTCTGTGGGAGATGCCTGGGAGGAATCTCATATGCATCCCAGAAGATGGAGCTTTGTCCAAGGAGAAAAATCATCTCGGATATCTTCCCTGGAGGAGTCTGGGGTTGCTACCCGGGATTACAGGGACCCAAACCACAAGAAAAATGTCTGCCGGAGACGCCTGGGAGGAATCTCAGATGCATCCCAGAAGATGGAGCATTGTCCAAGGAGAAAAGTCATCTCGGCTATCTTCCCTGGAGGAGTCTGGGGTTGCTACCCGGGATCACAGGGCCCGAAAACACCGGAATAAAAACTCAGGGACATACCTGCAAGGAGTCTCGGATGCTTCCCAGAGGATGGAGCATTGTCCAAGCAGAAAAATTATCTCGGGTATCTTCCTTGGAGGACTCTGGGGTTGCTACCCGGGATCACAGGGCCCTAAAGCACTGGAGAAAACTCTGCGGGAGACGCCTGGGAGGAATTCTGGGTAGATCCCGCAGGATGGACCACTGTCAAGAGAGAAAAATCATATTGGGTGTCTTCCCTGGAGGAGTCTGGGGTTGCTACCTGGGATGACAGAACCATAAACCGTGAGAAAAAAGACTCAGGGACATAGCTGCGACAAGTCTCGGGTGCATCCCAGAGCATGGAGCATTGTCCAAGGAGAAAAATCATCCCGGATATCTTTCCTGGAGGAGTCTGGGGTTGCTACCTGGGATTAAAGGGACCCAAACCACAGGAAAAATGTCTGCGGGAGAGGCCTGGGAGGAATCTCAGATGCATCCCAGAAGATGGAGCATTGTCCAAGGAGAAAAATCATCTCGGGTATCTTCCCTGGAGGAGTCTGGGGTTGCTACCCGGGATTACAGGGACCCAAACCACAGGAAAAATGTCTGTGGGAGATGCCTGGGAGGAATCTCATATGCATCCCAGAAGATGGAGCTTTGTCCAAGGAGAAAAATCATCTCGGGTATCTTCCCTGGAGGAGTCTGGGGTTGCTACCCGGGATCACAGGGCCCCAAAACACCGGAGAAAACTCTGCGGGAGACGCCTGGGAGGAATTCTGGGTAGATCCCGCAGGATGGACCACTGTCAAGAGAGAAAAATCATATTGGGTGTCTTCCCTGGAGGAGTCTGGGGTTGCTACCTGGGATGACAGAACCATGAACCGCGAGAAAAAAGACTCAGGGACACAGCTGCGACAAGTCTCGGATGCATCCCAGAGGATGGAGCACTGTCCAAAGAGAAAAATCATCTCGGGTATCTTCCCTGGAGGAGTCTGGGGTTGCTACCCGGGATTACAGGGAGGCAAACCACAGGAAAAATGGCTGCGGGAGATGTCTGGGAGGAATCTCAGATGCATCCCAAAAGATGGAGCATTGTCCAAGGAGAAAAATCATCTCGGGTATCTTCCCTGGAGGAGTCTGGGGTTGCTACCCGGGATCACAGGGACCCAAAACACCGGAGAAAACTCTGCGGGAGACTCCTGGGAGGAGTTCTGGATAGATCCCGCAGTATGGACCACTGTCAAGAGAGAAAAATCATATTGGGTGTCCTCCCTGGTGGAGTCTAGGGTTGCTACCCGGGATCAGAGAGCCTGAAAACACTGGAATAAACACTCAGGGACATACCTGCAATGAGTCTCGGATGCTTCCCAGAGGATGTAGCATTGTCCAAGGAGAAAAATCATCTCGGGTATCTTCCCTGGAGGAGTCTGGGGTTGCTACCCGGCATCACAGGGCCCGAAAACACCGGAATAAAAACTCAGGGACATACGTGCAAGGAGTCTCGGATGCTTCCCAGAGGATGGAGCATTGTCCAAGCAGAAAAATCATCTCGGGTATCTTCCCTGGAGGAGTCTGGGGTTGCTACCCGGGATTACAGGGACCCAAACCACAAGAAAAATGTCTGCCGGAGACGCCTGGGAGGAATCTCAGATGCATCCCAGAAGATGGAGCATTGTCCAAGGAGAAAAGTCATCTCGGCTATCTTCCCTGGAGGAGTCTGGGGTTGCTACCCGGGATCACAGGGCCCGAAAACACCGGAATAAAAACTCAGGGACATACCTGCAAGGAGTCTCGGATGCTTCCCAGAGGATGGAGCATTGTCCAAGCAGAAAAATTATCTCGGGTATCTTTCCTGGAGGAGTCTGGGGTTGCTACCTGGGATTAAAGGGACCCAAACCACAGGAAAAATGTCTGCGGGAGAGGCCTGGGAGGAATCTCAGATGCATCCCAGAAGATGGAGCATTGTCCAAGGAGAAAAATCATCTCGGGTATCTTCCCTGGAGGAGTCTGGGGTTGCTACCCGGGATTACAGGGACCCAAACCACAGGAAAAATGTCTGTGGGAGATGCCTGGGAGGAATCTCATATGCATCCCAGAAGATGGAGCTTTGTCCAAGGAGAAAAATCATCTCGGGTATCTTCCCTGGAGGAGTCTGGGGTTGCTACCCGGGATCACAGGGCCCCAAAACACCGGAGAAAACTCTGCGGGAGACGCCTGGGAGGAATTCTGGGTAGATCCCGCAGGATGGACCACTGTCAAGAGAGAAAAATCATATTGGGTGTCTTCCCTGGAGGAGTCTGGGGTTGCTACCTGGGATGACAGAACCATGAACCGCGAGAAAAAAGACTCAGGGACACAGCTGCGACAAGTCTCGGATGCATCCCAGAGGATGGAGCACTGTCCAAAGAGAAAAATCATCTCGGGTATCTTCCCTGGAGGAGTCTGGGGTTGCTACCCGGGATTACAGGGAGGCAAACCACAGGAAAAATGGCTGCGGGAGATGTCTGGGAGGAATCTCAGATGCATCCCAAAAGATGGAGCATTGTCCAAGGAGAAAAATCATCTCGGGTATCTTCCCTGGAGGAGTCTGGGGTTGCTACCCGGGATCACAGGGACCCAAAACACCGGAGAAAACTCTGCGGGAGACTCCTGGGAGGAGTTCTGGATAGATCCCGCAGTATGGACCACTGTCAAGAGAGAAAAATCATATTGGGTGTCCTCCCTGGTGGAGTCTAGGGTTGCTACCCGGGATCAGAGGGCCTGAAAACACTGGAATAAACACTCAGGGACATACCTGCAATGAGTCTCGGATGCTTCCCAGAGGATGTAGCATTGTCCAAGGAGAAAAATCATCTCGGGTATCTTCCCTGGAGGAGTCTGGGGTTGCTACCCGGCATCACAGCGCCCGAAAACACCGGAATAAAAACTCAGGGACATACGTGCAAGGAGTCTCGGATGCTTCCCAGAGGATGGAGCATTGTCCAAGCAGAAAAATTATCTCGGGTATCTTCCCTGGAGGAGTCTGGGGTTGCTACCCGGGATTACAGGGACCCAAACCACAGGAAAAATGTCTGTGGGAGATGCCTGGGAGGAATCTCATATGCATCCCAGAAGATGGAGCTTTGTCCAAGGAGAAAAATCATCTCGGATATCTTCCCTGGAGGAGTCTGGGGTTGCTACCCGGGATTACAGGGACCCAAACCACAAGAAAAATGTCTGCGGGAGATGCCTGGGAGGAATCTCAGATGCATCCCAGAAGATGGAGCATTGTCCAAGGAGAAAAGTCATCTCGGCTATCTTCCCTGGAGGAGTCTGGGGTTGCTATCCGGGATCACAGGGCACGAAAACACTGGAATAAAAACTCAGGGACATACCTGCAAGGAGTCTCGGATGCTTCCCAGAGGATGGAGCAATGTCCAAGCAGAAAAATTATCTCGGGTATATTCCTTGGAGGAGTCTGGGGTTGCTACCCGGGATCACAGAGCCCTAAAGCACTGGAGAAAACTCTGCGGGAGACGCCTGGGAGGAATTCTGGGTAGATCCCGCAGGATGGACCACTGTCAAGAGAGAAGAATCATATTGGGTGTCTTCCCTGGAGGAGTCTGGGGTTGCGACCTGGGATGACAGAACCATAAACCGTGAGAAAAAAGACTCAGGGACATAGCTGCGACAAGTCTCGGGTGCATCCCAGAGCATGGAGCATTGTCCAAGGAGAAAAATCATCCCGGATATCTTTCCTGGAGGAGTCTGGGGTTGCTACCTGGGATTAAAGGGACCCAAACCACAGGAAAAATGTCTGCGGGAGAGGCCTGGGAGGAATCTCAGATGCATCCCAGAAGATGGAGCATTGTCCAAGGAGAAAAATCATCTCGGGTATCTTCCCTGGAGGAGTCTGGGGTTGCTACCCGGGATTACAGGGACCCGAACCACAGGAAAAATGTCTGTGGGAGATGCCTGGGAGGAATCTCATATGCATCCCAGAAGATGGAGCTTTTTCCAAGGAGAAAAATCATCTCGGGTATCTTCCCTGGAGGAGTCTGGGGTTGCTACCCGGGATCACAGGGCCCCAAAACACCGGAGAAAACTCTGCGGGAGACGCCTGGGAGGAATTCTGGGTAGATCCCGCAGGATGGACCACTGTCAAGAGAGAAAAATCATATTGGGTGTCTTCCCTGGAGGAGTCTGGGGTTGCTACCTGGGATGACAGAACCATAAACCGTGAGAAAAAAGACTCAGGGACATAGCTGCGACAAGTCTCGGGTGCATCCCAGAGCATGGAGCATTGTCCAAGGAGAAAAATCATCCCGGATATCTTTCCTGGAGGAGTCTGGGGTTGCTACCTGGGATTAAAGGGACCCAAACCACAGGAAAAATGTCTGTGGGAGATGCCTGGGAGGAATCTCATATGCATCCCAGAAGATGGAGCTTTGTCCAAGGAGAAAAATCATCTCGGGTATCTTCCCTGGAGGAGTCTGGGGTTGCTACCCGGGATCACAGGGCCCCAAAACACCGGAGAAAACTTTGCGGGAGACACCTGGAAGGAGTTCTGGATAGATCCCGCAGTATGGACCACTGTCAAGAGAGAAAAATCATATTGGGTGTCCTCCCTGGAGGAGTCTGGGGTTGCTACCCGGGATCAGAGGGCCTGAAAACACTGGAATAAACACTCAGGGACATACCTGCAAGGAGTCTCGGATGCTTCCCAGAGGATGTAGCATTGTCCAAGGAGAAAAATCATCTCGGGTATCTTCCCTGGAGGAGTCTGGGGTTGCTACCCGGGATTACAGGGACCCAAACCACAGGAAAAATGTCTGCGGGAAACGCCTGGGAGGAATCTCAGATGCATCCCAGAAGATGGAGCATTGTCCCAGCAGAAAAATCATCTCGGGTATCTTCCCTGGAGGAGTCTGTGGTTGCTACCCGGGATTACAGGGACCCAAACCACAGGAAAAATGTCTGTGGGAGATGCCTGGGAGGAATCTCATATGCATCCCAGAAGATGGAGCTTTGTCCAAGGAGAAAAATCATCTCGGATATCTTCCCTGGAGGAGTCTGGGGTTGCTACCCGGGATTACAGGGACCCAAACCACAAGAAAAATGTCTGCCGGAGATGCCTGGGAGGAATCTCAGATGCATCCCAGAAGATGGAGCATTGTCCAAGGAGAAAAGTCATCTCGGCTATCTTCCCTGGAGGAGGCTGGGGTTGCTATCCGGGATCACAGGGCACGAAAACACTGGAATAAAAACTCAGGGACATACCTGCAAGGAGTCTCGGATGCTTCCCAGAGGATGGAGCATTGTCCAAGCAGAAAAATTATCTCGGGTATCTTCCTTGGAGGAGTCTGGGGTTGCTACCCGGGATCACAGAGCCCTAAAGCACTGGAGAAAACTCTGCGGGAGACGCCTGGGAGGAATTCTGGGTAGATCCCGCAGGATGGACCACTGTCAAGAGAGAAGAATCATATTGGGTGTCTTCCCTGGAGGAGTCTGGGGTTGCTACCTGGGATGACAGAACCATAAACCGTGAGAAAAAAGACTCAGGGACATAGCTGCGACAAGTCTCGGGTGCATCCCAGAGCATGGAGCATTGTCCAAGGAGAAAAATCATCCCGGATAAATTCCTGGAGGAATCTGGGGTTGCTACCTGGGATTAAAGGGACCCAAACCACAGGAAAAATGTCTGCGGGAGAGGCCTGGG
The DNA here is from genome assembly GCF_965231255.1 of Vanellus vanellus. Lineage (NCBI taxonomy): Eukaryota > Metazoa > Chordata > Aves > Charadriiformes > Charadriidae > Vanellus > Vanellus vanellus. The sequence goes on from NW_028127572.1 coordinate 766,180, forward strand.
AGGAATCTCAGATGCATCCCAGAAGATGGAGCATTGTCCAAGGAGAAAAATCATCTCGGGTATCTTCCCTGGAGGAGTCTGGGGTTGCTACCCGGGATTACAGGGACCCGAACCACAGGAAAAATGTCTGTGGGAGATGCCTGGGAGGAATCTCATATGCATCCCAGAAGATGGAGCTTTTTCCAAGGAGAAAAATCATCTCGGGTATCTTCCCTGGAGGAGTCTGGGGTTGCTACCCGGGATCACAGGGCCCCAAAACACCGGAGAAAACTCTGCGGGAGACGCCTGGGAGGAATTCTGGGTAGATCCCGCAGGATGGACCACTGTCAAGAGAGAAAAATCATATTGGGTGTCTTCCCTGGAGGAGTCTGGGGTTGCTACCCGGGATCAGAGGGCCTGAAAACACTGGAATAAACACTCAGGGACATACCTGCAAGGAGTCTCGGATGCTTCCCAGAGGATGTAGCATTGTCCAAGGAGAAAAATCATCTCGGGTATCTTCCCTGGAGGAGTCTGGGGTTGCTACCCGGGATTACAGGGACCCAAACCACAGGAAAAATGTCTGCGGGAAACGCCTGGGAGGAATCTCAGATGCATCCCAGAAGATGGAGCATTGTCCCAGCAGAAAAATCATCTCGGGTATCTTCCCTGGAGGAGTCTGGGTTTGGTACCCGGGATCACAGGGCCCGAAAACACCGGAATAAAAACTCAGGGACATACCTGCAAGGAGTCTCGGATGCTTCCCAGAGGATGGAGCATTGTCCAAGCAGAAGAATTATCTCGGGTATCTTCCTTGGAGGAATCTGGGGTTGCTACCCGGGATCACAGGGCCCTAAAGCACTGGAGAAAACTCTGCGGGAGACGCCTGGGAGGAATTCTGGGTATATCCCGCAGGATGGACGACTGTCAAGAGAGAAAAATCATCTCGGGTATCTTCCCTGGAGGAGTCTGTGGTTGCTACCCGGGATTACAGGGACCCAAACCACAGGAAAAATGTCTGTGGGAGATGCCTGGGAGGAATCTCATATGCATCCCAGAAGATGGAGCTTTGTCCAAGGAGAAAAATCATCTCGGGTATCTTCCTTGGAGAAGTCTGGGTTTGCTACCCGGGATCACAGGGCCCAAAAGCACTGGAGAAAACTCTGCGGGAGACGCCTGGGAGGAATTCTGGGTAGATCCCGCAGGATGGACCACTGTCAAGAGAGAAAAATCATATTGGGTGTCTTCCCTGGAGGAGTCTGGGGTTGCTACCTGGGATGACAGAACCATAAACCGTGAGAAAAAACACTCAGGGACATAGCTGCGACAAGTCTCGGGTGCATCCCAGAGCATGGAGCATTGTCCAAGGAGAAAAATCATCCCGGATATCTTTCCTGGAGGAGTCTGGGGTTGCTACCTGGGATTAAAGGGACCCAAACCACAGGAAAAATGTCTGCGGGAGAGGCCTGGGAGGAATCTCAGATGCATCCCAGAAGATGGAGCATTGTCCAAGGAGAAAAATCATCTCGGGTATCTTCCCTGGAGGAGTCTGGGGTTGCTACCCGGGATTACAGGGACCCAAACCACAGGAAAAATGTCTGTGGGAGATGCCTGGGAGGAATCTCATATGCATCCCAGAAGATGGAGCTTTGTCCAAGGAGAAAAATCATCTCGGGTATCTTCCCTGGAGGAGTCTGGGGTTGCTACCCGGGATTACAGGGACCCAAACCACAGGAAAAATGTCTGCGGGAGACGCCTGGGAGGAATCTCATATGCATCCCAGAAGATGGAGCATTGTCCCAGCAGAAAAATCATCTCGGGTATCTTCCCTGGAGGAGTCTGGGGTTGCTACCCGGGATCACAGGGCCCAAAAACATCGGAATAAAAACTCAGGGACATACCTGCAAGGAGTCTCGGATGCTTCCCAGAGGATGGAGCATTGTCCAAGCAGAAAAATTATCTCAGGTATCTTCCCTGGAGGAGTCTGGGGTTGCTACCCGGGATCAGAGGGCCCGAAAATACCGGAATAAACACTCAGGGACATAACTGCAAGGAGTCTCGGATGCTTCCAAGAGGATGGAGCATTGTCCAAGGAGAAAAATCATCTCGGGTATCTTCCCTGGAGGAGTCTGGGGTTGCTACCCGGGTTTACAGGGACCCAAACCACAGGAAAAATGTCTGCGGGAGACGCCTGGCAGGAATCTCAGATGCATCCCAGAAGATGGAGCATTGTCCAAGGAGAAAAATCATCTCCGATATCTTCCCTGGAGGAGTCTGGGGTTGCTACCCGGGATATCACAGGGCCCGAAAACACTGGAGAAAACTCTGCGGGAGACGCCTGGGAGGAATTCTGGGTAGATCCCGCAGGATGGACCACTGTCAAGAGAGAAAAATCATATTGGGTGTCTTCCCTGGAGGAGTCTGGGGTTGCTACCCGGGATCAGAGGGCCCGAAAATACCGGAATAAACACTCAGGGACATACCTGCAAGGAGTCTCGGATGCTTCCAAGAGGATGGAGCATTGTCCAAGCAGAAAAATTATCTCGGGTATCTTCCTTGGAGGAGTCTGGGGTTGCTACCCGGGATGACAGGGCCCTAAAGCACTGGAGAAAACTCTGCGGGAGACGCCTGGGAGGAATTCTGGGTAGATCCCGCAGGATGGACCACTGTCAAGAGAGAAAAATCATATTGGGTGTCTTCCCTGGAGGAGTCTGGGGTTGCTACCTGGGATGACAGAACCATAAATCGTGAGAAAAAAGACTCAGGGACATAGCTGCGACAAGTCTCGGATGCATCCAAGAGGATGGAGCATTGTCCAAGGAGAAAAATCATCCCGGATATCTTTCCTGGAGGAGTCTGGGGTTGCTACCCGGGATTAAAGGGACCCAAACCACAGGAAAAATGTCTGCGGGAGACGCCTGGGAGGAATCTCAGATGCATCCCAGAAGATGGAGCTTTGTCCCAGCAGAAAAATCATCTCGGGTATCTTCCTTGGAGGAGTCTGGGGTTGCTACCCGGGATCACAGGGCCCGAAAACACCGGAATAAAAACTCAGGGACATAACTGCAAGGAGTCTCGGATGCTTCCCAGAGGATGGAGCATTGTCCAAGCAGAAAAATTATCTCGGGTATCTTCCCTGGAGGAGTCTGGGGTTGCTACCCAGGTTTACAGGGACCCAAACCACAGGAAAAACGTCTGCGGGAGATGCCTGGGAGGAATCTCAGATGCATCCCAGAAGATGGTGCTTTCTCCCAGCAGAAAAATCATCTCGGGTATCTTCCCTGGAGGAGTCTGGGGTTGCTACCTGGGATTACAGGGACCCAAACCACAGGAAAAATGTCTGCGGGAGACGCCTGGGAGGAATCTCAGTTGCATCCCAGAAGATGGAGCATTGTCCAAGGAGAAAAATCATCTCGGGTATCTTCCCTGGAGGAGTCTGGGGTTGCTACCCGGGTTTACAGGGACCCAAACCACAGGAAAAATGTCTGCGGGAGATGCCTGGGAGGAATCTCAGATGCATCCCAGAAGATGGAGCATTGTCCAATGAGAAATATCATCTCTGCTATCTTCCCTGGAGGAGTCTGGGGTTACTACCCGGGATCACAGGGCCCGAAAACACCGGAATAAAAACTCAGGGACATACCTGCGAGGAGTCTCGGATGCTTCTCAGAGGATGGAGCATTGTCCAAGCAGAAAAATTATCTCGGGTATCTTCCTTGGAGGAGTCTGGGGTTGCTACCCGGGATCACAGGGCCCCAAAACACCGGAAGAAACACTCAGGGACATACCTGCAAGGAGTCTCGGATGCTTCCCAGAGGATGGAGCATTGTCCAAGCAGAAAAATTATCTCGGGTATCTTCCTTGGAGGAGTCTGGGGTTGCTACCCGGGATCACAGGGCCCTAAAGCACTGGAGAAAACTCTGCGGGAGACGCCTGGGAGGAATTCTGGGTAGATCCCGCAGGATGGACCACTGTCAAGAGAGAAAAATCATATTGGGTGTCTTCCCTGGAGGAGTCTGGGGTTGCTACCTGGGATGACAGAACCATAAACCGTGAGAAAAAAGACTCAGGGACATAGCTGCGACAAGTCTCGGATGCATCCAAGAGGATGGAGCATTGTCCAAGGAGAAAAATCATCCCGGATATCTTTCCTGGAGGAGTCTGGGCTTGCTACCCGGGATTACAGGGACCCAAACCATAGGAAAAATGTCTGCGGCAGACGCCTGGGCGGAATCTCAGATGCATCCCAGAAGATGGAGCATTGTCCAAGGAGAAAAATCATCTTGGGTATCTTCCCTGGAGGAGTCTGGGTTTGGTACCCGGGATCACAGGGCCCGAAAACACCGGAATAAACACTCAGGGACATACCTGCAAGTAGTCTCGGATGCTTCCCAGAGGATGGAGCATTGTACAAGCAGAAAAATTATCTCGGGTATCTTCCCTGGAGGAGTCTGGGGTTGCTACCCGGGATTACAGGGAACCAAACCACAGGAAAAATGTCTGTGGGAGATGCCTGGGAGGAATCTCAGATGCATCCCAGAAGATGGAGCTTTGTCCCAGCAGAAAAATCATCTCGGGTATCTTCCCTGGAGGAGTCTGGGGTTGCTTCCCGGGATTACAGGGACCCAAACCACAGGAAAAATTTCTGCGGGATACGCCTCGAGGAATCTCAGATGCATCCCAGAAGATGGAGCATTGTCCAAGGAGAAATATCATCTCTGCTATCTTCCCTGGAGGAGTCTGGGGTTGCTACCCGGGATCACAGGGCCCCAAAACACCGGAAGAAACACTCAGGGACATACCTGCAAGGAGTCTCGGATGCTTCCCACAGGATGGAGCATTGTCCAAGCAGAAAAATCATCACGGGTATCTTTCCTGGAGGAGTCTGGGGTTGCTACCCGGGATCACAGGGGCCCAAAACACGGGAGAAAACTCTGCGGGAGACACCTGGGAGGAGTTCTGGATAGATCCCGCAGTATGGACCACTGTCAAGAGAGAAAAATCATATTGGGTGTCTTCCCTGGAGGAGTCTGGGGTTGCTACCCGGGTTTACAGGGACCCAAACCACAGGAAAAATGTCTGCAGGAGACGCCTGGGAGGAATCTCAGATGCATCCCAGAAGATGGAGCATTGTCCAAGGAGAAAAATCATCTCGGGTATCTTCCCTGGAGGAGTCTGGGGTTGCTACCCGGGATCACAGGGCCCGAAAACACCGGAATAAACACTCAGGGACATACCTGCAAGGAGTCTCGGATGCTTCCCAGAGGATGTAGCATTGTCCAAGGAGAAAAATCATCTCGGGTATCTTCCCTGGAGGAGTCTGGGGTTGCTACCCGGGATTACAGGGACCCAAACCATAGGAAAAATGTCTGCGGGAGACGCCTGGGAGGAATCTCAGATGCATCCCAGAAGATGGAGCATTGTCCAAGGAGAAAAATCATCTCGGGTATCTTCCCTGGAGGAGTCTGGGGTTGCTACCCGGGATCACAGGGCCCGAAAATAACGGCATAAAAACTCAGGGACATACCTGCAAGGGGTCTCAAATGCTTCCCAGAGGATGGAGCATTGTCCAAGCAGAAAAATTATCTCGGGTATCTTCCCTGGAGGAGTCTTGGGTTGCTACCCGGGATTACAGGGACCCAAACCACAGGAAAAATGTCTGTGGGAGATGCCTGGGAGGAATCTCATATGCATCCCAGAAGATGGAGCTTTGTCCAAGGAGAAAAATCATCTCGGGTATCTTCCCTGGAGGAGTCTGGGGTTGCTACCCGGGATTACAGGGACCCAAACCACAGGAAAAATGTCTGCGGGAGACGCCTGGGAGGAATCTCAGATGCATCCCAGAAGATGGAGCATTGTCCAAGGAGAAAAATCACCTCGGGTATCTTCCCTGGAGGAGTCTGGGGTTGCTACCCGGGATCACAGGGCCCGAAAACACCGGAATAAACACTCAGGGACATACCAGCAAGGGGTCTCAAATGCTTCCCAGAGAATGGAGCATTGTTCAAGGAGAAAAATCATCTCGGGTATCTTCCCTGGAGGAGTCTGGGGTTGCTACCCAGGTTTACAGGGACCCAAAACACAGGAAAAATGTCTGTGGGAGATGCCTGGGAGGAATCTCAGATGCATCCCAGAAAATGGAGCATTGTCCAAGGAGAAAAATCATCTCGGCTATCTTCCCTGGAGGAGTCTGGGGTTGCTACCCGGGATCACAGGGCCCAAAAACACCGGAATAAAAACTCAGGGACATACCTGCAAGGAGTCTCGGATGCTTCCCAGAGGATGGAGCATTGTCCAAGCAGAAAAATTATCTCGGGTATCTTCCTTGGAGGAGTCTGGGGTTGCTACCCGGGATGACAGGGCCCTAAAGCACTGGAGAAAACTCTGCGGGAGACGCCTGGGAGGAATTCTGGGTAGATCCCGCAGGATGGACCACTGTTAAGAGAGAAAAATCATATTGGGTGTCTTCCCTGGAGGAGTCTGGGGTTGCTACCTGGGACAACAGAACCATAAACCGTGAGAAAAAAGACTCAGGGACATAGCTGCGACAAGTCTCGGTTGCATCCAAGAGGATGGAGCATTGTCCAAGAAGAAAAATCATCCCGGATATCTTTCCTTGAGGAGTCTGGGGTTGCTACCCGGGATTAAAGGGAACCAAACCACAGGAAAAATGTCTGCGGGAGACGCCTGGGAGGAATCTCAGATGCATCCCAGAAGATGGAGCTTTGTCCCAGCAGAAAAATCATCTCGGGTATCTTCCTTGGAGGAGTCTGGGGTTGCTACCCGGGATCACAGGGCCCGAAAACACCGGAATAAAAACTCAGGGACATACCTGCAAGGAGTCTCGGATGCTTCCCAGAGGATGGAGCATTGTCCAAGCAGAAAAATTATCTCGGGTATCTTCCCTGGAGGAGTCTGGGGTTGCTACCCAGGTTTACAGGGACCCAAACCACAGGAAAAACGTCTGCGGGAGATGCCTGGGAGGAATCTCAGATGCATCCCAGAAGATGGTGCTTTCTCCCAGCAGAAAAATCATCTCGGGTATCTTCCCTGGAGGAGTCTGGGGTTGCTACCTGGGATTACAGGGACCCAAACCACAGGAAAAATGTCTGCGGGAGACGCCTGGGAGGAATCTCAGTTGCATCCCAGAAGATGGAGCATTGTCCAAGGAGAAAAATCATCTCGGGTATCTTCCCTGGAGGAGTCTGGGGTTGCTACCCGGGTTTACAGGGACTCAAACCACAGGAAAAATGTCTGCGGGAGATGCCTGGGAGGAATCTCAGATGCATCCCAGAAGATGGAGCATTGTCCAATGAGAAATATCATCTCTGCTATCTTCCCTGGAGGAGTCTGGGGTTACTACCCGGGATCACAGGGCCCGAAAACACCGGAATAAAAACTCAGGGACATACCTGCGAGGAGTCTCGGATGCTTCCCAGAGGATGGAGCATTGTCCAAGCAGAAAAATTATCTCGGGTATCTTCCTTGGAGGAGTCTGGGGTTGCTACCCGGGATCACAGGGCCCTAAAGCACTGGAGAAAACTCTGCGGGAGACGCCTGGGAGGAATTCTGGGTAGATCCCGCAGGATGGACCACTGTCAAGAGAGAAAAATCATATTGGGTGTCTTCCCTGGAGGAGTCTGGGGTTGCTACCTGGGATGACAGAACCATAAACCGTGAGAAAAAAGACTCAGGGACATAGCTGCGACAAGTCTCGGATGCATCCAAGAGGATGGAGCATTGTCGAAGGAGAAAAATCATCCCGGATATCTTTCCTGGAGGAGTCTGGGCTTGCTACCCGGGATTACAGGGACCCAAACCATAGGAAAAATGTCTGCGGCAGACGCCTGGGCGGAATCTCATATGCATCCCAGAAGATGGAGCATTGTCCAAGGAGAAAAATCATCTCGGGTATCTTCCCTGGAGGAGTCTGGGTTTGGTACCCGGGATCACAGGGCCCGAAAACACCGGAATAAACACTCAGGGACATACCTGCAAGTAGTCTCGGATGCTTCCCAGAGGATGGAGCATTGTCCAAGCAGAAAAATTATCTCGGGTATCTTCCCTGGAGGAGTCTGGGGTTGCTACCCGGGATTACAGGGACCCAAACCACAGGAAAAATGTCTGTGGGAGATGCCTGGGAGGAATCTCATATGCATCCCAGAAGATGGAGCTTTGTCCAAGGAGAAAAATCATCTCGGGTATCTTCCCTGGAGGAGTCTGGGGTTGCTACCCGGGATTACAGGGACCCAAACCACAGGAAAAATGTCTGCGGGAGATGCCTGGGAGGAATCTCAGATGCATCCCAGAAGATGGAGCATTGTCCAAGGAGAAAAGTCATCTCGGGTATCTTCCCTGGAGGAGTCTGGGGTTGCTACCCGGGATCACAGGGCCCCAAAACACCGGAGAAAACTCTGCGGGAGACACCTGGGAGGAGTTCTGGATAGATCCCGCAGTATGGACCACTGTCAAGAGAGAAAAATCATATTGGGTGTTTTCCCTGGAGGAGTCTGGGGTTGCTACCCGAATTTACAGAGACCCAAACCACAGGAAAAATGTCTGCGGGAGACGCCTGGGAGGAATCTCAGATGATTCCCAGAAGATGGAGCATTGTCCAAGGAGAAAAATCATCTCGGCTATCTTCCCTGGAGGAGTCTGGGGTTGCTACCCGTGATTACAGGGACCCAAACCACAGGAAAAACGTCTGCGGGAGATGCCTGGGAGGAATCTCAGATGCATCCCAGAAGATGGTGCTTTCTCCCAGCAGAAAAATCATCTCGGGTATCTTCCCTGGAGGAGTCTGGGGTTGCTACCCGGGATTACAGGGACCCAAACCACAGGAAAAATGTCTGCGGGAGACGCCTGGGAGGAATCTCAGTTGCATCCCAGAAGATGGAGCATTGTCCAAGGAGAAAAATCATCTCGGGTATCTTCCCTGGAGGAGTCTGGGGTTGCTACCCGGGTTTACGGGGACCCAAACCACAGGAAAAATGTCTGCGGGAGATGCCTGGGAGGAATCTCAGATGCATCCCAGAAGATGGAGCATTGTCCAAGGAGAAATATCATCTCTGCTATCTTCCCTGGAGGAGTCTGGGGTTACTACCCGGGATCACAGGGCCCGAAAACACCGGAATAAAAACTCAGGGACATACCTGCGAGGAGTCTCGGATGCTTCCCAGAGGATGGAGCATTGTCCAAGCAGAAAAATTATCTCGGATATCTTCCTTGGAGGAGTCTGGGGTTGCTACCCGGGATCACAGGGCCCCAAAACACCGGAAGAAACACTCAGGGACATACCTGCAAGGAGTCTCGGATGCTTCCCAGAGGATGGAGCATTGTCCAAGCAGAAAAATTATCTCGGGTATCTTCCTTGGAGGAGTCTGGGGTTGCTACCCGGGATCACAGGGCCCTAAAGCACTGGAGAAAACTCTGCGGGAGACGCCTGGGAGGAATTCTGGGTAGATCCCGCAGGATGGACCACTGTCAAGAGAGAAAAATCATATTGGGTGTCTTCCCTGGAGGAGTCTGGGGTTGCTACCTGGGATGACAGAACCATAAACCGTGAGAAAAAAGACTCAGGGACATAGCTGCGACAAGTCTCGGATGCATCCAAGAGGATGGAGCATTGTCCAAGGAGAAAAATCATCCCGGATATCTTTCCTGGAGGAGTCTGGGGTTGCTACCCGGGATTAAAGGGACCCAAACCACAGGAAAAATGTCTGCAGGAGACGCCTGGGACGAATCTCAGATGCATCCCAGAGGATGGAGCATTGTCCAAGGAGAAAAATCATCCTGGGTATCTTCCCTGGAGGAGTCTGGGGTTGCTACCTGGGATGACAGAACCATAAACCGTGAGAAAAAAGACTCAGGGACATAGCTGCGACAAGTCTCGGATGCATCCCAGAGGATGGAGCATTGTCCAAGGAGAAAAATCATCCTGGGTATCTTTCCTGGAGGAGTCTGGGGTTGATACCCGGGTTTACAGGGACCCAAACCACAGGAAAAAAACACTGAGAAACAGAGCTGGGAGGAGTCTCGGGTGCATCCCGCAGGATGGACAATAGTCCAAGGAGAAAAATCATCTCGGGTATCTTCCCTGGAGGAGTCTGGGGTTGCTACCCGGGATGACAGGGCCCAAAAGCACCTGAATAAAAACTCAGGGACATACCTGCAAGGAGTCTCGGATGCTTCCCAGAGGATGGAGCTTTGTCCCAGCAGAAAAATCATCTCGGGTATCTTCCCTGGAGGAGTCTGGGCTTGCTACCCGGGATTACAGGGACCCAAACCATAGGAAAAATGTCTGCGGGAGACGCCTGGGCGGAATCTCAGATGCATCCCAGAAGATGGAGCATTGTCCAAGGAGAAAAATCATCTTGGGTATCTTCCCTGGAGGAGTCTGGGTTTGGTACCCGGGATCACAGGGCCCGAAAACACCGGAATAAAAACTCAGGGACATACCTGCAAGTAGTCTCGGATGCTTCCCAGAGGATGGAGCATTGTCCAAGCAGAAAAATTATCTCGGGTATGTTCCCTGGAGGAGTCTGGGGTTGCTACCCGGGATTACAGGGACCCAAACCACAGGAAAAATATCTGTGGGAGATGCCTGGGAGGAATCTCAGATGCATCCCAGAAGATGGTGCTTTGTCCCAGCAGAAAAATCATCTCGGGTATCTTCCCTGGAGAAGTCTGGGGTTGCTACCCGGGATCACAGGGCCCGAAAACACCGGAATAAACACTCAGGGACATACCTGCAAGGAGTCTCGGATGCTTCCCAGAGGATGTAGCATTGTCCAAGGAGAAAAATCATCTCGGGTACCTTCCCTGGAGGAGTCTGGGGTTGCTACCCGGGATTATAGGGACCCAAACCACAGGAAAAATGTCTGTGGGAGACGGCTGGGAGGAATCTCAGATGCATCCCAGAAGATGGAGCATTGTCCAAGGAGAAAAATCATCTCGGGTATCTTCCCTGGAGGAGTCTGGGGTTGCTACCCGGGATCACAGGGCCCCAAAACACCGGAAGAAACACTCAGGGACATACCTGCAAGGAGTCTCGGATGCTTCCCAGAGGTTAGAGCATTGTCCAAGGAGAAAAAACATCACGGGTATCTTTCCTGGAGGAGTCTGGGGTTGCTACCTGGGATGACAGAACCAGAAACCGTGAGAAAAAAGACTCAGGGACATAGCTGCGACAAGTCTCGGATGCATCCCAGAGGATGGAGCATTGTCCAAGGAGAAAAATCATCCTGGGTATCTTTCCTGGAGGAGTCTGGGGTTGCTACCCGGGTTTACAGGGACCCAAACCACAGGAAAAAAACACTGAGAAACAGAGCTGGGAGGAGTCTCGGGTGCATCCCGCAGGATGGACAATAGTCCAAGGAGAAAAATCATCTCGGGTATCTTCCCTGGAGGAGTCTGGGGTTGCTACCCGGGATTACAGGGACCCAAACCACAGGAAAAATGTCTGTGGGAGATGCCTGGGAGGAATCTCATATGCATTCCAGAAGATGGAGCTTTGTCCAAGGAGAAAAGTCATCTCAGGTATCTTCCCTGGAGGAGTCTGGGGTTGCTACCCGGGATCACAGGGCCCGAAAACACCTGAATAAAAACTCAGGGACATACCTGCAAGGAGTCTCGGATGCTTCCCAGAGGATGGAGCATTGTCCAAGCAGAAGAATTATCTCGGGTATCTTCCTTGGAGGAGTCTGGGGTTGCTACCCGGGATCACAGGGCCCTAAAGCACTGGAGAAAACTCTGCGGGAGACACCTGGGAGGAATTCTGGGTAGATCCCGCAGGATGGACCAGTGTCAAGAGAGAAAAATCATATTGGGTGTCTTCCCTGGAGGAGTCTGGGGTTGCTACCTGGGATGACAGAACCATAAACCGTGAGAAAAAAGACTCAGGGACATAGCTGCGACAAGTCTCGGATGCATCCAAGAGGATGGAGCATTGTCCAAGGAGAAAAATCATCCCGGATATCTTTCCTGGAGGAGTCTGGGGTTGCTACCCGGGATTAAAGGGACCCAAACCACAGGAAAAATGTCTGCGGGAGACGCCTGGGAGGAATCTCATATGCATCCCAGAAGATGGTGCTTTGTCCCAGCAGAAAAATCATCTCGGGTATCTTCCCTGGAGAAGTCTGGGGTTGCTACCCGGGATCACAGGTTCCGAAAACACCGGAATAAACACTCAGGGACATACCTGCAAGGAGTCTCGGATGCTTCCCAGAGGATGTAGCATTGTCCAAGGAGAAAAATCATCTCGGGTATCTTCCCTGGAGGAGTCTGGGGTTGCTACCCGGGATTACAGGGACCCAAACCACAGGAAAAATGTCTGCGGGAGATGCCTGGGAGGAATCTCAGATGCATCCCAGAAGATGGTGCTTTCTCCCAGCAGAAAAATCATCTCGGGTATCTTCCCTGGAGGAGTCTGGGGTTGCTACCCGGGATTACAGGGACCCAAACCACAGGAAAAATGTCTGCGGGAGACGCCTGGGAGAAATCTCAGATGCATCCCAGAAGATGGAGCATTGTCCAAGGAGAAAAATCATCTCGGGTATCTTCCCTGGAGGAGTCTGGGGTTGCTACCCGGGTTTACAGGGACCCAAACCACAGGAAAAATGTCTGCGGGAGATGCCTGGGAGGAATCTCAGATGCATCCCAGAAGATGGAGCATTGTCCAAGGAGAAATATCATCTCTGCTATCTTCCCTGGAGGAGTCTGGGGTTACTACCCGGGATCACAGGGCCCCAAAACACCGGAGAAAACTCTGCGGGAGACTCCTGGGAGGACTTCTGGATAGATCCCGCAGTATGGACCACTGTCAAGAGAGAAAAATCATATTGGGTGTCTTCCCTGGAGGAGTCTGGGGTTGCTACCCGGGATCAGAGGGCCCGAAAATACCGGAATAAACACTCAGGGACATACCTGCAAGGAGTCTCGGATGCTTCCAAGAGGATGGAGCATTGTCCAAGCAGAAAAATTATCTCGGGTATCTTCCTTGGAGGAGTCTGGGGTTGCTACCCGGGATTACAGGGACCCAAAACACCAGAAGAAACACTCAGGGACATACCTGCAAGGAGTCTAGGATGCTTCCCAGAGGATAGAGCATTGTCCAAGGAGAAAAATCATCACGGGTATCTTTCCTGGAGGAGTCTGGGGTTGCTACCTGGGATGACAGAACCATAAACCGTGAGAAAAAAGACTCAGGGACATAGCTGCGACAAGTCTCGGATGCATCCCAGAGGATGGAGCATTGTCCAAGGAGAAAAATCATCCTGGGTATCTTCCCTGGAGGAGTCTGGGGTTGATACCCGGGTTTACAGGGACCCAAACCACAGGAAAAAAACACTGAGAAACAGAGCTGGGAGGAGTCTCGGGTGCATCCCGCAGGATGGACAATAGTCCAAGGAGAAAAATCATCTCGGGTATCTTCCCTGGAGCAGTCTGAGGTTGCTACCCGGGATGACAGGGCCCAAAAGCACCGGAATAAAAACTCAGGGACATACCTGCAAGGAGTCTCGGACGCTTCCCAGAGGATCTAGCATTGTCCAAGGAGAAAAATTATCTCGGGTATCTTCCCTGGAGGAGTCTGGGGTTGCTACCCGGGTTTACAGGGACCCAAACCACAGGAAAAATGTCGGTGGGAGATGCCTGGGAGGAATCTCAGATGCATCCCAGAAGATGGAGCATTGTCCAAGGAGAAATATAATCTCTGCTATCTTCCCTGGAGGAGTCTGGGGTTGCTACCCGGGATCACAGGGCCCCAAAACACCGGAAGAAACACTCAGGGACATACCTGCAAGGAGTCTCGGATGCTTCTCACAGGATGGAGCATTGTCCAAGCAGAAAAATTATCTCGGGTATCTTCCTTGGAGGAGTCTGGGGTTGCTACGTGGGATGACAGAACCATAAACCGTGAGAAAAAAGACTCAGGGACATAGCTGCGACAAGTCTCGGATGCATCCCAGAGGATGGAGCATTGTCCAAGGAGAAAAATCATCCTGGGTATCTTTCCTGGAGGAGTCTGGGGTTGCTACCCGGGTTTACAGGGACCCAAACCACAGGAAAAAAACACTGAGAAACAGAGCTGGGAGGAGTCTCGGGTGCATCCCGCAGGATGGACAATAGTCCAAGGAGAAAAATCATCTCGGGTATCTTCCCTGGAGGAGTCTGGGGTTGCTACCCGGGATGACAGGGCCCAAAAGCACCTGAATAAAAACTCAGGGACATACCTGCAAGGAGTCTCGGATGCTTCCCAGAGGATGGAGCATTGTCCAAGCAGAAAAATTATCTCGGGTATCTTCCTTGGAGGAGTCTGGGGTTGCTACCCGGGATCACATGGCCCTAAAGCACTGGAGAAAACTCTGCGGGAGACACCTGGGAGAAATTCTGGGTAGATCCCGCAGGATGGACCACTGTCAAGAGAGAAAAATCATATTGGGTGTCTTCCCTGGAGGAGTCTGGGGTTGCTACCTGGGATGACAGAACCATAAACCGTGAGAAAAAAGACTCAGGGACATAGCTGCGACAAGTCTCGGATGCATCCAAGAGGATGGAGCATTGTCCAAGGAGAAAAATCATCCCGGATATCTTTCCTGGAGGAGTCTGGGGTTGCTACCCGGGATTAAAGGGACCCAAACCACAGGAAAAATGTCTGCGGGAGACGCCTGGGAGGAATCTCATATGCATCCCAGAAGATGGTGCTTTGTCCCAGCAGAAAAATCATCTCGGGTATCTTCCCTGGAGAAGTCTGGGGTTGCTACCCGGGATCACAGGTTCCGAAAACACCGGAATAAACACTCAGGGACATACCTGCAAGGAGTCTCGGATGCTTCCCAGAGGATGTAGCATTGTCCAAGGAGAAAAATCATCTCGGGTATCTTCCCTGGAGGAGTCTGGGGTTGCTACCCGGGATTACAAGGACCCAAACCACAGGAAAAATGTCTGCGGGAGATGCCTGGGAGGAATCTCAGATGCATCCCAGAAGATGGTGCTTTCTCCCAGCAGAAAAATCATCTCGGGTATCTTCCCTGGAGGAGTCTGGGGTTGCTACCTGGGATTACAGGGACCCAAACCACAGGAAAAATGTCTGCGGGAGACGCCTGGGAGAAATCTCAGATGCATCCCAGAAGATGGAGCATTGTCCAAGGAGAAAAATCATCTCGGGTATCTTCCCTGGAGGAGTCTGGGGTTGCTACCCGGGTTTACAGGGACCCAAACCACAGGAAAAATGTCTGCGGGAGATGCCTGGGAGGAATCTCAGATGCATCCCAGAAGATGGAGCATTGTCCAAGGAGAAATATCATCTCTGCTATCTTCCCTGGAGGAGTCTGGGGTTACTACCCGGGATCACAGGGCCCGAAAACACCGGAATAAAAACTCAGGGACATACCTGCAAGGAGTCTCGGATGCTTCCCAGAGGATGGAGCATTGTCCAAGCAGAAAAATTATCTCGGGTATCTTCCTTGGAGGAGTCTGGGGTTGCTACCCGGGATCACAAGGCCCTAAAGCACTGGAGAAAACTCTGCGGGAGACGCCTGGGAGGAATTCTGGGTAGATCCCGCAGGATGGACCACTGTCAAGAGAGAAAAATCATATTGGGTGTCTTCCCTGGAGGAGTCTGGGGTTGCTACCTGGGATGACAGAACCATAAACCGTGAGAAAAAAGACTCAGGGACATAGCTGCGACAAGTCTCGGATGCATCCAAGAGGATGGAGCATTGTCCAAGGAGAAAAATCATCCCGGATATCTTTCCTGGAGGAGTCTGGGGTTGCTACCCAGGATTAAAGGGACCCAAACCACAGGAAAAATGTCTGCGGGAGACGCCTGGGAGGAATCTCAGATGCATCCCAGAAGATGGAGCATTGTCCAAGGAGAAAAATCATCTCGGGTATCTTCCCTGGAGGAGTCTGGGGTTGCTACCCGGGATCACAGGGCCCCAAAACACCGGAGAAAACTCTGCGGGAGACTCCTGGGAGGACTTCTGGATAGATCCTGCAGTATGGACCACTGTCAAGAGAGAAAAATCATATTGGGTGTCTTCCCTGGAGGAGTCTGGGGTTGCTACCCGGGATCAGAGGGCCCGAAAATACCGGAATAAACACTCAGGGACATACCTGCAAGGAGTCTCGGATGCTTCCCAGAGGATGGAGCATTGTCCAAGCAGAAAAATTATCTCGGGTATCTTCCTTGGAGGAGTCTGGGGTTGCTACCCGGGATCACAGGGCCCCAAAACACCAGAAGAAACACTCAGGAACATACCTGCAAGGAATCTAGGATGCTTCCCAGAGGATAGAGCATTGTCCAAGGAGAAAAATCATCACGGGTATCTTTCCTGGAGGAGTCTGGGGTTGCTACCTGGGATGACAGAACCAGAAACCGTGAGAAAAAAGACTCAGGGACATAGCTGCGACAAGTCTCGGATGCATCCCAGAGGATGGAGCATTGTCCAAGGAGAAAAATCATCCTGGGTATCTTCCCTGGAGGAGTCTGGGGTTGATACCCGGGTTTACAGGGACCCAAACCACAGGAAAAAAACACTGAGAAACAGAGCTGGGAGGAGTCTCGGGTGCATCCCGCAGGATGGACAATAGTCCAAGGAGAAAAATCATCTCGGGTATCTTCCCTGGAGCAGTCTGAGGTTGCTACCCGGGATGACAGGGCCCAAAAGCACCGGAATAAACACTCAGGGACATACCTGCAAGGAGTCTCGGATGCTTCCCAGAGGATCTAGCATTGTCCAAGGAGAAAAATTATCTCGGGTATCTTCCCTGGAGGAGTCTGGGGTTGCTACCCGGGTTTACAGGGACCCAAACCACAGGAAAAATGTCGGTGGGAGATGCCTGGGAGGAATCTCAGATGCATCCCAGAAGATGGAGCATTGTCCAAGGAGAAATATAATCTCTGCTATCTTCCCTGGAGGAGTCTGGGGTTGCTACCCGGGATCACAGGGCCCCAAAACACCGGAAGAAACACTCAGGGACATACCTGCAAGGAGTCTCGGATGCTTCCCACAGGATGGAGCATTGTCCAAGCAGAAAAATTATCTCGGGTATCTTCCTTGGAGGAGTCTGGGGTTGCTACCTGGGATGACAGAACCATAAACCGTGAGAAAAAAGACTCAGGGACATAGCTGTGACAAGTCTCGGATGCATCCCAGAGGATGGAGCATTGTCCAAGGAGAAAAATCATCCTGGGTATCTTTCCTGGAGGAGTCTGGGGTTGCTACCCGGGTTTACAGGGACCCAAACCACAGGAAAAAAACACTGAGAAACAGAGCTGGGAGGAGTCTCGGGTGCATCCCGCAGGATGGACAATAGTCCAAGGAGAAAAATCATCTCGGGTATCTTCCCTGGAGGAGTCTGGGGTTGCTACCCGGGATGACAGGGCCCAAAAGCACCTGAATAAAAACTCAGGGATATACCTGCAAGGAGTCTCGGATGCTTCCCAGAGGATGGAGCATTGTCCAAGCAGAAAAATTATCTCGGGTATCTTCCCTGGAGGAGTCTGGGGTTGCTACCCGGGATTACAGGGACCCAAACCACAGGAAAAATGCCTGCGGGAGACGCCTGGGAGGAATCTCAGATGCATCCCAGAAGATGGAGCTTTGTCCAAGGAGAAAAGTCATCTCGGGTATCTTCCCTGGAGGAGTCTGGGGTTGCTACCCGGGATCACAGGGGCCCAAAACACGGGAGAAAACTCTGCGGGAGAAACCTGGGAGGAGTTCTGGATAGATCCCGCAGTATGGACCACTGTCAAGAGAGAAAAATCATATTGGGTGTCTTCCCTGGAGGAGTCTGGGGTTGCTACCCGGGTTTACAGGGACCCAAACCACAGGAAAAATGTCTGCAGGAGACGCCTGGGAGGAATCTCAGATGCATCCCAGAAGATGGAGCATTGTCCAAGGAGAAAAATCATCTCGGGTATCTTCCCTGGAGGAGTCTGGGGTTGCTACCCGGGATCACAGGGCCCGAAAACACCGGAATAAACACTCAGGGACATACCTGCAAGGAGTCTCGGATGCTTCCCAGAGGATGTAGCATTGTCCAAGGAGAAAAATCATCTCGGGTATCTTCCCTGGAGGAGTCTGGGGTTGCTACCCGGGATTACAGGGACACAAACCACAGGAAAAATGTCTGCGGGAGACGCCTGGGAGGAATCTCAGATGCATCCCAGAAGATGGAGCATTGTCCAAGGAGAAAAATCATCTCGGGTATCTTCCCTGGAGGAGTCTGGGGTTGCTACCGGGGATCACAGGGCCCGAAAACACCGGAATAAAAACTCAGGGACATACCTGCAAGGGGTCTCAAATGCTTCCCAGAGGATGGAGCATTGTCCAAGCAGAAAAATTATCTCGGGTATCTTCCCTGGAGGAGTCTGGGGTTGCTACCCGGGATTACAGGGACCCAAACCACAGGAAAAATGTCTGTGGGAGATGCCTGGGAGGAATCTCATATGCATCCCAGAAGATGGAGCTTTGTCCAAGGAGAAAAATCATCTCGGGTATCTTCCCTGGAGGAGTCTGGGGTTGCTACCCGGGATCACAGGGCCCCAAAACACCGGAGAAAACTCTGCGGGAGACTCCTGGGAGGACTTCTGGATAGATCCCGCAGTATGGACCACTGTCAAGAGAGAAAAATCATATTGGGTGTCTTCCCTGGAGGAGTCTGGGGTTGCTACCCGGGATCAGAGGGACCGAAAATACTGGAATAAACACTCAGGGACATACCTGCAAGGAGTCTCAGATGCTTCCAAGAGGATGGAGCATTGTCCAAGGAGAAAAATCATCTCGGGTATCTTCCCTGGAGGAGTCTGGGGTTGCTACCCGGGTTTACAGGGACCCAAACCACAGGAAAAATGTCTGCGGGAGATGCCTGGGAGGAATCTCAGATGCATCCCAGAAGATGGAGCATTGTCCAAGGAGAAAAATCATCTCTGCTATCTTCCCTGGAGGAGTCTGGGGTTACTACCCGGGATCACAGTGCCCGAAAACACCAGAATAAAAACTCAGGGACATACCTGCAAGGAGTCTCGGATGCTTCCCAGAGGATGGAGCATTGTCCAAGCAGAAAAATTATCTCGGGTATCTTCCTTGGAGGAGTCTGGGGTTGCTACCCGGGATCACAGGGCCCCAAAACACCGGAAGAAACACTCAGGGACATACCTGCAAGGAGTCTCGGATGCTTCCCAGAGGTTAGAGCATTGTCCAAGGAGAAAAAACATCACGGGTATCTTTCCTGGAGGAGTCTGGGGTTGCTACCTGGGATGACAGAACCAGAAACCGTGAGAAAAAAGACTCAGGGACATAGCTGCGACAAGTCTCGGATGCATCCCAGAGGATGGAGCATTGTCCAAGGAGAAAAATCATCCTTGGTATCTTTCCTGGAGGAGTCTGGGGTTGCTACCCGGGTTTACAGGGACCCAAACCACAGGAAAAAAACACTGAGAAACAGAGCTGGGAGGAGTCTCGGGTGCATCCCGCAGGATGGACAATAGTCCAAGGAGAAAAATCATCTCGGGTATCTTCCCTGGAGCAGTCTGAGGTTGCTACCCGGGATGATAGGGCCCAAAAGCACCGGAATAAACACTCAGGGACATACCTGCAAGGAGTCTCGGATGCTTCCCAGAGGATGGAGCATTGTCCAAGCAGAAAAATTATCTCGGGTATCTTCCCTGGAGGAGTCTGGAGTTGCTACCCGGGATTACAGGGACCCAAACCACAGGAAAAATGTCTGTGGGAGATACCTGGGAGGAATCTCATATGCATCCCAGAAGATGGAGCTTTGTCCAAGGAGAAAAGTCATCTCGGGTATCTTCCCTGGAGGAGTCTGGGGTTGCTACCCGGGATCACAGGGCACGAAAACACCGGAATAAAAACTCAGGGACATACCTGCAAGGAGTCTCGGATGCTTCCCAGAGGATGGAGCATTGTCCAAGCAGAAAAATTATCTCGGGTATCTTCCTTGGAGGAGTCTGGGGTTGCTACCCGGGATCACAGGGCCCTAAAGCACTGGAGAAAACTCTGCGGGAGACACCTGGGAGGAATTCTGGGTAGATCCCGCAGGATGGACCACTGTCAAGAGAGAAAAATCATATTGGGTGTCTTCCCTGGAGGAGTCTGGGGTTGCTACCTGGGATGACAGAACCATAAACCGTGAGAAAAAAGACTCAGGGACATAGCTGCGACAAGTCTCGGATGCATCCAAGAGGATGGAGCATTGTCCAAGGAGAAAAATAATCCCGGATATCTTTCCTGGAGGAGTCTGGGGTTGCTACCCGGGATTAAAGGGACCCAAACCACAGGAAAAATGTCTGCGGGAGACGCCTGGGAGGAATCTCAGATGCATCCCAGAAGATGGAGCTTTGTCCCAGCAGAAAAATTATCTCGGGTATCTTCCCTGGAGGAGTCTGGGGTTGCTACCCGGGATTACAGGGACCCAAACCACAGGAAAAATGTCTGCGGGAGATGCCTGGGAGGAATCTCAGATGCATCCCAGAAGATGGTGCTTTCTCCCAGCAGAAAAATCATCTCGGGTATCTTCCCTGGAGGAGTCTGGGGTTGCTACCCGGGTTTACAGGGACCCAAACCACAGGAAAAATGTCTGCGGGAGATGCCTGGGAGGAATCTCAGATGCATCCCAGAAGATGGAGCATTGTCCAAGGAGAAATATCATCTCTGCTATCTTCCCTGGAGGAGTCTGGGGTTACTACCCGGGATCACAGGGCCCGAAAACACCGGAATAAAAACTCAGGGACATACCTGCAAGGAGTCTCGGATGCTTCCCAGAGGATGGAGCATTGTCCAAGCAGAAAAATTATCTCGGGTATCTTCCTTGGAGGAGTCTGGGCTTGCTACCCGGGATCACAAGGCCCTAAAGCACTGGAGAAAACTCTGCGGGAGACGCCTGGGAGGAATTCTGGGTAGATCCCGCAGGATGGACCACTGTCAAGAGAGAAAAATCATATTGGGTGTCTTCCCTGGAGGAGTCTGGGGTTGCTACCTGGGATGACAGAACCATAAACCGTGAGAAAAAAGACTCAGGGACACAGCTGCGACAAGACTCGGATGCATCCAAGAGGATGGAGCATTGTCCAAGGAGAAAAATCATCCCGGATATCTTTCCTGGAGGAGTCTGGGGTTGCTACCCAGGATTAAAGGGACCCAAACCACAGGAAAAATGTCTGCGGGAGACGCCTGGGCGGAATCTCAGATGCATCCCAGAAGATGGAGCATTGTCCAAGGAGAAAAATCATCTCGGGTATCTTCCCTGGAGGAGTCTGGGGTTGCTACCCGGGATCACAGGGCCCGAAAACACCGGAATAAAAACTCAGGGACATACCTGCAAGTAGTCTCGGATACTTCCCAGAGGATGGAGCATTGTCCAAGCAGAAAAATCATCTCGGGTATTTTCCCTGGAGGAGTCTGGGGTTCCTACCCGGGATTACAGGGACCCAACCACAGGAAAAATGTCTGTGGGAGATGCCTGGGAGGAATCTCAGATGCATCCCAGAAGATGGTGCTTTGTCCCAGCAGAAAAATCATCTCAGGTATCTTCCCTGGAGAAGTCTGGGGTTGCTACCCGGGATCACAGGGCCCCAAAACACCGGAAGAAACACTCAGGGACATACCTGCAAGGAGTCTCGGATGCTTTCCACAGGATGGAGCATTGTCCACGCAGAAAAATCATCACGGGTATCTTTCCTGGAGGAGTCTGGGGTTGCTACCTGGGATGACAGAACCATAAACCGTGAGAATAAAGACTCAGGGACATAGCTGCGACAAGTCTCGGATGCATCCCAGAGGATGGAGCATTGTCCAAGGAGAAAAATCATCCTGGGTATCTTTCCTGGAGGAGTCTGGGGTTGCTACCCGGGTTTACAGGGACCCAAACCACAGGAAAAAAACACTGAGAAACAGAGCTGGGAGGAGTCTCGGGTGCATCCCGCAGGATGGACAATAGTCCAAGGAGAAAAATCATCTCGGGTATCTTCCCTGGAGGAGTCTGAGGTTGCTACCCGGGATGACAGGGCCCAAAAGCACCGGAATAAAAACTCAGGGACATACCTGCAAGGAGTCTCGGATGCTTCCCAGAGGATGGAGCATTGTCCAAGCAGAAAAATTATCTCGGGTATCTTCCCTGGAGGAGTCTGGGGTTGCTACCCGGGATCACAGGGCCCCAAAACACGCGAGAAAACTCTGCGGGAGACACCTGGGAGGAGTTCTGGATAGATCCCGCAGTATGGACCACTGTCAAGAGAGAAAAATCATATTGGGTGTCCTCCCTGGAGGAGTCTGGGGTTGCTACCCGGGTTTACAGGGACCCAAACCACAGGAAAAATGTCTGCGGGAGACGCCTGGGAGGAATCTCAGATGCATCCCAGAAGATGGAGCATTGTCCAAGGAGAAAAATCATCTCGGGTATCTTCCCTGGAGGAGTCTGGGGTTGCTACCCGGGATCACAGGGCCCGAAAACACCGGAATAAACACTCAGGGACATACCTGCAAGGAGTCTCGGATGCTTCCCAGAGCATGTAGCATTGTCCAAGGAGAAAAATCATCTCGGGTATCTTCCCTGGAGGAGTCTGGGGTTGCTACCCGGGATTACAGGGACCCAAACCACAGGAAAAATGTCTGCGGGAGACGCCTGGGAGGAATCTCAGATGCATCCCAGAAGATGGAGCATTGTCCAAGGAGAAAAATCATCTCGGGTATCTTCCCTGGAGGAGTCTGGGGTTGCTACCCGGGATCACAGGGCCCGAAAACACCGGAATAAAAACTCAGGGACATACCTGCAAGGGGTCTCAAATGCTTCCCAGAGGATGGAGCATTGTCCAAGCAGAAAAATTATCTCGGGTATCTTCCCTGGAGGAGTCTGGGGTTGCTACCCGGGATCACAGGGCCCCAAAACACCGGAGAAAACTCTGCGGGAGACACCTGGGAGGAGTTCTGGATAGATCCCGCAGTATGGACCACTGTCAAGAGAGAAAAATCATATTGGGTGTCTTCACTGGAGGAGTCTGGGGTTGCTACCCGGGTTTACAGGGACCCAAGCCACAGGAAAAATGTCTGCGGGAGACGCCTGGGAGGAATCTCAGATGCATCCCAGAAGATGGAGCATTGTCCAAGGAGAAAAATCATCTCGGGTATCTTCCCTGGAGGAGTCTGGGGTTGCTACCCGGGATCACAGGGCCCCAAAACACCGGAGAAAACTCTGCGGGAGACTCCTGGGAGGAGTTCTGGATAGATCCCGCAGTATGGACCACTGTCAAGAGAGAAAAATCATATTGGGTGTCTTCCCTGGAGGAGTCTGGGGTTGCTACCCGGGATCAGAGAGACCGAAAATACTGGAATAAACACTCAGGGACATACCTGCAAGGAGTCTCGGATGCTTCCCAGAGGATGGAGCATTGTCCAAGGAGAAAAATCATCACGGGTATCTTTCCTGGAGGAGTCTGGGGTTGCTACCTGGGATGAAAGAACCATAAACCGTGAGAAAAAGGACTCAGGGACATAGCTGCGACAAGTCTCGGATGCATCCCAGAGGATGGAGCATTGTCCAAGGAGAAAAATCATCCTGGGTATCTTTCCTGGAGGAGTCTGGGGTTGCCAACCGGGTTTACAGGGACCCAAACCACAGGAAAAAAACACTGAGAAACAGAGCTGGGAGGAGTCTCGGGTGCATCCCGCAGGATGGACAATAGTCCAAGGAGAAAAATCATCTCGGGTATCTTCCCTGGAGCAGTCTGAGGTTGCTACCCGGGATGACAGGGCCCAAAAGCACCGGAATAAACACTCAGGGACATACCTGCAAGGAGTCTCGGATGCTTCCCAGAGGATGGAGCATTGTCCAAGCAGAAAAATTATCTCGGGTATCTTCCCTGGAGGAGTCTGGGGTTGCTACCCGGGATCACAGGCGCTAAACCACCGGAATAAAGACTCAGAGACATACCTGCAAGGAGTCTCGGATGCTTCCCAGAGGATGGAGCATTGTCCAAGGAGAAAAATCATCTCGGGTATCTTCCCTGGAGGAGTCTGGGGTTGCTACCCGGGATCACAGGGCCCCAAAACACCGGAGAAAACTCTGCGGGAGACACCTGGGAGGAGTTCTGGATAGATCCCGCAGTATGGACCACTGTCAAGAGAGAAAAATCATATTGGGTGTCCTCCCTGGAGGAGTCTGGGGTTGCTACCCGGGATCAGAGGGCCCCAAAACACTGGAATAAACACTCAGGGACATACCTGCAAGGAGTCTCGGATGCTTCCAAGAGGATGGAGCATTGTCCAAGGAGAAAAATCATCTCGGGTATCTTCCTTGGAGTAGTCTGGGGTTGCTACCCGGGTTTACAGGGACCCAAACCACATGAAAAATGTCTGCGGGAGACGCCTGGGAGGAATCTCAGATGCATCCCAGAAGATGGAGCACTGTCCAAGGAGAAAAATCATCTCCGGTATCTTCCCTGGAGGAGTCTGGGGTTGCTACCCGGGATCACAGGGACCCAAAACACCGGAAGAAAAACTCAGGGACATACCTGCAAGGAGTCTCGGATGCTTCCCAGAGGATGGAGCTTTATCCAAGGAGAAAAATGATCTCGGGTATCTTCCTTGGAGGAGTCTGGTGTTGCTACCCGGGATCACAAGGCCCTAAAGCACTGGAGAAAACTCTGCGGGAGACGCCTGGGAGGAATTCTGGGTAGATCCCGCAGGATGGACCACTGTCAAGAGAGAAAAATCATATTGGGTGTCTTCCCTGGAGGAGTCTGGGGTTGCTACCTGGGATGACAGAACCATAAACCGTGAGAAAAAAGACTCAGGGACATAGCTGCGACAAGTCTCGGATGCATCCAAGAGGATGGAGCATTGTCCAAGGAGAAAAATCATCCCGGATATCTTTCCTGGAGGAGTCTGGGGTTGCTACCCGGGATTAAAGGGACCCAAACCACAGGAAAAATTTCTGCGGGAGACGCCTGGGAGGAATCTCAGATGCATCCCAGAAGATGGAGCTTTGTCCCAGCAGAAAAATCATCTCGGGTATCTTCCCTGGAGGAGTCTGGGGTTGCTACCCGGGATTACAGGGACCCAAACCACAGGAAAAATGTCTGCGGGAGACGCCTGGGAGGAATCTCAGATGCATCCCAGAAGATGGAGCATTGTCCAAGGAGAAAAATCATCTGGGGTATCTTCCCTGGAGGAGTCTGGGGTTGCTACCCGGGATCACAGGGCAAGAAAACACCGGAATAAAAACTCAGGGACATACCTGCAAGGAGTCTCGGATGCTTCCCAGAAAATGTAGCATTGTCCAAGGAGAAAAATCATCTCGGGTATCTTCCCTGGAGGAGTCTGGGGTTCCTACCCGGGATTACAGGGACCCAAACCACAGGAAAAATGTCTGCGGGAGACGCCTGGGAGGAATCTCAGATGCATCCCAGAAGATGGAGCATTGTCCAAGGAGAAAAATCATCTCGGGTATCTTCCCTGGAGGAGTCTGGGGTTGCTACCCGGGATCACAGGGCCCGAAAACACCGGAATAAAAACTCAGGGACATACCTGCAAGGAGTCTCGGATGCTTCCCAGAGGATGTAGCATTGTCCAAGGAGAAAAATCATCTCGGGTATCTTTCCTGGAGGACTCTGGGGTTGCTATCCGGGTTTACAGGGACCCAAACCACAGGAAAAATGTCTGCGGGAGACGCCTGGCAGGAATCTCAGATGCATCCCAGAAGATGGAGCATTATGCAAGGAGAAAAATCATCTCGGGTATCTTCCCTGGAGGAGTCTGGGGTTGCTACCCGGGATCACAGGGCCCGAAAACAACGGAATAAAAACTCAGGGACGTACCTGCAAGGAGTCTCGGATGCTTCCAAGAGGATGGAGCATTGTCAAAGCAGAAAAATCATCTCGGGTATCTTCCCTGGAGGAGTCTGGGGTTGCTACCCGGGATTACAGGGACCCAAGCCACAGGAAAAATGTCTGCGGGAGACGCCTGGGAGGAATCTCAGATGCATCCCAGAAGATGGAGCATTGTCCAAGGAGAAAAATCATCTCGGGTATCTACCCTGGAGGAGTCTGGGGTTGCTACCCGGGATCACAGGGCCCCAAAACACCGGAGAAAACTCTGCGGGAGACACCTGGGAGGAGTTCTGGATAGATCCCGCAGTATGGACCACTGTCAAGAGAGAAAAATAATATTGGGTGTCCTCCCTAGACGAGTCTGGGGTTGCTACCCGGGATCAGAGGGCCCGAAAACACTGGAATAAACACTCAGGGACATAACTGCAAGGAGTCTCGGATGCTTCCCAGAGGATGTAGCATTGTCCAAGGAGAAAAATCATCCCGGGTATCTTCCCTGGAGGAGTCTGGGGTTGCTACCCGGGTTTACAGGGACCCAAACCACAGGAAAAATGTCTGCGGGAGACGCCTCGGAGGAATCTCAGATGCATCCCAGAAGATGGAGCATTGTCCAAGGAGAAAAATCATCTCAGGTATCTTCCCTGGAGGAGTCTGGGGTTGCTACCCGGGATCACAGGGCCCCAAAACACCGGAGAAAACTCTGCGGGAGACTCCTGGGAGGAGTTCTGGATAGATCCCGCAGTATGGACCACTGTCAAGAGAGAAAAATCATATTGGGTGTCCTCCCTGGAGGAGTCTGGGGTTGCTACCCGGGATCAGAGGGCCCGAAAACACCGGAATAAACACTAAGGGACATACCTGCAAGGAGTCTCGGATGCTTCCAAGAGGATGGATCATTGTCCAAGGAGAAAAATCATCTCGGGTATCTTCCCTGGAGGAGTCTGGGGTTGCTACCCGGGATCACAGGGCGCTAAAACACCGGAATAAAGACTCAGAGACATACCTGCAAGGAGTCTCGGATGCTTTCCAGAGGATGGAGCATTGTCCAAGCAGAAAAATTATCTCGGGTATCTTCCTTGGAGGAGTCTGGTGTTGCTACCCGGGATCACAGGGCCATAAAGCACTGGAGAAAACTCTGCGGGAGACGCCTGGGAGGAATTCTGGGTAGATCCAGCAGGATGGACCACTGTCAAGAGAGAAAAATCATATTGGGTGTCTTCCCTGGAGGAGACTGGGGTTGCTACCTGGGATGACAGAACCATAAACCGTGAGAAAAAAGACTCAGGGACATAGCTGCGACAAGTCTCGGATGCATCCAAGAGGATGGAGCATTGTCAAAGGAGAAAAATCATCCCGGATATCTTCCCTGGAGGATTCTGGGGTTGTTACCCGGGTTTACAGGGACCCAAACCAGAGGAAAAATTTCTATGGGAGATGCCTGGGAGGAATCTCATATGCATCCCAGAAGATGGAGCTTTGTCTCAGCAGAAAAATCATCTCGGGTATCTTCCCTGGAGGAGTCTGGGGTTGCTACCCGGGATCACAGGGCCCGAAAACACTGGAATAAAAACTCAGGGACATACCTGCAAGGAGTCTCGGATGCTTCCAAGAGGATGGAGCATTGTCCAAGCAGAAAAATCATCTCGGGTATCTTCCCTGGAGGAGTCTGGGGTTGCTACCCGGGATCACAGGGCCCCAAAACACCGGAGAAAACTCTGCGGGAGACACCTGGGAGGAGTTCTGGATAGATCACGCAGTATGGACCACTGTCAAGAGAGAAAAATCATATTGGGTGTCCTCCCTGGAGGAGTCTGGGGTTGCTACCCGGGATCAGAGGGCCCGAAAACACTGGAATAAACACTCAGGGACATACCTGCAAGGAGTCTCGGATGCTTCCCAGAGGATGTAGCATTGTCCAAGGAGAAAAATCATCTCGGGTATCTTCCCTGGAGGACTCTGGGGTTGCTACCCGGGTTTACAGCGACCCAAACCACAGGAAAAATGTCTGCGGGAGACGCCTGGGAGGAATCTCAGATGCATCCCAGAAGATGGAGCATTGTCCAAGTAGAAGAATCATCTCGAGTATCTTCCCTGGAGGAGTCTGGGGTTGCTACCCGGGATCAGAGGGCCCCAAAACACCGGAGAAAACTCTGCGGGAGACACCTGGGAGGAGTTCTGGATAGATCCCGCAGTATGGACCACTGTCAAGAGAGAAAAATAATATTGGGTGTCCTCCCTAGACGAGTCTGGGGTTGCTACCCGGGATCAGAGGGCCCGAAAACACTGGAATAAACACTCAGGGACATAACTGCAAGGAGTCTCGGATGCTTCCCAGAGGATGTAGCATTGTCCAAGGAGAAAAATCATCCCGGGTATCTTCCCTGGAGGAGTCTGGGGTTGCTACCCGGGTTTACAGGGACCCAAACCACAGGAAAAATGTCTGCGGGAGACGCCTGGGAGGAATCTCAGATGCATCCCAGAAGATGGAGCATTGTCCAAGGAGAAAAATCATCTCGGGTATCTTCCCTGGAGGAGTCTGGGGTTGCTACCCGGGATCACAGGGCGCTAAAACACCGGAATAAAGACTCAGAGACATACCTGCAAGGAGTCTCGGATGCTTTCCAGAGGATGGAGCATTGTCCAAGCAGAAAAATTATCTCGGGTATCTTCCTTGGAGGAGTCTGGTGTTGCTACCCGGGATCACAGGGCCATAAAGCACTGGAGAAAACTCTGCGGGAGACGCCTGGGAGGAATTCTGGGTAGATCCCGCAGGATGGACCACTGTCAAGAGAGAAAAATCATATTGGGTGTCTTCCCTGGAGGAGACTGGGGTTGCTACCTGGGATGACAGAACCATAAACCGTGAGAAAAAAGACTCAGGGACATAGCTGCGACAAGTCTCGGATGCATCCAAGAGGATGGAGCATTGTCAAAGGAGAAAAATCATCCCGGATATCTTCCCTGGAGGATTCTGGGGTTGTTACCCGGGTTTACAGGGACCCAAACCACAGGAAAAATTTCTATGGGAGATGCCTGGGAGGAATCTCATATGCATCCCAGAAGATGGAGCTTTGTCTCAGCAGAAAAATCATCTCGGGTATCTTCCCTGGAGGAGTCTGGGGTTGCTACCCGGGATCACAGGGCCCGAAAACACTGGAATAAAAACTCAGGGACATACCTGCAAGGAGTCTCGGATGCTTCCAAGAGGATGGAGCATTGTCCAAGCAGAAAAATCATCTCGGGTATCTTCCCTGGAGGAGTCTGGGGTTGCTACCCGGGATCACAGGGCCACAAAACACCGGAGAAAACTCTGCGGGAGACACCTGGGAGGAGTTCTGGATAGATCACGCAGTATGGACCACTGTCAAGAGAGAAAAATCATATTGGGTGTCCTACCTGGAGGAGTCTGGGGTTGCTACCCGGGATCAGAGGGCCCGAAAACACTGGAATAAACACTCAGGGACATACCTGCAAGGAGTCTTGGATGCTTCCCAGAGGATGTAGCATTGTCCAAGGAGAAAAATCATCTCGGGTATCTTCCCTGGAGGACTCTGGGGTTGCTACCCGGGTTTACAGCGACCCAAACCACAGGAAAAATGTCTGCGGGAGACGCCTGGGAGGAATCTCAGATGCATCCCAGAAGATGGAGCATTGTCCAAGTAGAAGAATCATCTCGAGTATCTTCCCTGGAGGAGTCTGGGGTTGCTACCCGGGATCAGAGGGCCCGAAAACACCGGAATAAACACTCAGGGACATACCTGCAAGGAGTCTCGGATGCTTCCAAGAGGATGGAGCATTGTCCAAGGAGAAAAATCATCTCGGGTATCTTCCTTGGAGTAGTCTGGGGTTGCTACCCGGGTTTACAGGGACCCAAACCACATGAAAAATGTCTGCGGGAGACGCCTGGGAGGAATCTCAGATGCATCCCAGAAGATGGAGCACTGTCCAAGGAGAAAAATCATCTCGGGTATCTTCCCTGGAGGAGTCTGTGGTTGCTACCCGGGATTACAGGGACCCAAACCACAGGAAAAATGTCTGTGGGAGATGCCTGGGAGGAATCTCATATGCATCCCTGAAGATGGAGCTTTGTCCAAGGAGAAAAATCATCTCGGGTATCTTCCCTGGAGGAGTCTGGGGTTGCTACCCGGGATTACAGGGAGGCAAACCACAGGAAAAATGGCTGCGGGAGATGTCTGGGAGGAATCTCAGATGCATCCCAAAAGATGGAGCATTGTCCAAGGAGAAAAATCATCTCGTGTATCTTCCCTGGAGGAGTCTGGGGTTGCTACCTGGGATGACAGGGCCCAAAAGCACCGGAATAAACACTCAGTGACATACCTGCAAGGAGCCTCGGATGCTTCCCAGAAGATGGAGCATTGTCCAAGGAGAAAAATCATCTCGGGTATCTTCCACGGAGGAGTCTGGGGTTGCTACCCGGGATCACATAGCCCAAAAGCACCGGAATAAACACTCAGGGACAAAGCTGCAAGGAGTCTTGGATGCTTCCCAGAGGATGGAGCATTGTCCAAGCAGAAAAATCATCTCGGGTACCTTCCCTGGAGGAGTCTGGGGTTGCTACCCGGGATCACAGGGCCCTAAAGCACTGGAGAAAAGTCTGCGGGAGACGCCTGGGAGGAGTTCTGGGTAGATCCCGCAGGACTGACCACGGTCAAGAGAGAAAAATCATATTGGGTGTCTTCCCTGGAGGAGTCTGGGGTTGCTACCTGGGATGACAGAACCAGGAACCGCGAGAAAAAAGACTCAGGGACATAGCTGCGACAAGTCTCGGATGCATCCCAGAGGATGGAGCATTGTCCAAGGAGAAAAATCATCTCGGGTATCTTCCCTGGCGGAGTCTGGGGTTGCTACCCGGGATCACAGGGCCCCAAAACACCGGAATAAACACTCAGGGACAAACCTGCAAGGAGTCTCGGATGCTTCCAAGAGGATGGAGCATTGTCCAAGGAGAAAAATCATCTCGGGTATCTTCCTTGGAGGAGTCTGGGGTTGCTACCCGGGATTACAAGGACCCAAACCACAGGAAAAATGTCTGCGGGAGACGCCTGGGAGGAATCTCAGATGCATCCCAGAAGATGGAGCATTGTCCAAAGAGAAAAATCATCTCGGGTATCTTCCCTGGAGGAGTCTGTGGTTGCTACCCGGGATTACAGGGACCCAAACCACAGGAAAAATGTCTTTGGGAGATGCCTGGGAGGAATCTCATATGCATCCCAGAAGATGGAGCATTGTCCAAGGAGAAAAGTCATCTCGGGTATCTTCCCTAGAGGAGTCTGGGGTTGCTACCCGGGATCACAGGGCCGCAAAACACCGGAGAAAACTCTGCGGGAGACTCCTGGGAGGAGTTCTGGATAGATCCCGCAGTATGGACCACTGTCAAGAGAGAAAAATCATATTGGGTGTCTTCCCTGGAGGAGTCTGGGGTTGCTACCCGGGATCAGAGGGCCCGAAGACACGGGAATAAACACTCAGGGACATACCTGCAAGGAGTCTCGGATGCTTCCCAGAGGATGTAGCATTGTCCAAGGAGAAAAATCATCTCGGGTATCTTCTCTGGAGGAGTCTGGGGTTGCTACCCGGGTTTACAGGGACCCAAACCACAGGAGAAATGTCTGCGTGAGACGCCTGGGAGGAATCTCAGATGCATCCCAGAAGATGGAGCATTGTCCAAGGAGAAAAATCATCTCGGGTATCTTCCCTGGAGGAGTCTGGGGTTGCTACCCGGGATCACAGGGCCCCAAAACACCGGAATAAAAACTCAGGGACATACCTGCAAGGAGTCTCGGATGCTTCCCAGAGGATGGAGCATTGTCCAAGCAGAAAAATTATCTCGGGTATCTTCCTTGGAAGAGTCTGGGGTTGCTACCCGGGATCACAGGGCCCTAAAGCACTGGAGAAAACTCTGCGGGAGACGCCTGGGAGGAATTCTGGGTAGATCCCGCAGGATGGACCACTGTCAAGAGAGAAAAATCATATTGGGTGTCTTCCCTGGAGGAGTCTGGGGTTGCTACCTGGGATGACAGAACCGTAAACCGTGAGAAAAAAGACTCAGGGACATAGCTGCGACAAGTCTCGGATGCTTCCCAGAGCATGGAGCATTGTCCAATGAGAAAAATCATCCCGGATATCTTTCCTGGAGGAGTCTGGGGTTGCTACCCGGGATTAAAGGGACCCAAACCACAGGAAAAATGTCTGTGGGAGACGCCTGGGAGGAATCTCAGATGCATCCCAGAAGATGGAGCATTGTCCAAGGAGAAAAATCATCTCGGGTATCTTCCCTGGAGGAGTCTGGGGTTGCTACCCGGGATCACAGGGCCCCAAAACACCGGAATAAACACTCAGGGACATACCTGCAAGGAGTCTCGGATGCTTCCCAGAGGATGGAGCTTTGTCCAAGGACAAAAATCATCTTGGGTATCTTCCCTGGAGGAGTCTGGGGTTGCCACCCGGGATTACAGGGACCCAAACCACAGGAAAAATGTCTGCGGGAGATGCCTGGGAGGAATCTCAGATGCATCCCAGAAGATGGAGCATTGTCCAAGGAGAAAAATCATCTCGGGTATCTTCCCTGGAGGAGTCTGGGGTTGCTACCCGGGATTACAGGGAGGCAAACCACAGGAAAAATGGCTGCGGGAGATGTCTGGGAGGAATCTCAGATGCATCCCAAAAGATGGAGCATTGTCCAAGGAGAAAAATCATCTCGTGTATCTTCCACGGAGGAGTCTGGGGTTTCTACCTGGGATGACAGGGCCCAAAAGCACCGGAATAAACACTCAGTGACATACCTGCAAGGAGCCTAGGATGCTTCCCAGAAGATGGAGCATTGTCCAAGGAGAAAAATCATCTCGGGTACCTTCCCTGGAGGAGTCTGGGGTTGCTACCCGGGATCACAGGGCCCTAAAGCACTGGAGAAAAGTCTGCGGGAGACGCCTGGGAGGAGTTCTGGGTAGATCCCGCAGGACTGACCACGGTCAAGAGAGAAAAATCATATTGGGTGTCTTCCCTGGAGGAGTCTGGGGTTGCTACCTGGGATGACAGAACCAGGAACAGCGAGAAAAAAGACTCAGGGACATAGCTGCGACAAGTCTCGGATGCATCCCAGAGGATGGAGCATTGTCCAAGGAGAAAAATCATCTCGGGTATCTTCCCTGGAGGAGTCTGGGGTTGCTACCCGGGATCACAGGGCCCCAAAACACCGGAATAAACACTCAGGGACAAACCTCCAAGGAGTCTCGGATGCTTCCAAGAGGATGGAGCATTGTCCAAGGAGAAAAATCATCTCGGGTATCTTCCTTGGAGGAGTCTGGGGTTGCTACCCGGGATTACAGGGACCCAAACCACAGGAAAAATGTCTGTGGGAGATGCCTGGGAGGAATCTCATATGCATCCCAGAAGATGGAGCTTTGTCCAAGGAGAAAAATCATCTCGGATATCTTCCCTGGAGGAGTCTGGGGTTTCTACCCGGGATTAAAGGGACCAAAACCACAGGAAAAATGTCTGCGGGAGACGCCTGGGAGGAATCTCAGATGCATCCCAGAAGATGGAGCATTGTCCAAGGAGAAAAGTCATCTCGGGTATCTTCCCTAGAGGAGTCTGGGGTTGCTACCCGGGATCACAGGGCCGCAAAACACCGGAGAAAATTCTACGGGAGACTCCTGGGAGGAGTTCTGGATAGATCCCGCAGTATGGACCACTGTCAAGAGAGAAAAATCATATTGGGTGTCTTCCCTGGAGGAGTCTGGAGTTGCTACCCGGGATCAGAGGGCCCAAAGACACGGGAATAAACACTCAGGGACATACCTGCAAGGAGTCTCGGATGCTTCCCAGAAGATGGAGCATTGTCCAAGGAGAAAAATCATCTCGGGTATCTTCCCTGGAGGAGTCTGGGGTTGCTACCCGGGATCACAGGGCCCCAAAACACCGGAATAAAAACTCAGGGACATACCTGCAAGGAGTCTCGGATGCTTCCCAGAGGATGGAGCATTGTCCAAGGAGAAAAATCATCTCGGGTATCTTCCCTGGAGGACTCTGGGGTTGCTACCCGGGTTTACAGGGACCCAAACCACAGGAAAAATGTCTGCGGGAGACGCCTGGGAGGAATCTCAGATGCATCCCAGAAGATGGAGCATTGTCCAAGTAGAAGAATCATCTCGAGTATCTTCCCTGGAGGAGTCTGGGGTTGCTACCCGGGATCACAGGGCCCCAAAACACCGGAGAAAACTCTGCGGGAGACTCCTGGGAGGAGTTCTGGATAGATCCCGCAGTATGGACCACTGTCAAGAGAGAAAAATCATATTGGGTGTCTTCCCTGGAGGAGTCTGGGGTTGCTACCCGGGATCAGAGGGCCCGAAAACACCGGAATAAACACTCAGGGACATACCTGCAAGGAGTCTCGGATGCTTCCAAGAGGATGGAGCATTGTCCAAGGAGAAAAATCATCTCGGGTATCTTCCTTGGAGGAGTCTGGGGTTGCTACCCGGGTTTACAGGGACCCAAACCACAGGAAAAATGTCTGCGGGAGACGCCTGGGAGGAATCTCAGATGCATCCCAGAAGATGGAGCATTGTCCAAGGAGAAAAATCATCTCGGGTATCTTCCCTGGAGGAGTCTGTGGTTGCTACCCGGGATTACAGGGACCCAAACCACAGGAAAAATGTCTGTGGGAGATGCCTGGGAGGAATCTCATATGCATCCCAGAAGATGGAGCTTTGTCCCAGGAGAAAAATCATCTCGGGTATCTTCCCTGGAGGAGTCTGGGGTTGCTACCCGGGATTACAGGGACCCAAACCACAGGAAAAATGTCTGTGGGAGATGCCTGGGAGGAATCTCATATGCATCCCAGAAGATGGAGCTTTGTCCCAGGAGAAAAATCATCTCGGGTATCTTCCCTGGAGGAGTCTGGGGTTGCTACCCGGGATTACAGGGACCCAAACCACAGGAAAAATGTCTGCGGGAGACGCCTGGGAGGAATCTCAGATGCATCCCAGAAGATGGAGCATTCTCCAAGGAGAGAAATCATCTCGGGTATCTTCCCTGGAGGAGTCTGGGGTTGCTACCCGGGATTACAGGGACCCAAACCACAGGAAAAATGTCTGTGGGAGATGCCTGGGAGGAATCTCATATGCATCCCAGAAGATGGAGCTTTGTCCAAGGAGAAAAATCATCTCGGGTATCTTCCCTGGAGGAGTCTGGGGTTGCTACCCGGGATCACAGGGCCGCAAAACACCGGAGAAAACTCTACGGGAGACTCCTGG
The DNA here is from genome assembly GCF_965231255.1 of Vanellus vanellus. NCBI lineage: Eukaryota > Metazoa > Chordata > Aves > Charadriiformes > Charadriidae > Vanellus > Vanellus vanellus. Next base: position 801,277 of record NW_028127572.1, read on the forward strand.
GAGGAGTTCTGGATAGATCCCGCAGTATGGACCACTGTCAAGAGAGAAAAATCATATTGGGTGTCTTCCCTGGAGGAGTCTGGAGTTGCTACCCGGGATCAGAGGGCCCGAAGACACGGGAATAAACACTCAGGGACATACCTGCAAGGAGTCTCGGATGCTTCCCAGAAGATGGAGCATTGTCCAAGGAGAAAAATCATCTCGGGTATCTTCCCTGGAGGAGTCTGGGGTTGCTACCCGGGATCACAGGGCCCCAAAACACCGGAATAAAAACTCAGGGACATACCTGCAAGGAGTCTCGGATGCTTCCCAGAGGATGGAGCATTGTCCAAGGAGAAAAATCATCTCGGGTATCTTCCCTGGAGGACTCTGGGGTTGCTACCCGGGTTTACAGGGTCCCAAACCACAGGAAAAATGTCTGCGGGAGACGCCTGGGAGGAATCTCAGATGCATCCCAGAAGATGGAGCATTGTCCAAGTAGAAGAATCATCTCGAGTATCTTCCCTGGAGGAGTCTGGGGTTGCTACCCGGGATCACAGGGCCCCAAAACACCGGAGAAAACTCTGCGGGAGACTCCTGGGAGGAGTTCTGGATAGATCCCGCAGTATGGACCACTGTCAAGAGAGAAAAATCATATTGGGTGTCTTCCCTGGAGGAGTCTGGGGTTGCTACCCGGGATCAGAGGGCCCGAAAACACCGGAATAAACACTCAGGGACATACCTGCAAGGAGTCTCGGATGCTTCCAAGAGGATGGAGCATTGTCCAAGGAGAAAAATCATCTCGGGTATCTTTCTTGGAGGAGTCTGGGGTTGCTACCCGGGTTTACAGGGACCCAAACCACAGGAAAAATGTCTGCGGGAGACGCCTGGGAGGAATCTCAGATGCATCCCAGAAGATGGAGCATTGTCCAAGGAGAAAAATCATCTCGGGTATCTTCCCTGGAGGAGTCTGTGGTTGCTACCCGGGATTACAGGGACCCAAACCACAGGAAAAATGTCTGTGGGAGATGCCTGGGAGGAATCTCATATGCATCCCAGAAGATGGAGCTTTGTCCCAGGAGAAAAATCATCTCGGGTATCTTCCCTGGAGGAGTCTGGGGTTGCTACCCGGGATTACAGGGACCCAAACCACAGGAAAAATGTCTGCGGGAGACGCCTGGGAGGAATCTCAGATGCATCCCAGAAGATGGAGCTTTGTCCCAGCAGAAAAATCATCTCGGGTATCTTCCCTGGAGGAGTCTGGGGTTGCTACCCGGGATTACAGGGACCCAAACCACAGGAAAAATGTCTGTGGGAGATGCCTGGGAGGAATCTCATATGCATCCCAGAAGATGGAGCTTTGTCCAAGGAGAAAAATCATCTCGGGTATCTTCCCTGGAGGAGTCTGGGGTTGCTACCCGGGATTAAAGGGACCCAAACCACAGGAAAAATGGCTGCGGGAGATGTCTGGGAGGAATCTCAGATGCATCCCAAAAGATGGAGCATTGTCCAAGGAGAAAAATCATCTCGTGTATCTTCCCTGGAGGAGTCTGGGGTTGCTACCTGGGATGACAGGGCCCAAAAGCACCGGAATAAACACTCAGTGACATACCTGCAAGGAGCCTCGGATGCTTCCCAGAAGATGGAGCATTGTCCAAGGAGAAAAATCATCTCGGGTATCTTCCACGGAGGAGTCTGGGGTTGCTACCCGGGATCACAGGGCCCAAAAGCACCGGAATAAACACTCAGGGACAAAGCTGCAAGGAGTCTTGGATGCTTCCCAGAGGATGGAGCATTGTCCAAGCAGAAAAATCATCTCGGGTACCTTCCCTGGAGGAGTCTGGGGTTGCTACCCGGGATCACAGGGCCCCAAAACACCGGAGAAAACTCTGCGGGAGACTCCTGGGAGGAGTTCTGGGTAGATCCCGCAGTATGGACCACTGTCAAGAGAGAAAAATCATATTGGGTGTCTTCCCTGGAGGAGTCTGGGGTTGCTACCCGGGATCAGAGGGCCCGAAGACACGGGAATAAACACTCAGGGACATACCTGCAAGGAGTCTCGGATGCTTCCCAGAGGATGTAGAATTGTCCAAGGAGAAAAATCATCTTGGCTATCTTCCCTGGAGGAGTCTGGGGTTGCTACCCGGGATCACAGGGCCCCAAAACACCGGAATAAAAACTCAGGGACATACCTGCAAGGAGTCTCGGATGCTTCCCAGAGGATGGAGCATTGTCCAAGCAGAAAAATTATCTCGGGTATCTTCCTTGGAAGAGTCTGGGGTTGCTACCCGGGATCACAGGGCCCTAAAGCACTGGAGAAAACTCTGCGGGAGACGCCTGGGAGGAATTCTGGGTAGATCCCGCAGGATGGACCACTGTCAAGAGAGAAAAATCATATTGGGTGTCTTCCCTGGAGGAGTCTGGGGTTGCTACCTGGGATGACAGAACCGTAAACCGTAAGAAAAAAGACTCAGGGACATAGCTGCGACAAGTCTCGGATGCATCCCAGAGGATGGAGCATTGTCCAAGGAGAAAAATCATCTCGGGTATCTTCCCTGGAGGAGTCTGGGGTTGCTACCCGGGATCACAGGGCCCCAAAACACCGGAATAAACACTCAGGGACAAACCTGCAAGGAGTCTCGGATGCTTCCAAGAGGATGGAGCATTGTCCAAGGAGAAAAATCATCTCGGGTATCTTCCTTGGAGGAGTCTGGGGTTGCTACCCGGGATTACAGGGACCCAAACCACAGGAAAATTGTCTGTGGGAGATGCCTGGGAGGAATCTCATATGCATCCCAGAAGATGGAGCTTTGTCCAAGGAGAAAAATCATCTCGGATATCTTCCCTGGAGGAGTCTGGGGTTGCTACCCGGGATTAAAGGGACCAAAACCACAGGAAAAATGTCTGCGGGAGACGCCTGGGAGGAATCTCAGATGCATCCCAGAAGATGGAGCATTGTCCAAGGAGAAAAGTCATCTCGGTTATCTTCCCTAGAGGAGTCTGGGGTTGCTACCCGGGATCACAGGGCCCCAAAACACCGGAGAAAACTCTGCGGGAGACTCCTGGGAGGAGTTCTGGATAGATCCCGCAGTATGGACCACTGTCAAGAGAGAAAAATCATATTGGGTGTCTTCCCTGGAGGAGTCTGGGGTTGCTACCCGGGATCAGAGGGCCCGAAGACACGGGAATAAACACTCAGGGACATACCTGCAAGGAGTCTCGGATGCTTCCCAGAGGATGTAGCATTGTCCAAGGAGAAAAATCATCTTGGGTATCTTCCCTGGAGGAGTCTGGGGTTGCTACCCGGGATCACAGGGCCCCAAAACACCGGAATAAAAACTCAGGGACATACCTGCAAGGAGTCTCGGATGCTTCCCAGAGGATGGAGCATTGTCCAAGCAGAAAAATTATCTCGGGTATCTTCCTTGGAAGAGTCTGGGGTTGCTACCCGGGATCACAGGGCCCTAAAGCACTGGAGAAAACTCTGCGGGAGACGCCTGGGAGGAATTCTGGGTAGATCCCGCAGGATGGACCACTGTCAAGAGAGAAAAATCATATTGGGTGTCTTCCCTGGAGGAGTCTGGGGTTGCTACCTGGGATGACAGAACCGTAAACCGTAAGAAAAAAGACTCAGGGACATAGCTGCGACAAGTCTCGGATGCTTCCCAGAGCATGGAGCATTGTCCAATGAGAAAAATCATCCCGGATATCTTTCCTGGAGGAGTCTGGGGTTGCTACCCGGGATTAAAGGGACCCAAACCACAGGAAAAATGTCTGTGGGAGACGCCTGGGAGGAATCTCAGATGCATCCCAGAAGATGGAGCATTGTCCAAGGAGAAAAATCATCTCGGGTATCTTCCCTGGAGGAGTCTGGGGTTGCTACCCGGGATCACAGGGCCCCAAAACACCGGAATAAACACTCAGGGACATACCTGCAAGGAGTCTCGGATGCTTCCCAGAGGATGGAGCTTTGTCCAAGGACAAAAATCATCTCGGGTATCTTCCCTGGAGGAGTCTGTGGTTGCTACCCAGGATTACAGGGACCCAAACCACAGGAAAAATGTCTGTGGGAGATGCCTGGGAGGAATCTCATATGCATCCCAGAAGATGGAGCTTTGTCCCAGGAGAAAAATCATCTCGGGTATCTTCCCTGGAGGAGTCTGGGGTTGCTACCCGGGATTACAGGAACCCAAACCACAGGAAAAATGTCTGTGGGAGATGCCTGGGAGGAATCTCATATGCATCCCAGAAGATGGAGCTTTGTCCCAGGAGAAAAATCATCTCGGGTATCTTCCCTGGAGGAGTCTGGGGTTGCTACCCGGGATTACAGGGACCCAAACCACAGGAAAAATGTCTGCGGGAGACGCCTGGGAGGAATCTCAGATGCATCCCAGAAGATGGAGCATTCTCCAAGGAGAGAAATCATCTCGGGTATCTTCCCTGGAGGAGTCTGGGGTTGCTACCCGGGATTACAGGGACCCAAACCACAGGAAAAATGTCTGTGGGAGATGCCTGGGAGGAATCTCATATGCATCCCAGAAGATGGAGCTTTGTCCAAGGAGAAAAATCATCTCGGGTATCTTCCCTGGAGGAGTCTGGGGTTGCTACCCGGGATCACAGGGCCCCAAAACACCGGAGAAAACTCTACGGGAGACTCCTGGGAGGAGTTCTGGATAGATCCCGCAGTATGGACCACTGTCAAGAGAGAAAAATCATATTGGGTGTCTTCCCTGGAGGAGTCTGGAGTTGCTACCCGGGATCAGAGGGCCCGAAGACACGGGAATAAACACTCAGGGACATACCTGCAAGGAGTCTCGGATGCTTCCCAGAAGATGGAGCATTGTCCAAGGAGAAAAATCATCTCGGGTATCTTCCCTGGAGGAGTCTGGGGTTGCTACCCGGGATCACAGGGCCCCAAAACACCGGAATAAAAACTCAGGGACATACCTGCAAGGAGTCTCGGATGCTTCCCAGAGGATGGAGCATTGTCCAAGGAGAAAAATCATCTCGGGTATCTTCCCTGGAGGACTCTGGGGTTGCTACCCGGGTTTACAGGGACCCAAACCACAGGAAAAATGTCTGCGGGAGACGCCTGGGAGGAATCTCAGATGCATCCCAGAAGATGGAGCATTGTCCAAGTAGAAGAATCATCTCGAGTATCTTCCCTGGAGGAGTCTGGGGTTGCTACCCGGGATCACAGGGCCCCAAAACACCGGAGAAAACTCTGTGGGAGACTCCTGGGAGGAGTTCTGGATAGATCCCGCAGTATGGACCACTGTCAAGAGAGAAAAATCATATTGGGTGTCTTCCCTGGAGGAGTCTGGGGTTGCTACCCGGGATCAGAGGGCCCGAAAACACCGGAATAAACACTCAGGGACATACCTGCAAGGAGTCTCGGATGCTTCCAAGAGGATGGAGCATTGTCCAAGGAGAAAAATCATCTCGGGTATCTTCCTTGGAGGAGTCTGGGGTTGCTACCCGGGTTTACAGGGACCCAAACCACAGGAAAAATGTCTGCGGGAGACGCCTGGGAGGAATCTCAGATGCATCCCAGAAGATGGAGCATTGTCCAAGGAGAAAAATCATCTCGGGTATCTTCCCTGGAGGAGTCTGGGGTTGCTACCCGGGATCACAGGGCCCCAAAACACCGGAATAAAAACTCAGGGACATACCTGCAAGGAGTCTCGGATGCTTCCCAGAGGATGGAGCATTGTCCAAGCAGAAAAATTATCTCGGGTATCTTCCTTGGAAGAGTCTGGGGTTGCTACCCGGGATCACAGGGCCCTAAAGCACTGGAGAAAACTCTGCGGGAGACGCCTGGGAGGAATTCTGGGTAGATCCCGCAGGATGGACCACTGTCAAGAGAGAAAAATCATATTGGGTGTCTTCCCTGGACGAGTCTGGGGTTGCTACCTGGGATGACAGAACCGGAAACCGTAAGAAAAAAGACTCAGGGACATAGCTGCGACAAGTCTCGGATGCTTCCCAGAGCATGGAGCATTGTCCAATGAGAAAAATCATCCCGGATATCTTTCCTGGAGGAGTCTGGGGTTGCTACCCGGGATTAAAGGGACCCAAACCACAGGAAAAATGTCTGTGGGAGACGCCTGGGAGGAATCTCAGATGCATCCCAGAAGATGGAGCATTGTCCAAGGAGAAAAATAATCTCGGGTATCTTCCCTGGAGGAGTCTGGGGTTGCTACCCGGGATCACAGGGCCCCAAAACACCGGAATAAACACTCAGGGACATACCTGCAAGGAGTCTCGGATGCTTCCCAGAGGATGGAGCTTTGTCCAAGGACAAAAATCATCTTGGGTATCTTCCCTGGAGGAGTCTGGGGTTGCCACCCGGGATTACAGGGACCCAAACCACAGGAAAAATGTCTGCGGGAGACGCCTGGGAGGAATCTCAGATGCATCCCAGAAGATGGAGCATTCTCCAAGGAGAGAAATCATCTCGGGTATCTTCCCTGGAGGAGTCTGGGGTTGCTACCCGGGATTACAGGGACCCAAACCACAGGAAAAATGTCTGTGGGAGATGCCTGGGAGGAATCTCATATGCATCCCAGAAGATGGAGCTTTGTCCAAGGAGAAAAATCATCTCGGGTATCTTCCCTGGAGGAGTCTGGGGTTGCTACCCGGGATTAAAGGGACCCAAACCACAGGAAAAATGTCTGTGGGAGACGCCTGGGAGGAATCTCAGATGCATCCCAGAAGATGGAGCATTGTCCAAGGAGAAAAATCATCTCGGGTATCTTCCCTGGAGGAGTCTGGGGTTGCTACCCGGGATCACAGGGCCCCAAAACACCGGAATAAACACTCAGGGACATACCTGCAAGGAGTCTCGGATGCTTCCCAGAGGATGGAGCTTTGTCCAAGGACAAAAATCATCTCGGGTATCTTCCCTGGAGGAGTCTGTGGTTGCTACCCAGGATTACAGGGACCCAAACCACAGGAAAAATGTCTGTGGGAGATGCCTGGGAGGAATCTCATATGCATCCCAGAAGATGGAGCTTTGTCCCAGGAGAAAAATCATCTCGGGTATCTTCCCTGGAGGAGTCTGGGGTTGCTACCCGGGATTACAGGAACCCAAACCACAGGAAAAATGTCTGTGGGAGATGCCTGGGAGGAATCTCATATGCATCCCAGAAGATGGAGCTTTGTCCCAGGAGAAAAATCATCTCGGGTATCTTCCCTGGAGGAGTCTGGGGTTGCTACCCGGGATTACAGGGACCCAAACCACAGGAAAAATGTCTGCGGGAGACGCCTGGGAGGAATCTCAGATGCATCCCAGAAGATGGAGCATTCTCCAAGGAGAGAAATCATCTCGGGTATCTTCCCTGGAGGAGTCTGGGGTTGCTACCCGGGATTACAGGGACCCAAACCACAGGAAAAATGTCTGTGGGAGATGCCTGGGAGGAATCTCATATGCATCCCAGAAGATGGAGCTTTGTCCAAGGAGAAAAATCATCTCGGGTATCTTCCCTGGAGGAGTCTGGGGTTGCTACCCGGGATCACAGGGCCCCAAAACACCGGAGAAAACTCTACGGGAGACTCCTGGGAGGAGTTCTGGATAGATCCCGCAGTATGGACCACTGTCAAGAGAGAAAAATCATATTGGGTGTCTTCCCTGGAGGAGTCTGGAGTTGCTACCCGGGATCAGAGGGCCCGAAGACACGGGAATAAACACTCAGGGACATACCTGCAAGGAGTCTCGGATGCTTCCCAGAAGATGGAGCATTGTCCAAGGAGAAAAATCATCTCGGGTATCTTCCCTGGAGGAGTCTGGGGTTGCTACCCGGGATCACAGGGCCCCAAAACACCGGAATAAAAACTCAGGGACATACCTGCAAGGAGTCTCGGATGCTTCCCAGAGGATGGAGCATTGTCCAAGGAGAAAAATCATCTCGGGTATCTTCCCTGGAGGACTCTGGGGTTGCTACCCGGGTTTACAGGGACCCAAACCACAGGAAAAATGTCTGCGGGAGACGCCTGGGAGGAATCTCAGATGCATCCCAGAAGATGGAGCATTGTCCAAGTAGAAGAATCATCTCGAGTATCTTCCCTGGAGGAGTCTGGGGTTGCTACCCGGGATCACAGGGCCCCAAAACACCGGAGAAAACTCTGTGGGAGACTCCTGGGAGGAGTTCTGGATAGATCCCGCAGTATGGACCACTGTCAAGAGAGAAAAATCATATTGGGTGTCTTCCCTGGAGGAGTCTGGGGTTGCTACCCGGGATCAGAGGGCCCGAAAACACCGGAATAAACACTCAGGGACATACCTGCAAGGAGTCTCGGATGCTTCCAAGAGGATGGAGCATTGTCCAAGGAGAAAAATCATCTCGGGTATCTTCCTTGGAGGAGTCTGGGGTTGCTACCCGGGTTTACAGGGACCCAAACCACAGGAAAAATGTCTGCGGGAGACGCCTGGGAGGAATCTCAGATGCATCCCAGAAGATGGAGCATTGTCCAAGGAGAAAAATCATCTCGGGTATCTTCCCTGGAGGAGTCTGGGGTTGCTACCCGGGATCACAGGGCCCCAAAACACCGGAATAAAAACTCAGGGACATACCTGCAAGGAGTCTCGGATGCTTCCCAGAGGATGGAGCATTGTCCAAGCAGAAAAATTATCTCGGGTATCTTCCTTGGAAGAGTCTGGGGTTGCTACCCGGGATCACAGGGCCCTAAAGCACTGGAGAAAACTCTGCGGGAGACGCCTGGGAGGAATTCTGGGTAGATCCCGCAGGATGGACCACTGTCAAGAGAGAAAAATCATATTGGGTGTCTTCCCTGGACGAGTCTGGGGTTGCTACCTGGGATGACAGAACCGGAAACCGTAAGAAAAAAGACTCAGGGACATAGCTGCGACAAGTCTCGGATGCTTCCCAGAGCATGGAGCATTGTCCAATGAGAAAAATCATCCCGGATATCTTTCCTGGAGGAGTCTGGGGTTGCTACCCGGGATTAAAGGGACCCAAACCACAGGAAAAATGTCTGTGGGAGACGCCTGGGAGGAATCTCAGATGCATCCCAGAAGATGGAGCATTGTCCAAGGAGAAAAATAATCTCGGGTATCTTCCCTGGAGGAGTCTGGGGTTGCTACCCGGGATCACAGGGCCCCAAAACACCGGAATAAACACTCAGGGACATACCTGCAAGGAGTCTCGGATGCTTCCCAGAGGATGGAGCTTTGTCCAAGGACAAAAATCATCTTGGGTATCTTCCCTGGAGGAGTCTGGGGTTGCCACCCGGGATTACAGGGACCCAAACCACAGGAAAAATGTCTGCGGGAGACGCCTGGGAGGAATCTCAGATGCATCCCAGAAGATGGAGCATTCTCCAAGGAGAGAAATCATCTCGGGTATCTTCCCTGGAGGAGTCTGGGGTTGCTACCCGGGATTACAGGGACCCAAACCACAGGAAAAATGTCTGTGGGAGATGCCTGGGAGGAATCTCATATGCATCCCAGAAGATGGAGCTTTGTCCAAGGAGAAAAATCATCTCGGGTATCTTCCCTGGAGGAGTCTGGGGTTGCTACCCGGGATTACAGGGACCCAAACCACAGGAAAAATGGCTGCGGGAGATGTCTGGGAGGAATCTCTGATGCATCCCAAAAGATGGAGCATTGTCCAAGGAGAAAAATCATCTCGTGTATCTTCCCTGGAGGAGTCTGGGGTTGCTACCTGGGATGACAGGGCCCAAAAGCACCGGAATAAACACTCAGTGACATACCAGCAAGGAGCCTCGGATGCTTCCCAGAAGATGGAGCATTGTCCAAGGAGAAAAATCATCTCGGGTATCTTCCACGGAGGAGTCTGGGGTTGCTACCCGGGATCACAGGGCCCAAAAGCACCGGAATAAACACTCAGGGACAAAGCTGCAAGGAGTCTTGGATGCTTCCCAGAGGATGGAGCATTGTCCAAGCAGAAAAATCATCTCGGGTACCTTCCCTGGAGGAGTCTGGGGTTGCTACCCGGGATCACAGGGCCCTAAAGCACTGGAGAAAAGTCTGCGGGAGACGCCTGGGAGGAGTTCTGGGTAGATCCCGCAGGACTGACCACGGTCAAGAGAGAAAAATCATATTGGGTGTCTTCCCTGGAGGAGTCTGGGGTTGCTACCTGGGATGACAGAACCAGGAACCGCGAGAAAAAAGACTCAGGGACATAGCTGCGACAAGTCTCGGATGCATCCCAGAGGATGGAGCATTGTCCAAGGAGAAAAATCATCTCGGGTATCTTCCCTGGAGGAGTCTGGGGTTGCTACCCGGGATCACAGGGCCCCAAAACACCGGAATAAACACTCAGGGACAAACCTGCAAGGAGTCTCGGATGCTTCCAAGAGGATGGAGCATTGTCCAAGGAGAAAAATCATCTCGGGTATCTTCCTTGGAGGAGTCTGGGGTTGCTACCCGGGATTACAGGGACCCAAACCACAGGAAAAATGTCTGTGGGAGATGCCTGGGAGGAATCTCAGATGCATCCCAGAAGATGGAGCTTTGTCCAAGGAGAAAAATCATCTCGGATATCTTCCCTGGAGGAGTCTGGGGTTGCTACCCGGGATTAAAGGGACCAAAACCACAGGAAAAATGTCTGCGGGAGACGCCTGGGAGGAATCTCAGATGCATCCCAGAAGATGGAGCATTGTCCAAGGAGAAAAGTCATCTCGGGTATCTTCCCTAGAGGAGTCTGGGGTTGCTACCCGGGATCACAGGGCCGCAAAACACCGGAGAAAACTCTACGGGAGACTCCTGGGAGGAGTTCTGGATAGATCCCGCAGTATGGACCACTGTCAAGAGAGAAAAATCATATTGGGTGTCTTCCCTGGAGGAGTCTGGAGTTGCTACCCGGGATCAGAGGGCCCGAAGACACGGGAATAAACACTCAGGGACATACCTGCAAGGAGTCTCGGATGCTTCCCAGAAGATGGAGCATTGTCCAAGGAGAAAAATCATCTCGGGTATCTTCCCTGGAGGAGTCTGGGGTTGCTACCCGGGATCACAGGGCCCCAAAACACCGGAATAAAAACTCAGGGACATACCTGCAAGGAGTCTCGGATGCTTCCCAGAGGATGGAGCATTGTCCAAGGAGAAAAATCATCTCGGGTATCTTCCCTGGAGGACTCTGGGGTTGCTACCCGGGTTTACAGGGACCCAAACCACAGGAAAAATGTCTGCGGGAGACGCCTGGGAGGAATCTCAGATGCATCCCAGAAGATGGAGCATTGTCCAAGTAGAAGAATCATCTCGAGTATCTTCCCTGGAGGAGTCTGGGGTTGCTACCCGGGATCACAGGGCCCCAAAACACCGGAGAAAACTCTGCGGGAGACTCCTGGGAGGAGTTCTGGATAGATCCCGCAGTATGGACCACTGTCAAGAGAGAAAAATCATATTGGGTGTCTTCCCTGGAGGAGTCTGGGGTTGCTACCCGGGATCAGAGGGCCCGAAAACACCGGAATAAACACTCAGGGACATACCTGCAAGGAGTCTCGGATGCTTCCAAGAGGATGGAGAATTGTCCAAGGAGAAAAATCATCTCGGGTATCTTCCTTGGAGGAGTCTGGGGTTGCTACCCGGGTTTACAGGGACCCAAACCACAGGAAAAATGTCTGCGGGAGACGCCTGGGAGGAATCTCAGATGCATCCCAGAAGATGGAGCATTGTCCAAGGAGAAAAATCATCTCGGGTATCTTCCCTGGAGGAGTCTGGGGTTGCTACCCGGGATTACAGGGACCCAAACCACAGGAAAAATGTCTGTGGGAGATGCCTGGGAGGAATCTCATATGCATCCCAGAAGATGGAGCTTTGTCCCAGGAGAAAAATCATCTCGGGTATCTTCCCTGGAGGAGTCTGGGGTTGCTACCCGGGATTACAGGGACCCAAACCACAGGAAAAATGTCTGTGGGAGATGCCTGGGAGGAATCTCATATGCATCCCAGAAGATGGAGCTTTGTCCCAGGAGAAAAATCATCTCGGGTATCTTCCCTGGAGGAGTCTGGGGTTGCTACCCGGGATTACAGGGACCCAAACCACAGGAAAAATGTCTGCGGGAGACGCCTGGGAGGAATCTTAGATGCATCCCAGAAGATGGAGCATTCTCCAAGGAGAGAAATCATCTCGGGTATCTTCCCTGGAGGAGTCTGGGGTTGCTACCCGGGATTACAGGGACCCAAACCACAGGAAAAATGTCTGTGGGAGATGCCTGGGAGGAATCTCATATGCATCCCAGAAGATGGAGCTTTGTCCAAGGAGAAAAATCATCTCGGGTATCTTCCCTGGAGGAGTCTGGGGTTGCTACCCGGGATCACAGGGCCGCAAAACACCGGAGAAAACTCTACGGGAGACTCCTGGGAGGAGTTCTGGATAGATCCCGCAGTATGGACCACTGTCAAGAGAGAAAAATCATATTGGGTGTCTTCCCTGGAGGAGTCTGGAGTTGCTACCCGGGATCAGAGGGCCCGAAGACACGGGAATAAACACTCAGGGACATACCTGCAAGGAGTCTCGGATGCTTCCCAGAAGATGGAGCATTGTCCAAGGAGAAAAATCATCTCGGGTATCTTCCCTGGAGGAGTCTGGGGTTGCTACCCGGGATCACAGGGCCCCAAAACACCGGAATAAAAACTCAGGGACATACCTGCAAGGAGTCTCGGATGCTTCCCAGAGGATGGAGCATTGTCCAAGGAGAAAAATCATCTCGGGTATCTTCCCTGGAGGACTCTGGGGTTGCTACCCGGGTTTACAGGGACCCAAACCACAGGAAAAATGTCTGCGGGAGACGCCTGGGAGGAATCTCAGATGCATCCCAGAAGATGGAGCATTGTCCAAGTAGAAGAATCATCTCGAGTATCTTCCCTGGAGGAGTCTGGGGTTGCTACCCGGGATCACAGGGCCCCAAAACACCGGAGAAAACTCTGCGGGAGACTCCTGGGAGGAGTTCTGGATAGATCCCGCAGTATGGACCACTGTCAAGAGAGAAAAATCATATTGGGTGTCTTCTTTGGAGGAGTCTGGGGTTGCTACCCGGGATCAGAGGGCCCGAAAACACCGGAATAAACACTCAGGGACATACCTGCAAGGAGTCTCGGATGCTTCCAAGAGGATGGAGCATTGTCCAAGGAGAAAAATCATCTCGGGTATCTTCCTTGGAGGAGTCTGGGGTTGCTACCCGGGTTTACAGGGACCCAAACCACAGGAAAAATGTCTGCGGGAGACGCCTGGGAGGAATCTCAGATGCATCCCAGAAGATGGAGCATTGTCCAAGGAGAAAAATCATCTCGGGTATCTTCCCTGGAGGAGTCTGTGGTTGCTACCCGGGATTACAGGGACCCAAACCACAGGAAAAATGTCTGTGGGAGATGCCTGGGAGGAATCTCATATGCATCCCAGAAGATGGAGCTTTGTCCCAGGAGAAAAATCATCTCGGGTATCTTCCCTGGAGGAGTCTGGGGTTGCTACCCGGGATTACAGGGACCCAAACCACAGGAAAAATGTCTGCGGGAGACGCCTGGGAGGAATCTCAGATGCATCCCAGAAGATGGAGCATTCTCCAAGGAGAGAAATCATCTCGGGTATCTTCCCTGGAGGAGTCTGGGGTTGCTACCCGGGATTACAGGGACCCAAACCACAGGAAAAATGTCTGTGGGAGATGCCTGGGAGGAATCTCATATGCATCCCAGAAGATGGAGCTTTGTCCAAGGAGAAAAATCATCTCGGGTATCTTCCCTGGAGGAGTCTGGGGTTGCTACCCGGGATTACAGGGAGGCAAACCACAGGAAAAATGGCTGCGGGAGATGTCTGGGAGGAATCTCTGATGCATCCCAAAAGATGGAGCATTGTCCAAGGAGAAAAATCATCTCGTGTATCTTCCCTGGAGGAGTCTGGGGTTGCTACCTGGGATGACAGGGCCCAAAAGCACCGGAATAAACACTCAGTGACATACCTGCAAGGAGCCTCGGATGCTTCCCAGAAGATGGAGCATTGTCCAAGGAGAAAAATCATCTCGGGTATCTTCCCTGGAGGAGTCTGGGGTTGCTACCCGGGATCACAGGGCCCAAAAGCACCGGAATAAACACTCAGGGACAAAGCTGCAAGGAGTCTTGGATGCTTCCCAGAGGATGGAGCATTGTCCAAGCAGAAAAATCATCTCGGGTACCTTCCCTGGAGGAGTCTGGGGTTGCTACCCGGGATCACAGAGCCCTAAATCACTGGAGAAAAGTCTGCGGGAGACGCCTGGGAGGAGTTCTGGGTAGATCCCGCAGGACTGACCACGGTAAAGAGAGAAAAATCATATTGGGTGTCTTCCCTGGAGGAGTCTGGGGTTGCTACCTGGGATGACAGAACCAGGAACCGCGAGAAAAAAGACTCAGGGACATAGCTGCGACAAGTCTCGGATGCATCCCAGAGGATGGAGCATTGTCCAAGGAGAAAAATCATCTCGGGTATCTTCCCTGGAGGAGTCTGGGGTTGCTACCCGGGATCACAGGGCCCCAAAACACCGGAATAAACACTCAGGGACAAACCTGCAAGGAGTCTCGGATGCTTCCAAGAGGATGGAGCATTGTCCAAGGAGAAAAATCATCTCGGGTATCTTCCTTGGAGGAGTCTGGGGTTGCTACCCGGGATTACAGGGACCCAAACCACAGGAAAATTGTCTGTGGGAGATGCCTGGGAGGAATCTCATATGCATCCCAGAAGATGGAGCTTTGTCCAAGGAGAAAAATCATCTCGGATATCTTCCCTGGAGGACTCTGGGGTTGCTACCCGGGATTAAAGGGACCAAAACCACAGGAAAAATGTCTGCGGGAGACGCCTGGGAGGAATCTCAGATGCATCCCAGAAGATGGAGCATTGTCCAAGGAGAAAAGTCATCTCGGTTATCTTCCCTAGAGGAGTCTGGGGTTGCTACCCGGGATCACAGGGCCCCAAAACACCGGAGAAAACTCTGCGGGAGACTCCTGGGAGGAGTTCTGGATAGATCCCGCAGTATGGACCACTGTCAAGAGAGAAAAATCATATTGGGTGTCTTCCCTGGAGGAGTCTGGGGTTGCTACCCGGGATCAGAGGGCCCGAAGACACGGGAATAAACACTCAGGGACATACCTGCAAGGAGTCTCGGATGCTTCCCAGAGGATGTAGCATTGTCCAAGGAGAAAAATCATCTCGGGTATCTTCTCTGGAGGAGTCTGGGGTTGCTACCCGGGTTTACAGGGACCCAAACCACAGGAGAAATGTCTGCGTGAGACGCCTGGGAGGAATCTCAGATGCATCCCAGAAGATGGAGCATTGTCCAAGGAGAAAAATCATCTCGGGTATCTTCCCTGGAGGAGTCTGGGGTTGCTACCCGGGATCACAGGGCCCTAAAACACCGGAATAAAAACTCAGGGACATACCTGCAAGGAGTCTCGGATGCTTCCCAGAGGATGGAGCATTGTCCAAGCAGAAAAATTATCTCGGGTATCTTCCTTGGAAGAGTCTGGGGTTGCTACCCGGGATCACAGGGCCCTAAAGCACTGGAGAAAACTCTGCGGGAGACGCCTGGGAGGAATTCTGGGTAGATCCCGCAGGATGGACCACTGTCAAGAGAGAAAAATCATATTGGGTGTCTTCCCTGGAGGAGTCTGGGGTTGCTACCTGGGATGACAGAACCGTAAACCGTAAGAAAAAAGACTCAGGGACATAGCTGCGACAAGTCTCGGATGCTTCCCAGAGCATGGAGCATTGTCCAATGAGAAAAATCATCCCGGATATCTTTCCTGGAGGAGTCTGGGGTTGCTACCCGGGATTAAAGGGACCCAAACCACAGGAAAAATGTCTGTGGGAGACGCCTGGGAGGAATCTCAGATGCATCCCAGAAGATGGAGCATTGTCCAAGGAGAAAAATCATCTCGGGTATCTTCCCTGGAGGAGTCTGGGGTTGCTACCCGGGATCACAGGGCCCCAAAACACCGGAATAAACACTCAGGGACATACCTGCAAGGAGTCTCGGATGCTTCCCAGAGGATGGAGCTTTGTCCAAGGACAAAAATCATCTTGGGTATCTTCCCTGGAGGAGTCTGGGGTTGCCACCCGGGATTACAGGGACCCAAACCACAGGAAAAATGTCTGCGGGAGACGCCTGGGAGGAATCTCAGATGCATCCCAGAAGATGGAGCATTCTCCAAGGAGAGAAATCATCTCGGGTATCTTCCCTGGAGGAGTCTGGGGTTGCTACCCGGGATTACAGGGACCCAAACCACAGGAAAAATGTCTGTGGGAGATGCCTGGGAGGAATCTCATATGCATCCCAGAAGATGGAGCTTTGTCCAAGGAGAAAAATCATCTCGGGTATCTTCCCTGGAGGAGTCTGGGGTTGCTACCCGGGATTACAGGGAGGCAAACCACAGGAAAAATGGCTGCGGGAGATGTCTGGGAGGAATCTCAGATGCATCCCAAAAGATGGAGCGTTGTCCAAGGAGAAAAATCATCTCGTGTATCTTCCCTGGAGGAGTCTGGGGTTGCTACCTGGGATGACAGGGCCCAAAAGCACCGGAATAAACACTCAGTGACATACCTGCAAGGAGCCTCGGATGCTTCCCAGAAGATGGAGCATTGTCCAAGGAGAAAAATCATCTCGGGTATCTTCCCTGGAGGAGTCTGGGGTTGCTACCCGGGTTTACAGGGACCCAAACCACAGGAAAAATGTCTGCGGGAGACGCCTGGGAGGAATCTCAGATGCATCCCAGAAGATGGAGCATTGTCCAAGGAGAAAAATCATCTCGGGTATCTTCCCTGGAGGAGTCTGGGGTTGCTACCCGGGATAACAGGGCCCCAAAACACCGGAGAAAACTCTGCGGGAGACTCCTGGGAGGAGTTCTGGATAGATCCCGCAGTATGGACCACTGTCAAGAGAGAAAAATCATATTGGGTGTCTTCCCTGGAGGAGTCTGGGGTTGCTACCCGGGATCAGAGGGCCCGAAGACACGGGAATAAACACTCAGGGACATACCTGCAAGGAGTCTCGGATGCTTCCAAGAGGATGGAGCATTGTCCAAGGAGAAAAATCATCTCGGGTATCTTCCTTGGAGGAGTCTGGGGTTGCTACCCGGGTTTACAGGGACCCAAACCACAGGAAAAATGTCTGCGGGAGACGCCTGGGAGGAATCTCAGATGCATCCCAGAAGATGGAGCATTGTCCAAGGAGAAAAATCATCTCGGGTATCTTCCCTGGAGGAGTCTGTGGTTGCTACCCGGGATTACAGGGACCCAAACCACAGGAAAAATGTCTGTGGGAGATGCCTGGGAGGAATCTCATATGCATCCCAGAAGATGGAGCTTTGTCCCAGGAGAAAAATCATCTCGGGTATCTTCCCTGGAGGAGTCTGGGGTTGCTACCCGGGATTACAGGGACCCAAACCACAGGAAAAATGTCTGCGGGAGACGCCTGGGAGGAATCTCAGATGCATGCCAGAAGATGGAGCATTCTCCAAGGAGAGAAATCATCTCGGGTATCTTCCCTGGAGGAGTCTGGGGTTGCTACCCGGGATTACAGGGACCCAAACCACAGGAAAAATGTCTGTGGGAGATGCCTGGGAGGAATCTCATATGCATCCCAGAAGATGGAGCTTTGTCCAAGGAGAAAAATCATCTCGGGTATCTTCCCTGGAGGAGTCTGGGGTTGCTACCCGGGATTACAGGGAGGCAAACCACAGGAAAAATGGCTGCGGGAGATGTCTGGGAGGAATCTCAGATGCATCCCAAAAGATGGAGCATTGTCCAAGGAGAAAAATCATCTCGTGTATCTTCCCTGGAGGAGTCTGGGGTTGCTACCTGGGATGACAGGGCCCAAAAGCACCGGAATAAACACTCAGTGACATACCTGCAAGGAGCCTCGGATGCTTCCCAGAAGATGGAGCATTGTCCAAGGAGAAAAATCATCTCGGGTATCTTCCACGGAGGAGTCTGGGGTTGCTACCCGGGATCACAGGGCCCAAAAGCACCGGAATAAACACTCAGTGACAAAGCTGCAAGGAGTCTTGGATGCTTCCCAGAGGATGGAGCATTGTCCAAGCAGAAAAATCATCTCGGGTACCTTCCCTGGAGGAGTCTGGGGTTGCTACCCGGGATCACAGGGCCCTAAAGCACTGGAGAAAACTCTGCGGGAGACGCCTGGGAGGAGTTCTGGGTAGATCCCGCAGGACTGACCACGGTCAAGAGAGAAAAATCATATTGGGTGTCTTCCCTGGAGGAGTCTGGGGTTGCTACCTGGGATGACAGAACCAGGAACCGCGAGAAAAAAGACTCAGGGACATAGCTGCGACAAGTCTCGGATGCATCCCAGAGGATGGAGCATTGTCCAAGGAGAAAAATCATCTCGGGTATCTTCCCTGGCGGAGTCTGGGGTTGCTACCCGGGATCACAGGGCCCAAAACACCGGAATAAACACTCAGGGACAAACCTGCAAGGAGTCTCGGATGCTTCCAAGAGGATGGAGCATTGTCCAAGGAGAAAAATCATCTCGGGTATCTTCCTTGGAGTAGTCTGGGGTTGCTACCCGGGTTTACAGGGACCCAAACCACAGAAAAAATGTCTGCGGGAGACGCCTGGGAGGAATCTCAGATGCATCCCAGAAGATGGAGCATTGTCCAAGGAGAAAAATCATCTCGGGTATCTTCCCTGGAGGAGTCTGGGGTTGCTACCCGGGATTACAGGGACCCAAACCACAGGAAAAATGTCTGTGGGAGATGCCTGGGAGGAATCTCATATGCATCCCAGAAGATGGAGCTTTGTCCAAGGAGAAAAATCATCTCGGGTATCTTCCCTGGAGGAGTCTGGGGTTGCTACCCGGGATTACAGGGAGGCAAACCACAGGAAAAATGGCTGCGGGAGATGTCTGGGAGGAATCTCAGATGCATCCCAAAAGATGGAGCATTGTCCAAGGAGAAAAATCATCCCGTGTATCTTCCCTGGAGGAGTCTGGGGTTGCTACCTGGGATGACAGGGCCCAAAAGCACCGGAATAAACACTCAGTGACATACCTGCAAGGAGCCTCGGATGCTTCCCAGAAGATGGAGCATTGTCCAAGGAGAAAAATCATCTCGGGTATCTTCCACGGAGGAGTCTGGGGTTGCTACCCGGGATCACAGGGCCCAAAAGCACCGGAATAAACACTCAGGGACAAAGCTGCAAGGAGTCTTGGATGCTTCCCAGAGGATGGAGCATTGTCCAAGCAGAAAAATCATCTCGGGTACCTTCCCTGGAGGAGTCTGGGGTTGCTACCCGGGATCACAGGGCCCTAAAGCACTGGAGAAAAGTCTGCGGGAGACGCCTGGGAGGAGTTCTGGGTAGATCCCGCAGGACTGACCACGGTCAAGAGAGAAAAATCATATTGGGTGTCTTCCCTGGAGGAGTCTGGGGTTGCTACCTGGGATGACAGAACCAGGAACCGCGAGAAAAAAGACTCAGGGACATAGCTGCGACAAGTCTCGGATGCATCCCAGAGGATGGAGCATTGTCCAAGGAGAAAAATCATCTCGGGTATCTTCCCTGGCGGAGTCTGGGGTTGCTACCCGGGATCACAGGGCCCAAAACACCGGAATAAACACTCAGGGACAAACCTGCAAGGAGTCTCGGATGCTTCCAAGAGGATGGAGCATTGTCCAAGGAGAAAAATCATCTCGGGTATCTTCCTTGGAGGAGTCTGGGGTTCCTACCCGGGATTACAGGGACCCAAACCACAGGAAAAATGTCTGTGGGAGATGCCTGGGAGGAATCTCATATGCATCCCAGAAGATGGAGCTTTGTCCAAGGAGAAAAATCATCTCGGATATCTTCCCTGGAGGAGTCTGGGGTTGCTACCCGGGATTACAGGGACCAAAACCACAGGAAAAATGTCTGCGGGAGACGCCTGGGAGGAATCTCAGATGCATCCCAGAAGATGGAGCATTGTCCAAGGAGAAAAGTCATCTCGGGTATCTTCCCTAGAGGAGTCTGGGGTTGCTACCCGGGATCACAGGGCCGCAAAACACCGGAGAAAACTCTGCGGGAGACTCCTGGGAGGAGTTCTGGATAGATCCCGCAGGATGGACCACTGTCAAGAGAGAAAAATCATATTGGGTGTCTTCCCTGGAGGAGTCTGGGGTTGCTACCCGGGATCAGAGGGCCCGAAGACACGGGAATAAACACTCAGGGACATACCTGCAAGGAGTCTCGGATGCTTCCCAGAGGATGTAGCATTGTCCAAGGAGAAAAATCATCTCGGGTATCTTCTCTGGAGGAGTCTGGGGTTGCTACCCGGGTTTACAGGGACCCAAACCACAGGAGAAATGTCTGCGTGAGACGCCTGGGAGGAATCTCAGATGCATCCCAGAAGATGGAGCATTGTCCAAGGAGAAAAATCATCTCGGGTATCTTCCCTGGAGGAGTCTGGGGTTGCTACCCGGGCTCACAGGGCCCCAAAACACAGGAATAAAAACTCAGGGACATACCTGCAAGGAGTCTCGGATGCTTCCCAGAGGATGGAGCATTGTCCAAGGAGAAAAATCATCTCGGGTATCTTCCCTGGAGGACTCTGGGGTTGCTACCCGGGTTTACAGGGACCCAAACCACAGGAAAAATGTCTGCTGGAGACGCCTGGGAGGAATCTCAGATGCATCCCAGAAGATGGTGCTTTCTCCCAGCAGAAAAATCATCTCGGGTATCTTCCCTGGAGGAGTCTGGGGTTGCTACCCGGGTTTACAGGGACCCAAACCACAGGAAAAATGTCTGCTGGAGACGCCTGGGAGGAATCTCAGATGCATCCCAGAAGATGGAGCATTGTCCAAGGAGAAAAATCATCTCGGGTATCTTCCCTGGAGGAGTCTGTGGTTGCTACCCGGGATTACAGGGACCCAAACCACAGGAAAAATGTCTGTGGGAGATGCCTGGGAGGAATCTCATATGCATCCCAGAAGATGGAGCTTTGTCCCAGGAGAAAAATCATCTCGGGTATCTTCCCTGGAGGAGTCTGGGGTTGCTACCCGGGATTACAGGGACCCAAACCACAGGAAAAATGGCTGCGGGAGATGTCTGGGAGGAATCTCAGATGCATCCCAAAAGATGGAGCATTGTCCAAGGAGAAAAATCATCTCGTGTATCTTCCCTGGAGGAGTCTGGGGTTGCTACCTGGGATGACAGGGCCCAAAAGCACTGGAATAAACACTCAGTGACATACCTGCAAGGAGCCTCGGATGCTTCCCAGAAGATGGAGCATTGTCCAAGGAGAAAAATCATCTCGGGTATCTTCCACGGAGGAGTCTGGGGTTGCTACCCGGGATCACAGGGCCCAAAAGCACCGGAATAAACACTCAGTGACAAAGCTGCAAGGAGTCTTGGATGCTTCCCAGAGGATGGAGCATTGTCCAAGCAGAAAAATCATCTCGGGTACCTTCCCTGGAGGAGTCTGGGGTTGCTACCCGGGATCACAGGGCCCTAAAGCACTGGAGAAAAGTCTGCGGGAGACGCCTGGGAGGAGTTCTGGGTAGATCCCGCAGGACTGACCACGGTCAAGAGAGAAAAATGATATTGGGTGTCTTCCCTGGAGGAGTCTGGGGTTGCTACCTGGGATGACAGAACCAGGAACCGCGAGTAAAAAGACTCAGGGACATAGCTGCGACAAGTCTCTGATGCATCCCAGAGGATGGAGCATTGTCCAAGGAGAAAAATCATCATGGGTATCTTCCCTGGAGGAGTCTGGGGTTGCTACCCGGGATCACAGGGCCCCAAAACACCGGAATAAACACTCAGGGACATACCTGCAAGGAGTCTCGGATGCTTCCAAGAGGATGGAGCATTGTCCAAGGAGAAAAATCATCTCGGGTATCTTCCTTGGAGGAGTCTGGGGTTGCTACCCGGGATTACAGGGACCCAAACCACAGGAAAAATGTCTGTGGGAGATGCCTGGGAGGAATCTCATATGCATCCCAGAAGATGGAGCTTTGTCCAAGGAGAAAAATCATCTCGGATATCTTCCCTGGAGGAGTCTGGGGTTGCTACCCGGGATTACAGGGACCAAAACCACAGGAAAAATGTCTGCGGGAGATGCCTGGGAGGAATCTCAGATGCATCCCAGAAGATGGAGCATTGTCCAAGGAGAAAAGTCATCTCGGGTATCTTCCCTGGAGGAGTCTGGGGTTGCTACCCGGGATCACAGGGCCCCAAAACACTGGAGAAAACTCTGCGGGAGACTCCTGGGAGGAGTTCTGGATAGATCCCGCAGTATGGACCACTGTCAAGAGAGAAAAATCATATTGGGTGTCTTCCCTGGAGGAGTCTGGGGTTGCTACCCGGGATCAGAGGGCCCGAAAACACGGGAATAAACACTCAGGGACATACCTGCAAGGAGTCTCGGATGCTTCCCAGAAGATGGAGCATTGTCCAAGGAGAAAAATCATCTCGGGTATCTTCCCTGGAGGAGTCTGGGGTTGCTACCCGGGTTTACAGGGACCCAAACCACAGGAGAAATGTCTGCGTGAGACGCCTGGGAGAAATCTCAGATGCATCCCAGAAGATGGAGCATTGTCCAAGGAGAAAAATCATCTCGGGTATCTTCCCTGGAAGAGTCTGGGGTTGCTACCCGGGATCACAGGGCCCCAAAACACCGGAATAAAAACTCAGGGACATACCTGCAAGGAGTCTCGGATGCTTCCCAGAGGATGGAGCATTGTCCAAGCAGAAAAATTATCTCGGGTATCTTCCTTGGAAGAGTCTGGGGTTGCTACCCGGGATCACAGGGCCCTAAAGCACTGGAGAAAACTCTGCAGGAGACGCCTGGGAGGAATTCTGGGTAGATCCCGCAGGATGGACCACTGTCAAGAGAGAAAAATCATATTGGGTGTCTTCCCTGGAGGAGTCTGGGGTTGCTACCTGGGATGACAGAACCGTAAACCGTGAGAAAAAAGACTCAGGGACATAGCTGCGACAAGTCTCGGATGCTTCCCAGAGCATGGAGCATTGTCCAAGGAGAAAAATCATCCCGGATATCTTTCCTGGAGGAGTCTGGGGTTGCTACCCGGGATTAAAGGGACCCAAACCACAGGAAAAATGTCTGCGGGAGACGCCTGGGAGGAATCTCAGATGCATCCCAGAAGATGGAGCATTGTCCAAGGAGAAAAATCATCTCGGGTATCTTCCCTGGAGGAGTCTGGGGTTGCTACCCGGGATCACAGGGCCCCAAAACACCGGAATAAACACTCAGGGACATACCTGCAAGGAGTCTCGGATGCTTCCCAGAGGATGGAGCTTTGTCCAAGGACAAAAATCATCTCGGGTATCTTCCCTGGAGGAGTCTGGGGTTGCCACCCGGGATTACAGGGACCCAAACCACAGGAAAAATGTCTGCGGGAGACGCCTGGGAGGAATCTCAGATGCATCCCAGAAGATGGAGCATTGTCCAAGGAAAAAAATCATCTCGGGTATCTTCCCTGGAGGAGTCTGGGGTTGCTACCCGGGATCACAGGGCCCCAAAACACCGGAATAAACACTCAGGGACATACCTGCAAGGAGTCTCGGATGCTTCCCAGAGGATGTAGCATTGTCCAAGGAGAAAAATCATCTCGGGTATCTTCCCTGGAGGAGTCTGGGGTGGCTACCCGGGATTACAGGGACCCAAACCACAGGAAAAATGTCTGTGGGAGATGCCTGGGTGGAATCTCATATGCATCCCAGAAGATGGAGCTTTGTCCCAGGAGAAAAATCATCTCGGGTATCTTCCCTGGAGGAGTCTGGGGTTGCTACCCGGGATCACAGGGCCCGAAAACACAGGAATAAAGACTCAGGGACATACCTACAAGGAGTCTCGGTTGCTTCCCAGAGGATGGAGCATTGTCCAAGCAGAAAAATCATCTTGGGTATCTTCCCTGGAGGAATCTGGGGTTGCTACCCGGGATTACAGGGACCCAAACCACCGGAATAAAGACTCAGGGACATACCTGCAAGGAGTCTCGGATGTTTCCCAGAGGATGGAGCATTGTCCAAGGAGAAAAATCATCTCGGGTATCTTCCCTGGAGGAGTCTGGGGTTGCTACCCGGGATTACAGGAACCCAAACCACCGGAATAAAGACTCAGGGATATACCTGCTAGGAGTCTCGGATGCTTCCCAGAGGATGGACCATTGTCCAAAGAGAAAAATCATCTCGGGTATCTTCCCTGGAGGAGTCTGGGGTTGCTACCCGGGATTACAGGGACCCAAACCACAGGAAAAATGTCTGTGGGAGATGCCTGGGAGGAATCTCAGATGCATCCCAGAAGATGGAGCTTTGTCCCAGGAGAAAAATTACATTGGGTATCTTCCCTGGAGGAGTCTGGGGTTGCTACCCGGGATTACAGGGAACCAAACCACAGGAAAAATGTCTGTGGGAGATGCCTGGGAGGAATCTCAGATGCATCCCAGAAGATGGAGCATTGTCCAAGGAGAAAAGTCATCTCGGGTATCTTCCCTGGAGGAGTCTGGGGTTGCTACCCGGGATCACAGGGCCCCAAAACACTGGAGAAAACTCTGCGGGAGACTCCTGGGAGGAGTTCTGGATAGATCCCGCAGTATGGACCACTGTCAAGAGAGAAAAATCATATTGGGTGTCTTCCCTGGAGGAGTCTGGGGTTGCTACCCGGGATCAGAGGGCCCGAAAACACGGGAATAAACACTCAGGGACATACCTGCAAGGAGTCTCGGATGCTTCCCAGAGGATGTAGCATTGTCCAAGGAGAAAAATCATCTCGGGTATCTTCCCTGGAGGAGTCTGGGGTTGCTACCCGGGATCACAGGGACCCAAACCACAGGAGAAATGTCTGCGTGAGACGCCTGGGAGAAATCTCAGATGCATCCCAGAAGATGGAGCATTGTCCAAGGAGAAAAATCATCTCGGGTATCTTCCCTGGAAGAGTCTGGGGTTGCTACCCGGGATCACAGGGCCCCAAAACACCGGAATAAAAACTCAGGGACATACCTGCAAGGAGTCTCGGATGCTTCCCAGAGGATGGAGCATTGTCCAAGCAGAAAAATTATCTCGGGTATCTTCCTTGGAAGAGTCTGGGGTTGCTACCCGGGATCACAGGGCCCTAAAGCACTGGAGAAAACTCTGCAGGAGACGCCTGGGAGGAATTCTGGGTAGATCCCGCAGGATGGACCACTGTCAAGAGAGAAAAATCATATTGGGTGTCTTCCCTGGAGGAGTCTGGGGTTGCTACCTGGGATGACAGAACCGTAAACCGTGAGAAAAAAGACTCAGGGACATAGCTGCGACAAGTCTCGGATGCTTCCCAGAGCATGGAGCATTGTCCAAGGAGAAAAATCATCCCGGATATCTTTCCTGGAGGAGTCTGGGGTTGCTACCCGGGATTAAAGGGACCCAAACCACAGGAAAAATGTCTGCGGGAGACGCCTGGGAGGAATCTCAGATGCATCCCAGAAGATGGAGCATTGTCCAAGGAGAAAAATCATCTCGGGTATCTTCCCTGGAGGAGTCTGGGGTTGCTACCCGGGATCACAGGGCCCCAAAACACCGGAATAAACACTCAGGGACATACCTGCAAGGAGTCTCGGATGCTTCCCAGAGGATGGAGCTTTGTCCAAGGACAAAAATCATCTCGGGTATCTTCCCTGGAGGAGTCTGGGGTTGCCACCCGGGATTACAGGGACCCAAACCACAGGAAAAATGTCTGCGGGAGATGCCTGGGTGGAATCTCATATGCATCCCAGAAGATGGAGCTTTGTCCCAGGAGAAAAATCATCTCGGGTATCTTCCCTGGAGGAGTCTGGGGTGGCTACCCGGGATTACAGGGACCCAAACCACAGGAAAAATGTCTGTGGGAGATGCCTGGGTGGAATCTCATATGCATCCCAGAAGATGGAGCTTTGTCCCAGGAGAAAAATCATCTCGGGTATCTTCCCTGGAGGAGTCTGGGGTTGCTACCCGGGATCACAGGGCCCGAAAACACAGGAATAAAGACTCAGGGACATACCTACAAGGAGTCTCGGTTGCTTCCCAGAGGATGGAGCATTGTCCAAGCAGAAAAATCATCTTGGGTATCTTCCCTGGAGGAATCTGGGGTTGCTACCCGGGATTACAGGGACCCAAACCACCGGAATAAAGACTCAGGGACATACCTGCAAGGAGTCTCGGATGTTTCCCAGAGGATGGAGCATTGTCCAAGGAGAAAAATCATCTCGGGTATCTTCCCTGGAGGAGTCTGGGGTTGCTACCCGGGATTACAGGAACCCAAACCACCGGAATAAAGACTCAGGGATATACCTGCTAGGAGTCTCGGATGCTTCCCAGAGGATGGACCATTGTCCAAAGAGAAAAATCATCTCGGGTATCTTCCCTGGAGGAGTCTGGGGTTGCTACCCGGGATTACAGGGACCCAAACCACAGGAAAAATGTCTGTGGGAGATGCCTGGGAGGAATCTCAGATGCATCCCAGAAGATGGAGCTTTGTCCCAGGAAAAAAATCATCTCGGGTATCTTCCCTGGAGGAGTCTGGGGTTGCTACCCGGGATTACAGGGAACCAAACCACAGGAAAAATGTCTGTGGGAGATGCCTGGGAGGAATCTCATATGCATCCCAGAAGATGGAGCATTGTCCAAGGAGAAAAGTCATCTCGGGTATCTTCCCTGGAGGAGTCTGGGGTTGCTACCCGGGATCACAGGGCCCCAAAACACCGCAGAAAACTCTGCGGGAGACTCCTGGGAGGAGTTCTGGATAGATCCCGCAGTATGGACCACTGTCAAGAGAGAAAAATCATATTGGGTGTCTTCCCTTGACGAGTCTGGGGTTGCTACCTGGGATGACAGAACCATAAACCGTGAGAAAAAAGACTCAGGGACATAGCTGCGACAAGTCTCGGATGCATCCCAGAGCATGGAGCATTGTCCAAGGAGAAAAATCATCTCGGGTATCTTCCCTGGAGGAGTCTGGGGTTGCTACCCGGGATTACAGGGACCCAAACCACAGGAAAAATGTCTGTGGGAGATGCCTGGGAGGAATCTCATATGCATCCCAGAAGATGGAGCTTTGTCCCAGGAGAAAAATCATCTCGGGTATCTTCCCTGGAGGAGTCTGGGGTTGCTACCCGGGATTACAGGGACCCAAACCACAGGAAAAATGTCTGCGGGAGACGCCTGGGAGGAATCTCAGATGCATCCCAGAAGATGGAGCATTCTCCAAGGAGAGAAATCATCTCGGGTATCTTCCCTGGAGGAGTCTGGGGTTGCTACCCGGGATTACAGGGACCCAAACCACAGGAAAAATGTCTGTGGGAGATGCCTGGGAGGAATCTCAGATGCATCCCAGAAGATGGAGCTTTGTCCAAGGAGAAAAATCATCTCGGGTATCTTCCCTGGAGGAGTCTGGGGTTGCTACCCGGGATTACAGGGAGGCAAACCACAGGAAAAATGGCTGCGGGAGATGTCTGGGAGGAATCTCAGATGCATCCCAGAAGATGGAGCATTGTCCAAGGAGAAAAATCATCTCGTGTATCTTCCCTGGAGGAGTCTGGGGTTGCTACCTGGGATGACAGGGCCCAAAAGCACCGGAATAAACACTCAGTGACATACCTGCAAGGAGCCTCGGATGCTTCCCAGAAGATGGAGCATTGTCCAAGGAGAAAAATCATCTCGGGTATCTTCCACGGAGGAGTCTGGGGTTGCTACCCGGGATCACAGGGCCCAAAAGCACCGGAATAAACACTCAGTGACAAAGCTGCAAGGAGTCTTGGATGCTTCCCAGAGGATGGAGCATTGTCCAAGCAGAAAAATCATCTCGGGTACCTTCCCTGGAGGAGTCTGGGGTTGCTACCCGGGATCACAGGGCCCTAAAGCACTGGAGAAAAGTCTGCGGGAGACGCCTGGGAGGAGTTCTGGGTAGATCCCGCAGGACTGACCACGGTCAAGAGAGAAAAATCATATTGGGTGTCTTCCCTGGAGGAGTCTGGGGTTGCTACCTGGGATGACAGAACCAGGAACCGCGAGAAAAAAGACTCAGGGACATAGCTGCGACAAGTCTCGGATGCATCCCAGAGGATGGAGCATTGTCCAAGGAGAAAAATCATCTCGGGTATCTTCCCTGGCGGAGTCTGGGGTTGCTACCCGGGATCACAGGGCCCAAAACACCGGAATAAACACTCAGGGACAAACCTGCAAGGAGTCTCGGATGCTTCCAAGAGGATGGAGCATTGTCCAAGGAGAAAAATCATCTCGGGTATCTTCCTTGGAGGAGTCTGGGGTTCCTACCCGGGATTACAGGGACCCAAACCACAGGAAAAATGTCTGTGGGAGATGCCTGGGAGGAATCTCATATGCATCCCAGAAGATGGAGCTTTGTCCAAGGAGAAAAATCATCTCGGATATCTTCCCTGGAGGAGTCTGGGGTTGCTACCCGGGATTAAAGGGACCAAAACCACAGGAAAAATGTCTGCGGGAGACGCCTGGGAGGAATCTCAGATGCATCCCAGAAGATGGAGCATTGTCCAAGGAGAAAAGTCATCTCGGGTATCTTCCCTAGAGGAGTCTGGGGTTGCTACCCGGGATCACAGGGCCGCAAAACACCGGAGAAAACTCTGCGGGAGACTCCTGGGAGGAGTTCTGGATAGATCCCGCAGTATGGACCACTGTCAAGAGAGAAAAATCATATTGGGTGTCTTCCCTGGAGGAGTCTGGGGTTGCTACCCGGGATCAGAGGGCCCGAAGACACGGGAATAAACACTCAGGGACATACCTGCAAGGAGTCTCGGATGCTTCCCAGAGGATGTAGCATTGTCCAAGGAGAAAAATCATCTCGGGTATCTTCTCTGGAGGAGTCTGGGGTTGCTACCCGGGTTTACAGGGACCCAAACCACAGGAGAAATGTCTGCGGGAGACGCCTGGGAGGAATCTCAGATGCATCCCAGAAGATGGAGCATTGTCCAAGGAGAAAAATCATCTCGGGTATCTTCCCTGGAGGAGTCTGGGGTTGCTACCCGGGCTCACAGGGCCCCAAAACACAGGAATAAAAACTCAGGGACATACCTGCAAGGAGTCTCGGATGCTTCCCAGAGGATGGAGCATTGTCCAAGGAGAAAAATCATCTCGGGTATCTTCCCTGGAGGACTCTGGGGTTGCTACCCGGGTTTACAGGGACCCAAACCACAGGAAAAATGTCTGCGGGAGACGCCTGGGAGGAATCCCAGATGCATCCCAGAAGATGGAGCATTGTCCAAGTAGAAGAATCATCTCGAGTATCTTCCCTGGAGGAGTCTGGGGTTGCTACCCGGGATCACAGGGCCCCAAAACACCGGAGAAAACTCTGCGGGAGACTCCTGGGAGGAGTTCTGGATAGATCCCGCAGTATGGACCACTGTCAAGAGAGAAAAATCATATTGGGTGTCTTCCCTGGAGGAGTCTGGGGTTGCTACCCGGGATCAGAGGGCCCGAAAACACCGGAATAAACACTCAGGGACATACCTGCAAGGAGTCTCGGATGCTTCCAAGAGGATGGAGCATTGTCCAAGGAAAAAAATCATCTCGGGTATCTTCCCTGGAGGAGTCTGGGGTTGCTACCCGGGATCACAGGGCCCCAAAACACCGGAATAAACACTCAGGGACATACCTGCAAGGAGTCTCGGATGCTTCCCAGAGGATGTAGCATTGTCCAAGGAGAAAAATCATCTCGGGTATCTTCCCTGGAGGAGTCTGGGGTGGCTACCCGGGATTACAGGGACCCAAACCACAGGAAAAATGTCTGTGGGAGATGCCTGGGTGGAATCTCATATGCATCCCAGAAGATGGAGCTTTGTCCCAGGAGAAAAATCATCTCGGGTATCTTCCCTGGAGGAGTCTGGGGTTGCTACCCGGGATCACAGGGCCCGAAAACACAGGAATAAAGACTCAGGGACATACCTACAAGGAGTCTCGGTTGCTTCCCAGAGGATGGAGCATTGTCCAAGCAGAAAAATCATCTTGGGTATCTTCCCTGGAGGAATCTGGGGTTGCTACCCGGGATTACAGGGACCCAAACCACCGGAATAAAGACTCAGGGACATACCTGCAAGGAGTCTCGGATGTTTCCCAGAGGATGGAGCATTGTCCAAGGAGAAAAATCATCTCGGGTATCTTCCCTGGAGGAGTCTGGGGTTGCTACCCGGGATTACAGGGAGGCAAACCACAGGAAAAATGGCTGCGGGAGATGTCTGGGAGGAATCTCAGATGCATCCCAAAAGATGGAGCATTGTCCAAGGAGAAAAATCATCTCGTGTATCTTCCCTGGAGGAGTCTGGGGTTGCTACCTGGGATGACAGGGCCCAAAAGCACCGGAATAAACACTCAGTGACATACCTGCAAGGAGCCTCGGATGCTTCCCAGAAGATGGAGCATTGTCCAAGGAGAAAAATCATCTCGGGTATCTTCCACGGAGGAGTCTGGGGTTGCTACCCGGGATCACAGGGCCCAAAAGCACCGGAATAAACACTCAGTGACAAAGCTGCAAGGAGTCTTGGATGCTTCCCAGAGGATGGAGCATTGTCCAAGCAGAAAAATCATCTCGGGTACCTTCCCTGGAGGAGTCTGGGGTTGCTACCCGGGATCACAGGGCCCTAAAGCACTGGAGAAAAGTCTGCGGGAGACGCCTGGGAGGAGTTCTGGGTAGATCCCGCAGGACTGACCACGGTCAAGAGAGAAAAATGATATTGGGTGTCTTCCCTGGAGGAGTCTGGGGTTGCTACCTGGGATGACAGAACCAGGAACCGCGAGTAAAAAGACTCAGGGACATAGCTGCGACAAGTCTCTGATGCATCCCAGAGGATGGAGCATTGTCCAAGGAGAAAAATCATCATGGGTATCTTCCCTGGAGGAGTCTGGGGTTGCTACCCGGGATCACAGGGCCCCAAAACACCGGAATAAACACTCAGGGACATACCTGCAAGGAGTCTCGGATGCTTCCCAGAGGATGGAGCTTTGTCCAAGGACAAAAATCATCTTGGGTATCTTCCCTGGAGGAGTCTGGGGTTGCCACCCGGGTTTACAGGGACCCAAACCACAGGAAAAATGTCTGTGGGAGATGCCTGGGAGGAATCTCATATGCATCCCTCAAGATGGAGCTTTGTCCCAGGAGAAAAATTACATTGGGTATCTTCCCTGGAGGAGTCTGGGGTTGCTACCCGGGATTACAGGGACCCAAACCACAGGAAAAATGTTTGCGGGAGACGCCTGGGAGGAATCTCAGATGCATCCCAGAAGATGGAGCATTGTCCAAGGAGAAAAGTCATCTCGGGTATCTTCCCTGGAGGAGTCTGGGGTTGCTACCTGGGATCACAGGGCCCCAAAACACTGGAGAAAACTCTGCGGGAGACTCCTGGGAGGAGTTCTGGATAGATCCCGCAGTATGGACCACTGTCAAGAGAGAAAAATCATATTGGGTGTCTTCCCTGGAGGAGTCTGTGGTTGCTACCCGGGATCAGAGGACCCGAAAACACGGGAATAAACACTCAGGGACATACCTGCAAGGAGTCTCGGATGCTTCCCAGAGGATGTAGCATTGTCCAAGGAGAAAAATCATCTCGGGTATCTTCCCTGGAGGAGTCTGGGGTTGCTACCCGGGTTTACAGGGACCCAAACCACAGGAGAAATGTCTGCGTGAGACGCCTGGGAGAAATCTCAGATGCATCCCAGAAGATGGAGCATTGTCCAAGGAGAAAAATCATCTCGGGTATCTTCCCTGGAAGAGTCTGGGGTTGCTACCCGGGATCACAGGGCCCCAAAACACCGGAATAAAAACTCAGGGACATACCTGCAAGGAGTCTCGGATGCTTCCCAGAGGATGGAGCATTGTCCAAGCAGAAAAATTATCTCGGGTATCTTCCTTGGAAGAGTCTGGGGTTGCTACCCGGGATCACAGGGCCCCAAAACACCGGAATAAACACTCAGGGACATACCTGCAAGGAGTCTCGGATGCTTCTCAGAGGATGTAGCATTGTCCAAGGAGAAAAATCATCTCGGGTATCTTCCCTGGAGGAGTCTGGGGTTGCTACCCGGGATTAAAGGGACCCAAACCACAGGAAAAATGTCTGCGGGAGACGCCTGGGTGGAATCTCATATGCATCCCAGAAGATGGAGCTTTGTCCCAGGAGAAAAATCATCTCGGGTATCTTCCCTGGAGGAGTCTGGGGTTGCTACCCGGGATCACAGGGCCCCAAAACACCGGAATAAACACTCAGGGACATACCTGCAAGGAGTCTCGGATGCTTCCCAGAGGATGGAGCTTTGTCCAAGGACAAAAATCATCTCGGGTATCTTCCCTGGAGGAGTCTGGGGTTGCCACCCGGGATTACAGGGACCCAAACCACAGGAAAAATGTCTGCGGGAGACGCCTGGGAGGAATCTCAGATGCATCCCAGAAGATGGAGCATTGTCCAAGGAAAAAAATCATCTCGGGTATCTTCCCTGGAGGAGTCTGGGGTTGCTACCCGGGATCACAGGGCCCCAAAACACCGGAATAAACACTCAGGGACATACCTACAAGGAGTCTCGGTTGCTTCACAGAGGATGGAGCATTGTCCAAGCAGAAAAATCATCTTGGGTATCTTCCCTGGAGGAATCTGGGGTTGCTACCCGGGATTACAGGGACCCAAACCACCGGAATAAAGACTCAGGGACATACCTGCAAGGAGTCTCGGATGTTTCCCAGAGGATGGAGCATTGTCCAAGGAGAAAAATCATCTCGGGTATCTTCCACGGAGGAGTCTGGGGTTGCTACCCGGGATTACAGGGACCCAAACCACAGGAAAAATGGCTGCGGGAGATGTCTGG
Organism: Vanellus vanellus; assembly: GCF_965231255.1. Classification (NCBI taxonomy): domain Eukaryota; kingdom Metazoa; phylum Chordata; class Aves; order Charadriiformes; family Charadriidae; genus Vanellus; species Vanellus vanellus. Next base: position 834,044 of record NW_028127572.1, read on the forward strand.
GAGGAATCTCAGATGCATCCCAAAAGATGGAGCATTGTCCAGGGAGAAAAATCATCTCGTGTATCTTCCCTGGAGGAGTCTGGGGTTGCTACCTGGGATGACAGGGCCCAAAAGCACCGGAATAAACACTCAGGGACAAAGCTGCAAGGAGTCTTGGATGCTTCCCAGAGGATGGAGCATTGTCCAAGGAGAAAAATCATCTCGGGTATCTTCCACGGAGGAGTCTGGGGTTGCTACCCGGGATCACAGGGCCCAAAAGCACCGGAATAAACACTCAGGGACAAAGCTGCAAGGAGTCTTGGATGCTTCCCAGAGGATGGAGCATTGTCCAAGCAGAAAAATCATCTCGGGTACCTTCCCTGGAGGAGTCTGGGGTTGCTACCCGGGATCACAGGGCCCTAAAGCACTGGAGAAAACTCTGCGGGAGACGCCTGGGAGGAGTTCTGGGTAGATCCCGCAGGACTGACCACGGTCAAGAGAGAAAAATCATATTGGGTGTCTTCCCTGGAGGAGTCTGGGGTTACTACCTGGGATGACAGAACCAGGAACCGCGAGAAAAAAGACTCAGGGACATAGCTGCGACAAGTCTCGGATGCATCCCAGAGGATGGAGCATTGTCCAAGGAGAAAAATCATCTCGGGTATCTTCCCTGGAGGAGTCTGGGGTTGCTACCCGGGATCACAGGGCCCCAAAACACCGGAATAAACACTCAGGGACAAACCTGCAAGGAGTCTCGGATGCTTCCAAGAGGATGGAGCATTGTCCAAGGAGAAAAATCATCTCGGGTATCTTCCTTGGAGGAGTCTGGGGTTGCTACCCGGGATTACAGGGACCCAAACCACAGGAAAAATGTCTGTGGGAGATGCCTGGGAGGAATCTCATATGCATCCCAGAAGATGGAGCTTTGTCCAAGGAGAAAAATCATCTCGGATATCTTCCCTGGAGGAGTCTGGGGTTGCTACCCGGGATTAAAGGGACCAAAACCACAGGAAAAATGTCTGCGGGAGACGCCTGGGAGGAATCTCAGATGCATCCCAGAAGATGGAGCATTGTCCAAGGAGAAAAGTCATCTCGGGTATCTTCCCTAGAGGAGTCTGGGGTTGCTACCCGGGATCACAGGGCCGCAAAACACCGGAGAAAACTCTGCGGGAGACTCCTGGGAGGAGTTCTGGATAGATCCCGCAGTATGGACCACTGTCAAGAGAGAAAAATCATATTGGGTGTCTTCCCTGGAGGAGTCTGGGGTTGCTACCCGGGATCAGAGGGCCCGAAGACACGGGAATAAACACTCAGGGACATACCTGCAAGGAGTCTCGGATGCTTCCCAGAGGATGTAGCATTGTCCAAGGAGAAAAATCATCTCGGGTATCTTCTCTGGAGGAGTCTGGGGTTGCTACCCGGGTTTACAGGGACCCAAACCACAAGAGAAATGTCTGCGTGAGACGCCTGGGAGGAATCTCAGATGCATCCCAGAAGATGGAGCATTGTCCAAGGAGAAAAATCATCTCGGGTATCTTCCCTGGAGGAGTCTGGGGTTGCTACCCGGGATCACAGGGCCCCAAAACACCGGAATAAAAACTCAGGGACATACCTGCAAGGAGTCTCGGATGCTTCCCAGAGGATGGAACATTGTCCAAGCAGAAAAATTATCTCGGGTATCTTCCTTGGAAGAGTCTGGGGTTGCTACCCGGGATCACAGGGCCCTAAAGCACTGGAGAAAACTCTGCGGGAGACGCCTGGGAGGAATTCTGGGTAGATCCCGCAGGATGGACCACTGTCAAGAGAGAAAAATCATATTGGATGTCTTCCCTGGAGGACTCTGGGGTTGCTACCTGGGATGACAGAACCGTAAACCGTGAGAAAAAAGACTCAGGGATCAGAGGGCCCGAAGACACGGGAATAAACACTCAGGGACATACCTGCAAGGAGTCTCGGATGCTTCCCAGAGGATGTAGCATTGTCCAAGGAGAAAAATCATCTCGGGTATCTTCTCTGGAGGAGTCTGGGGTTGCTACCCGGGATTACAGGGACCCAAACCACAGGAAAAATGTCTGTGGGATATGCCTGGGTGGAATCTCATATGCATCCCAGAAGATGGAGCATTGTCCCAGGAGAAAAATCATCTCGGGTATCTTCCCTGGAGGAGTCTGGGGTTGCTACCCGGGATTACAGGGATGCAAACCACCGGAATAAAGACTCAGGGACATACCTACAAGGAGTCTCGGTTGGTTCCCAGAGGATGGAGCATTGTCCAAGCAGAAAAATCATCTTGGGTATCTTCCCTGGAGGAATCTGGGGTTGCTACACGGGATTACAGGGACCCAAACCACCGGAATAAAGACTCAGGGACATACCTGCAAGGAGTCTCAGATGTTTCCCAGAGGATGGAGCATTGTCCAAGGAGAAAAATCATCTCGGGTATCTTCCCTGGAGGAGTCTGGGGTTGCTACCCGGGATTACAGGAACCCAAACCACCGGAATAAAGACTCAGGGATATACCTGCAAGGAGTCTCGGATGCTTCCCAGAGGATGGACCATTGTCCAAGGAGAAAAATCATCTCGGGTATCTTCCCTGGAGGAGTCTGGGGTTGCTACCCGGGATCACAGGGCGCTAAAACACCGGAATAAAGACTCAGAGACATACCTGCAAGGAGTCTCGGATGCTTCCCAGAGGATGGAGCATTGTCCAAGCAGAAAAATTATCTCGGGTATCTTCCCTAGAGGAGTCTGGGCTTGCTAGCCGGGATCACAGGGCCATAAAGCACTGGAGAAAACCCTGCGGGAGACGCCTGGGAGGAGTTCTGGGTAGATCCCGCAGGATGGACCACTGTCAAGAGAGAAAAATCATATTGGGTGTCTTCCCTGGAGGAGTCTGGGGTTGCTACCTGGGATGACAGAACCATGAACCGCGAGAAAAAAGACTCAGGGACACAGCTGCGACAAGTCTCGGATGCATCCCAGAGGATGGAGCATTGTCCAAAGAGAAAAATCATCTCGGGTATCTTCCCTGGAGGAGTCTGGGGTTGCTACCCGGGAATACAGGGAGGCAAACCACAGGAAAAATGGCTGCGGGAGACGCCTGGGAGGAATCTCAGATGCATCCCAGAAGATGGAGCATTCTCCAAGGAGAGAAATCATCTCGGGTATCTTCCCTGGAGGAGTCTGGGGTTGCTACCTGGGATGACAGGGCCCAAAAGCACCGGAATAAACACTCAGTGACATACCTGCAAGGAGCCTCAGATGCTTCCCAGAGGATGGAGCATTGTCCAAGGAGAAAAATCATCTCGGGTATCTTCCACGGAGGAGTCTGGGGTTGCTACCCGGGATCACAGGGCCCAAAAGCACCGGAATAAACACTCAGGGACAAAGCTGCAAGGAGTCTTGGATGCTTCCCAGAGGATGGAGCATTGTCCAAGCAGAAAAATCATCTCGGGTACCTTCCCTGGAGGAGTCTGGGGTTGCTACCCGGGATCACAGGGCCCTAAAGCACTGGAGAAAACTCTGCGGGAGACGCCTGGGAGGAGTTCTGGGTAGATCCCGCAGGACTGACCACGGTCAAGAGAGAAAAATGATATTGGGTGTCTTCCCTGGAGGAGTCTGGGGTTGCTACCTGGGATGACAGAACCAGGAACCGCGAGAAAAAAGACTCAGGGACATAGCTGCGACAAGTCTCGGATGCATCCCAGAGGATGGAGCATTGTCCAAGGAGAAAAATCATCTCGGGTATCTTCCCTGGAGAAGTCTGGGGTTGCTACCCAGGATTACAGGGACCCAAACCACAGGAAAAATGTCTGTGGGAGATGCCTGGGAGGAATCTCATATGCATCCCAGAAGATGGAGCTTTGTCCACGGAGAAAAATCATCTCGGCTATCTTCCCTGGAGGAGTCTGGGGTTGCTACCCGGGATCACAGGGCCCCAAAACACCGGAAGAAACACTCAGGGACATACCTGCAAGGAGTCTCGGATGCTTCCCAGAGGATGTAGCATTTTCCAAGGAGAAAAATCATCTCGGGTATCTTCCCTGGAGGAGTCTGGGGTTGCTACCCGGGTTTACAGGGACCCAAACCACAGGAAAAATGTCTGCGGGAGACGCCTGGGAGGAATCTCAGATGCATCCCAGAAGATGGAGCATTGTCCAAGGAGAAAAATCATCTCGGGTATCTTCCTTGGAGGAGTCTGGGGTTGCTACCCGGGATTACAGGGACCCAAACCACAGGAAAAATGTCTGTGGGAGATGCCTGGGAGGAATCTCATATGCATCCCAGAAGATGGAGCTTTGTCCAAGGAGAAAAATCATCTCGGATATCTTCCCTGGAGGAGTCTGGGGTTGCTACCCGGGATTACAGGGACCAAAACCACAGGAAAAATGTCTGTGGGAGACGCCTGGGAGGAATCTCAGATGCATCCCAGAAGATGGAGCATTGTCCAAGGAGAAAAGTCATCTCGGGTATCTTCCCTGGAGGAGTCTGGGGTTGCTACCCGGGATCACAGGGCCCCAAAACACTGGAGAAAACTCTGCGGGAGACTCCTGGGAGGAGTTCTGGATAGATCCCGCAGGATGGACCACTGTCAAGAGAGAAAAATCATATTGGGTGTCTTCCCTGGAGGAGTCTGTGGTTGCTACCCGGGATCAGAGGGCCCGAAAACACGGGAATAAACACTCAGGGACATACCTGCAAGGAGTCTCGGATGCTTCCCAGAGGATGTAGCATTGTCCAAGGAGAAAAATCATCTCGGGTATCTTCCCTGGAGGAGTCTGGGGTTGCTACCCGGGATCACAGGGACCCAAACCACAGGAGAAATGTCTGCGTGAGACGCCTGGGAGAAATCTCAGATGCATCCCAGAAGATGGAGCATTGTCCAAGGAGAAAAATCATCTCGGGTATCTTCCCTGGAAGAGTCTGGGGTTGCTACCCGGGATCACAGGGCCCCAAAACACCGGAATAAAAACTCAGGGACATACCTGCAAGGAGTCTCGGATGCTTCCCAGAGGATGGAGCATTGTCCAAGCAGAAAAATTATCTCGGGTATCTTCCTTGGAAGAGTCTGGGGTTGCTACCCGGGATCACAGGGCCCTAAAGCACTGGAGAAAACTCTGCGGGAGACGCCTGGGAGGAATTCTGGGTAGATCCCGCAGGATGGACCACTGTCAAGAGAGAAAAATCATATTGGGTGTCTTCCCTGGAGGAGTCTGGGGTTGCTACCTGGGATGACAGAACTGTAAACCGTGAGAAAAAAGACTCAGGGACATAGCTGCGACAAGTCTCGGATGCTTCCCAGAGCATGGAGCATTGTCCAAGGAGAAAAATCATCCCGGATATCTTTCCTGGAGGAGTCTGGGGTTGCTACCCGGGATTAAAGGGACCCAAACCACAGGAAAAATGTCTGCGGGAGACGCCTGGGAGGAATCTCAGATGCATCCCAGAAGATGGAGCATTGTCCAAGGAGAAAAATCATCTCGGGTATCTTCCCTGGAGGAGTCTGGGGTTGCTACCCGGGATCACAGGGCCCCAAAACACTGGAGAAAACTCTGCGGGAGACTCCTGGGAGGAGTTCTGGATAGATCCCGCAGTATGGACCACTGTCAAGAGAGAAAAATCATATTGGGTGTCTTCCCTGGAGGAGTCTGTAGTTGCTACCCGGGATCAGAGGGCCCGAAAACACGGGAATAAACACTCAGGGACATACCTGCAAGGAGTCTCGGATGCTTCCCAGAGGATGTAGCATTGTCCAAGGAGAAAAATCATCTCGGGTATCTTCCCTGGAGGAGTCTGGGGTTGCTACCCGGGATCACAGGGACCCAAACCACAGGAGAAATGTCTGCGTGAGACGCCTGGGAGAAATCTCAGATGCATCCCAGAAGATGGAGCATTGTCCAAGGAGAAAAATCATCTCGGGTATCTTCCCTGGAAGAGTCTGGGGTTGCTACCCGGGATCACAGGGCCCCAAAACACCGGAATAAAAACTCAGGGACATACCTGCAAGGAGTCTCGGATGCTTCCCAGAGGATGGAGCATTGTCCAAGCAGAAAAATTATCTCGGGTATCTTCCTTGGAAGAGTCTGGGGTTGCTACCCGGGATCACAGGGCCCTAAAGCACTGGAGAAAACTCTGCGGGAGACGCCTGGGAGGAATTCTGGGTAGATCCCGCAGGATGGACCACTGTCAAGAGAGAAAAATCATATTGGGTGTCTTCCCTGGAGGAGTCTGGGGTTGCTACCTGGGATGACAGAACCGTAAACCGTGAGAAAAAAGACTCAGGGACATAGCTGCGACAAGTCTCGGATGCTTCCCAGAGCATGGAGCATTGTCCAAGGAGAAAAATCATCCCGGATATCTTTCCTGGAGGAGTCTGGGGTTGCTACCCGGGATTAAAGGGACCCAAACCACAGGAAAAATGTCTGCGGGAGACGCCTGGGAGGAATCTCAGATGCATCCCAGAAGATGGAGCATTGTCCAAGGAGAAAAATCATCTCGGGTATCTTCCCTGGAGCAGTCTGGGGTTGCTACCCGGGATCAGAGGGCCCCAAAACACCGGAATAAACACTCAGGGACATACCTGCAAGGAGTCTCGGATGCTTCCCAGAGGATGGAGCTTTGTCCAAGGACAAAAATCATCTCGGGTATCTTCCCTGGAGGAGTCTGGGGTTGCCACCCGGGATTACAGGGACCCAAACCACAGGAAAAATGTCTGCGGGAGACGCCTGGGAGGAATCTCAGATGCATCCCAGAAGATGGAGCATTGTCCAAGGAGAGAAATCATCTCGGGTATCTTCCCTGGAGGAGTCTGGGGTTGCTACCCGGGATTACAGGGACCCAAACCACAGGAAAAATGTCTGTGGGAGATGCCTGGGAGGAATCTCAGATGCATCCCAGAAGATGGAGCTTTGTCCCAGGAAAAAAATCATCTCGGCTATCTTCCCTGGAGGAGTCTGGGGTTGCTACCCGGGATTACAGGGAACCAAACCACAGGAAAAATGTCTGTGGGAGATGCCTGGGAGGAATCTCATATGCATCCCAGAAGATGGAGCATTGTCCAAGGAGAAAAGTCATCTCGGGTATCTTCCCTGGAGGAGTCTGGGGTTGCTACCCGGGATCACAGGGCCCCAAAACACCGCAGAAAACTCTGCGGGAGACTCCTGGGAGGAGTTCTGGATAGATCCCGCAGTATGGACCACTGTCAAGAGAGAAAAATCATATTGGGTGTCTTCCCTGGACGAGTCTGGGGTTGCTACCTGGGATGACAGAACCATAAACCGTGAGAAAAAAGACTCAGGGACATAGCTGCGACAAGTCTCGGATGCATCCCAGAGCATGGAGCATTGTCCAAGGAGAAAAATCATCCCGGATATCTTTCCTGGAGGAGTCTGGGGTTGCTACCCGGGATTAAAGGGACCCAAACCACAGGAAAAATGTCTGCGGGAGACGCCTGGGAGGAATCTCAGATGCATCCCAGAAGATGGAGCATTGTCCAAGGAGAGAAATCATCTCGGGTATCTTCCCTGGAGGAGTCTGGGGTTGCTACCCGGGATCACAGGGCCCCAAAACACCGGAATAAACACTCAGGGACATACCTGCAAGGAGTCTCGGATGCTTCCCAGAGGATGGAGCTTTGTCCAAGGACAAAAATCATCTCGGGTATCTTCCCTGGAGGAGTCTGGGGTTGCCACCTGGGTTTACAGGGACCCAAACCACAGGAAAAATGTCTGTGGGAGATGCCTGGGAGGAATCTCATATGCATCCCTCAAGATGGAGCTTTGTCCCAGGAGAAAAATTACATTGGGTATCTTCCCTGGAGGAGTCTGGGGTTGCTACCCGGGATTACAGGGACCCAAACCACAGGAAAAATATTTGCGGGAGACGCCTGGGAGGAATCTCAGATGCATCCCAGAAGATGGAGCATTGTCCAAGGAGAGAAATCATCTCGGGTATCTTCCCTGGAGGAGTCTGGGGTTGCTACCCGGGATCTCAGGGCCCCACAACACCGGAATAAACACTCAGGGACATACCTGCAAGGAGTCTCGGATGCTTCCCAGAGGATGGAGCTTTGTCCAAGGACAAAAATCATCTCGGGTATCTTCCCTGGAGGAGTCTGGGGTTGCCACCCGGGTTTACAGGGACCCAAACCACAGGAAAAATGTCTGTGGGAGATGCCTAGGAGGAATCTCATATGCATCCCACAAGATGGAGCTTTGTCCCAGGAGAAAAATTACATTGGGTATCTTCCCTGGAGGAGTCTGGGGTTGCTACCCGGGATTACAGGGATGCAAACCACCGGAATAAAGACTCAGGGACATACCTACAAGGAGTCTCGGTTGCTTCCCAGAGGATGGAGCATTGTCCAAGGAGAAAAATCATCTCGGGTATCTTCTCTGTAGGAATCTGGGGTTGCTACCCGGGATTACAGGAACACAAACCACCGGAATAAAGACTCAGGGATATACCTGCAAGGAGTCTCGGACGCTTCCCAGAGGACGGACCATTGTCCAAAGAGAAAAATCATCTCGGGTATCTTCCCTGGAGGAGTCTGGGGTTGCTACCCGGGATTACAGGGACCCAAACCACAGGAAAAATGTCTGTGGGAGATGCCTGGGAGGAATCTCAGATGCATCCCAGAAGATGGAGCTTTGTCCCAGGAAAAAAATCATCTCGGGTATCTTCCCTGGAGGAGTCTGGGGTTGCTACCCGGGATTACAGGGAACCAAACCACAGGAAAAATGTCTGTGGGAGATGCCTGGGAGGAATCTCATATGCATCCCAGAAGATGGAGCATTGTCCAAGGAGAAAAGTCATCTTGGGTATCTTCACTGGAGGAGTCTGGGGTTGCTACCCGGGATCACAGGGCCCCAAAAGACCGCAGAAAACTCTGCGGGAGACTCCTGGGAGGAGTTCTGGATAGATCCCGCAGTATGGACCACTGTCAAGAGAGAAAAATCATATTGGGTGTCTTCCCTGGACGAGTCTGGGGTTGCTACCTGGGTTGACAGAACCATAAACCGTGAGAAAAAAGACTCAGGGACATAGCTGCGACAAGTCTCGGATGCATCCCAGAGCATGGAGCATTGTCCAAGGAGAAAAATCATCCCGGATATCTTTCCTGGAGGAGTCTGGGGTTGCTACCCGGGATTAAAGGGACCCAAACCACAGGAAAAATGTCTGCGGGAGACGCCTGGGAGGAATCTCAGATGCATCCCAGAAGATGGAGCATTGTCCAAGGAGAGAAATCATCTCGGGTATCTTCCCTGGAGGAGTCTGGGGTTGCTACCCGGGATCACAGGGCCCCAAAACACCGGAATAAACACTCAGGGACATACCTGCAAGGAGTCTCGGATGCTTCCCAGAGGATGGAGCTTTGTCCCAGGAGAAAAATTACATTGGGTATCTTCCCTGGAGGAGTCTGGGGTTGCCACCCGGGTTTACAGGGACCCAAACCACAGGAAAAATGTCTGTGGGAGATGCCTGGGAGGAATCTCATATGCATCCCACAAGATGGAGCTTTGTCCCAGGAGAAAAATTACATTGGGTATCTTCCCTGGAGGAGTCTGGGGTTGCTACCCGGGATTACAGGGACCCAAACCACAGGAAAAATGTTTGCGGGATACGCCTGGGAGGAATCTCAGATGCATCCCAGAAGATGGAGCATTGTCCAAGGAGAGAAATCATCTCGGGTATCTTCCCTGGAGGAGTCTGGGGTTGCTACCCGGGATCACAGGGCCCCAAAACACCGGAATAAACACTCAGGGACATACCTGCAAGGAGTCTCGGATGCTTCCCAGAGGATGGAGCTTTGTCCAAGGACAAAAATCATCTCGGGTATCTTCCCTGGAGGAGTCTGGGGTTGCCACCCGGGTTTACAGGGACCCAAACCACAGGAAAAATGTCTGTGGGAGATGCCTGGGAGGAATCTCATATGCATCCCACAAGATGGAGCTTTGTCCCAGGAGAAAAATTACATTGGGTATCTTCCCTGGAGGAGTCTGGGGTTGCTACCCGGGATTACAGGGATGCAAACCACCGGAATAAAGACTCAGGGACATACCTACAAGGAGTCTCGGTTGCTTCCCAGAGGATGGAGCATTGTCCAAGCAGAAAAATCATCTTGGGTATCTTCCCTGGAGGAATCTGGGGTTGCTACCCGGGATTACAGGGACCCAAACCACCGGAATAAAGACTCAGGGACATAGTTGCAAGGAGTCTCGGATGTTTCCCAGAGGATGGAGCATTGTCCAAGGAGAAAAATCATCTCGGGTTTCTTCCCTGTAGGAGTCTGGGGTTGCTACCCGGGATTACAGGAACACAAACCACCGGAATAAAGACTCAGGGATATACCTGCAAGGAGTCTCGGATGCTTCCCAGAGGATGGACCATTGTCCAAAGAGAAAAATCATCTCGGGTATCTTCCCTGGAGGAGTCTGGGGTTGCTACCCGGGATCACAGGGACCCAAAACACCGCAGAAAACTCTGCGGGAGACTCTTGGGAGGAGTTCTGGATAGATCCCGCAGTATGGACCACTGTCAAGAGAGAAAAATCATATTGGGTGTCTTCCCTGGAGGAGTCTGGGGTTGCTACCCGGGATCACAGGGCCCGAAAACACTGGAATAAAAACTCAGGGACATACCTGCAAGGAGTCTCGGATGCTTCCAAGAGGATGGAGCATTGTCCAAGCAGAAAAATCATCTCGGGTATCTTCCCTGGAGGAGTCTGTGGTTGCTACCCGGGATTACAGGGACCCAAACCACAGGAAAAAAACACTGAGAAACAGAGCTGGGAGGAGTCTCAGGTGCATCCCGCAGGATGGACAATAGTCCAAGGAGAAAAATCATCTCGGGTATCTTCCCTGGAGGAGTCTGGGGTTGCTACCCGGGATCACAGGGCGCTAAAACACCGGAATAAAGACTCAGAGACATACCTGCAAGGAGTCTCGGATGCTTCCCAGAGGATGGAGCATTGTCCAAGCAGAAAAATTATCTCGGGTATCTTCCCTAGAGGAGTCTGGGTTTGCTAGCCGGGATCACAGGGCCCTAAAGCACTGGAGAAAACTCTGCGGGAGACGCCTGGGAGGAGTTCTGGGTAGATCCCGCAGGATGGACCACTGTCAAGAGAGAAAAATCATATTGGGTGTCTTCCCTGGAGGAGTCTGGGGTTGCAACCTGGGATGACAGAACCATGAACCGCAAGAAAAAAGACTCAGGGACACAGCTGCGACAAGTCTCGGATGCATCCCAGAGGATGGAGCATTGTCCAAGGAGAAAAATGATCTCGGGTATCTTCCCTGGCGGAGTCTGGGGTTGCTACCCGGGATTACAGGGACCGAAACCACAGGAAAAATGTCTGCGGGAGACGCCTGGGAGGAATCTCAGATGCTTCCCAGAGGATGGAGCTTTGTCCAAGGACAAAAATCATCTCGGGTATCTTCCCTGGAGGAGTCTGGGGTTGCTACCCGGGATCACAGGGACCCAAAACACCGCAGAAAACTCTGCGGGAGACTCCTGGGAGGAGTTCTGGATAGATCCCGCAGTATGGACCACTGTCAACATAGAAAAATCATATTGGGTGTCTTCCCTGGAGGAGTCTGGGGTTGCTACCCGGGATTACAGGGACCCAAACCACAGGAAAAATGTCTGCGGGAGACGCCTGGGAGGAATCTCAGATGCATCCCAGAAGATGGAGCATTGTCCAAGGAGAAAAATCATCCCGGATATCTTTCCTGGAGGAGTCTGGGGTTGCTACCCGGGATTAAAGGGACCCAAACCACAGGAAAAATGTCTGTGGGAGACGCCTGGGAGGAATCTCAGATGCATCCCAGAAGATGGAGCATTGTCCAAGGAGAAAAATCATCTCGGGTATCTTCCCTGGAGGAGTCTGGGGTTGCTACCCGGGATCACAGGGCCCCAAAACACCGGAATAAACACTCAGGGACATACCTGCAAGGAGTCTCGGATGCTTCCCAGAGGATGGAGCTTTGTCCAAGGACAAAAATCATCTTGGGTATCTTCCCTGGAGGAGTCTGGGGTCGCCACCCGGGATTACAGGGACCCAAACCACAGGAAACATGTCTGCGGGAGACGCCTGGGAGGAATCTCAGATGCATCCCAGAAGATGGAGCATTGTCCAAGGAGAAAAATCATCTCGGGTATCTTCCCTGGAGGAGTCTGGGGTTGCTACCCGGGATTACAGGGAGGCAAACCACAGGAAAAATGGCTGCGGGAGATGTCTGGGAGGAATCTCAGATGCATCCCAAAAGATGGAGCATTGTCCAAGGAGAAAAATCATCTCGTGTATCTTCCCTGGAGGAGTCTGGGGTTGCTACCTGGGATGACAGGGCCCAAAAGCACCGTAATAAACACTCAGTGACATACCTGCAAGGAGCCTAGGATGCTTCCCAGAAGATGGAGCATTGTCCAAGGAGAAAAATCATCTCGGGTATCTTCCACGGAGGAGTCTGGGGTTGCTACCCGGGATCACAGGGCCCAAAAGCACCGGAATAAACACTCAGGGACAAAGCTGCAAGGAGTCTTGGATGCTTCCCAGAGGATGGAGCATTGTCCAAGCAGAAAAATCATCTCGGGTACCTTCCCTGGAGGAGTCTGGGCTTGCTACCCGGGATCACAGGGCCCTAAAGCACTGGAGAAAAGTCTGCGGGAGACGCCTGGGAGGAGTTCTGGGTAGATCCCGCAGGACTGACCACGGTCAAGAGAGAAAAATCATATTGGGTGTCTTCCCTGGAGGAGTCTGGGGTTGCTACCTGGGATGACAGAACCAGGAACCGCGAGAAAAAAGACTCAGGGACATAGCTGCGACAAGTCTCGGATGCATCCCAGAGGATGGAGCATTGTCCAAGGAGAAAAATCATCTCGGGTATCTTCCCTGGAGGAGTCTGGGGTTGCTACCCGGGATCACAGGGCCCCAAAACACCGGAATAAACACTCAGGGACAAACCTGCAAGGAGTCTCGGATGCTTCCAAGAGGATGGAGCATTGTCCAAGGAGAAAAATCATCTCGGGTATCTTCCTTGGAGGAGTCTGGGGTTGCTACCCGGGATTACAGGGACCCAAACCACAGGAAAAATGTCTGTGGGAGATGCCTGGGAGGAATCTCATATGCATCCCAGAAGATGGAGCTTTGTCCAAGGAGAAAAATCATCTCGGATATCTTCCCTGGAGGAGTCTAGGGTTGCTACCCGGGATTAAAGGGACCAAAACCACAGGAAAAATGTCTGCGGGAGACGCCTGGGAGGAATCTCAGATGCATCCCAGAAGATGGAGCATTGTCCAAGGAGAAAAGTCATCTCGGGTATCTTCCCTAGAGGAGTCTGGGGTTGCTACCCGGGATCACAGGGCCGCAAAACACCGGAGAAAACTCTGCGGGAGACTCCTGGGAGGAGTTCTGGATAGATCCCGCAGTATGGACCACTGTCAAGAGAGAAAAATCATATTGGGTGTCTTCCCTGGAGGAGTCTGGGGTTGCTACCCGGGATCAGAGGGCCAGAAAAAACCGGAATAAACACTCAGGGACATACCTGCAAGGAGTCTCGGATGCTTCCCAGAGGATGTAGCATTGTCCAAGGAGAAAAATCATCTCGGGTATCTTCTCTGGAGGAGTCTGGGGTTGCTACCCGGGTTTACAGGGACCCAAACCACAGGAGAAATGTCTGCGTGAGACGCCTGGGAGGAATCTCAGATGCATCCCAGAAGATGGAGCATTGTCCAAGGAGAAAAATCATCTCGGGTATCTTCCCTGGAGGAGTCTGGGGTTGCTACCCGGGATCACAGGGCCCCAAAACACCGGAATAAAAACTCAGGGACATACCTGCAAGGAGTCTCGGATGCTTCCCAGAGGATGGAGCATTGTCCAAGGAGAAAAATCATCTCGGGTATCTTCCCTGGAGGACTCTGGGGTTGCTACCCGGGTTTACAGGGACCCAAACCACAGGAAAAATATCTGCGGGAGACGCCTGGGAGGAATCTCAGATGCATCCCAGAAGATGGAGCATTGTCCAAGTAGAAGAATCATCTCGAGTATCTTCCCTGGAGGAGTCTGGGGTTGCTACCCGGGATCACAGGGCCCCAAAACACCGGAGAGAACTCTGCGGGAGACTCCTGGGAGGAGTTCTGGATAGATCCCGCAGTATGGACCACTGTCAAGAGAGAAAAATCATATTGGGTGTCTTCCCTGGAGGAGTCTGGGGTTGCTACCCGGGATCAGAGGGCCCGAAAACACCGGAATAAACACTCAGGGACATACCTGCAAGGAGTCTCGGATGCTTCCAAGAGGATGGAGCATTGTCCAAGGAGAAAAATCATCTCGGGTATCTTCCTTGGAGTAGTCTGGGGTTGCTACCCGGGTTTACAGGGACCCAAACCACAGGAAAAATGTCTGCGGGAGACGCCTGGGAGGAATCTCAGATGCATCCCAGAAGATGGAGCATTGTCCAAGGAGAAAAATCATCTCGGGTATCTTCCATGGAGGAGCCTGTTGTTGCTACCCGGGATTACAGGGACCCAAACCACAGGAAAAATGTCTGTGGGAGATGCCTGGGAGGAATCTCATATGCATCCCAGACGATGGAGCTTTGTCCCAGCAGAAAAATCATCTCGGGTATCTTCCCTGGAGGAGTCTGGGGTTGCTACCCGGGATTACAGGGACCCAAACCACAGGAAAAATGTCTGCGGGAGATGCCTGGGAGGAATCTCATATGCATCCCAGAAGATGGAGCATTCTCCAAGGAGAGAAATCATCTCGGGTATCTTCCCTGGAGGAGTCTGGGGTTGCTACCCGGGATTACAGGGACCCAAACCACAGGAAAAATGTCTGTGGGAGATGCCTGGGAGGAATCTCATATGCATCCCAGAAGATGGAGCTTTGTCCAAGGAGAAAAATCATCTCGGGTATCTTCCCTGGAGGAGTCTGGGGTTGCTACCCGGGATCACAGGGCCCTAAAGCACTGGAGAAAACTCTGCGGGAGACGCCTGGGAGGAATTCTGGGTAGATCCCGCAGGATGGACCACTGTCAAGAGAGAAAAATCATATTGGGTGTCTTCCCTGGAGGAGTCTGGGGTTGCTACCTGGGATGACAGAACCGTAAACCGTGAGAAAAAAGACTCAGGGACATAGCTGCGACAAGTCTCGGATGCTTCCCAGAGCATGGAGCATTGTCCAATGAGAAAAATCATCCCGGATATCTTTCCTGGAGGAGTCTGGGGTTGCTACCCGGGATTAAAGGGACCCAAACCACAGGAAAAATGTCTGTGGGAGACGCCTGGGAGGAATCTCAGATGCATCCCAGAAGATGGAGCATTGTCCAAGGAGAAAAATCATCTCGGGTATCTTCCCTGGAGGAGTCTGGGGTTGCTACCCGGGATCACAGGGCCCCAAAACACCGGAATAAACACTCAGGGACATACCTGCAAGGAGTCTCGGATGCTTCCCAGAGGATGGAGCTTTGTCCAAGGACAAAAATCATCTTGGGTATCTTCCCTGGAGGAGTCTGGGGTTGCCACCCGGGATTACAGGGACCCAAACCACAGGAAAAATGTCTGCGGGAGACGCCTGGGAGGAATCTCAGATGCATCCCAGAAGATGGAGCATTGTCCAAGGAGAAAAATCATCTCGGGTATCTTCCCTGGAGGAGTCTGGGGTTGCTACCCGGGATTACAGGGAGGCAAACCACAGGAAAAATGGCTGCGGGAGATGTCTGGGAGGAATCTCATATGCATCCCAAAAGATGGAGCATTGTCCAAGGAGAAAAATCATCTCGTGTATCTTCCCTGGAGGAGTCTGGGGTTGCTACCTGGGATGACAGGGCCCAAAAGCACCGTAATAAACACTCAGTGACATACCTGCAAGGAGCCTAGGATGCTTCCCAGAAGATGGAGCATTGTCCAAGGAGAAAAATCATCTCGGGTATCTTCCACGGAGGAGTCTGGGGTTGCTACCCGGGATCACAGGGCCCAAAAGCACCGGAATAAACACTCAGGGACAAAGCTGCAAGGAGTCTTGGATGCTTCCCAGAGGATGGAGCATTGTCCAAGCAGAAAAATCATCTCGGGTACCTTCCCTGGAGGAGTCTGGGGTTGCTACCCGGGATCACAGGGCCCTAAAGCACTGGAGAAAAGTCTGCGGGAGACGCCTGGGAGGAGTTCTGGGTAGATCCCGCAGGACTGACCACGGTCAAGAGAGAAAAATCATATTGGGTGTCTTCCCTGGAGGAGTCTGGGGTTGCTACCTGGGATGACAGAACCAGGAACCGCGAGAAAAAAGACTCAGGGACATAGCTGCGACAAGTCTCGGATGCATCCCAGAGGATGGAGCATTGTCCAAGGAGAAAAATCATCTCGGGTATCTTCCCTGGAGGAGTCTGGGGTTGCTACCCGGGATCACAGGGCCCCAAAACACCGGAATAAACACTCAGGGACAAACCTGCAAGGAGTCTCGGATGCTTCCAAGAGGATGGAGCATTGTCCAAGGAGAAAAATCATCTCGGGTATCTTCCCTGGAGGAGTCTGGGGTTGCTACCCGGGATTACAGGGACCCAAACCACAGGAAAAATGTCTGTGGGAGATGCCTGGGAGGAATCTCATATGCATCCCAGAAGATGGAGCTTTGTCCAAGGAGAAAAATCATCTCGGATATCTTCCCTGGAGGAGTCTGGGGTTGCTACCCGGGATTAAAGGGACCAAAACCACAGGAAAAATGTCTGCGGGAGACGCCTGGGAGGAATCTCAGATGCATCCCAGAAGATGGAGCATTGTCCAAGGAGAAAAGTCATCTCGGGTATCTTCCCTAGAGGAGTCTGGGGTTGCTACCCGGGATCACAGGGCCGCAAAACACCGGAGAAAACTCTGCGGGAGACTCCTGGGAGGAGTTCTGGATAGATCCCGCAGTATGGACCACTGTCAAGAGAGAAAAATCATATTGGGTGTCTTCCCTGGAGGAGTCTGGGGTTGCTACCCGGGATCAGAGGGCCCGAAGACACGGGAATAAACACTCAGGGACATACCTGCAAGGAGTCTCGGATGCTTCCCAGAGGATGTAGCATTGTCCAAGGAGAAAAATCATCTCGGGTATCTTCTCTGGAGGAGTCTGGGGTTGCTACCCGGGTTTACAGGGACCCAAACCACAGGAGAAATGTCTGCGTGAGACGCCTGGGAGGAATCTCAGATGCATCCCAGAAGATGGAGCATTGTCCAAGGAGAAAAATCATCTCGGGTATCTTCCCTGGAGGAGTCTGGGGTTGCTACCCGGGATCACAGGGCCCCAAAACACCGGAATAAAAACTCAGGGACATACCTGCAAGGAGTCTCGAATGCTTCCCAGAGGATGGAGCATTGTCCAAGGAGAAAAATCATCTCGGGTTCTTCCCTGGAGGACTCTGGGGTTGCTACCCGGGTTTACAGGGACCCAAACCACAGGAAAAATGTCTGCGGGAGACGCCTGGGAGGAATCTCAGATGCATCCCAGAAGATGGAGCATTGTCCAAGTAGAAGAATCATCTCGAGTATCTTCCCTGGAGGAGTCTGGGGTTGCTACCCGGGATCACAGGGCCCCAAAACACCGGAGAAAACTCTGCGGGAGACTCCTGGGAGGAGTTCTGGATAGATCCCGCAGTATGGACCACTGTCAAGAGAGAAAAATCATATTGGGTGTCTTCCCTGGAGGAGTCTGGGGTTGCTACCCGGGATCAGAGGGCCCGAAGACACGGGAATAAACACTCAGGGACATACCTGCAAGGAGTCTCGGATGCTTCCCAGAGGATGTAGCATTGTCCAAGGAGAAAAATCATCTCGGGTATCTTCTCTGGAGGAGTCTGGGGTTGCTACCCGGGTTTACAGGGACCCAAACCACAGGAGAAATGTCTGCGTGAGACGCCTGGGAGGAATCTCAGATGCATCCCAGAAGATGGAGCATTGTCCAAGGAGAAAAATCATCTCGGGTATCTTCCCTGGAGGAGTCTGGGGTTGCTACCCGGGATCACAGGGCCCCAAAACACCGGAATAAAAACTCAGGGACATACCTGCAAGGAGTCTCGAATGCTTCCCAGAGGATGGAGCATTGTCCAAGGAGAAAAATCATCTCGGGTATCTTCCCTGGAGGACTCTGGGGTTGCTACCCGGGTTTACAGGGACCCAAACCACAGGAAAAATGTCTGCGGGAGACGCCTGGGAGGAATCTCAGATGCATCCCAGAAGATGGAGCATTGTCCAAGTAGAAGAATCATCTCGAGTATCTTCCCTGGAGGAGTCTGGGGTTGCTACCCGGGATTACAGGGACCCAAACCACAGGAAAAATGGCTGCGGGAGATGTCTGGGAGGAATCTCAGATGCATCCCAAAAGATGGAGCATTGTCCAAGGAGAAAAATCATCTCGTGTATCTTCCCTGGAGGAGTCTGGGGTTGCTACCTGGGATGACAGGGCCCAAAAGCACCGGAATAAACACTCAGTGACATACCTGCAAGGAGCCTAGGATGCTTCCCAGAAGATGGAGCATTGTCCAAGGAGAAAAATCATCTCGGGTATCTTCCACGGAGGAGTCTGGGGTTGCTACCCGGGATCACAGGGCCCAAAAGCACCGGAATAAACACTCAGGGACAAAGCTGCAAGGAGTCTTGGATGCTTCCCAGAGGATGGAGCATTGTCCAAGCAGAAAAATCATCTCGGGTACCTTCCCTGGAGGAGTCTGGGGTTGCTACCCGGGATCACAGGGCCCTAAAGCACTGGAGAAAAGTCTGCGGGAGACGCCTGGGAGGAGTTCTGGGTAGATCCCGCAGGACTGACCACGGTCAAGAGAGAAAAATCATATTGGGTGTCTTCCCTGGAGGAGTCTGGGGTTGCTACCCGGGATCAGAGGGCCCGAAGACACGGGAATAAACACTCAGGGACATACCTGCAAGGAGTCTCGGATGCTTCCCAGAGGATGTAGCATTGTCCAAGGAGAAAAATCATCTCGGGTATCTTCTCTGGAGGAGTCTGGGGTTGCTACCCGGGTTTACAGGGACCCAAACCACAGGAGAAATGTCTGCGTGAGACGCCTGGGAGGAATCTCAGATGCATCCCAGAAGATGGAGCATTGTCCAAGGAGAAAAATCATCTCGGGTATCTTCCCTGGAGGAGTCTGGGGTTGCTACCCGGGATCACAGGGCCGCAAAACACCGGAGAAAACTCTGCGGGAGACTCCTGGGAGGAGTTCTGGATAGATCCCGCAGTATGGACCACTGTCAAGAGAGAAAAATCATATTGGGTGTCTTCCCTGGAGGAGTCTGGGGTTGCTACCCGGGATCAGAGGGCCCGAAAACACCGGAATAAACACTCAGGGACATACCTGCAAGGAGTCTCGGATGCTTCCAAGAGGATGGAGCATTGTCCAAGGAGAAAAATCATCTCTGGTATCTTCCTTGGAGTAGTCTGGGGTTGCTACCCGGGTTTACAGGGACCCAAACCACAGGAAAAATGTCTGCGGGAGACGCCTGGGAGGAATCTCAGATGCATCCCAGAAGATGGAGCATTGTCCAAGGAGAAAAATCATCTCGGGTATCTTCCCTGGAGGAGTCTGGGGTTGCTACCCGGGATTACAGGGACCCAAACCACAGGAAAAATGTCTGTGGGAGATGCCTGGGAGGAATCCCATATGCATCCCAGAAGATGGAGCTTTGTCCCAGCAGAAAAATCATCTCGGGTATCTTCCCTGGAGGAGTCTGGGGTTGCTACCCGGGATTACAGGGACCCAAACCACAGGAAAAATGTCTGCGGGAGACGCCTGGGAGGAATCTCAGATGCATCCCAGAAGATGGAGCATTCTCCAAGGAGAGAAATCATCTCGGGTATCTTCCCTGGAGGAGTCTGGGGTTGCTACCCGGGATTACAGGGACCCAAACCACAGGAAAAATGTCTGTGGGAGATGCCTGGGAGGAATCTCATATGCATCCCAGAATATGGAGCTTTGTCCAAGGAGAAAAATCATCTCGGGTATCTTCCCTGGAGGAGTCTGGGGTTGCTACCCGGGATTACAGGGAGGCAAACCACAGGAAAAATGGCTGCGGGAGATGTCTGGGAGGAATCTCATATGCATCCCAAAAGATGGAGCATTGTCCAAGGAGAAAAATCATCTCGTGTATCTTCCCTGGAGGAGTCTGGGGTTGCTACCTGGGATGACAGGGCCCAAAAGCACCGGAATAAACACTCAGGGACATACCTGCAAGGAGCCTCGGATGCTTCCCAGAAGATGGAGCATTGTCCAAGGAGAAAAATCATCTCGGGTATCTTCCACGGAGGAGTCTGGGATTGCTACCCGGGATCACAGGGCCCTAAAGCACTGGAGAAAAGTCTGCGGGAGACGCCTGGGAGGAGTTCTGGGTAGATCCCGCAGGACTGACCACGGTCAAGAGAGAAAAATCATATTGGGTGTCTTCCCTGGAGGAGTCTGGGGTTGCTACCTGGGATGACAGAACCAGGAACTGCGAGAAAAAAGACTCAGGGACATAGCTGCGACAAGTCTCGGATGCATCCCAGAGGATGGAGCATTGTCCAAGGAGAAAAATCATCTCGGGTATCTTCCCTGGCGGAGTCTGGGGTTGCTACCCGGGATCACAGGGCCCAAAACACCGGAATAAACACTCAGGGACAAACCTGCAAGGAGTCTCGGATGCTTCCAAGAGGATGGAGCATTGTCCAAGGAGAAAAATCATCTCGGGTATCTTCCTTGGAGGAGTCTGGGGTTGCTACCCGGGATTACAGGGACCCAAACCACAGGAAAAATGTCTGTGGGAGATGCCTGGGAGGAATCTCATATGCATCCCAGAAGATGGAGCTTTGTCCAAGGAGAAAAATCATCTCGGATATCTTCCCTGGAGGAGTCTGGGGTTGCTACCCGGGATTAAAAGGACCAAAACCACAGGAAAAATGTCTGCGGGAGACGCCTGGGAGGAATCTCAGATGCATCCCAGAAGATGGAGCATTGTCCAAGGAGAAAAGTCATCTCGGGTATCTTCCCTAGAGGAGTCTGGGGTTGCTACCCGGGATCACAGGGCCGCAAAACACCGGAGAAAACTCTGCGGGAGACTCCTGGGAGGAGTTCTGGATAGATCCCGCAGTATGGACCACTGTCAAGAGAGAAAAATCATATTGGGTGTCTTCCCTGGAGGAGTCTGGGGTTGCTACCCGGGATCAGAGGGCCCGAAGACACGGGAATAAACACTCAGGGACATACCTGCAAGGAGTCTCGGATGCTTCCCAGAGGATGTAGCATTGTCCAAGGAGAAAAATCATCTCGGGTATCTTCTCTGGAGGAGTCTGGGGTTGCTACCCGGGTTTACAGGGACCCAAACCACAGGAAAAAAACACTGAGAAACAGAGCTGGGAGGAGTCTCGGGTGCATCCCGCAGGATGGAGAATAGTCCAAGGAGAAAAATCATCTCGGGTATCTTCCCTGGAGCAGTCTGAGGTTGCTACCCGGGATGACAGGGCCCAAAAGCACCGGAATAAACACTCAGGGACATACCTGCAAGGAGTCTCGGATGCTTCCCAGAGGATGGAGCATTGTCCAAGCAGAAAAATTATCTCGGGTATCTTCCCTGGAGGAGTCTGGGGTTGCTACCCGGGATCACAGGGCCCTAAAGCACTGGAGAAAACTCTGCGGGAGACGCCTGGGAGGAATTCTGGGTAGATCCCGCAGGATGGACCACTGTCAAGAGAGAAAAATCATATTGGGTGTCTTCCCTGGAGGAGTCTGGGGTTGCTACCTGGGATGACAGAACCATAAACCGTGAGAAAAAAGACTCAGGGACATAGCTGCGACAAGTCTCGGATGCTTCCCAGAGCATGGAGCATTGTCCAATGAGAAAAATCATCCCGGATATCTTCCCTGGAGGAGTCTGGGGTTGCCACCCGGGATTACAGGGACCCAAACCACAGGAAAAATGTCTGCGGGAGACGCCTGGGAGGAATCTCAGATGCATCCCAGAAGATGGAGCATTGTCCAAGGAGAAAAATCATCTCGGGTATCTTCCCTGGAGGAGTCTGGGGTTGCTACCCGGGATTACAGGGACCCAAACCACAGGAAAAATGGCTGCGGGAGATGTCTGGGAGGAATCTCAGATGCATCCCAAAAGATGGAGCATTGTCCAGGGAGAAAAATCATCTCGTGTATCTTCCCTGGAGGAGTCTGGGGTTGCTACCTGGGATGACAGGGCCCAAAAGCACCGGAATAAACACTCAGTGATATACCTGCAAGGAGCCTCGGATGCTTCCCAGAAGATGGAGCATTGTCCAAGGAGAAAATTCATCTCGGGTATCTTCCACGGAGGAGTCTGGGGTTGCTACCCGGGATCACAGGGCCCAAAAGCACCGGAATAAACACTCAGGGACAAAGCTGCAAGGAGTCTTGGATGCTTCCCAGAGGATGGAGCATTGTCCAAGCAGAAAAATCATCTCGGGTACCTTCCCTGGAGGAGTCTGGGGTTGCTAGCCGGGATCACATGGCCCTAAAGCACTGGAGAAAAGTCTGCGGGAGACGCCTGGGAGGAGTTCTGGGTAGATCCCGCAGGACTGACCACGGTCAAGAGAGAAAAATCATATTGGGTGTCTTCCCTGGAGGAGTCTGGGGTTGCTACCTGGGATGACAGAACCAGGAACCGCGAGAAAAAAGACTCAGGGACATAGCTGCGACAAGTCTCGGATGCATCCCAGAGGATGGAGCATTGTCCAAGGAGAATAATCATCTCGGGTATCTTCCCTGGAGGAGTCTGGGGTTGCTACCCGGGATCACAGGGCCCCAAAACACCGGAATAAACACTCAGGGACAAACCTGCAAGGAGTCTCGGATGCTTCCAAGAGGATGGAGCATTGTCCAAGGAGAAAAATCATCTCGGGTATCTTCCACGGAGGAGTCTGGGGTTGCTACCCGGGATTACAGGGACCCAAACCACAGGAAAAATGTCTGTGGGAGATGCCTGGGAGGAATCTCATATGCATCCCAGAAGATGGAGCTTTGTCCAAGGAGAAAAATCATCTCGGATATCTTCCCTGGAGGAGTCTGGGGTTGCTACCCGGGATTAAAGGGACCAAAACCACAGGAAAAATGTCTGCGGGAGACGCCTGGGAGGAATCTCAGATGCATCCCAGAAGATGGAGCATTGTCCAAGTAGAAGAATCATCTCGAGTATCTTCCCTGGAGGAGTCTGGGGTTGCTACCCGGGATCACAGGGCCCCAAAACACCGGAGAAAACTCTGCGGGAGACTCCTGGGAGGAGTTCTGGATAGATCCCGCAGTATGGACCACTGTCAAGAGAGAAAAATCATATTGGGTGTCTTCCCTGGAGGAGTCTGGGGTTGCTACCCGGGATCAGAGGGCCCGAAGACACGGGAATAAACACTCAGGGACATACCTGCAAGGAGTCTCGGATGCTTCCCAGAGGATGTAGCATTGTCCAAGGAGAAAAATCATCTCGGGTATCTTCTCTGGAGGAGTCTGGGGTTGCTACCCGGGTTTACAGGGACCCAAACCACAGGAAAAAAACACTGAGAAACAGAGCTGGGAGGAGTCTCGGGTGCATCCCGCAGGATGGAGAATAGTCCAAGGAGAAAAATCATCTCGGGTATCTTCCCTGGAGCAGTCTGAGGTTGCTACCCGGGATGACAGGGCCCAAAAGCACCGGAATAAACACTCAGGGACATACCTGCAAGGAGTCTCGGATGCTTCCCAGAGGATGGAGCATTGTCCAAGCAGAAAAATTATCTCGGGTATCTTCCCTGGAGGAGTCTGGGGTTGCTACCCGGGATCACAGGGCCCTAAAGCACTGGAGAAAACTCTGCGGGAGACGCCTGGGAGGAATTCTGGGTAGATCCCGCAGGATGGACCACTGTCAAGAGAGAAAAATCATATTGGGTGTCTTCCCTGGAGGAGTCTGGGGTTGCTACCTGGGATGACAGAACCATAAACCGTGAGAAAAAAGACTCAGGGACATAGCTGCGACAAGTCTCGGATGCTTCCCAGAGCATGGAGCATTGTCCAATGAGAAAAATCATCCCGGATATCTTCCCTGGAGGAGTCTGGGGTTGCCACCCGGGATTACAGGGACCCAAACCACAGGAAAAATGTCTGCGGGAGACGCCTGGGAGGAATCTCAGATGCATCCCAGAAGATGGAGCATTGTCCAAGGAGAAAAATCATCTCGGGTATCTTCCCTGGAGGAGTCTGGGGTTGCTACCCGGGATTACAGGGACCCAAACCACAGGAAAAATGGCTGCGGGAGATGTCTGGGAGGAATCTCAGATGCATCCCAAAAGATGGAGCATTGTCCAGGGAGAAAAATCATCTCGTGTATCTTCCCTGGAGGAGTCTGGGGTTGCTACCTGGGATGACAGGGCCCAAAAGCACCGGAATAAACACTCAGTGATATACCTGCAAGGAGCCTCGGATGCTTCCCAGAAGATGGAGCATTGTCCAAGGAGAAAATTCATCTCGGGTATCTTCCACGGAGGAGTCTGGGGTTGCTACCCGGGATCACAGGGCCCAAAAGCACCGGAATAAACACTCAGGGACAAAGCTGCAAGGAGTCTTGGATGCTTCCCAGAGGATGGAGCATTGTCCAAGCAGAAAAATCATCTCGGGTACCTTCCCTGGAGGAGTCTGGGGTTGCTAGCCGGGATCACATGGCCCTAAAGCACTGGAGAAAAGTCTGCGGGAGACGCCTGGGAGGAGTTCTGGGTAGATCCCGCAGGACTGACCACGGTCAAGAGAGAAAAATCATATTGGGTGTCTTCCCTGGAGGAGTCTGGGGTTGCTACCTGGGATGACAGAACCAGGAACCGCGAGAAAAAAGACTCAGGGACATAGCTGCGACAAGTCTCGGATGCATCCCAGAGGATGGAGCATTGTCCAAGGAGAATAATCATCTCGGGTATCTTCCCTGGAGGAGTCTGGGGTTGCTACCCGGGATCACAGGGCCCCAAAACACCGGAATAAACACTCAGGGACAAACCTGCAAGGAGTCTCGGATGCTTCCAAGAGGATGGAGCATTGTCCAAGGAGAAAAATCATCTCGGGTATCTTCCTTGGAGGAGTCTGGGGTTGCTACCCGGGATTACAGGGACCCAAACCACAGGAAAAATGTCTGTGGGAGATGCCTGGGAGGAATCTCATATGCATCCCAGAAGATGGAGCTTTGTCCAAGGAGAAAAATCATCTCGGATATCTTCCCTGGAGGAGTCTGGGGTTGCTACCCGGGATTAAAGGGACCAAAACCACAGGAAAAATGTCTGCGGGAGACGCCTGGGAGGAATCTCAGATGCATCCCAGAAGATGGAGCATTGTCCAAGTAGAAGAATCATCTCGAGTATCTTCCCTGGAGGAGTCTGGGGTTGCTACCCGGGATCACAGGGCCCCAAAACACCGGAGAAAACTCTGCGGGAGACTCCTGGGAGGAGTTCTGGATAGATCCCGCAGTATGGACCACTGTCAAGAGAGAAAAATCATATTGGGTGTCTTCCCTGGAGGAGTCTGGGGTTGCTACCCGGGATCAGAGGGCCCGAAGACACGGGAATAAACACTCAGGGACATACCTGCAAGGAGTCTCGGATGCTTCCCAGAGGATGTAGCATTGTCCAAGGAGAAAAATCATCTCGGGTATCTTCTCTGGAGGAGTCTGGGGTTGCTACCCGGGTTTACAGGGACCCAAACCACAGGAGAAATGTCTGCGTGAGACGCCTGGGAGGAATCTCAGATGCATCCCAGAAGATGGAGCATTGTCCAAGGAGAAAAATCATCTCGGGTATCTTCCCTGGAGGAGTCTGGGGTTGCTACCCGGGATCACAGGGCCCCAAAACACCGGAATAAAAACTCAGGGACATACCTGCAAGGAGTCTCGAATGCTTCCCAGAGGATGGAGCATTATCCAAGGAGAAAAATCATCTCGGGTATCTTCCCTGGAGGACTCTGGGGTTGCTACCCGGGTTTACAGGGACCCAAACCACAGGAAAAATGTCTGCGGGAGACGCCTGGGAGGAATCTCAGATGCATCCCAGAAGATGGAGCATTGTCCAAGTAGAAGAATCATCTCGAGTATCTTCCCTGGAGGAGTCTGGGGTTGCTACCCGGGATTACAGGGACCCAAACCACAGGAAAAATGGCTGCGGGAGATGTCTGGGAGGAATCTCAGATGCATCCCAAAAGATGGAGCATTGTCCAAGGAGAAAAATCATCTCGTGTATCTTCCCTGGAGGAGTCTGGGGTTGCTACCTGGGATGACAGGGCCCAAAAGCACCGGAATAAACACTCAGTGACATACCTGCAAGGAGCCTAGGATGCTTCCCAGAAGATGGAGCATTGTCCAAGGAGAAAAATCATCTCGGGTATCTTCCACGGAGGAGTCTGGGGTTGCTACCCGGGATCACAGGGCCCAAAAGCACCGGAATAAACACTCAGGGACAAAGCTGCAAGGAGTCTTGGATGCTTCCCAGAGGATGGAGCATTGTCCAAGCAGAAAAATCATCTCGGGTACCTTCCCTGGAGGAGTCTGGGGTTGCTACCCGGGATCACAGGGCCCTAAAGCACTGGAGAAAAGTCTGCGGGAGACGCCTGGGAGGAGTTCTGGGTAGATCCCGCAGGACTGACCACGGTCAAGAGAGAAAAATCATATTGGGTGTCTTCCCTGGAGGAGTCTGGGGTTGCTACCCGGGATCAGAGGGCCCGAAGACACGGGAATAAACACTCAGGGACATACCTGCAAGGAGTCTCGGATGCTTCCCAGAGGATGTAGCATTGTCCAAGGAGAAAAATCATCTCGGGTATCTTCTCTGGAGGAGTCTGGGGTTGCTACCTGGGTTTACAGGGACCCAAACCACAGGAGAAATGTCTGCGTGAGACGCCTGGGAGGAATCTCAGATGCATCCCAGAAGATGGAGCATTGTCCAAGGAGAAAAATCATCTCGGGTATCTTCCCTGGAGGAGTCTGGGGTTGCTACCCGGGATCACAGGGCCCCAAAACACCGGAATAAAAACTCAGGGACATACCTGCAAGGAGTCTCGGATGCTTCCCAGAGGATGGAGCATTGTCCAAGGAGAAAAATCATCTCGGGTATCTTCCCTGGAGGACTCTGGGGTTGCTACCCGGGTTTACAGGGACCCAAACCACAGGAAAAATGTCTGCGGGAGACGCCTGGGAGGAATCTCAGATGCATCCCAGAAGATGGAGCATTGTCCAAGTAGAAGAATCATCTCGAGTATCTTCCCTGGAGGAGTCTGGGGTTGCTACCCGGGATCACAGGGCCGCAAAACACCGGAGAAAACTCTGCGGGAGACTCCTGGGAGGAGTTCTGGATAGATCCCGCAGTATGGACCACTGTCAAGAGAGAAAAATCATATTGGGTGTCTTCCCTGGAGGAGTCTGGGGTTGCTACCCGGGATCAGAGGGCCCGAAAACACCGGAATAAACACTCAGGGACATACCTGCAAGGAGTCTCGGATGCTTCCAAGAGGATGGAGCATTGTCCAAGGAGAAAAATCATCTCGGGTATCTTCCTTGGAGTAGTCTGGGGTTGCTACCCGGGTTTACAGGGACCCAAACCACAGGAAAAATGTCTGCGGGAGACGCCTGGGAGGAATCTCAGATGCATCCCAGAAGATGGAGCATTGTCCAAGGAGAAAAATCATCTCGGGTATCTTCCCTGGAGGAGTCTGGGGTTGCTACCCGGGATTACAGGGACCCAAACCACAGGAAAAATGTCTGTGGGAGATGCCTGGGAGGAATCTCATATGCATCCCAGAAGATGGAGCTTTGTCCCAGCAGAAAAATCATCTCGGGTATCTTCCCTGGAGGAGTCTGGGGTTGCTACCCGGGATTACAGGGACCCAAACCACAGGAAAAATGTCTGCGGGAGACGCCTGGGAGGAATCTCAGATGCATCCCAGAAGATGGAGCATTCTCCAAGGAGAGAAATCATCTCGGGTATCTTCCCTGGAGGAGTCTGGGGTTGCTACCCGGGATTACAGGGACCCAAACCACAGGAAAAATGTCTGTGGGAGATGCCTGGGAGGAATCTCATATGCATCCCAGAATATGGAGCTTTGTCCAAGGAGAAAAATCATCTCGGGTATCTTCCCTGGAGGAGTCTGGGGTTGCTACCCGGGATTACAAGGAGGCAAACCACAGGAAAAATGGCTGCGGGAGATGTCTGGGAGGAATCTCATATGCATCCCAAAAGATGGAGCATTGTCCAAGGAGAAAAATCATCTCGTGTATCTTCCCTGGAGGAGTCTGGGGTTGCTACCTGGGATGACAGGGCCCAAAAGCACCGGAATAAACACTCAGGGACATACCTGCAAGGAGCCTCGGATGCTTCCCAGAAGATGGAGCATTGTCCAAGGAGAAAAATCATCTCGGGTATCTTCCACGGAGGAGTCTGGGATTGCTACCCGGGATCACAGGGCCCTAAAGCACTGGAGAAAAGTCTGCGGGAGACGCCTGGGAGGAGTTCTGGGTAGATCCCGCAGGACTGACCACGGTCAAGAGAGAAAAATCATATTGGGTGTCTTCCCTGGAGGAGTCTGGGGTTGCTACCTGGGATGACAGAACCAGGAACCGCGAGAAAAAAGACTCAGGGACATAGCTGCGACAAGTCTCGGATGCATCCCAGAGGATGGAGCATTGTCCAAGGAGAAAAATCATCTCGGGTATCTTCCCTGGCGGAGTCTGGGGTTGCTACCCGGGATCACAGGGCCCAAAACACCGGAATAAACACTCAGGGACAAACCTGCAAGGAGTCTCGGATGCTTCCAAGAGGATGGAGCATTGTCCAAGGAGAAAAATCATCTCGGGTATCTTCCTTGGAGGAGTCTGGGGTTGCTACCCGGGATTACAGGGACCCAAACCACAGGAAAAATGTCTGTGGGAGATGCCTGGGAGGAATCTCATATGCATCCCAGAAGATGGAGCTTTGTCCAAGGAGAAAAATCATCTCGGATATCTTCCCTGGAGGAGTCTGGGGTTGCTACCCGGGATTAAAAGGACCAAAACCACAGGAAAAATGTCTGCGGGAGACGCCTGGGAGGAATCTCAGATGCATCCCAGAAGATGGAGCATTGTCCAAGGAGAAAAGTCATCTCGGGTATCTTCCCTAGAGGAGTCTGGGGTTGCTACCCGGGATCACAGGGCCGCAAAACACCGGAGAAAACTCTGCGGGAGACTCCTGGGAGGAGTTCTGGATAGATCCCGCAGTATGGACCACTGTCAAGAGAGAAAAATCATATTGGGTGTCTTCCCTGGAGGAGTCTGGGGTTGCTACCCGGGATCAGAGGGCCCGAAGACACGGGAATAAACACTCAGGGACATACCTGCAAGGAGTCTCGGATGCTTCCCAGAGGATGTAGCATTGTCCAAGGAGAAAAATCATCTCGGGTATCTTCTCTGGAGGAGTCTGGGGTTGCTACCCGGGTTTACAGGGACCCAAACCACAGGAAAAAAACACTGAGAAACAGAGCTGGGAGGAGTCTCGGGTGCATCCCGCAGGATGGAGAATAGTCCAAGGAGAAAAATCATCTCGGGTATCTTCCCTGGAGCAGTCTGAGGTTGCTACCCGGGATGACAGGGCCCAAAAGCACCGGAATAAACACTCAGGGACATACCTGCAAGGAGTCTCGGATGCTTCCCAGAGGATGGAGCATTGTCCAAGCAGAAAAATTATCTCGGGTATCTTCCCTGGAGGAGTCTGGGGTTGCTACCCGGGATCACAGGGCCCTAAAGCACTGGAGAAAACTCTGCGGGAGACGCCTGGGAGGAATTCTGGGTAGATCCCGCAGGATGGACCACTGTCAAGAGAGAAAAATCATATTGGGTGTCTTCCCTGGAGGAGTCTGGGGTTGCTACCTGGGATGACAGAACCATAAACCGTGAGAAAAAAGACTCAGGGACATAGCTGCGACAAGTCTCGGATGCTTCCCAGAGCATGGAGCATTGTCCAATGAGAAAAATCATCCCGGATATCTTCCCTGGAGGAGTCTGGGGTTGCCACCCGGGATTACAGGGACCCAAACCACAGGAAAAATGTCTGCGGGAGACGCCTGGGAGGAATCTCAGATGCATCCCAGAAGATGGAGCATTGTCCAAGGAGAAAAATCATCTCGGGTATCTTCCCTGGAGGAGTCTGGGGTTGCTACCCGGGATTACAGGGACCCAAACCACAGGAAAAATGGCTGCGGGAGATGTCTGGGAGGAATCTCAGATGCATCCCAAAAGATGGAGCATTGTCCAGGGAGAAAAATCATCTCGTGTATCTTCCCTGGAGGAGTCTGGGGTTGCTACCTGGGATGACAGGGCCCAAAAGCACCGGAATAAACACTCAGTGATATACCTGCAAGGAGCCTCGGATGCTTCCCAGAAGATGGAGCATTGTCCAAGGAGAAAATTCATCTCGGGTATCTTCCACGGAGGAGTCTGGGGTTGCTACCCGGGATCACAGGGCCCAAAAGCACCGGAATAAACACTCAGGGACAAAGCTGCAAGGAGTCTTGGATGCTTCCCAGAGGATGGAGCATTGTCCAAGCAGAAAAATCATCTCGGGTACCTTCCCTGGAGGAGTCTGGGGTTGCTAGCCGGGATCACAGGGCCCTAAAGCACTGGAGAAAAGTCTGCGGGAGACGCCTGGGAGGAGTTCTGGGTAGATCCCGCAGGACTGACCACGGTCAAGAGAGAAAAATCATATTGGGTGTCTTCCCTGGAGGAGTCTGGGGTTGCTACCTGGGATGACAGAACCAGGAACCGCGAGAAAAAAGACTCAGGGACATAGCTGCGACAAGTCTCGGATGCATCCCAGAGGATGGAGCATTGTCCAAGGAGAATAATCATCTCGGGTATCTTCCCTGGAGGAGTCTGGGGTTGCTACCCGGGATCACAGGGCCCCAAAACACCGGAATAAACACTCAGGGACAAACCTGCAAGGAGTCTCGGATGCTTCCAAGAGGATGGAGCATTGTCCAAGGAGAAAAATCATCTCGGGTATCTTCCTTGGAGGAGTCTGGGGTTGCTACCCGGGATTACAGGGACCCAAACCACAGGAAAAATGTCTGTGGGAGATGCCTGGGAGGAATCTCATATGCATCCCAGAAGATGGAGCTTTGTCCAAGGAGAAAAATCATCTCGGATATCTTCCCTGGAGGAGTCTGGGCTTGCTACCCGGGATTAAAGGGACCAAAACCACAGGAAAAATGTCTGCGGAAGACGCCTGGGAGGAATCTCAGATGCATCCCAGAAGATGGAGCATTGTCCAAGGAGAAAAGTCATTTTGGGTATCTTCCCTAGAGGAGTCTGGGGTTGCTACCCGGGATCACAGGGCCGCAAAACACCGGAGAAAACTCTGCGGGAGACTCCTGGGAGGAGTTCTGGATAGATCCCGCAGTATGGACCACTGTCAAGAGAGAAAAATCATATTGGGTGTCTTCCCTGGAGGAGTCTGGGGTTGCTACCCGGGATCAGAGGGCCCGAAGACACGGGAATAAACACTCAGGGACATACCTGCAAGGAGTCTCGGATGCTTCCCAGAGGATGTAGCATTGTCCAAGGAGAAAAATCATCTCGGGTATCTTCTCTGGAGGAGTCTGGGGTTGCTACCCGGGTTTACAGGGACCCAAACCACAGGAGAAATGTCTGCGTGAGACGCCTGGGAGGAATCTCAGATGCATCCCAGAAGATGGAGCATTGTCCAAGGAGAAAAATCATCTCGGGTATCTTCCCTGGAGGAGTCTGGGGTTGCTACCCGGGATCACAGGGCCCCAAAACACCGGAATAAACACACAGGGACATACCTGCAAGGAGTCTCGGATGCTTCCCAGAGGATGGAGCTTTGTCCAAGAAGAAAAATCATCTCGGGTATCTTCCCTGGAGGAGTCTGGGGTGGCTACCCAGGATTACAGGGACCCAAACCACAGGAAAAATGTCTGTGGGAGATGCCTGGGTGGAATCTCATATGCATCCCAGAAGATGGAGCATTGTCCCAGGAGAAAAATCATCTCGGGTATCTTCCCTGGAGGAGTCTGGGGTTGCTACCCGGGATTACAGGGATGCAAACCACCGGAATAAAGACTCAGGGACATACCTACAAGGAGTCTCGGTTGCTTCCCAGAGGATGGAGCATTGTCCAAGCAGAAAAATCATCTTGGGTATCTTCCCTGGAGGAATCTGGGGTTGCTACACGGGATTACAGGGACCCAAACCACCGGAATAAAGACTCAGGGACATACCTGCAAGGAGTCTCAGATGTTTCCCAGAGGATGGAGCATTGTCCAAGGAGAAAAATCATCTCGGGTATCTTCCCTGGAGGAGTCTGGGGTTGCTACCCGGGATTACAGGAACCCAAACCACCGGAATAAAGACTCAGGGATATACCTGCAAGGAGTCTCGGATGCTTCCCAGAGGATGGACCATTGTCCAAAGAGAAAAATCATCTCGGGTATCTTCCCTGGAGGAGTCTGGGGTTGCTACCCGGGATCACAGGGCGCTAAAACACCGGAATAAAGACTCAGAGACATACCTGCAAGGAGTCTCGGATGCTTCCCAGAGGATGGAGCATTGTCCAAGTAGAAAAATTATCTCGGGTATCTTCCCTAGAGGAGTCTGGGGTTGCTAGCCGGGATCACAGGGCCCTAAAGCACTGGAGAAAACTCTGCGGGAGACGCCTGGGAGGAGTTCTGGGTATATCCCGCAGGATGGACCACTGTCAAGAGAGAAAAATCATATTGGGTGTCTTCCCTGGAGGAGTCTGGGGTTGCTACCTGGGATGACAGAACCATGAACCGCGAGAAAAAAGACTCAGGGACACAGCTGCGACAAGTCTCGGATGCATCCCAGAGGATGGAGCATTGTCCAAAGAGAAAAATCATCTCGGGTATCTTCCCTGGAGGAGTCTGGGGTTGCTACCCGGGATTACAGGGAGGCAAACCACAGGAAAAATGGCTGCGGGAGACGCCTGGGAGGAATCTCAGATGCATCCCAGAAGATGGAGCATTCTCCAAGGAGAGAAATCATCTCGGGTATCTTCCCTGGAGGAGTCTGGGGTTGCTACCTGGGATGACAGGGCCCAAAAGCACCGGAATAAACACTCAGTGACATACCTGCAAGGAGCCTCAGATGCTTCCCAGAGGATGTAGCATTGTCCAAGGAGAAAAATCATCTCGGGTATCTTCCACGGAGGAGTCTGGGGTTGCTACCCGGGATCACAGGGCCCAAAAGCACCGGAATAAACACTCAGGGACAAAGCTGCAAGGAGTCTTGGATGCTTCCCAGAGGATGGAGCATTGTCCAAGCAGAAAAATCATCTCGGGTACCTTCCCTGGAGGAGTCTGGGGTTGCTACCCGGGATCACAGGGCCCTAAAGCACTGGAGAAAAGTCTGCGGGAGACGCCTGGGAGGAGTTCTGGGTAGATCCCGCAGGACTGACCACGGTCAAGAGAGAAAAATCATATTGGGTGTCTTCCCTGGAGGAGTCTGGGGTTGCTACCTGGGATGACAGAACCAGGAACCGCGAGAAAAAAGACTCAGGGACATAGCTGCGACAAGTCTCGGATGCATCCCAGAGGATGGAGCATTGTCCAAGGAGAAAAATCATCTCGGGTATCTTCCCTGGAGGAGTCTGGGGTTGCTACCCGGGATTACAGGGACCCAAACCACAGGAAAAATGTCTGTGGGAGATGCCTGGGAGGAATCTCATATGCATCCCAGAAGATGGAGCTTTGTCCACGGAGAAAAATCATCTCGGGTATCTTCCCTGGAGGAGTCTGGGGTTGCTACCCGGGATCACAGGGCCCCAAAACACCGGAAGAAACACTCAGGGACATACCTGCAAGGAGTCTCGGATGCTTTCCACAGGATGGAGCATTGTCCAAGCAGAAAAATCATCTCGGGTATCTTCCCTGGAGGAGTCTGGGGTTGCTACCCGGGATTACAGGGACCCAAACCACAGGAAAAAAACACTGAGAAACAGAGCTGGGAGGAGTCTCGGGTGCATCCCGCAGGATGGACAATAGTCCAAGGAGAAAAATCATCTCGGGTATCTTCCCTGGTGGAGTCTGAGGTTGCTACCCGGGATGACAGGGCCCAAAAGCATGGGAATAAACACTCAGGGACATAATTGCAAGGAGTCTCGGATGCTT
This sequence comes from Vanellus vanellus, assembly GCF_965231255.1. Classification (NCBI taxonomy): domain Eukaryota; kingdom Metazoa; phylum Chordata; class Aves; order Charadriiformes; family Charadriidae; genus Vanellus; species Vanellus vanellus. The sequence goes on from NW_028127572.1 coordinate 868,177, forward strand.
CCCAGAGGATGGAGCATTGTACAAGGAGAAAAATCATCTCGGGTATCTTCCCTGGAGGAGTCTGGGGTTGCTACCCGGGATCACAGGGCCCAAAAGCACCGGAATAAACACTCAGGGACAAAGCTGCAAGGAGTCTTGGATGCTTCCCAGAGGATGGAGCATTGTCCAAGCAGAAAAATCATCTCGGGTACCTTCCCTGGAGGAGTCTGGGGTTGCTAGCCGGGATCACAGGGCCCTAAAGCACTGGAGAAAAGTCTGCGGCAGACGCCTGGGAGGAGTTCTGGGTAGATCCCGCAGGACTGACCACGGTCAAGAGAGAAAAATCATATTGGGTGTCTTCCCTGGAGGAGTCTGGGGTTGCTACCTGGGATGACAGAACCATGAACCGCGAGAAAAAAGACTCAGGGACACAGCTGCGACAAGTCTCGGATGCATCCCAGAGGATGGAGCATTGTCCAAAGAGAAAAATCATCTCGGGTATCTTCCCTGGAGGAGTCTGGGGTTGCTACCCGGGATTACAGGGAGGCAAACCACAGGAAAAATGGCTGCGGGAGACGCCTGGGAGGAATCTCAGATGCATCCCAGAAGATGGAGCATTCTCCAAGGAGAGAAATCATCTCGGGTATCTTCCCTGGAGGAGTCTGGGGTTGCTACCCGGGATTACAGGGACCCAAACCACAGGAAAAATGTCTGTGGGAGATGCCTGGGAGGAATCTCAGATGCATCCCAGAAGAAGGAGCTTTGTCCACGGAGAAAAATTACATCGGGTATCTTCCCTGGAGGAGTCTGGGGTTGCTACCCGGGATCACAGGGCCCCAAAACACCGGAAGAAACACTCAGGGACATACCTGCAAGGAGTCTCGGATGCTTCCCAGAGGATGGAGCATTGTCCAAGCAGAAAAATCATCTCGGGTATCTTCCCTGGAGGAGACTGGGGTTGCTACCCGGGATTACAGGGACCCAAACCACAGGAAAAAAACACTGAGAAACAGAGCTGGGAGGAGTCTCGGGTGCATACCGTAGGATGGACAATAGTCCAAGGAGAAAAATCATCTCGGGTATCTTCCCTGGTGGAGTCTGAGGTTGCTACCCGGGATGACAGGGCCCAAAAGCATGGGAATAAACACTCAGGGACATAACTGCAAGGAGTCTCGGATGCTTCCCAGAGGATGGAGCATTGTACAAGGAGAAAAATCATCTCGGGTATCTTCCCTGGAAGAGTCTGGGGTTGCTACCCGGGATCACAGGGCCCCAAAACACCGGAATAAAAACTCAGGGACATACCGGCAAGGAGTCTCGGATGCTTCCCAGAGGATGGAGCATTGTCCAAGCAGAAAAATTATCTCGGGTATCTTCCTTGGAAGAGTCTGGGGTTGCTACCCGGGATCACAGGGCCCTAAAGCACTGGAGAAAACTCTGCGGGAGACGCCTGGGAGGAATTCTGGGTAGATCCCGCAGGATGGACCACTGTCAAGAGAGAAAAATCATATTGGGTGTCTTCCCTGGAGGAGTCTGGGGTTGCTACCTGGGATGACAGAACCGTAAACCGTGAGAAAAAAGACTCAGGGACATAGCTGTGACAAGTCTCGGATGCTTCCCAGAGCATGGAGCATTGTCCAAGGAGAAAAATCATCCCGGATATCTTTCCTGGAGGAGTCTGGGGTTGCTACCCGGGTTTACAGGGACCCAAACCACAGGAAAAATGTCTGCGGGAGACGCCTGGGAGGAATCTCAGATGCATCCCAGAAGATGGAGCATTGTCCAAGGAGAAAAATCATCTCGGGTATCTTCCCTGGAGGAGTCTGGGGTTGCTACCCGGGATCACAGGGCCCCAAAACACCGGAAGAAACACTCAGGGACATACCTGCAAGGAGTCTCGGATGCTTCCCAGAGGATGGAGCTTTGTCCAAGGACAAAAATCATCTCGGGTATCTTCCCTGGAGGAGTCTGGGGTTGCCACCCGGGATTACCGGGACCCAAAGCACAGGAAAAATGTCTGCGGGAGACGCCTGGGAGGAATCTCAGATGCATCCCAGAAGATGGAGCATTGTCCAAGGAAAAAAATCATCTCGGGTATCTTCCCTGGAGGAGTCTGGGGTTGCTACCCGGGATTACAGGGACCCAAACCACCGGAATAAAGACTCAGGGACATACCTGCAAGGAGTCTCGGATGTTTCCCAGAGGATGGAGCATTGTCCAAGGAGAAAAATCATCTCGGGTATCTTCCCTGGAGGAATCTGGGGTTGCTACCCGGGATTACAGGGACCCAAACCACCGGAATAAAGACTCAGGGACATACCTGCAAGGAGTCTCGGATGTTTCCCAGAGGATGGAGCATTGTCCAAGGAGAAAAATCATCTCGGGTATCTTCCCTGGAGGAGTCTGGGGTTGCTACCCGGGATCACAGGGACCCAAACCACAGGAAAAATGTCTGTGGGAGATGCCTGGGAGGAATCTCAGATGCATCCCAGAAGATGGAGCTTTGTCCCAGGAAAAAAATCATCTCGGGTATCTTCCCTGGAGGAGTCTGGGGTTGCTACCCGGGATTACAGGGAACCAAACCACAGGAAAAATGTCTGTGGGAGACGCCTGGGAGGAATCTCATATGCATCCCAGAAGATGGAGCATTGTCCAAGGAGAAAAGTCATCTTGGGTATCTTCCCTGGAGGAGTCTGGGGTTGCTACCCGGGATCACAGGGCCCCAAAACACCGCAGAAAACTCTGCGGGAGACTCCTGGGAGGAGTTCTGGATAGATCCCGCAGTATGGACCACTGTCAAGAGAGAAAAATCATATTGGGTGTCTTCCCTGGACGAGTCTGGGGTTGCTACCTGGGATGACGGAACCATAAACCGTGAGAAAAAAGACTCAGGGACATAGCTGCGACAAGTCTCGGATGCATCCCAGAGCATGGAGCATTGTCCAAGGAGAAAAATCATCCCGGATATCTTTCCTGGAGGAGTCTGGGGTTGCTACCCGGGATTAAAGGGACCCAAACCACAGGAAAAATATCTGCGGGAGACGCCTGGGAGGAATCTCAGATGCATCCCAGAAGATGGAGCATTGTCCAAGGAGAGAAATCATCTCGGGTATCTTCCCTGGAGGAGTCTGGGGTTGCTACCCGGGATCACAGGGCCCCAAAACACCGGAATAAACACTCAGGGACATACCTGCAAGGAGTCTCGGATGCTTCCCAGAGGATGGAGCTTTGTCCAAGGACAAAAATCATCTCGGGTATCTTCCCTGGAGGAGTCTGGGGTTGCCACCCGGGTTTACAGGGACCCAAACCACAGGAAAAATGTCTGTGGGAGATGCCAGGGAGGAATCTCATATGCATCCCTCAAGATGGAGCTTTGTCCCAGGAGAAAAATTACATTGGGTATCTTCCCTGGAGGAGTCTGGGGTTGCTACCCGGGATTACAGGGACCCAAACCACAGGAAAAATGTTTGCGGGAGACGCCTGGGAGGAATCTCAGATGCATCCCAGAAGATGGAGCATTGTCCAAGGAGAGAAATCATCTCGGGTATCTTCCCTGGAGGAGTCTGGGGTTGCTACCCGGGATCACAGGGCCCCAAAACACCGGAATAAACACTCAGGGACATACCTGCAAGGAGTCTCGGATGCTTCCCAGAGGATGGAGCTTTGTCCAAGGACAAAAATCATCTCGGGTATCTTCCCTGTAGGAGTCTGGGGTTGCCACCCGGGTTTACAGGGACCCAAACCACAGGAAAAATGTCTGTGGGAGATGCCTGGGAGGAATCTCATATGCATCCCACAAGATGGAGCTTTGTCCCAGGAGAAAAATTACATTGGGTATCTTCCCTGGAGGAGTCTGGGGTTGCTACCCGGGATTAAAGGGATGCAAACCACCGGAATAAAGACTCAGGGACATACCTACAAGGAGTCTCGGTTGCTTCCCAGAGGATGGAGCATTGTCCAAGCAGAAAAATCATCTTGGGTATCTTCCCTGGAGGAATCTGGGGTTGCTACCCGGGATTACAGGGACCCAAACCACCGGAATAAAGACTCAGGGACATAGCTGCAAGGAGTCTCGGATGTTTCCCAGAGGATGGAGCATTGTCCAAGGAGAAAAATCATCTCGGGTATCTTCCCTGTAGGAATCTGGGGTTCCTACCCGGGATTACAGGGACCCAAACCACCGGAATAAAGACTCAGGGACATACCTACAAGGAGTCTCGGTTGCTTCCCAGAGGATGGAGCATTGTCCAAGCAGAAAAATCATCTCGGGTATCTTCCCTGGAGGAGACTGGGGTTGCTACCCGGGATTACAGGGACCCAAACCACAGGAAAAAAACACTGAGAAACAGAGCTGGGAGGAGTCTCGGGTGCATACCGTAGGATGGACAATAGTCCAAGGAGAAAAATCATCTCGGGTATCTTCCCTGGTGGAGTCTGAGGTTGCTACCCGGGATGACAGGGCCCAAAAGCATGGGAATAAACACTCAGGGACATAACTGCAAGGAGTCTCGGATGCTTCCCAGAGGATGGAGCATTGTACAAGGAGAAAAATCATCTCGGGTATCTTCCCTGGAAGAGTCTGGGGTTGCTACCCGGGATCACAGGGCCCCAAAACACCGGAATAAAAACTCAGGGACATACCGGCAAGGAGTCTCGGATGCTTCCCAGAGGATGGAGCATTGTCCAAGCAGAAAAATTATCTCGGGTATCTTCCTTGGAAGAGTCTGGGGTTGCTACCCGGGATCACAGGGCCCTAAAGCACTGGAGAAAACTCTGCGGGAGACGCCTGGGAGGAATTCTGGGTAGATCCCGCAGGATGGACCACTGTCAAGAGAGAAAAATCATATTGGGTGTCTTCCCTGGAGGAGTCTGGGGTTGCTACCTGGGATGACAGAACCGTAAACCGTGAGAAAAAAGACTCAGGGACATAGCTGTGACAAGTCTCGGATGCTTCCCAGAGCATGGAGCATTGTCCAAGGAGAAAAATCATCCCGGATATCTTTCCTGGAGGAGTCTGGGGTTGCTACCCGGGTTTACAGGGACCCAAACCACAGGAAAAATGTCTGCGGGAGACGCCTGGGAGGAATCTCAGATGCATCCCAGAAGATGGAGCATTGTCCAAGGAGAAAAATCATCTCGGGTATCTTCCCTGGAGGAGTCTGGGGTTGCTACCCGGGATCACAGGGCCCCAAAACACCGGAAGAAACACTCAGGGACATACCTGCAAGGAGTCTCGGATGCTTCCCAGAGGATGGAGCTTTGTCCAAGGACAAAAATCATCTCGGGTATCTTCCCTGGAGGAGTCTGGGGTTGCCACCCGGGATTACCGGGACCCAAAGCACAGGAAAAATGTCTGCGGGAGACGCCTGGGAGGAATCTCAGATGCATCCCAGAAGATGGAGCATTGTCCAAGGAAAAAAATCATCTCGGGTATCTTCCCTGGAGGAGTCTGGGGTTGCTACCCGGGATTACAGGGACCCAAACCACCGGAATAAAGACTCAGGGACATACCTGCAAGGAGTCTCGGATGTTTCCCAGAGGATGGAGCATTGTCCAAGGAGAAAAATCATCTCGGGTATCTTCCCTGGAGGAATCTGGGGTTGCTACCCGGGATTACAGGGACCCAAACCACCGGAATAAAGACTCAGGGACATACCTGCAAGGAGTCTCGGATGTTTCCCAGAGGATGGAGCATTGTCCAAGGAGAAAAATCATCTCGGGTATCTTCCCTGGAGGAGTCTGGGGTTGCTACCCGGGATCACAGGGACCCAAACCACAGGAAAAATGTCTGTGGGAGATGCCTGGGAGGAATCTCAGATGCATCCCAGAAGATGGAGCTTTGTCCCAGGAAAAAAATCATCTCGGGTATCTTCCCTGGAGGAGTCTGGGGTTGCTACCCGGGATTACAGGGAACCAAACCACAGGAAAAATGTCTGTGGGAGACGCCTGGGAGGAATCTCATATGCATCCCAGAAGATGGAGCATTGTCCAAGGAGAAAAGTCATCTTGGGTATCTTCCCTGGAGGAGTCTGGGGTTGCTACCCGGGATCACAGGGCCCCAAAACACCGCAGAAAACTCTGCGGGAGACTCCTGGGAGGAGTTCTGGATAGATCCCGCAGTATGGACCACTGTCAAGAGAGAAAAATCATATTGGGTGTCTTCCCTGGACGAGTCTGGGGTTGCTACCTGGGATGACGGAACCATAAACCGTGAGAAAAAAGACTCAGGGACATAGCTGCGACAAGTCTCGGATGCATCCCAGAGCATGGAGCATTGTCCAAGGAGAAAAATCACCCCGGATATCTTTCCTGGAGGAGTCTGGGGTTGCTACCCGGGATTAAAGGGACCCAAACCACAGGAAAAATATCTGCGGGAGACGCCTGGGAGGAATCTCAGATGCATCCCAGAAGATGGAGCATTGTCCAAGGAGAGAAATCATCTCGGGTATCTTCCCTGGAGGAGTCTGGGGTTGCTACCCGGGATCACAGGGCCCCAAAACACCGGAATAAACACTCAGGGACATACCTGCAAGGAGTCTCGGATGCTTCCCAGAGGATGGAGCTTTGTCCAAGGACAAAAATCATCTCGGGTATCTTCCCTGGAGGAGTCTGGGGTTGCCACCCGGGTTTACAGGGACCCAAACCACAGGAAAAATGTCTGTGGGAGATGCCAGGGAGGAATCTCATATGCATCCCTCAAGATGGAGCTTTGTCCCAGGAGAAAAATTACATTGGGTATCTTCCCTGGAGGAGTCTGGGGTTGCTACCCGGGATTACAGGGACCCAAACCACAGGAAAAATGTTTGCGGGAGACGCCTGGGAGGAATCTCAGATGCATCCCAGAAGATGGAGCATTGTCCAAGGAGAGAAATCATCTCGGGTATCTTCCCTGGAGGAGTCTGGGGTTGCTACCCGGGATCACAGGGCCCCAAAACACCGGAATAAACACTCAGGGACATACCTGCAAGGAGTCTCGGATGCTTCCCAGAGGATGGAGCTTTGTCCAAGGACAAAAATCATCTCGGGTATCTTCCCTGTAGGAGTCTGGGGTTGCCACCCGGGTTTACAGGGACCCAAACCACAGGAAAAATGTCTGTGGGAGATGCCTGGGAGGAATCTCATATGCATCCCACAAGATGGAGCTTTGTCCCAGGAGAAAAATTACATTGGGTATCTTCCCTGGAGGAGTCTGGGGTTGCTACCCGGGATTAAAGGGATGCAAACCACCGGAATAAAGACTCAGGGACATACCTACAAGGAGTCTCGGTTGCTTCCCAGAGGATGGAGCATTGTCCAAGCAGAAAAATCATCTTGGGTATCTTCCCTGGAGGAATCTGGGGTTGCTACCCGGGATTACAGGGACCCAAACCACCGGAATAAAGACTCAGGGACATAGCTGCAAGGAGTCTCGGATGTTTCCCAGAGGATGGAGCATTGTCCAAGGAGAAAAATCATCTCGGGTATCTTCCCTGTAGGAATCTGGGGTTCCTACCCGGGATTACAGGGACCCAAACCACCGGAATAAAGACTCAGGGACATACCTACAAGGAGTCTCGGTTGCTTCCCAGAGGATGGAGCATTGTCCAAGCAGAAAAATCATCTTGGGTATCTTCCCTGGAGGAGTCTGGGGTTGCTACCCGGGATTACAGGGACCCAAAACACCGCAGACAACTCTGCGGGAGACTCCTGGGAGGAGTTCTGGATAGATCCCGATATGGACCACTGTCAAGAGAGAAAAATCATATTGGGTGTCTTCCCTGGAGGAGTCTGGGGTTGCTACCCGGGATCACAGGGCCCGAAAACACTGGAATAAAAACTCAGGGACATACCTGCAAGGAGTCTCGGATGCTTCCAAGAGGATGGAGCATTGTCCAAGCAGAAAAATCATCTCGGGTATCTTCCCTGGAGGAGTCTGGGGTTGCTACCCGGGATCACAGGGACCCAAACCACAGGAAAAAAACACTGAGAAACAGAGCTGGGAGGAGTCTCGGGTGCATCCCGCAGGATGGACAATAGTCCAAGGAGAAAAATCATCTCGGGTATCTTCCCTGGAGGAGTCTGGGGTTGCTACCCGGGATCACAGGGCGCTAAAACACCGGAATAAAGACTCAGAGACATACCTGCAAGGAGTCTCGGATGCTTCCCAGAGGATGGAGCATTGTCCAAGCAGAAAAATTATCTCGGGTATCTTCCCTAGAGGAGTCTGGGTTTGCTAGCCGGGATCACAGGGCCCTAAAGCACTGGAGAAAACTCTGCGGGAGACGCCTGGGAGGAGTTCTGGGTAGATCCCGCAGGATGGACCACTGTCAAGAGAGAAAAATCATATTGGGTGTCTTCCCTGGAGGAGTCTGGGGTTGCTACCTGGGATGACAGAACCATGAACCGCAAGAAAAAAGACTCAGGGACACAGCTGCGACAAGTCTCGGATGCATCCCAGAGGATGGAGCATTGTCCAAGGAGAAAAATGATCTCGGGTATCTTCCCTGGCGGAGTCTGGGGTTGCTACCCGGGATTACAGGGACCGAAACCACAGGAAAAATGTCTGCGGGAGACGCCTGGGAGGAATCTCAGATGCTTCCCAGAGGATGGAGCTTTGTCCAAGGACAAAAATCATCTCGGGTATCTTCCCTGGAGGAGTCTGGGGTTGCCACCCGGGTTTACAGGGACCGAAACCACAGGAAAAATGTCTGTGGGAGATGCCTGGGAGGAATCTCATATGCATCCCACAAGATGGAGCTTTGTCCCAGGAGAAAAATTACATTGGGTATCTTCCCTGGAGGAGTCTGGGGTTGCTACCCGGGATTACAGGGATGCAAACCACCGGAATAAAGACTCAGGGACATACCTACAAGGAGTCTCGGTTGCTTCCCAGAGGATGGAGCATTGTCCAAGCAGAAAAATCATCTTGGGTATCTTCCCTGGAGGAGTCTGGGGTTGCTACCCGGGATTACAGGGAGCCAAACCACCGGAATAAAGACTCAGGGACATACCTGCAAGGAGTCTCGGATGTTTCCCAGAGGATGGACCATTGTCCAAAGAGAAAAATCATCTCGGGTATCTTCCCTGGAGGAGTCTGGGGTTGCTAGCCGGGATCACAGGGACCCAAAACACCGGAGAAAACTCTGCGGGAGACTCCTGGGAGGAGTTCTGGATAGATCCCGCAGTATGGACCACTGTCAAGAGAGAAAAATCATATTGGGTGTCTTCCCTGGAGGAGTCTGGGGTTGCTACCCGGGATGACAGGGCCGAAAAGCACCGGAATACACAGAGGGACAAAGCTGCAAGGAGTCTCGGATGCTTCCCAGAGGATGTAGCATTGTCCAAGGAGAAAAATCATCTCGGGTATCTTCCCTGGAGGAGTCTGTGGTTGCTACCCGGGATTACAGGGACCCAAACCACAGGAAAAATGTCTGTGGGAGATGCCTGGGAGGAATCTCATATGCATCCCAGAAGATGGAGCTTTGTCCCAGGAGAAAAATCATCTCGGGTATCTTCCCTGGAGGAGTCTGGGGTTGCTACCCGGGATTACAGGGACCCAAACCACAGGAAAAATGTCTGCGTGAGACGCCTGGGAGGAATCTCAGATGCATCCCAGAAGATGGAGCATTCTCCGAGGAGAGAAATCATCTCGGGTATCTTCCCTGGAGGAGTCTGGGGTTGCTACCCGGGATCACAGGGCCCCAAAACACCGGAAGAAACACTCAGGGACATACCTGCAAGGAGTCTCGGATGCTTCCCAGAGGATGGAGCATTGTCCAAGGAGAAAAATCATCTCGGGTATCTTCCCTGGAGGAGTCTGGGGTTGCTACCCGGGTTTACAGGGACCCAAACCACAGGAAAAATGTCCGCGGGAGACGCCTGGGAGGAATCTCAGATGCATCCCAGAAGATGGAGCATTGTCCAAGGAGAAAAATCATATTCGGTGTCTTCCCTGGAGGAGTCTGGGGTTGCTACCCGGGATCAGAGGGCCCGAAAATACAGGAATAAACACTCATATCTGCAAGGACATACCTGCAAGAAGTCTCGGCTGCTTCCCAGAGGATGGAGCATTGTCCAAGGAGAAAAACCATCTCGGGTATCTTTCCTGGAGGAGTCTGGGGTTGCTACCCGGGATTACAGGGACCCAAACCACAGGAAAAATGTCTGTGGGAGATGCCTGGGAGGAATCTCATATGCATCCCAGAAGATGGAGCTTTGTCCCAGCAGAAAAACCATCTCGGGTATCTTTCCTGGAGGAGTCTGGGGTTGCTACCCGGGATTACAGGGACCCAAACCAGAGGAAAAATGTCTGCGGGAGACGCCTGGGAGGAATCTCAGATGCATCCCAGAAGATGGAGCATTGTCCAAGGAGAAAAATCATCTCGGGTATCTTCCCTGGAGGAGTCTGGGGTTGCTACCCGGGATAACAGGGCCCGAAAACACCGGAATAAAAACTCAGGGACATACCTGCAAGGAGTCTCAGATGCTTCCAAGAGGATGGAGCATTGTCCAAGCAGAAAAATCATCTCAGGTATCTTCCCTGGAGGAGTCTGGGGTTGCTACCCGGGATTACAGGGACCCAAACCACAGGAAAAAAACACTGAGAAACAGAGCTGGGAGGAGTCTCGGGTGCATCCCGCAGGATGGACAATAGTCCAAGGAGAAAAATCATCTCGCGTATCTTCCCTGGTGGAGTCTGAGGTTGCTACCCGGGATGACAGGGCCCAAAAGCACCGGAATAAACACTCAGGGACATACCTGCAAGGAGTCTTGGATGCTTCCCAGAGGATGGAGCATTGTCCAAGGAGAAAAATCATCTCGGGTATCTTCCCTGGAGGAGTCTGGGGTTTCTACCCGGGATTACAGGGAGGCAAACCACAGGAAAAATGGCTGCGGGAGATGTCTGGGAGGAATCTCAGATGCATCCCAAAAGATGGAGTATTGTCCCAGCAGAAAAATCATCTCGGGTATCTTCCCTGGAGGAGTCTGGGGTTGCTAGCCGGGATTACAGGGACCCAAAACACCGGAGAAAACTCTGCGGGAGACTCCTGGGAGGAGTTCTGGATAGATCCCGCAGTATGGACCACTGTCAAGAGAGAAAAATCATATTGGGTGTCTTCCCTGGAGGAGTCTGGGGTTGCTACCCGGGATGACAGGGCCGAAAAGCACCGGAATACACAGAGGGACAAAGCTGCAAGGAGTCTCGGATGCTTCCCAGAGGATGTAGCATTGTCCAAGGAGAAAAATCATCTCGGGTACCTTCCCTGGAGGAGTCTGTGGTTGCTACCCGGGATTACAGGGACCCAAACCACAGGAAAAATGTCTGTGGGAGATGCCTGGGAGGAATCTCATATGCATCCCAGAAGATGGAGCTTTGTCCCAGGAGAAAAATCATCTCGGGTATCTTCCCTGGAGGAGTCTGGGGTTGCTACCCGGGATCACAGGGCCCCAAAACACCGGAAGAAACACTCAGGGACATACCTGCAAGGAGTCTCGGATGCTTCCCAGAGGATGAAGCATTGTCCAAGGAGAAAAATCATCTCGGGTATCTTCCCTGGAGGAGTCTGGGGTTGCTACCCGGGTTTACAGGGACCCAAACCACAGGAAAAATGTCTGCGTGAGACGCCTGGGAGGAATCTCAGATGCATCCCAGAAGATGGAGCATTGTCCAAGGAGAAAAATCATATTCGGTGTCTTCCCTGGAGGAGTCTGGGGTTGCTACCCGGGATCAGAGGGCCCGAAAATACAGGAATAAACACTCATATCTGCAAGGACATACCTGCAAGAAGTCTCGGATGCTTCCCAGAGGATGGAGCATTGTCCACGGAGAAAAATCATCTCGGGTATCTTTCCTGGAGGAGTCTGGGGTTGCTACCTGGGATGACAGAACCATAAACCGTGAGAAAAAATACTCAGGGACATAGCTGCGACAAGTCTCGGATGCATCCCAGAGGATGGAGCATTGTCCAAGCAGAAAAATTATCTCGGGTATCTTCCCTGGAGGAGTCTGGGGTTGCTACCCGGGATTACAGGGACCCAAACCACAGGAAAAATGTCTGTGGGAGATGCCTGGGAGGAATCTCATATGCATCCCAGAAGATGGAGCTTTGTCCCAGCAGAAAAATCATCTCGGGTATCTTCCCTGGAGGAGTCTGGTGTTGCTACCCGGGATTACAGGGACCCAAACCAGAGGAAAAATGTCTGCGGGAGACGCCTGGGAGGAATCTCAGATGCATCCCAGAAGATGGAGCATTGTCCAAGGAGAAAAATCATCTCGGGTATCTTCCCTGGAGGAGTCTGGGGTTGCTACCCGGGATCACAGGGCCCGAAAACACCGGAATAAAAACTCAAGGACATACCTGCAAGGAGTCTCAGATGCTTCCAAGAGGATGGAGCATTGTCCAAGCAGAAAAATCATCTCAGGTATCTTCCCTGGAGGAGTCTGGGGTTGCTACCCGGGATTACAGGGACCCAAACCACAGGAAAAAAACACTGAGAAACAGAGCTGGGAGGAGTCTCGGGTGCATCCCGCAGGATGGACAATAGTCCAAGGAGAAAAATCATCTCGCGTATCTTCCCTGGTGGAGTCTGAGGTTGCTACCCGGGATGACAGGGCCCAAAAGCACCGGAATAAACACTCAGGGACATACCTGCAAGGAGTCTTGGATGCTTCCCAGAGGATGGAGCATTGTCCAAGGAGAAAAATCATCTCGGGTATCTTCCCTGGAGGAGTCTGGGGTTGCTACCCAGGATTACAGGGACCCAAACCACAGGAAAAATGTCTGCGGGAGACGGTTGGGAGGAATCTCAGATGCATCCCAGAAGATGGAGCATTGTCCAAGGAGAAAAATCATCTCGTGTATCTTCCCTGGAGGAGTCTGGGGTTGCTACCTGGGATGACAGGGCCCAAAAGCACCGGAATAAACACTCAGTGACATACCTGCAAGGAGCCTCGGATGCTTCCCAGAGGATGGAGCATTGTCCAAGGAGAAAAATCATCTCGGGTATCTTCCACGGAGGAGTCTGGGGTTGCTACCCGGGATCACAGGGCCCAAAAGCACCGGAATAAACACTCAGGGACAAAGCTGCAAGAAGTCTTGGATGCTTCCCAGAGGATGGAGCATTGTCCAAGCAGAAAAATCATCTCGGGTACCTTCCCTGGAGGAGTCTGGGGTTGCTACCCGGGATCACAGGGCCCTAAAGCACTGGAGAAAAGTCTGCGGCAGACGCCTGGGAGGAGTTCTGGGTAGATCCCGCAGGACTGACCACGGTCAAGAGAGAAAAATCATATTGGGTGTCTTCCCTGGAGGAGTCTGGGGTTGCTACCTGGGATGACAGAACCACGAACCGCGAGAAAAAAGACTCAGGGACATAGCTGCGACAAGTCTCGGATGCATCCCAGAGGATGGAGCATTGTCCAAGGAGAAAAATCATCTCGGGTATCTTCCCTGGCCGAGTCTGGGGTTGCTACCCGGGATTACAGGGACCCAAACCACAGGAAAAATGTCTTTGGGAGACGCCTGGGAGGAATCTCAGATGCATCCCAGAAGATGGAGCATTGTCCAAGGAGAAAAATCATCTCGGGTATCTTCCCTGGAGGAGTCTGGGGTTGCTACCCGGGATCACAGGGCCCCAAAACACCGGAATAAACACTCAGGGACATACCTGCAAGGAGTCTCGGATGCTTCCAAGAGGATGGAGCATTGCCCAAGGAGAAAAATCATCTCGGGTATCTTCCTTGGAGGAGTCTGGGGTTGCTACCCGGGATTACAGGGACCCAAACCACAGGAAAAATGTCTGTGGGAGATGCCTGGGAGGAATCTCAGATGCATCCCAGAAGATGGAGCTTTGTCCAAGGAGAAAAATCATCTCGGATATCTTCCCTGGAGGAGTCTGGGGTTGCTACCCGGGATTACAGGGACCAAAACCACAGGAAAAATGTCTGCGGGAGACGCCTGGGAGGAATCTCAGATGCATCCCAGAAGATGGAGCATTGTCCAAGGAGAAAAGTCATCTCGGGTATCTTCCCTGGAGGAGTCTGGGGTTGCTACCCGGGATCACAGGGCCCCAAAACACCGGAGAAAACTCTGCGGGAGACTCCTGGGAGGAGTTCTGGATAGATCCCGCAGTATGGACCACTGTCAAGAGAGAAAAATCATATTGGGTGTCTTCCCTGGAGGAGTCTGGGGTTGCTACCTGGGATGACAGAACCATAAACCGTGAGAAAAAAGACTCAGGGACATAGCTGCGACAAGTCTCGGATGCATCCCAGAGCATGGAGCATTGTCCAAGGAGAAAAATCATCTCGGGTATCTTCCCTGGAGGAGTCTGGGGTTTCTACCCGGGATTACAGGGAGGCAAACCACAGGAAAAATGGCTGCGGGAGATGTCTGGGAGGAATCTCAGATGCATCCCAAAAGATGGAGTATTGTCCCAGCAGAAAAATCATCTCGGGTATCTTCCCTGGAGGAGTCTGGTGTTGCTACCCGGGATTACAGGGACCCAAACCACAGGAAAAATGTCTGCGGGAGACGCCTGGGAGGAATCTCAGATGCATCCCAGAAGATGGAGCATTGTCCAAGGAGAAAAATCATCTCGGGTATCTTCCCTGGAGGAGTCTGGGGTTGCTACGCGGGATCACAGGGCCCCAAAACACCGGAATAAAAACTCAGGGACATACCTGCAAGGAGTCTCAGATGCTTCCAAGAGGATGGAGCATTGTCCAAGCAGAAAAATCATCTCAGGTATCTTCCCTGGAGGAGTCTGGGGTTGCTACCCGGGATTACAGGGACCCAAACCACAGGAAAAAAACACTGAGAAACAGAGCTGGGAGGAGTCTCGGGTGCATCCCGCAGGATGGACAATAGTCCAAGGAGAAAAATCATCTCGCGTATCTTCCCTGGTGGAGTCTGAGGTTGCTACCCGGGATGACAGGGCCCAAAAGCACCGGAATAAACACTCAGGGACATACCTGCAAGGAGTCTTGGATGCTTCCCAGAGGATGGAGCATTGTCCAAGGAGAAAAATCATCTCGGGTATCTTCCCTGGAGGAGTCTGGGGTTGCTACCCAGGATTACAGGGACCCAAACCACAGGAAAAATGTCTGCGGGAGACGGTTGGGAGGAATCTCAGATGCATCCCAGAAGATGGAGCATTGTCCAAGGAGAAAAATCATCTCGTGTATCTTCCCTGGAGGAGTCTGGGGTTGCTACCTGGGATGACAGGGCCCAAAAGCACCGGAATAAACACTCAGTGACATACCTGCAAGGAACCTCGGATGCTTCCCAGAGGATGGAGCATTGTCCAAGGAGAAAAATCATCTCGGGTATCTTCCACGGAGGAGTCTGGGGTTGCTACCCGGGATCACAGGGCCCAAAAGCACCGGAATAAACACGCAGGGACAAAGCTGCAAGAAGTCTTGGATGCTTCCCAGAGGATGGAGCATTGTCCAAGCAGAAAAATCATCTCGGGTACCTTCCCTGGAGGAGTCTGGGGTGGCTACCCGGGATTACAGGGACCCAAACCACAGGAAAAATGTCTGTGGGAGATGCCTGGGAGGAATCTCATACGCATCCCAGAAGATGGAGCTTTGTCCCAGGAGAAAAATCATCTCGGGTATCTTCCCTGGAGGAGTCTGGGGTTGCTACCCGGGATTACAGGGATGCAAACCACCGGAATAAAGACTCAGGGACATACCTACAAGGAGTCTCGGTTGCTTCCCAGAGGATGGAGCATTGTCCAAGCAGAAAAATCATCTTGGTTATCTTCCCTGGAGGAATCTGGGGTTGCTACCCGGGATTACAGGGACCCAAACCACCGGAATAAAGACTCAGGGACATACCTGCAAGGAGTCTCGGATGTTTCCCAGAGGATGGAGCATTGTCCAAGGAGAAAAATCATCTCGGGTATCTTCCCTGTAGGAGTCTGGGGTTGCTACTCGGGATCACAGGGCCCCAAAACACCGGAATAAAAACTCAGGGACATACCTGCAAGGAGTCTCGGATGCTTCCCAGAGGATGGAGCATTGTCCAAGCAGAAAAATTATCTCGGGTATCTTCCTTGGAAGAGTCTGGGGTTGCTACCCGGGATCACAGGGCCCTAAAGCACTGGAGAAAATTCTGCGGGAGACGCCTGGGAGGAATTCTGGGTAGATCCCGCAGGATGGACCACTGTCAAGAGAGAAAAATCATATTGGGTGTCTTCCCTGGAGGAGTCTGGGGTTGCTACCTGGGATGACAGAACCATAAACCGCGAGAAAAAAGACTCAGGGACATAGCTGCGACAAGTCTCGGATGCATCCCAGAGGATGGAGCATTGTCCAAGGAGAAAAATCATCCCGGATATCTTTTCTGGAGGAGTCTGGGGTTGCTACCCGGGATTAAAGGGACCCAAACCACAGGAAAAATGTCTGCGGGAGACGCCTGGGAGGAATCTCAGATGCATCCCAGAAGATGGAGCATTGTCCAAGGAGAAAAATCATCTCGGGTATCTTCCCTGGAGGAGTCTGGGGTTGCTACCCGGGATCACAGGGCACCAAAACACCGGAATAAACACTCAGGGACATACCTGCAAGGAGTCTCGGATACTTCCCAGAGGATGGAGCTTTGTCCAAGGACAAAAATCATCTCGGGTATCTTCCCTGGAGGAGTCTGGGGTTGCTACCCGGGTTTACAGGGACCCAAACCACAGGAAAAATGTCTGTGGGAGATGCCTGGGAGGAATCTCAGATGCATCCCAGAAGATGGAGCTTTGTCCCAGGAAAAAAATCATCTCGGGTATCTTCCCTGGAGGAGTCTGGGGTTGCTACCCGGGATTACAGGGAACCAAAACACAGGAAAAATGTCTGCGGGAGACGCCTGGGAGGAATCTCAGATGCATCCCAGAGGATGGAGCATTGTCCAAAGAGAAAAATCATCTCGGGTATCTTCCCTGGAGGAGTCTGGGGTTGCTACCCGGGATTACAGGGACCCAAACCACAGGAAAAATGTCTGTGGGAGATGCCTGGGAGGAATCTCAGATGCATCCCAGAAGATGGAGCTTTGTCCCAGCAGAAAAATCATCTCGGGTATCTTCCCTGGAGGAGTCTGGGGTTGCTACCCGGGATTACAGGGACCAAAACCATAGGAAAAATGTCTGCGGAGACGCCTGGGAGGAATCTCAGATGCATCCCAGAAGATGGAGCATTGTCCAAGGAGAAAAGTCATCTCGGGTATCTTCCCTGGAGGAGTCTGGGGTTGCTACCCGGGATCACAGGGACCCAAAACACCGCAGAAAACTCTGCGGGAGACTCCTGGGAGGAGTTCTGGATAGATCCCGCAGTATGGACCACTGTCAAGAGAGAAAAATCATACTGGGTGTCTTCCCTGGAGGAGTCTGGGGTTGCTACCTGGGATCAGAGGGCCCGAAAATACGGGAATAAACACTCAGGGACATACCTGCAAGGAGTCTCGGATGCTTCCCAGAGGATGTAGCATTGTCCAAGGAGAAAAATCATCTCGGGTATCTTCCCTGGAGGAGTCTGGGGTTGCTACCCGGCATTACAGGGACCCAAACCACAGGAAAAATGTCTGTGGGAGATGCCTGGGAGGAATCTCATATGCATCCCAGAAGATGGAGCTTTGTCCAAGGAGAAAAATCATCTCGGGTATCTTCCCTGGAGGAGTCTGGGGTTGCTACCCGGGATTACAGGGACCAAAACCATAGGAAAAATGTCTGCGGAGACGCCTGGGAGGAATCTCAGATGCATCCCAGAAGATGGAGCATTGTCCAAGGAGAAAAGTCATGTCGGGTATCTTCCCTGGAGGAGTCTGGGGTTGCTACCCGGGATCACAGGGACCCAAAACACCGCAGAAAACTCTGCGGGAGACTCCTGGGAGGAGTTCTGGATAGATCCCGCAGTATGGACCACTGTCAAGAGAGAAAAATCATATTGGGTATCTTCCCTGGTGGAGTCTGAGGTTGCTACTCGGGATCACAGGGCCCCAAAACACCGGAATAAAAACTCAGGGGCATACCTGCAAGGAGTCTCGGATGCTTCCAAGAGGATGGAGCATTGTCCAAAGAGAAAAATCATCTCGGGTATCTTCCCTGGAGGAGTCTGGGGTTGCTACCCGGGATTACAGGGACCCAAACCACAGGAAAAAAACACTGAGAAACAGAGCTGGGAGGAGTCTCGGGTGCATCCCGCAGGATGGACAATAGTCCAAGGAGAAAAATCATCTCGGGTATCTTCCCTGGTGGAGTCTGAGGTTGCTACCCGGGATGACAGGGCCCAAAAGCACCGGAATAAACACTCAGGGACATACCTGCAAGGAGTCTCGGATGCTTCCCAGAGGATGGAGCATTGTCCAAGGAGAAAAATCATCTCGGGTTATCTTCCCTGGAGGAGTCTGGGGTTGCTACCCGGCATTACAGGGACCCAAACCACAGGAAAAATGTCTGTGGGAGACGGCTGGGAGGAATCTCAGATGCATCCCAGAAGATGGAGCATTGTCCAAGGAGAAAAATCATCTCGGGTATCTTCCCTGGAGGAGTCTGGGGTTGCTACCCGGGATTACAGGGACCCAAACCACAGGAAAAATGTCTGCGTGAGACGCCTGGGAGGAATCTCAGATGCATCCCAGAAGATGGAGCATTGTCCAAGGAGAAAAATCATCTCGGGTATCTTCCCTGGAGGAGTCTGGGGTTGCTACCCGGGATCACAGGGCCCCAAAACACCGGAAGAAACACTCAGGGACATACCTGCAAGGAGTCTCGGATGCTTCCCAGAGGATGGAGCATTGTCCAAGGAGAAAAATCATCTCGGGTATCTTCCCTGGAGGAGTCTGGGGTTGCTACCCGGGTTTACAGGGAGCCAAACCACAGGAAAAATGTCTGCGTGAGACGCCTGGGAGGAATCTCAGATGCATCCCAGAAGATGGAGCATTGTCCAAGGAGAAAAATCATATTCGGTGTCTTCCCTGGAGGAGTCTGGGGTTGCTACCCGGGATCAGAGGGCCCGAAAATACGGGAATAAACACTCATATCTGCAAGGACATACCTGCAAGAACTCTCGGATGCTTCCCAGAGGATGGAGCATTGTCCAAGGAGAAAAATCATCTCGGGTATCTTTCCTGGAGGAGTCTGGGGTTGCTACCTGGGATGACAGAACCATAAACCGTGAGAAAAAATACTCAGGGACATAGCTGCGACAAGTCTCGGATGCATCCCAGAGGATGGAGCATTGTCCAAGCAGAAAAATTATCTCGGGTATCTTCCCTGGAGGAGTCTGGGGTTGCTACCCGGGATTACAGGGACCCAAACCACAGGAAAAATGTCTGTGGGAGATGCCTGGGAGGAATCTCATATGCATCCCAGAAGATGGAGCTTTGTCCCAGCAGAAAAATCATCTCGGGTATCTTCCCTGGAGGAGTCTGGTGTTGCTACCCGGGATTACAGGGACCCAAACCAGAGGAAAAATGTCTGCGGGAGACGCCTGGGAGGAATCTCAGATGCTTCCAAGAGGATGGAGCATTGTCCAAGCAGAAAAATCATCTCAGGTATCTTCCCTGGAGGAGTCTGGGGTTGCTACCCGGGATTACAGGGACCCAAACCACAGGAAAAAAACACTGAGAAACAGAGCTGGGAGGAGTCTCGGGTGCATCCCGCAGGATGGACAATAGTCCAAGGAGAAAAATCATCTCGGGTATCTTCCCTGGTGGAGTCTGAGGTTGCTACCCGGGATGACAGGGCCCAAAAGCACCGGAATAAACACTCAGGGACATACCTGCAAGGAGTCTCGGATGCTTCCCAGAGGATGGAGCATTGTCCAAGGAGAAAAATCATCTCGGGTATCTTCCCTGGAGGAGTCTGGGGTTGCTACCCGGGATCACAGGGCCCCAAAACACCGGAATAAACACTCAGGGACATACCTGCAAGGAGTCTCGGATGCTTCCCAGAGGATGGAGCATTGTCCAAGGAGAAAAATCATCTCGGGTTATCTTCCCTGGAGGAGTCTGGGGTTGCTACCCGGCATTACAGGGACCCAAACCACAGGAAAAATGTCTGTGGGAGACGGCTGGGAGGAATCTCATATGCATCCCAGAAGATGGAGCTTTGTCCCAGCAGAAAAATCATCTCGGGTATCTTCCCTGGAGGAGTCTGGGGTTGCTACCCGGGATTACAGGGACCAAAACCATAGGAAAAATGTCTGCGGAGACGCCTGGGAGGAATCTCAGATGCATCCCAGAAGATGGAGCATTGTCCAAGGAGAAAAGTCATCTCGGGTATCTTCCCTGGAGGAGTCTGGGGTTGCTACCCGGGATCACAGGGACCCAAAACACCGCAGAAAACTCTGCGGGAGACTCCTGGGAGGAGTTCTGGATAGATCCCGCAGTATGGACCACTGTCAAGAGAGAAAAATCATATTGGGTGTCTTCCCTGGAGGAGTCTGGGGTTGCTACCTGGGATCAGAGGGCCCGAAAATACGGGAATAAACACTCAGGGACATACCTGCAAGGAGTCTCGGATGCTTCCCAGAGGATGTAGCATTGTCCAAGGAGAAAAATCATCTCGGGTATCTTCCCTGGAGGAGTCTGGGGTGGCTACCCGGGTTTACAGGGATCCAAACCACAGGAAAAATGTCTGTGGGAGATGCCTGGGAGGAATCTCATATGCATCCCAGAAGATGGAGCTTTGTCCAAGGAGAAAAATCATCTCGGGTATCTTCCCTGGAGGAGTCTGGGGTTGCTAGCCGGGATCACAGGGCCCCAAAACACCGGAAGAAACACTCAGGGACATACCTGCAAGGAGTCTCGGATGCTTCCCAGAGGATGTAGCATTGTCCAAGGAGAAAAATCATCTCGGGTATCTTCCCTGGAGGAGTCTGGGGTTGCCACCCGGGTTTACAGGGACCCAAACCACAGGAAAAATGTCTGTGGGAGATGCCTGGGAGGAATCTCAGATGCATCCCAGAAGATGGAGCTTTGTCCCAGGAAAAAAATCATCTCGGGTATATTCCCTGGAGGAGTCTGGGGTTGCTAACCGGGATTACAGGGAACCAAAACACAGGAAAAATGTCTGCGGGAGACGCCTGGGAGGAATCTCAGATGCATCCCAGAGGATGGAGCATTGTCCAAAGAGAAAAATCATCTCGGGTATCTTCCCTGGAGGAGTCTGGGGTTGCTACCCGGGATTACAGGGACCCAAATCACAGGAAAAATGTCTGTGGGAGATGCCTGGGAGGAATCTCATATGCATCCCAGAAGATGGAGCTTTGTCCCAGCAGAAAATTCATCTCGGGTATCTTCCCTGGAGGAGTCTGGGGTTGCTACCCGGGATTACAGGGACCAAAACCATAGGAAAAATGTCTGCGGAGACGCCTGGGAGGAATCTCAGATGCATCCCAGAAGATGGAGCATTGTCCAAGGAGAAAAATCATCTCGGGTATCTTCCCTGGAGGAGTCTGGGGTTGCTACCCGGGATCACAGGGCCCCAAAACACCGGAGAAAACTCTGCGGGAGACTCCTGGGAGGAGTTCTGGATAGATCCCGCAGTATGGACCACTGTCAAGAGAGAAAAATCATATTGGGTGTCTTCCCTGGAGGAGTCTGGGGTTGCTACCTGGGATCAGAGGGCCCGAAAATACGGGAATAAACACTCAGGGACATACCTGCAAGGAGACTCGGATGCTTCCCAGAGGATGTAGCATTGTCCAAGGAGAAAAATCATCTCGGGTATCTTCCCTGGAGGAGTCTGGGGTTGCTACCCGGGTTTACAGGGACCCAAACCACAGGAAAAATGTCTGCGTGAGACGCCTGGGAGGAATCTCAGATGCATCCCAGAAGATGGAGCATTGTCCAAGGAGAAAAATCATCTTGGGTATCTTCCCTGGAGGAGTCTGTGGTTGCTACCCGGGATTACAGGGATGCAAACCACAGGAAAAATGTCTGTGGGAGATGCCTGGGAGGAATCTCATATGCATCCCAGAAGATGGAGCTTTGTCCCAGCAGAAAAATCATCTCGGGTATCTGCCCTGGAGGAGTCTGGTGTTGGTACCCGGGATTACAGGGACCCAAACCACAGGAAAAATGTCTGCGGGAGACGCCTGGGAGGAATCTCAGATGCATCCCAGAAGATGGAGCATTGTCCACGGAGAAAAATCATCTCGGGTATCTTCCCTGGAGGAGTCTGGGGTTGCTACCCGGGATCACAGGGCCCCAAAACACCGGAATAAAAACTCAGGGGCATACCTGCAAGGAGTCTCGGATGCTTCCAAGAGGATGGAGCATTGTCCAAAGAGAAAAATCATCTCGGGTATCTTCCCTGGAGGAGTCTGGGGTTGCTACCCGGGATTACAGGGACCCAAACCACAGGAAAAAAACACTGAGAAACAGAGCTGGGAGGAGTCTCGGGTGCATCCCGCAGGATGGACAATAGTCCAAGGAGAAAAATCATCTCGGGTATCTTCCCTGGTGGAGTCTGAGGTTGCTACCCGGGATGACAGGGCCCAAAAGCACCGGAATAAACACTCAGGGACATACCTGCAAGGAGTCTCGGATGCTTCCCAGAGGATGGAGCATTGTCCAAGGAGAAAAATCATCTCGGGTTATCTTCCCTGGAGGAGTCTGGGGTTGCTACCCGGCATTACAGGGACCCAAACCACAGGAAAAATGTCTGTGGGAGACGGCTGGGAGGAATCTCAGATGCATCCCAGAAGATGGAGCATTGTCCAAGGAGAAAACTCATCTCGGGTATCTTCCCTGGAGGAGTCTGGGGTTGCTACCCGGGATTACAGGGACCCAAACCACAGGAAAAATTTCTGCGGGAGACGCCTGGGAGGAATCTCAGATGCATCCCAGAAGATGGAGCATTGTCCAAGGAGAAAAATCATCTCGGGTATCTTCCCTGGAGGAGTCTGGGGTTGCTACCCGGGATCACAGGGCCCCAAAACACCGGAAGAAACACTCAGGGACATACCTGCAAGGAGTCTCGGATGCTTCCCAGAGGATGGAGCATTGTCCAAGGAGAAAAATCATCTCGGGTATCTTCCCTGGAGGAGTCTGGGGTTGCTACCCGGGATTACAGGGACCCAAACCACAGGAAAAATGTCTGCGGGAGACGCCTGGGAGGAATCTCAGATGCATCCCAGAAGATGGAGCATTGTCCACGGAGAAAAATCATCTCGGGTATCTTCCCTGGAGGAGTCTGGGGTTGCTACCCGGGATCACAGGGCCCCAAAACGCCGGAATAAAAACTCAGGGGCATACCTGCAAGGAATCTCGGATGCTTCCAAGAGGATGGAGCATTGTCCAAAGAGAAAAATCATCTCGGGTATCTTCCCTGGAGGAGTCTGGGGTTGCTACCCGGGATTACAGGGACCCAAACCACAGGAAAAAAACACTGAGAAACAGAGCTGGGAGGAGTCTCGGGTGCATCCCGCAGGATGGACAATAGTCCAAGGAGAAAAATCATCTCGGGTATCTTCCCTGGTGGAGTCTGAGGTTGCTACCCGGGATGACAGGGCCCAAAAGCACCGGAATAAACACTCAGGGACATACCTGCAAGGAGTCTCGGATGCTTCCCAGAGGATGGAGCATTGTCCAAGGAGAAAAATCATCTCGGGTTATCTTCCCTGGAGGAGTCTGGGGTTGCTACCCGGCATTACAGGGACCCAAACCACAGGAAAAATGTCTGTGGGAGACGGCTGGGAGGAATCTCAGATGCATCACAGAAGATGGAGCATTGTCCAAGGAGAAAACTCATCTCGGGTATCTTCCCTGGAGGAGTCTGGGGTTGCTACCCGGGATTACAGGGACCCAAACCACAGGAAAAATGTCTGCGGGAGACGCCTGGGAGGAATCTCAGATGCATCCCAGAAGATGGAGCATTGTCCAAGGAGAAAAATCATCTCGGGTATCTTCCCTGGAGGAGTCTGGGGTTGCTACCCGGGATCACAGGGCCCCAAAACACCGGAAGAAACACTCAGGGACATACCTGCAAGGAGTCTCGGATGCTTCCCAGAGGATGGAGCATTGTCCAAGGAGAAAAATCATCTCGGGTATCTTCCCTGGAGGAGTCTGGGGTTGCTACCCGGGTTTACAGGGACCCAAACCACAGGAAAAATGTCTGCGTGAGACGCCTGGGAGGAATCTCAGATGCATCCCAGAAGATGGAGCATTGTCCAAGGAGAAAAATCATATTCGGTGTCTTCCCTGGAGGAGTCTGGGGTTGCTACCCGGGATGAGAGGGCCCGAAAATACGGGAATAAACACTCATATCTGCAAGGACATACCTGCAAGAAGTCTCGGATGCTTCCCAGAGGATGGAGCATTGTCCAAGGAGAAAAATCATCTCGGGTATCTTTCATGGAGGAGTCTGGGGTTGCTACCTGGGATGACAGAACCATAAACCGTGAGAAAAAATACTCAGGGACATAGCTGCGACAAGTCTCGGATGCATCCCAGAGGATGGAGCATTGTCCAAGCAGAAAAATTATCTCGGGTATCTTCCCTGGAGGAGTCTGGGGTTGCTACCCGGGATTACAGGGACCCAAACCACAGGAAAAATGTCTGTGGGAGATGCCTGGGAGGAATCTCATATGCATCCCAGAAGATGGAGCTTTGTCCCAGCAGAAAAATCATCTCGGGTATCTTCCCTGGAGGAGTCTGGTGTTGCTACCCGGGATTACAGGGACCCAAAC
This sequence comes from Vanellus vanellus, assembly GCF_965231255.1. NCBI lineage: Eukaryota > Metazoa > Chordata > Aves > Charadriiformes > Charadriidae > Vanellus > Vanellus vanellus. The sequence goes on from NW_028127572.1 coordinate 892,814, forward strand.
CAGAGGAAAAATGTCTGCGGGAGACGCCTGGGAGGAATCTCAGATGCATCCCAGAAGATGGAGCATTGTCCAAGGAGAAAAATCATCTCGGGTATCTTCCCTGGAGGAGTCTGGGGTTGCTACCCGGGATCACAGGGCCCCAAAACACCGGAATAAAAACTCAGGGACATACCTGCAAGGAGTCTCAGATGCTTCCAAGAGGATGGAGCATTGTCCAAGCAGAAAAATCATCTCAGGTATCTTCCCTGGAGGAGTCTGGGGTTGCTACCCGGGATTACAGGGACCCAAACCACAGGAAAAAAACACTGAGAAACAGAGCTGGGAGGAGTCTCGGGTGCATCCCGCAGGATGGACAATAGTCCAAGGAGAAAAATCATCTCGGGTATCTTCCCTGGTGGAGTCTGAGGTTGCTACCCGGGATGACAGGGCCCAAAAGCACCGGAATAAACACTCAGGGACATACCTGCAAGGAGTCTCGGATGCTTCCCAGAGGATGGAGCATTGTCCAAGGAGAAAAATCATCTCGGGTATCTTCCCTGGAGGAGTCTGGGGTTGCTACCCGGGTTTACAGGGACCCAAACCACAGGAAAAATGTCTGTGGGAGATGCCTGGGAGGAATCTCATATGCATCCCAGAAGATGGAGCTTTGTCCAAGGAGAAAAATCATCTCGGGTATCTTCCCTGGAGGAGTCTGGGGTTGCTACCCGGGATCACAGGGCCCCAAAACACCGGAAGAAACACTCAGGGACATATCTGCAAGGAGTCTCGGATGCTTCCCAGAGGATGTAGCATTGTCCAAGGAGAAAAATCATCTCGGGTATCTTCCCTGGAGGAGTCTGGGGTTGCTACCCGGGATCAGAGGGCCCGAAAACACCGGAATAAACACTCAGGGACATACCTGCAAGGAGTCTCGGATGCTTCCAAGAGGATGGATCATTGTCCAAGGAGAAAAATCATCTCGGGTATCTTCCCTGGAGGAGTCTGGGGTTGCTACCCGGGATCACAGGGCGCTAAACCACCGGAATAAAGACTCAGAGACATACCTGCAAGGAGTCTCGGATGCTTTCCAGAGGATGGAGCATTGTCCAAGCAGAAAAATTATCTCGGGTATCTTCCTTGGAGGAGTCTGGGGTTGCTACCCGGGATCACAGGGCCCTAAAGCACTGGAGAAAACTCTGCGGGAGACGCCTGGGAGGAATTCTGGGTAGATCCCGCAGGATGGACCACTGTCAAGAGAGAAAAATCATATTGGGTGTCTTCCCTGGAGGAGTCTGGGGTTGCTACCTGGGATGACAGAACCATAAACCGTGAGAAAAAAGACTCAGGGACATAGCTGCGACAAGTCTCGGATGCATCCAAGAGGATGGAGCATTGTCCAAGGAGAAAAATCATCCCGGATATCTTCCCTGGAGGATTCTGGGGTTGTTACCCGGGTTTACAGGGACCCAAACCACTGGAAAAATTTCTATGGGAGATGCCTGGGAGGAATCTCATATGCATCCCAGAAGATGGAGCTTTGTCTCAGCAGAAAAATCATCTCGGGTATCTTCCCTGGAGGAGTCTGGGGTTGCTACCCGGGATCACAGGGCCCGAAAACACTGGAATAAAAACTCAGGGACATACCTGCAAGGAGTCTCGGATGCTTCCAAGAGGATGGAGCATTGTCCAAGCAGAAAAATCATCTTGGGTATCTTCCACGGAGGAGTCTGGGGTTGCTACCCGGGATTACAGGGAGGCAAACCACAGGAAAAATGGCTGCGGGAGATGTCTGGGAGGAATCTCAGATGCATCCCAAAAGATGGAGCATTGTCCAAGGAGAAAAATCATCTCTTGTATCTTCCCTGGAGGAGTCTGGGGTTGCTACCTGGGATGACAGGGCCCAAAAGCACCGGAATAAACACTCAGTGACATACCTGCAAGGAGCCTAGGATGCTTCCCAGAAGATGGAGCATTGTCCAAGGAGAAAAATCATCTCGGGTATCTTCCACGGAGGAGTCTGGGGTTGCTACCCGGGATCACAGGGCCCAAAAGCACCGGAATAAACACTCAGGGACAAAGCTGCAAGGAGTCTTGGATGCTTCCCAGAGGATGGAGCATTGTCCAAGCAGAAAAATCATCTCGGGTACCTTCCCTGGAGGAGTCTGGGGTTGCTACCCGGGATCACAGGGCCCTAAAGCACTGGAGAAAAGTCTGCGGGAGACGCCTGGGAGGAGTTCTGGGTAGATCCCGCAGGACTGACCACGGTCAAGAGAGAAAAATCATATTGGGTGTCTTCCCTGGAGGAGTCTGGGGTTGCTACCTGGGATGACAGAACCAGGAACCGCGAGAAAAAAGACTCAGGGACATAGCTGCGACAAGTCTCGGATGCATCCCAGAGGATGGAGCATTGTCCAAGGAGAAAAATCATCTCGGGTATCTTCCCTGGCGGAGTCTGGGGTTGCTACCCGGGATCACAGGGCCCCAAAACACCGGAATAAACACTCAGGGACAAACCTGCAAGGAGTCTCGGATGCTTCCAAGAGGATGGAGCATTGTCCAAGGACAAAAATTATCTCGGGTATCTTCCTTGGAGGAGTCTGGGGTTGCTACCCGGGATTACAGGGACCCAAACCACAGGAAAAATGTCTGTGGGAGATGCCTGGGAGGAATCTCATATGCATCCCAGAAGATGGAGCTTTGTCCAAGGAGAAAAATCATCTCGGATATCTTCCCTGGAGGAGTCTGGGGTTGCTACCCGGGATTACAGGGACCCAAACCAGAGGAAAAATGTCTGCGGGAGACGCCTGGGAGGAATCTCAGATGCATCCCAGAAGATGGAGCATTGTCCAAGGAGAAAAATCATCTCGGGTATCTTCCCTGGAGGAGTCTGGGGTTGCTACCCGGGATCACAGGGCCCCAAAACACCGGAATAAAAACTCAGGGACATACCTGCAAGGAGTCTCGGATGCTTCCCAGAGGATGGAGCATTGTCCAAGGAGAAAAATCATCTCGGGTATCTTCCCTGGAGGACTATGGGGTTGCTACCCGGGTTTACAGGGACCCAAACCACAGGAAAAATGTCTGTGGGAGATGCCTGGGAGGAATCTCATATGCATCCCAGAATATGGAGCTTTGTCCAAGGAGAAAAATCATCTCGGGTATCTTCCCTGGAGGAGTCTGGGGTTGCTACCCGGGATTACAGGGAGGCAAACCACAGGAAAAATGGCTGCGGGAGATGTCTGGGAGGAATCTCAGATGCATCCCAAAAGATGGAGCATTGTCCAAGGAGAAAAATCATCTCGTGTATCTTCCCTGGAGGAGTCTGGGGTTGCTACCTGGGATGACAGGGCCCAAAAGCACCGGAATAAACACTCAGGGACATACCTGCAAGGAGCCTCGGATGCTTCCCAGAAGATGGAGCATTGTCCAAGGAGAAAAATCATCTCGGGTATCTTCCACGGAGGAGTCTGGGGTTGCTACCCGGGATCACAGGGCCCTAAAGCACTGTAGAAAAGTCTGCGGGAGACGCCTGGGAGGAGTTCTGGGTAGATCCCGCAGGACTGACCACGGTCAAGAGAGAAAAATCATATTGGGTGTCTTCCCTGGAGGAGTCTGGGGTTGCTACCTGGGATGACAGAACCAGGAACAGCGAGAAAAAAGACTCAGGGACATAGCTGCGACAAGTCTCGGATGCATCCCAGAGGATGGAGCATTGTCCAAGGAGAAAAATCATCTCGGGTATCTTCCCTGGCGGAGTCTGGGGTTGCTACCCGGGATCACAGGGCCCAAAACACCGGAATAAACACTCAGGGACAAACCTGCAAGGAGTCTCGGATGCTTCCAAGAGGATGGAGCATTGTCCAAGGAGAAAAATCATCTCGGGTATCTTCCTTGGAGGAGTCTGGGGTTGCTACCCGGGATTACAGGGACCCAAACCACAGGAAAAATGTCTGTGGGAGATGCCTGGGAGGAATCTCATATGCATCCCAGAAGATGGAGCTTTGTCCAAGGAGAAAAATCATCTCGGATATCTTCCCTGGAGGAGTCTGGGGTTGCTACCCGGGATTAAAAGGACCAAAACCACAGGAAAAATGTCTGCGGGAGACGCCTGGGAGGAATCTCAGATGCATCCCAGAAGATGGAGCATTGTCCAAGGAGAAAAATCATCTCGGGTATCTTCCCTGGAGGAGTCTGGGGTTGCTACCCGGGATCACAGGGCCGCAAAACACCGGAGAAAACTCTGCGGGAGACTCCTGGGAGGAGTTCTGGATAGATCCCGCAGTATGGACCACTGTCAAGAGAGAAAAATCATATTGGGTGTCTTCCCTGGAGGAGTCTGGGGTTGCTACCCGGGATCAGAGGGCCCGAAGACACGGGAATAAACACTCAGGGACATACCTGCAAGGAGTCTCGGATGCTTCCCAGAGGATGTAGCATTGTCCAAGGAGAAAAATCATCTCGGGTATCTTCTCTGGAGGAGTCTGGGGTTGCTACCCGGGTTTCCAGGGACCCAAACCACAGGAGAAATGTTTGCGTGAGACGCCTGGGAGGAATCTCAGATGCATCCCAGAAGATGGAGCATTGTCCAAGGAGAAAAATCATCTCGGGTATCTTCCCTGGAGGAGTCTGGGGTTGCTACCCGGGATCACAGGGCCCCAAAACACCGGAATAAAAACTCAGGGACATACCTGCAAGGAGTCTCGGATGCTTCCCAGAGGATGGAGCATTGTCCAAGCAGAAAAATTATCTCGGGTATCTTCCTTGGAAGAGTCTGGGGTTGCTACCCGGGATCACAGGGCCCTAAAGCACTGGAGAAAACTCTGCGGGAGACGCCTGGGAGGAATTCTGGGTAGATCCCGCAGGATGGACCACTGTCAAGAGAGAAAAATCATATTGGGTGTCTTCCCTGGAGGAGTCTGGGGTTGCTACCTGGGATGACAGAACCATAAACCGTGAGAAAAAAGACTCAGGGACATAGCTGCGACAAGTCTCGGATGCTTCCCAGAGCATGGAGCATTGTCCAATGAGAAAAATCATCCCGGATATCTTTCCTGGAGGAGTCTGGGGTTGCTACCCGGGATTAAAGGGACCCAAACCACAGGAAAAATGTCTGTGGGAGACGCCTGGGAGGAATCTCAGATGCATCCCAGAAGATGGAGCATTGTCCAAGGAGAAAAATCATCTCGGGTATCTTCCCTGGAGGAGTCTGGGGTTGCTACCCGGGATCACAGGGCCCCAAAACACCGGAATAAACACTCAGGGACATACCTGCAAGGAGTCTCGGATGCTTCCCAGAGGATGGAGCTTTGTCCAAGGACAAAAATCATCTTGGGTATCTTCCCTGGAGGAGTCTGGGGTTGCCACCCGGGATTACAGGGACCCAAACCACAGGAAAAATGTCTGCGGGAGACGCCTGGGAGGAATCTCAGATGCATCCCAGAAGATGGAGCATTGTCCAAGGAGAAAAATCATCTCGGGTATCTTCCCTGGAGGAGTCTGGGGTTGCTACCCGGGATTACAGGGACCCAAACCACAGGAAAAATGGCTGCGGGAGATGTCTGGGAGGAATCTCAGATGCATCCCAAAAGATGGAGCATTGTCCAGGGAGAAAAATCATCTCGTGTATCTTCCCTGGAGGAGTCTGGGGTTGCTACCTGGGATGACAGGGCCCAAAAGCACCGGAATAAACACTCAGTGACATACCTGCAAGGAGCCTCGGATGCTTCCCAGAAGATGGAGCATTGTCCAAGGAGAAAAATCATCTCGGGTATCTTCCACGGAGGAGTCTGGGGTTGCTACCCGGGATCACAGGGCCCAAAAGCACCGGAATAAACACTCAGGGACATACCTGCAAGGAGCCTCGGATGCTTCCCAGAGGATGGAGCATTGTCCAAGCAGAAAAATCATCTCAGGTACCTTCCCTGGAGGAGTCTGGGGTTGCTACCCGGGATCACAGGGCCCTAAAGCACTGGAGAAAAGTCTGCGGGAGACGCCTGGGAGGAGTTCTGGGTAGATCCCGCAGGACTGACCACGGTCAAGAGAGAAAAATCATATTGGGTGTCTTCCCTGGAGGAGTCTGGGGTTGCTACCTGGGATGACAGAACCAGGAACCGCGAGAAAAAAGACTCAGGGACATAGCTGCGACAAGTCTCGGATGCATCCCAGAGGATGGAGCATTGTCCAAGGAGAAAAATCATCTCGGGTATCTTCCTTGGAGGAGTCTGGGGTTGCTACCCGGGATTACAGGGACCCAAACCACAGGAAAAATGTCTGTGGGAGATGCCTGGGAGGAATCTCATATGCATCCCAGAAGATGGAGCTTTGTCCAAGGAGAAAAATCATCTCGGATATCTTCCCTGGAGGAGTCTGGGGTTGCTACCCGGGATTAAAGGGACCAAAACCACAGGAAAAATGTCTGCGGGAGACGCCTGGGAGGAATCTCAGATGCATCCCAGAAGATGGAGCATTGTCCAAGGAGAAAAGTCATTTTGGGTATCTTCCCTAGAGGAGTCTGGGGTTGCTACCCGGGATCACAGGGCCCCAAAACACCGGAGAAAACTCTGCGGGAGACTCCTGGGAGGAGTTCTGGATAGATCCCGCAGTATGGACCACTGTCAAGAGAGAAAAATCATATTGGGTGTCTTCCCTGGAGGAGTCTGGGGTTGCTACCCGGGATCAGAGGGCCGAAAGACACGGGAATAAACACTCAGGGACATACCTGCAAGGAGTCTCGGATGCTCCCCAGAGGATGTAGCATTGTCCAAGGAGAAAAATCATCTCGGGTATCTTCTCTGGAGGAGTCTGGGGTTGCTACCCGGGTTTACAGGGACCCAAACCACAGGAGAAATGTCTGCGTGAGACGCCTGGGAGGAATCTCAGATGCATCCCAGAAGATGGAGCATTGTCCAAGGAGAAAAATCATCTCGGGTATCTTCCCTGGAGGAGTCTGGGGTTGCTACCCGGGATCACAGGGCCCCAAAACACCGGAATAAACACACAGGGACATACCTCCAAGGAGTCTCGGATGCTTCCCAGAGGATGGAGCTTTGTCCAAGAAGAAAAATCATCTCGGGTATCTTCCCTGGAGGAGTCTGGGGTGGCTACCCGGGATTACAGGGACCCAAACCACAGGAAAAATGTCTGTGGGAGATGCCTGGGTGGAATCTCATATGCATCCCAGAAGATGGAGCATTGTCCCAGGAGAAAAATCATCTCGGGTATCTTCCCTGGAGGAGTCTGGGGTTGCTACCCGGGATTACAGGGATGCAAACCACCGGAATAAAGACTCAGGGACATACCTACAAGGAGTCTCGGTTGCTTCCCAGAGGATGGAGCATTGTCCAAGCAGAAAAATCATCTTGGGTATCTTCCCTGGAGGAATCTGGGGTTGCTACACGGGATTACAGGGACCCAAACCACCGGAATAAAGACTCAGGGACATACCTGCAAGGAGTCTCAGATGTTTCCCAGAGGATGGAGCATTGTCCAAGGAGAAAAATCATCTCGGGTATCTTCCCTGGAGGAGTCTGGGGTTGCTACCCGGGATTACAGGAACCCAAACCACCGGAATAAAGACTCAGGGATATACCTGCAAGGAGTCTCGGATGCTTCCCAGAGGATGGACCATTGTCCAAAGAGAAAAATCATCTCGGGTATCTTCCCTGGAGGAGTCTGGGGTTGCTACCCGGGATCACAGGGCGCTAAAACACCGGAATAAAGACTCAGAGACATACCTGCAAGGAGTCTCGGATGCTTCCCAGAGGATGGAGCATTGTCCAAGCAGAAAAATTATCTCGGGTATCTTCCCTAGAGGAGTCTGGGGTTGCTAGCCGGGATCACAGGGCCCTAAAGCACTGGAGAAAACTCTGCGGGAGACGCCTGGGAGGAGTTCTGGGTATATCCCGCAGGATGGACCACTGTCAAGAGAGAAAAATCATATTGGGTGTCTTCCCTGGAGGAGTCTGGGGTTGCTACCTGGGATGACAGAACCATGAACCGCGAGAAAAAAGACTCAGGGACACAGCTGCGACAAGTCTCGGATGCATCCCAGAGGATGGAGCATTGTCCAAAGAGAAAAATCATCTCGGGTATCTTCCCTGGAGGAGTCTGGGGTTGCTACCCGGGATCACAGGGCGCTAAAACACCGGAATAAAGACTCAGAGACATACCTGCAAGGAGTCTCGGATGCTTCCCAGAGGATGGAGCATTGTCCAAGCAGAAAAATTATCTCGGGTATCTTCCCTAGAGGAGTCTGGGGTTGCTAGCCGGGATCACAGGGCCCTAAAGCACTGGAGAAAACTCTGCGGGAGACGCCTGGGAGGAGTTCTGGGTATATCCCGCAGGATGGACCACTGTCAAGAGAGAAAAATCATATTGGGTGTCTTCCCTGGAGGAGTCTGGGGTTGCTACCTGGGATGACAGAACCATGAACCGCGAGAAAAAAGACTCAGGGACACAGCTGCGACAAGTCTCGGATGCATCCCAGAGGATGGAGCATTGTCCAAAGAGAAAAATCATCTCGGGTATCTTCCCTGGAGGAGTCTGGGGTTGCTACCCGGGATTACAGGGAGGCAAACCACAGGAAAAATGGCTGCGGGAGACGCCTGGGAGGAATCTCAGATGCATCCCAGAAGATGGAGCATTCTCCAAGGAGAGAAATCATCTCGGGTATCTTCCCTGGAGGAGTCTGGGGTTGCTACCCGGGATGACAGGGCCCAAAAGCATGGGAATAAACACTCAGGGACATACCTGCAAGGAGCCTCAGATGCTTCCCAGAGGATGGAGCATTGTACAAGGAGAAAAATCATCTCGGGTATCTTCCACGGAGGAGTCTGGGGTTGCTACCCGGGATCACAGGGCCCAAAAGCACCGGAATAAACACTCAGGGACAAAGCTGCAAGGAGTCTTGGATGCTTCCCAGAGGATGGAGCATTGTCCAAGCAGAAAAATCATCTCGGGTACCTTCCCTGGAGGAGTCTGGGGTTGCTACCCGGGATCACAGGGCCCTAAAGCACTGGAGAAAAGTCTGCGGGAGACGCCTGGGAGGAGTTCTGGGTAGATCCCGCAGGACTGACCACGGTCAAGAGAGAAAAATCATATTGGGTGTCTTCCCTGGAGGAGTCTGGGGTTGCTACCTGGGATGACAGAACCAGGAACCGCGAGAAAAAAGACTCAGGGACATAGCTGCGACAAGTCTCGGATGCATCCCACAGGATGGAGCATTGTCCAAGGAGAAAAATCATCTCGGGTATCTTCCCTGGAGGAGTCTGTGGTTGCTACCCGGGATTACAGGGACCCAAACCACAGGAAAAATGTCTGTGGGAGATGCCTGGGAGGAATCTCATATGCATCCCAGAAGATGGAGCTTTGTCCCAGGAGGAAAATCATCTCGGGTATCTTCCCTGGAGGAGTCTGGGGTTGCTACCCGGGATCACAGGGCCCCAAAACACCGGAAGAAACACTCAGGGACATACCGGCAAGGAGTCTCGGATGCTTCCCAGAGGATGGAGCATTGTCCAAGCAGAAAAATTATCTCGCGTATTTTCCTTGGAAGAGTCTGGGGTTGCTACCCGGGATCACAGGGCCCTAAAGCACTGGAGAAAACTCTGCGGGAGACGCCTGGGAGGAATTCTGGGTAGATCCAGCAGGATGGACCACTGTCAAGAGAGAAAAATCATATTGGGTGTCTTCCCTGGAGGAGTCTGGGGTTGCTACCTGGGATGACAGAACCGTAAACCGTGAGAAAAAAGACTCAGGGACATAGCTGCGACAAGTCTCGGATGCTTCCCAGAGCATGGAGCATTGTCCAAGGAGAAAAATCATCCCGGATATCTTTCCTGGAGGAGTCTGGGGTTGCTACCCGGGATTAAAGGGACCCAAACCACAGGAAAAATGTCTGCGGGAGACGCCTGGGAGGAATCTCAGATGCATCCCAGAAGATGGAGCATTGTCCAAGGAGAAAAATCATCTCGGGTATCTTCCCTGGAGGAGTCTGGGGTTGCTACGCGGGATCACAGGGCCCCAAAACACCGGAAGAAACACTCAGGGACATACCTGCAAGGAGTCTCGGATGCTTCCCAGAGGATGGAGCTTTGTCCAAGGACAAAAATCATCTCGGGTATCTTCCCTGGAGGAGTCTGGGGTTGCCACCGGGGATTACAGGGACCCAAACCACAGGAAAAATGTCTGCGGGAGACGCCTGGGAGGAATCTCAGATGCATCCCAGAAGATGGAGCATTGTCCAAGGAAAAAAATCATCTCGGGTATCTTCCCTGGAGGAATCTGGGGTTGCTACCCGGGATCACAGGGCCCCAAAACACCGGAATAAACACTCAGGGACATACCTGCAAGGAGTCTCGGATGCTTCCCAGAGGATGTAGCATTGTCCAAGGAGAAAAATCATCTCGGGTATCTTCCCTGGAGGAGTCTGGGGTTGCTACCCGGGATTACAGGGATGCAAACCACCGGAATAAAGACTCAGGGACATACCTACAAGGAGTCTCGGTTGCTTCCCAGAGGATGGAGCATTGTCCAAGCAGAAAAATCATCTTGGGTATCTTCCCTGGAGGAATCTGGGGTTGCTACCCGGGATTACAGGAACCCAAACCACCGGAATAAAGACTCAGGGATATACCTGCAAGGAGTCTCGGATGCTTCCCAGAGGATGGACCATTGTCCAAAGAGAAAAATCATTTCGGGTATCTTCCCTGGAGGAGTCTGGGGTTGCTACCCGGGATCACAGGGACCCAAACCACAGGAAAAATGTCTGTGGGAGATGCCTGGGAGGAATCTCAGATGCATCCCAGAAGATGGAGCTTTGTCCCAGGAAAAAAATCATCTCGGGTATCTTCCCTGGAGGAGTCTGGGGTTGCTACCCGGGATCACAGGGCCCCAAAACACCGCAGAAAACTCTGCGGGAGACTCCTTCGAGGAGTTCTGGATAGATCCCGCAGTATGGACCACTGTCAAGAGAGAAAAATCATATTGGGTGTCTTCCCTGGACGAGTCTGGGGTTGCTACCTGGGATGACAGAACCATAAACCGTGAGAAAAAAGACTCAGGGACATAGCTGCGACAAGTCTCGGATGCATCCCAGAGCATGGAGCATTGTCCAAGGAGAAAAATCATCCCGGATATCTTTCCTGGAGGAGTCTGGGGTTGCTACCCGGGATTAAAGGGACCCAAACCACAGCAAAAATGTCTGCGGGAGACGCCTGGGAGGAATCTCAGATGCATCCCAGAAGATGGAGCATTGTCCAAGGAGAGAAATCATCTCGGGTATCTTCCCTGGAGGAGTCTGGGGTTGCTACCCGGGATCACAGGGCCCCAAAACACCGGAAGAAACACTCAGGGACATACCTGCAAGGAGTCTCGGATGCTTCCCAGAGGATGGAGCTTTGTCCAAGGACAAAAATCATCTCGGGTATCTTCCTTGGAGGAGTCTGGGGTTGCCACCCGGGTTTACAGGGACCCAAACCACAGGAAAAATGTCTGTGGGAGATGCCTGGGAGGAATCTCATATGCATCCCTCAAGATGGAGCTTTGTCCCAGGAGAAAAATTACATTGGGTATCTTCCCTGGAGGAGTCTGGGGTTGCTACCCGGGATTACAGGGACCCAAACCACAGGAAAAATGTTTGCGGGAGACGCCTGGGAGGAATCTCAGATGCATCCCAGAAGATGGAGCATTGTCCAAGGAGAGAAATCATCTCGGGTATCTTCCCTGGAGGAGTCTGGGGTTGCTACCCGGGATCACAGGGACCCAAAACACCGCAGAAAACTCTGCGGGAGACTCCTGGGAGGAGTTCTGGATAGATCCCGCAGTATGGACCACTGTCAAGAGAGAAAAATCATATTGGGTGTCTTCCCTGGAGGAGTCTGGGGTTGCTACCCGGGATCACAGGGCCCGAAAACACTGGAATAAAAACTCAGGGACATACCTGCAAGGAGTCTCGGATGCTTCCCAGAGGATGGAGCTTTGTCCAAGCAGAAAAATCATCTCGGGTATCTTCCCTGGAGGAGTCTGGGGTTGCCACCCGGGTTTACAGGGACCCAAACCACAGGAAAAATATCTGTGGGAGATGCCTGGGAGGAATCTCATATGCATCCCACAAGATGGAGCTTTGTCCCAGGAGAAAAATTACATTGGGTATCTTCCCTGGAGGAGTCTGGGGTTGCTACCCGGGATTAAAGGGATGCAAACCACCGGAATAAAGACTCAGGGACATACCTACAAGGAGTCTCGGTTGCTTCCCAGAGGATGGAGCATTGTCCAAGCAGAAAAATCATCTTGGGTATCTTCCCTGGAGGAATCTGGGGTTGCTACCCGGGATTACAGGGACCCAAACCACCGGAATAAAGACTCAGGGATATACCTGCAAGGAGTCTCGGATGCTTCCCAGAGGACGGACCATTGTCCAAAGAGAAAAATCATCTCGGGTATCTTCCCTGGAGGAGTCTGGGGTTGCTACCCGGGATTACAGGGACCCAAAACACCGCAGAAAACTCTGCGGGAGACTCCTGGGAGGAGTTCTGGATAGATCCCGCAGTATGGACCACTGTCAAGAGAGAAAAATCATATTGGGTGTCTTCCCTGGAGGAGTCTGGGGTTGCTACCCGGGATCACAGGGCCCGAAAACACTGGAATAAAAACTCAGGGACATACCTGCAAGGAGTCTCGGATGCTTCCAAGAGGATGGAGCATTGTCCAAGCAGAAAAATCATCTCGGGTATCTTCCCTGGAGGAGTCTGGGGTTGCTACCCGGGATCACAGGGCGCTAAAACACCGGAATAAAGACTCAGAGACATACCTGCAAGGAGTCTCGGATGCTTCCCAGAGGATGGAGCATTGTCCAAGCAGAAAAATTATCTCGGGTATCTTCCCTAGAGGAGTCTGGGTTTGCTAGCCGGGATCACAGGGCCCTAAAGCACTGGAGAAAACTCTGCGGGAGACGCCTGGGAGGAGTTCTGGGTAGATCCCGCAGGATGGACCACTGTCAAGAGAGAAAAATCATATTGGGTGTCTTCCCTGGAGGAGTCTGGGGTTGCTACCTGGGATGACAGAACCATGAACCGCAAGAAAAAAGACTCAGGGACACAGCTGCGACAAGTCTCGGATGCATCCCAGAGGATGGAGCATTGTCCAAGGAGAAAAATCATCTCGGGTATCTTCCCTGGCGGAGTCTGGGGTTGCTACCCGGGATTACAGGGACCGAAACCACAGGAAAAATGTCTGCGGGAGACGCCTGGGAGGAATCTCAGATGCTTCCCAGAGGATGGAGCTTTGTCCAAGGACAAAAATCATCTCGGGTATCTTCCCTGGAGGAGTCTGGGGTTGCCACCCGGGTTTACAGGGACCGAAACCACAGGAAAAATGTCTGTGGGAGATGCCTGGGAGGAATCTCATATGCATCCCACAAGATGGAGCTTTGTCCCAGGAGAAAAATAACATTGGGTATCTTCCCTGGAGGAGTCTGGGGTTGCTACCCGGGATTACAGGGATGCAAACCACCGGAATAAAGACTCAGGGACATACCTACAAGGAGTCTCGGTTGCTTCCCAGAGGATGGAGCATTGTCCAAGCAGAAAAATCATCTTGGGTATCTTCCCTGGAGGAGTCTGGGGTTGCTACCCGGGATTACAGGGACCCAAACCACCGGAATAAAGACTCAGGGACATACCTGCAAGGAGTCTCGGATGTTTCCCAGAGGATGGACCATTGTCCAAAGAGAAAAATCATCTCGGGTATCTTCCCTGGAGGAGTCTGGGGTTGCTAGCCGGGATCACAGGGACCCAAAACACCGGAGAAAACTCTGCGGGAGACTCCTGGGAGGAGTTCTGGATAGATCCCGCAGTATGGACCACTGTCAAGAGAGAAAAATCATATTGGGTGTCTTCCCTGGAGGAGTCTGGGGTTGCTACCCGGGATGACAGGGCCCAAAAGCACCGGAATACACAGAGGGACAAAGCTGCAAGGAGTCTCGGATGCTTCCCAGAGGATGTAGCATTGTCCAAGGAGAAAAATCATCTCGGGTATCTTCCCTGGAGGAGTCTGTGGTTGCTACCCGGGATTACAGGGACCCAAACCACAGGAAAAATGTCTGTGGGAGATGCCTGGGAGGAATCTCATATGCATCCCAGAAGATGGAGCTTTGTCCCAGGAGAAAAATCATCTCGGGTATCTTCCCTGGAGGAGTCTGGGGTTGCTACCCGGGATTACAGGGACCCAAACCACAGGAAAAATGTCTGCGTGAGACGCCTGGGAGGAATCTCAGATGCATCCCAGAAGATGGAGCATTCTCCGAGGAGAGAAATCATCTCGGGTATCTTCCCTGGAGGAGTCTGGGGTTGCTACCCGGGATCACAGGGCCCCAAAACACCGGAAGAAACACTCAGGGACATACCTGCAAGGAGTCTCGGATGCTTCCCAGAGGATGGAGCATTGTCCAAGGAGAAAAATCATCTCGGGTATCTTCCCTGGAGGAGTCGGGGGTTGCTACCCGGGTTTACAGGGACCCAAACCACAGGAAAAATGTCTGCGTGAGACGCCTGGGAGGAATCTCAGATGCATCCCAGAAGATGAAGCATTGTCCAAGGAGAAAAATCATATTCGGTGTCTTCCCTGGAGGAGTCTGGGGTTGCTACCCGGGATCAGAGGGCCCGAAAATACGGGAATAAACACTCAGGGACATACCTGCAAGGAGTCTCGGATGCTTCCCAGAGGTTAGAGCATTGTCCAAGCAGAAAAATTATCTCGGGTATCTTCCCTAGAGGAGTCTGGGTTTGCTAGCCGGGATCACAGGGCCCTAAAGCACTGGAGAAAACTCTGCGGGAGACGCCTGGGAGGAGTTCTGGGTAGATCCCGCAGGATGGACCACTGTCAAGAGAGAAAAATCATATTGGGTGTCTTCCCTGGAGGAGTCTGGGGTTGCTACCTGGGATGACAGAACCATGGACCGCAAGAAAAAAGACTCAGGGACACAGCTGCGACAAGTCTCGGATGCATCCCAGAGGATGGAGCATTGTCCAAGGAGAAAAATCATCTCGGGTATCTTCCCTGGCGGAGTCTGGGGTTGCTACCCGGGATTACAGGGACCGAAACCACAGGAAAAATGTCTGCGGGAGACGCCTGGGAGGAATCTCAGATGCTTCCCAGAGGATGGAGCTTTGTCCAAGGACAAAAATCATCTCGGGTATCTTCCCTGGAGGAGTCTGGGGTTGCCACCCGGGTTTACAGGGACCGAAACCACAGGAAAAATGTCTGTGGGAGATGCCTGGGAGGAATCTCATATGCATCCCACAAGATGGAGCTTTGTCCCAGGAGAAAAATAACATTGGGTATCTTCCCTGGAGGAGTCTGGGGTTGCTACCCGGGATTACAGGGATGCAAACCACCGGAATAAAGACTCAGGGACATACCTACAAGGAGTCTCGGTTGCTTCCCAGAGGATGGAGCATTGTCCAAGCAGAAAAATCATCTTGGGTATCTTCCCTGGAGGAGTCTGGGGTTGCTACCCGGGATTACAGGGACCCAAACCACCGGAATAAAGACTCAGGGACATACCTGCAAGGAGTCTCGGATGTTTCCCAGAGGATGGACCATTGTCCAAAGAGAAAAATCATCTCGGGTATCTTCCCTGGAGGAGTCTGGGGTTGCTAGCCGGGATCACAGGGACCCAAAACACCGGAGAAAACTCTGCGGGAGACTCCTGGGAGGAGTTCTGGATAGATCCCGCAGTATGGACCACTGTCAAGAGAGAAAAATCATATTGGGTGTCTTCCCTGGAGGAGTCTGGGGTTGCTACCCGGGATGACAGGGCCCAAAAGCACCGGAATACACAGAGGGACAAAGCTGCAAGGAGTCTCGGATGCTTCCCAGAGGATGTAGCATTGTCCAAGGAGAAAAATCATCTCGGGTATCTTCCCTGGAGGAGTCTGTGGTTGCTACCCGGGATTACAGGGACCCAAACCACAGGAAAAATGTCTGTGGGAGATGCCTGGGAGGAATCTCATATGCATCCCAGAAGATGGAGCTTTGTCCCAGGAGAAAAATCATCTCGGGTATCTTCCCTGGAGGAGTCTGGGGTTGCTACCCGGGATTACAGGGACCCAAACCACAGGAAAAATGTCTGCGTGAGACGCCTGGGAGGAATCTCAGATGCATCCCAGAAGATGGAGCATTCTCCGAGGAGAGAAATCATCTCGGGTATCTTCCCTGGAGGAGTCTGGGGTTGCTACCCGGGATCACAGGGCCCCAAAACACCGGAAGAAACACTCAGGGACATACCTGCAAGGAGTCTCGGATGCTTCCCAGAGGATGGAGCATTGTCCAAGGAGAAAAATCATCTCGGGTATCTTCCCTGGAGGAGTCGGGGGTTGCTACCCGGGTTTACAGGGACCCAAACCACAGGAAAAATGTCTGCGTGAGACGCCTGGGAGGAATCTCAGATGCATCCCAGAAGATGAAGCATTGTCCAAGGAGAAAAATCATATTCGGTGTCTTCCCTGGAGGAGTCTGGGGTTGCTACCCGGGATCAGAGGGCCCGAAAATACGGGAATAAACACTCAGGGACATACCTGCAAGGAGTCTCGGATGCTTCCCAGAGGTTAGAGCATTGTCCAAGCAGAAAAATTATCTCGGGTATCTTCCCTAGAGGAGTCTGGGTTTGCTAGCCGGGATCACAGGGCCCTAAAGCACTGGAGAAAACTCTGCGGGAGACGCCTGGGAGGAGTTCTGGGTAGATCCCGCAGGATGGACCACTGTCAAGAGAGAAAAATCATATTGGGTGTCTTCCCTGGAGGAGTCTGGGGTTGCTACCTGGGATGACAGAACCATGAACCGCAAGAAAAAAGACTCAGGGACACAGCTGCGACAAGTCTCGGATGCATCCCAGAGAATGGAGCATTGTCCAAGGAGAAAAATGATCTCGGGTATCTTCCCTGGAGGAGTCTGGGGTTGCTACCCGGGATTACAGGGACCGAAACCACAGGAAAAATGTCTGCGGGAGACGCCTGGGAGGAATCTCATATGCATCCCAGAAGATGGAGCATTGTCCAAGGAGAAAAATCATCTCGGGTATCTTCCCTGGAGGAGTCTGGGGTTGCTAGCCGGGATCACAGGGACCCAAAACACCGGAGAAAACTCTGCGGGAGACTCCTGGGAGGAGTTCTGGATAGATCCCGCAGTATGGACCACTGTCAAGAGAGAAAAATCATATTGGGTGTCTTCCCTGGAGGAGTCTGGGGTTGCTACCCGGGATGACAGGGCCCAAAAGCACCGGAATACACAGAGGGACAAAGCTGCAAGGAGTCTCGGATGCTTCCCAGAGGATGTAGCATTGTCCAAGGAGAAAAATCATCTCGGGTATCTTCCCTGGAGGAGTCTGTGGTTGCTACCCGGGATTACAGGGACCCAAACCACAGGAAAAATGTCTGTGGGAGATGCCTGGGAGGAATCTCATATGCATCCCAGAAGATGGAGCTTTGTCCCAGGAGAAAAATCATCTCGGGTATCTTCCCTGGAGGAGTCTGGGGTTGCTACCCGGGATTACAGGGACCCAAACCACAGGAAAAATGTCTGCGTGAGACGCCTGGGAGGAATCTCAGATGCATCCCAGAAGATGGAGCATTCTCCGAGGAGAGAAATCATCTCGGGTATCTTCCCTGGAGGAGTCTGGGGTTGCTACCCGGGATCACAGGGCCCCAAAACACCGGAAGAAACACTCAGGGACATACCTGCAAGGAGTCTCGGATGCTTCCCAGAGGATGGAGCATTGTCCAAGGAGAAAAATCATCTCGGGTATCTTCCCTGGAGGAGTCTGGGGTTGCTACCCGGGATTACAGGGACCCAAACCACAGGAAAAATGTCTGCGTGAGACGCCTGGGAGGAATCTCAGATGCATCCCAGAAGATGGAGCATTGTCTAAGGAGAAAAATCATATTCGGTGTCTTCCCTGGAGGAGTCTGGGGTTGCTACCCGGGATCAGAGGGCCCGAAAATACGGGAATAAACACTCATATCTGCAAGGACATACCTGCAAGAAGTCTCGGATGCTTCCCAGAGGATGGAGCATTGTCCAAGGAGAAAAATCATCTCGGGTATCTTTCCTGGAGGAGTCTGGGGTTGCTACCTGGGATGACAGAACCATAAACCGTGAGAAAAAATACTCAGGGACATAGCTGCGACAAGTCTCGGATGCATCCCAGAGGATGGAGCATTGTCCAAGCAGAAAAATTATCTCGGGTATCTTCCCTGGAGGAGTCTGGGGTTGCTACCCGGGATTACAGGGACCCAAACCACAGGAAAAATGTCTGTGGGAGATGCCTGGGAGGAATCTCATATGCATCCCAGAAGATGGAGCTTTGTCCCAGCAGAAAAATCATCTCGGGTATCTTCCCTGGAGGAGTCTGGGGTTGCTACCCGGGATTACAGGGACCCAAACCACAGGAAAAAAACACTGAGAAACAGAGCTGGGAGGAGTCTCGGGTGCATCCCGCAGGATGGACAATAGTCCAAGGAGAAAAATCATCTCGCGTATCTTCCCTGGTGGAGTCTGAGGTTGCTACCCGGGATGACAGGGCCCAAAAGCACCGGAATAAACACTCAGGGACATACCTGCAAGGAGTCTTGGATGCTTCCCAGAGGATGGAGCATTGTCCAAGGAGAAAAATCATCTCGGGTATCTTCCCTGGAGGAGTCTGGGGTTGCTACCCAGGATTACAGGGACCCAAACCACAGGAAAAATGTCTGCGGGAGACGGTTGGGAGGAATCTCAGATGCATCCCAGAAGATGGAGCATTGTCCAAGGAGAAAAATCATCACGTGTATCTTCCCAGGAGGAGTCTGGGGTTGCTACCTGGGATGACAGGGCCCAAAAGCACCGGAATAAACACTCAGTGACATACCTGCAAGGAGCCTCGGATGCTTCCCAGAGGATGGAGCATTGTCCAAGGAGAAAAATCATCTCGGGTATCTTCCACGGAGGAGTCTGGGGTTGCTACCCGGGATCACAGGGCCCAAAAGCACCGGAATAAACACTCAGGGACAAAGCTGCAAGAAGTCTTGGATGCTTCCCAGAGGATGGAGCATTGTCCAAGCAGAAAAATCATCTCGGGTACCTTCCCTGGAGGAGTCTGGGGTTGCTACCCGGGATCACAGGGCCCTAAAGCACTGGAGAAAAGTCTGCGGCAGACGCCTGGGAGGAGTTCTGGGTAGATCCCGCAGGACTGACCACGGTCAAGAGAGAAAAATCATATTGGGTGTCTTCCCTGGAGGAGTCTGGGGTTGCTACCTGGGATGACAGAACCACGAACCGCGAGAAAAAAGACTCAGGGACATAGCTGCGACAAGTCTCGGATGCATCCCAGAGGATGGAGCATTGTCCAAGGAGAAAAATCATCTCGGGTATCTTCCCTGGCGGAGTCTGGGGTTGCTACCCGGGATTACAGGGACCAAAACCACAGGAAAAATGTCTTTGGGAGACGCCTGGGAGGAATCTCAGATGCATCCCAGAAGATGGAGCATTGTCCAAGGAGAAAAATCATCTCGGGTATCTTCCCTGGAGGAGTCTGGGGTTGCTACCCGGGATCACAGGGCCCCAAAACACCGGAATAAACACTCAGGGACATACCTGCAAGGAGTCTCGGATGCTTCCAAGAGGATGGAGCATTGCCCAAGGAGAAAAATCATCTCGGGTATCTTCCTTGGAGGAGTCTGGGGTTGCTACCCGGGATTACAGGGACCCAAACCACAGGAAAAATGTCTGTGGGAGATGCCTGGGAGGAATCTCAGATGCATCCCAGAAGATGGAGCTTTGTCCAAGGAGAAAAATCATCTCGGATATCTTCCCTGGAGGAGTCTGGGGTTGCTACCCGGGATTACAGGGACCAAAACCACAGGAAAAATGTCTGCGGGAGACGCCTGGGAGGAATCTCAGATGCATCCCAGAAGATGGAGCATTGTCCAAGGAGAAAAGTCATCTCGGGTATCTTCCCTGGAGGAGTCTGGGGTTGCTACCCGGGATCACAGGGCCCCAAAACACCGGAGAAAACTCTGCGGGAGACTCCTGGGAGGAGTTCTGGATAGATCCCGCAGTATGGACCACTGTCAAGAGAGAAAAATCATATTGGGTGTCTTCCCTGGAGGAGTCTGGGGTTGCTACCTGGGATGACAGAACCATAAACCGTGAGAAAAAAGACTCAGGGACATAGCTGCGACAAGTCTCGGATGCATCCCAGAGGATGGAGCATTGTCCAAGGAGAAAAATCATCTCGGGTATCTTCCCTGGAGGAGTCTGTGGTTGCTACCCGGGATTACAGGGACCCAAACCACAGGAAAAATGTCTGTGGGAGATGCCTGGGAGGAATCTCATATGCATCCCAGAAGATGGAGCTTTGTCCCAGGAGAAAAATCATCTCGGGTATCTTCCCTGGAGGAGTCTGGGGTTGCTACCCGGGATTACAGGGACCCAAACCACAGGAAAAATGTCTGCGTGAGACGCCTGGGAGGAATCTCAGATGCATCCCAGAAGATGGAGCATTCTCCGAGGAGAGAAATCATCTCGGGTATCTTCCCTGGAGGAGTCTGGGGTTGCTACCCGGGATCACAGGGCCCCAAAACACCGGAAGAAACACTCAGGGACATACCTGCAAGGAGTCTCGGATGCTTCCCAGAGGATGGAGCATTGTCCAAGGAGAAAAATCATCTCGGGTATCTTCCCTGGAGGAGTCTGGGGTTGCTACCCGGGATTACAGGGACCCAAACCACAGGAAAAATGTCTGCGTGAGACGCCTGGGAGGAATCTCAGATGCATCCCAGAAGATGGAGCATTGTCTAAGGAGAAAAATCATATTCGGTGTCTTCCCTGGAGGAGTCTGGGGTTGCTACCCGGGATCAGAGGGCCCGAAAATACGGGAATAAACACTCATATCTGCAAGGACATACCTGCAAGAAGTCTCGGATGCTTCCCAGAGGATGGAGCATTGTCCAAGGAGAAAAATCATCTCGGGTATCTTTCCTGGAGGAGTCTGGGGTTGCTACCTGGGATGACAGAACCATAAACCGTGAGAAAAAAGACTCAGGGACATAGCTGCGACAAGTCTCGGATGCATCCCAGAGGATGGAGCATTGTCCAAGCAGAAAAATTATCTCGGGTATCTTCCCTGGAGGAGTCTGGGGTTGCTACCCGGGATTACAGGGACCCAAACCACAGGAAAAATGTCTGTGGGAGATGCCTGGGAGGAATCTCATATGCATCCCAGAAGATGGAGCTTTGTCCCAGCAGAAAAATCATCTCGGGTATCTTCCCTGGAGGATTCTGGGGTTGCTACCCGGGTTTACAGGGACCCAAACCACAGGAAAAATGTCTGCGGGAGACGCCTGGGAGGAATCTCAGATGCATCCCAGAAGATGGAGCATTGTCCAAGGAGAAAAATCATCTCGGGTATCTTCCCTGGAGGAGTCTGGGGTTGCTACCCGGGATCACAGGGCCCGAAAACACCGGAATAAAAACTCAGGGACATACCTGCAAGGAGTCTCAGATGCTTCCAAGAGGATGGAGCATTGTCCAAGCAGAAAAATCATCTCAGGTATCTTCCCTGGAGGAGTCTGGGGTTGCTACCCGGGATTACAGGGACCCAAACCACAGGAAAAAAACACTGAGAAACAGAGCTGGGAGGAGTCTCGGGTGCATCCCGCAGGATGGACAATAGTCCAAGGAGAAAAATCATCTCGCGTATCTTCCCTGGTGGAGTCTGAGGTTGCTACCCGGGATGACAGGGCCCAAAAGCACCGGAATAAACACTCAGGGACATACCTGCAAGGAGTCTTGGATGCTTCCCAGAGGATGGAGCATTGTCCAAGGAGAAAAATCATCTCGGGTATCTTCCCTGGAGGAGTCTGGGGTTGCTACCCGGGATTACAGGGACCCAAACCACAGGAAAAATGTCTGCGGGAGACGGTTGGGAGGAATCTCAGATGCATCCCAGAAGATGGAGCATTGTCCAAGGAGAAAAATCATCACGTGTATCTTCCCAGGAGGAGTCTGGGGTTGCTACCTGGGATGACAGGGCCCAAAAGCACCGGAATAAACACTCAGTGACATACCTGCAAGGAGCCTCGGATGCTTCCCAGAGGATGGAGCATTGTCCAAGGAGAAAAATCATCTCGGGTATCTTCCACGGAGGAGTCTGGGGTTGCTACCCGGGATCACAGGGCCCAAAAGCACCGGAATAAACACTCAGGGACAAAGCTGCAAGAAGTCTTGGATGCTTCCCAGAGGATGGAGCATTGTCCAAGCAGAAAAATCATCTCGGGTACCTTCCCTGGAGGAGTCTGGGGTTGCTACCCGGGATCACAGGGCCCTAAAGCACTGGAGAAAAGTCTGCGGCAGACGCCTGGGAGGAGTTCTGGGTAGATCCCGCAGGACTGACCACGGTCAAGAGAGAAAAATCATATTGGGTGTCTTCCCTGGAGGAGTCTGGGGTTGCTACCTGGGATGACAGAACCACGAACCGCGAGAAAAAAGACTCAGGGACATAGCTGCGACAAGTCTCGGATGCATCCCAGAGGATGGAGCATTGTCCAAGGAGAAAAATCATCTCGGGTATCTTCCCTGGAGGAGTCTGGGGTTGCTACCCGGGATTACAGGGACCCAAACCACAGGAAAAATGTCTTTGGGAGACGCCTGGGAGGAATCTCAGATGCATCCCAGAAGATGGAGCATTGTCCAAGGAGAAAAATCATCTCGGGTATCTTCCCTGGAGGAGTCTGGGGTTGCTACCCGGGATCACAGGGCCCCAAAACACCGGAATAAACACTCAGGGACATACCTGCAAGGAGTCTCGGATGCTTCCAAGAGGATGGAGCATTGCCCAAGGAGAAAAATCATCTCGGGTATCTTCCTTGGAGGAGTCTGGGGTTGCTACCCGGGATTACAGGGACCCAAACCACAGGAAAAATGTCTGTGGGAGATGCCTGGGAGGAATCTCAGATGCATCCCAGAAGATGGAGCTTTGTCCAAGGAGAAAAATCATCTCGGATATCTTCCCTGGAGGAGTCTGGGGTTGCTACCCGGGATTACAGGGACCAAAACCACAGGAAAAATGTCTGCGGGAGACGCCTGGGAGGAATCTCAGATGCATCCCAGAAGATGGAGCATTGTCCAAGGAGAAAAGTCATCTCGGGTATCTTCCCTGGAGGAGTCTGGGGTTGCTACCCGGAATCACAGGGCCCCAAAACACCGGAGAAAACTCTGCGGGAGACTCCTGGGAGGAGTTCTGGATAGATCCCGCAGTATGGACCACTGTCAAGAGAGAAAAATCATATTGGGTGTCTTCCCTGGAGGAGTCTGGGGTTGCTACCTGGGATGACAGAACCATAAACCGTGAGAAAAAAGACTCAGGGACATAGCTGCGACAAGTCTCGGATGCATCCCAGAGCATGGAGCATTGTCCAAGGCGAAAAATCATCTCGGGTATCTTCCCTGGAGGAGTCTGGGGTTTCTACCCGGGATTACAGGGAGGCAAACCACAGGAAAAATGGCTGCGGGAGATGTCTGGGAGGAATCTCAGATGCATCCCAAAAGATGGAGCATTGTCCAAGGAGAAAAATCATCTCGGGTATCTTCCCTGGAGGAGTCTGGGGTTGCTACCTGGGATGACAGGGCCCAAAAGCACCGGAACAAACACTCAGTGACATACCTGCAAGGAGCCTCGGATGCTTCCCAGAGGATGGAGCATTGTCCAAGGAGAAAAATCATCTCGGGTATCTTCCCTGGAGGAGTCTGGGGTGGCTACCCGGGATTACAGGGACCCAAACCACAGGAAAAATGTCTGTGGGAGATGCCTGGGAGGAATCTCATACGCATCCCAGAAGATGGAGCTTTGTCCCAGGAGAAAAATCATCTCGGGTATCTTCCCTGGAGGAGTCTGGGGTTGCTACCCGGGATTACAGGGATGCAAACCACCGGAATAAAGACTCAGGGACATACCTACAAGGAGTCTCGGTTGCTTCCCAGAGGATGGAGCATTGTCCAAGCAGAAAAATCATCTTGGTTATCTTCCCTGGAGGAATCTGGGGTTGCTACCCGGGATTACAGGGACCCAAACCACCGGAATAAAGACTCAGGGACATACCTGCAAGGAGTCTCGGATGTTTCCCAGAGGATGGAGCATTGTCCAAGGAGAAAAATCATCTCGGGTATCTTCCCTGGAGGAGTCTGGGGTTGCTACTCGGGATCACAGGGCCCCAAAACACCGGAATAAAAACTCAGGGACATACCTGCAAGGAGTCTCGGATGCTTCCCAGAGGATGGAGCATTGTCCAAGCAGAAAAATTATCTCGGGTATCTTCCTTGGAAGAGTCTGGGGTTGCTACCCGGGATCACAGGGCCCTAAAGCACTGGAGAAAATTCTGCGGGAGACGCCTGGGAGGAATTCTGGGTAGATCCCGCAGGATGGACCACTGTCAAGAGAGAAAAATCATATTGGGTGTCTTCCCTGGAGGAGTCTGGGGTTGCTACCTGGGATGACAGAACCATAAACCGCGAGAAAAAAGACTCAGGGACATAGCTGCGACAAGTCTCGGATGCATCCCAGAGGATGGAGCATTGTCCAAGGAGAAAAATCATCCCGGATATCTTTCCTGGAGGAGTCTGGGGTTGCTACCCGGGATTAAAGGGACCCAAACCACAGGAAAAATGTCTGCGGGAGACGCCTGGGAGGAATCTCAGATGCATCCCAGAAGATGGAGCATTGTCCAAGGAGAAAAATCATCTCGGGTATCTTCCCTGGAGGAGTCTGGGGTTGCTACCCGGGATCACAGGGCCCCAAAACACCGGAATAAACACTCAGGGACATACCTGCAAGGAGTCTCGGATACTTCCCAGAGGATGGAGCTTTGTCCAAGGACAAAAATCATCTCGGGTATCTTCCCTGGAGGAGTCTGGGGTTGCCACCCGGGTTTACAGGGACCCAAACCACAGGAAAAATGTCTGTGGGAGATGCCTGGGAGGAATCTCATATGCATCCCAGAAGATGGAGCTTTGTCCCAGGAAAAAAATCATCTCTAGTATCTTCCCTGGAGGAGTCTGGGGTTGCTACCCGGGATTACAGGGAACCAAAACACAGGAAAAATGTCTGCGGGAGACGCCTGGGAGGAATCTCAGATGCATCCCAGAGGATGGAGCATTGTCCAAAGAGAAAAATCATCTCGGGTATCTTCCCTGGAGGAGTCTGGGGTTGCTACCCGGGATTACAGGGACCCAAACCACAGGAAAAATGTCTGTGGGAGATGCCTGGGAGGAATCTCATATGCATCCCAGAAGATGGAGCTTTGTCCCAGCAGAAAAATCATCTCGGGTATCTTCCCTGGAGGAGTCTGGGGTTGCTACCCGGGATTACAGGGACCAAAACCATAGGAAAAATGTCTGCGGAGACGCCTGGGAGGAATCTCAGATGCATCCCAGAAGATGGAGCATTGTCCAAGGAGAAAAGTCATCTCGGGTATCTTCCCTGGAGGAGTCTGGGGTTGCTACCCGGGATCACAGGGACCCAAAACACCGCAGAAAACTCTGCGGGAGACTCCTGGGAGGAGTTCTGGATAGATCCCGCAGTATGGACCACTGTCAAGAGAGAAAAATCATATTGGGTGTCTTCCCTGGAGGAGTCTGGGGTTGCTACCTGGGATCAGAGGGCCCGAAAATACGGGAATAAACACTCAGGGACATACCTGCAAGGAGTCTCGGATGCTTCCCAGAGGATGTAGCATTGTCCAAGGAGAAAAATCATCTCGGGTATCTTCCCTGCAGGAGTCTGGGGTTGCTACCCGGGTTTACAGGGACCCAAACCACAGGAAAAATGTCTGTGGGAGATGCCTGGGAGGAATCTCATATGCATCCCAGAAGATGGAGCTTTGTCCAAGGAGAAAAATCATCTCGGGTATCTTCCCTGGAGGAGTCTGGGGTTGCTACCCGGGATCACAGGGCCCCAAAACACCGTAAGAAACACTCAGGGACATAGCTGCAAGGAGTCTCGGATGCTTCCCAGAGGATGTAGCATTGTCCAAGGAGAAAAATCATCTCGGGTATCTTCCCTGGAGGAGTCTGGGGTTGCCACACGGGTTTACAGGGACCCAAACCACAGGAAAAATGTCTGTGGGAGATGCCTGGGAGGAATCTCAGATGCATCCCAGAAGATGGAGCTTTGTCCCAGGAAAAAAATCATCTCGGGTATATTCCCTGGAGGAGTCTGGGGTTGCTACCCGGGATTACAGGGAACCAAAACACAGGAAAAATGTCTGCGGGAGACGCCTGGGAGGAATCTCAGATGCATCCCAGAGGATGGAGCATTGTCCAAAGAGAAAAATCATCTCGGGTATCTTCCCTGGAGGAGTCTGGGGTTGCTACCCGGGATTACAGGGACCCAAACCACAGGAAAAATGTCTGTGGGAGATGCCTGGGAGGAATCTCATATGCATCCCAGAAGATGGAGCTTTGTCCCAGCAGAAAAATCATCTCGGGTATCTTCCCTGGAGGAGTCTGGGGTTGCTACCCGGGATTACAGGGACCAAAACCATAGGAAAAATGTCTGCGGAGACACCTGGGAGGAATCTCAGATGCATCCCAGAAGATGGAGCATTGTCCAAGGAGAAAAGTCATCTCGGGTATCTTCCCTGGAGGAGTCTGGGGTTGCTACCCGGGATCACAGGGCCCCAAAACACCGCAGAAAACTCTGCGGGAGACTCCTGGGAGGAGTTCTGGATAGATCCCGCAGTATGGACCACTGTCAAGAGAGAAAAATCATATTGGGTGTCTTCCCTGGAGGAGTCTGGGGTTGCTACCTGGGATCAGAGGGCCCGAAAATACGGGAATAAACACTCAGGGACATACCTGCAAGGAGTCTCGGATGCTTCCCAGAGGATGTAGCATTGTCCAAGGAGAAAAATCATCTCGGGTATCTTCCCTGGAGGAGTCTGGGGTTGCTACCCGGGTTTACAGGGACCCAAACCACAGGAAAAATGTCTGTGGGAGACGCCTGGGAGGAATCTCATATGCATCCCAGAAGATGGAGCTTTGTCCAAGGAGAAAAATCATCTCGGGTATCTTCCCTGGAGGAGTCTGGGGTTGCTACCCGGGATCACAGGGCCCCAAAACACTGTAAGAAACACTCAGGGACATAGCTGCAAGGAGTCTCGGATGCTTCCCAGAGGATGTAGCATTGTCCAAGGAGAAAAATCATCTCGGGTATCTTCCCTGGAGGAGTCTGGGGTTGCTACCCGGGTTTACAGGGACCCAAACCACAGGAAAAATGTCTGCGTGAGACGCCTGGGAGGAATCTCAGATGCATCCCAGAAGATGGAGCATTGTCCAAGGAGAAAAATCATCTTGGGTATCTTCCCTGGAGGAGTCTGTGGTTGCTACCCGGGATTACAGGGACCCAAACCACAGGAAAAATGTCTGTGGGAGATGCCTGGGATGAATCTCATATGCATCCCAGAAGATGGAGCTTTGTCCCAGGAGAAAAATCATCTCGGGTATCTTCCCTGGAGGAGTCTGGGGTTGGTACCCGGGATTACAGGGACCCAAACCACAGGAAAAATGTCTGCGGGAGACGCCTGGGAGGAATCTCAGATGCATCCCAGAAGACGGAGCATTGTCCAAGGAGAAAAATCATCTCGGGTATCTTCCCTGGAGGAGTCTGGGGTTGCTACCCGGGATCACAGGGCCCCAAAACACCGGAATAAAAACTCAGGGACATACCTGCAAGGAGTCTCGGATGCTTCCAAGAGGATGGAGCATTGTCCAAAGAGAAAAATCATCTCGGGAATCTTCCCTGGAGGAGTCTGGGGTTGCTACCCGGGATTGCAGGGACCCAAACCACAGGAAAAAAACACTGAGAAACAGAGCTGGGAGGAGTCTCGGGTACATCCCGCAGGATGGACAATAGTCCAAGGAGAAAAATCATCTCGGGTATCTTCCCTGGTGGAGTCTGAGGTTGCTACCCGGGATGACAGGGCCCAAAAGCACCGGAATAAACACTCAGGGACATACCTGCAAGGAGTCTCGGATGCTTCCCAGAGGATGGAGCATTGTCCAAGGAGAAAAATCATCTCGGGTTATCTACCCTGGAGGAGTCTGGGGTTGCTACCCGGCATTACAGGGACCCAAACCACAGGAAAAATGTCTGTGGGAGATACCTGGGAGGAATCTCATATGCATCCCAGAAGATGGAGCTTTGTCCAAGGAGAAAAATCATCTCGGGTATCTTCCCTGGAGGAGTCTGGGGTTGCTACCCGGGATCACAGGGCCCCAAAACACCGTAAGAAACACTCAGGGACATAGCTGCAAGGAGTCTCGGATGCTTCCCAGAGGATGTAGCATTGTCCAAGGAGAAAAATCATCTCGGGTATCTTCCCTGGAGGAGTCTGGGGTTGCTACCCGGGTTTACAGGGACCCAAACCACAGGAAAAATGTCTGCGTGAGACGCCTGGGAGGAATCTCAGATGCATCCCAGAAGATGGAGCATTGTCCAAGGAGAAAAATCATATTGGGTATCTTCCCTGGAGGAGTCTGTGGTTGCTACCCGGGATTACAGGGACCCAAACCACAGGAAAAATGTCTGTGGGAGATGCCTGGGAGGAATCTCATATGCATCCCAGAAGATGGAGCTTTGTCCCAGGAGAAAAATCATCTCGGGTATCTTCCCTGGACGAGTCGGGGGTTGGTACCCGGGATTACAGGGACCCAAACCACAGGAAAAATGTCTGCGGGAGACGCCTGGGAGGAATCTCAGATGCATCCCAGAAGATGGAGCATTGTCCAAGGAGAAAAATCATCTCGGGTATCTTCCCTGGAGGAGTCTGGGGTTGCTACCCGGGATCACAGGGCCCCAAAACACCGGAATAAAAACTCAGGGACATACCTGCAAGGAGTCTCGGATGCTTCCAAGAGGATGGAGCATTGTCCAAAGAGAAAAATCATCTCGGGTATCTTCCCTGGAGGAGTCTGGGGTTGCTACCCGGGATTACAGGGACCCAAACCACAGGAAAAAAACACTGAGAAACAGAGCTGGGAGGAGTCTCGGGTGCATCCCGC
Source organism: Vanellus vanellus (assembly GCF_965231255.1). NCBI lineage: Eukaryota > Metazoa > Chordata > Aves > Charadriiformes > Charadriidae > Vanellus > Vanellus vanellus. Next base: position 921,881 of record NW_028127572.1, read on the forward strand.
AGGATGGACAATAGTCCAAGGAGAAAAATCATCTCGGGTATCTTCCCTGGAGGAGTCTGGGGTTGCTACCCGGGATGACAGGGCCCAAAAGCACCGGAATAAACACTCAGGGACATACCTGCAAGGAGTCTCGGCTGCTTCCCAGAGGATGGAGCATTGTCCAAGGAGAAAAATCATCTCGGGTTATCTTCCCTGGAGGAGTCTGGGGTTGCTACCCGGCATTACAGGGACCCAAACCACTGGAAAAATGTCTGTGGGAGACGGCTGGGAGGAATCTCAGATGCATCCCAGAAGATGGAGCATTGTCCAAGGAGAAAAATCATCTCGGGTATCTTCCCTGGAGGAGTCTGGGGTTGCTACCCGGGATTACAGGGACCCAAACCACAGGAAAAATGTCTGCGTGAGACGCCTGGGAGGAATCTCAGATGCATCCCAGAAGATGGAGCATTGTCCAAGGAGAAAAATCATCTCGGGTATCTTCCCTGGAGGAGTCTGGGGTTGCTACCCGGGATCACAGGGCCCCAAAACACCGGAAGAAACACTCAGGGACATACCTGCAAGGAGTCTCGGATGCTTCCCAGAGGATGGAGCATTGTCCAAGGAGAAAAATCATCTCGGGTATCTTCCCTGGAGGAGTCTGGGGTTGCTACCCGGGTTTACAGGGACCCAAACCACAGGAAAAATGTCTGCGTGAGACGCCTGGGAGGAATCTCAGATGCATCCCAGAAGATGGAGCATTGTCCAAGGAGAAAAATCATATTCGGTGTCTTCCCTGGAGGAGTCTGGGGTTGCTACCCGGGATCAGAGGGCCCGAAAATACGGGAATAAACACTCATATCTGCAAGGACATACCTGCAAGAAGTCTCGGATGCTTCCCAGAGGATGGAGCATTGTCCAAGGAGAAAAATCATCTCGGGTATCTTTCCTGGAGGAGTCTGGGGTTGCTACCTGGGATGACAGAACCATAAACCGTGAGAAAAAATACTCAGGGACATAGCTGCGACAAGTCTCGGATGCATCCCAGAGGATGGAGCATTGTCCAAGCAGAAAAATTATCTCGGGTATCTTCCTTGGAGGAGTCTGGGGTTGCTACCCGGGATTACAGGGACCCAAACCACAGGAAAAATGTCTGTGGGAGATGCCTGGGAGGAATCTCATATGCATCCCAGAAGATGGAGCTTTGTCCCAGCAGAAAAATCATCTCGGGTATCTTCCCTGGAGGAGTCTGGTGTTGCTACCCGGGATTACAGGGACCCAAACCAGAGGAAAAATGTCTGCGGGAGACGCCTGGGAGGAATCTCAGATGCATCCCAGAAGATGGAGCATTGTCCAAGGAGAAAAATCATCTCGGGTATCTTCCCTGGAGGAGTCTGGGGTTGCTACCCGGGATCACAGGGCCCGAAAACACCGGAATAAAAACTCAGGGACATACCTGCAAGGAGTCTCAGATGCTTCCAAGAGGATGGAGCATTGTCCAAGCAGAAAAATCATCTCAGGTATCTTCCCTGGAGGAGTCTGGGGTTGCTACCCGGGATTACAGGGACCCAAACCACAGGAAAAAAACACTGAGAAACAGAGCTGGGAGGAGTCTCGGGTGCATCCCGCAGGATGGACAATAGTCCAAGGAGAAAAATCATCTCGGGTATCTTCCCTGGTGGAGTCTGAGGTTGCTACCCGGGATGACAGGGCCCAAAAGCACCGGAATAAACACTCAGGGACATACCTGCAAGGAGTCTCGGATGCTTCCCAGAGGATGGAGCATTGTCCAAGGAGAAAAATCATCTCGGGTATCTTCCCTGGAGGAGTCTGTGGTTGCTACCCAGGATTACAGGGACCCAAACCACAGGAAAAATGTCTGCGGGAGACGCCTGGGAGGAATCTCAGATGCATCCCAGAAGATGGAGCATTGTCCAAGGAGAAAAATCATCTCGTGTATCTTCCCTGGAGGAGTCTGGGGTTGCTACCTGGGATGACAGGGCCCAAAAGCACCGGAATAAACACTCAGTGACATACCTGCAAGGAGCCTCGGATGCTTCCCAGAGGATGGAGCATTGTCCAAGGAGAAAAATCATCTCGGGTATCTTCCACGGAGGAGTCTGGGGTTGCTACCCGGGATCACAGGGCCCAAAAGCACCGGAATAAACACTCAGGGACAAAGCTGCAAGAAGTCTTGGATGCTTCCCAGAGGATGGAGCATTGTCCAAGCAGAAAAATCATCTCGGGTACCTTCCCTGGAGGAGTCTGGGGTTGCTACCCGGGATCACAGGGCCCTAAAGCACTGGAGAAAAGTCTGCGGCAGACGCCTGGGAGGAGTTCTGGGTAGATCCCGCAGGACTGACCACGGTCAAGAGAGAAAAATCATATTGGGTGTCTTCCCTGGAGGAGTCTGGGGTTGCTACCTGGGATGACAGAACCACGAACCGCGAGAAAAAAGACTCAGGGACATAGCTGCGACAAGTCTCGGATGCATCCCAGAGGATGGAGCATTGTCCAAGGAGAAAAATCATCTCGGGTATCTTCCCTGGCGGAGTCTGGGGTTGCTACCCGGGATTACAGGGACCCAAACCACAGGAAAAATGTCTTTGGGAGACGCCTGGGAGGAATTTCAGATGCATCCCAGAAGATGGAGCATTGTCCAAGGAGAAAAATCATCTCGGGTATCTTCCCTGGAGGAGTCTGGGGTTGCTACCCGGGATCACAGGGCCCCAAAACACCGGAATAAACACTCAGGGACATACCTGCAAGGAGTCTCGGATGCTCCCAAGAGGATGGAGCATTGTCCAAGGAGCAAAATCATCTCGGGTATCTTCCTTGGAGGAGTCTGGGGTTGCTACCCGGGATTACAGGGACCCAAACCACAGGAAAAATGTCTGTGGGAGATGCCTGGGAGGAATCTCAGATGCATCCCAGAAGATGGAGCTTTGTCCAAGGAGAAAAATCATCTCGGATATCTTCCCTGGAGGAGTCTGGGGTTGCTACCCGGGATCACAGGGCCCCAAAACACCGGAGAAAACTCTGCGGGAGACTCCTGGGAGGAGTTCTGGATAGATCCCGCAGTATGGACCACTGTCAAGAGAGAAAAATCATATTGGGTGTCTTCCATGGAGGAGTCTGGGGTTGCTACCTGGGATGACAGAACCATAAACCGTGAGAAAAAAGACTCAGGGACATAGCTGCGACAAGTCTCGGATGCATCCCAGAGCATGGAGCATTGTCCAAGGAGAAAAATCATCTCGGGTATCTTCCCTGGAGGAGTCTGGGGTTTCTACCCGGGATTACAGGGAGGCAAACCACAGGAAAAATGGCTGCGGGAGATGTCTGGGAGGAATCTCAGATGCATCCCAAAAGATGGAGCATTGTCCAAGGAGAAAAATCATCTCGGGTATCTTCCCTGGAGGAGTCTGGGGTTGCTACCTGGGATGACAGGGCCCAAAAGCACCGGAACAAACACTCAGTGACATACCTGCAAGGAGCCTCGGATGCTTCCCAGAGGATGGAGCATTGTCCAAGGAGAAAAATCATCTCGGGTATCTTCCCTGGAGGAGTCTGGGGTGGCTACCCGGGATTACAGGGACCCAAACCACAGGAAAAATGTCTGTGGGAGATGCCTGGGAGGAATCTCATACGCATCCCAGAAGATGGAGCTTTGTCCCAGGAGAAAAATCATCTCGGGTATCTTCCCTGGAGGAGTCTGGGGTTGCTACCCGGGATTACAGGGATGCAAACCACCGGAATAAAGACTCAGGGACATACCTACAAGGAGTCTCGGTTGCTTCCCAGAGGATGGAGCATTGTCCAAGCAGAAAAATCATCTTGGTTATCTTCCCTGGAGGAATCTGCGGTTGCTACCCGGGATTACATGGACCCAAACCACCGGAATAAAGACTCAGGGACATACCTGCAAGGAGTCTCGGATGTTTCCCAGAGGATGGAGCATTGTCCAAGGAGAAAAATCATCTCGGGTATCTTCCCTGTAGGACTCTGGGGTTGCTACTCGGGATCACAGGGCCCCAAAACACCGGAATAAAAACTCAGGGACATACCTGCAAGGAGTCTCGGATGCTTCCCAGAGGATGGAGCATTGTCCAAGCAGAAAAATTATCTCGGGTATCTTCCTTGGAAGAGTCTGGGGTTGCTACCCGGGATCACAGGGCCCTAAAGCACTGGAGAAAATTCTGCGGGAGACGCCTGGGAGGAATTCTGGGTAGATCCCGCAGGATGGACCACTGTCAAGAGAGAAAAATCATATTGGGTGTCTTCCCTGGAGGAGTCTGGGGTTGCTACCTGGGATGACAGAACCACGAACGGCGAGAAAAAAGACTCAGGGACATAGCTGCGACAAGTCTCGGATGCATCCCAGAGGATGGAGCATTGTCCAAGGAGAAAAATCATCCCGGATATCTTTCCTGGAGGAGTCTGGGGTTGCTACCCGGGATTAAAGGGACCCAAACCACAGGAAAAATGTCTGCGGGAGACGCCTGGGAGGAATCTCAGATGCATCCCAGAAGATGGAGCATTGTCCAAGGAGAAAAATCATCTCGGGTATCTTCCCTGGAGGAGTCTGGGGTTGCTACCCGGGATCACAGGGCCCCAAAACACCGGAATAAACACTCAGGGACATACCTGCAAGGAGTCTCGGATACTTCCCAGAGGATGGAGCTTTGTCCAAGGACAAAAATCATCTCGGGTATCTTCCCTTGAGGAGTCTGGGGTTGCCACCCGGGTTTACAGGGACCCAAACCACAGGAAAAATGTCTGTGGGAGATGCCTGGGAGGAATCTCAGATGCATCCCAGAAGATGGAGCTTTGTCCCAGGAAAAAAATCATCTCGGGTATCTTCCCTGGAGGAGTCTGGGGTTGCTACCCGGGATTACAGGGAACCAAAACACAGGAAAAATGTCTGCGGGAGACGCCTGGGAGGAATCTCAGATGCATCCCAGAGGATGGAGCATTGTCCAAAGAGAAAAATCATCTCGGGTATCTTCCCTGGAGGAGTCTGGGGTTGCTACCCGGGATTACAGGGACCCAAACCACAGGAAAAATGTCTGTGGGAGATGCCTGGGAGGAATCTCATATGCATCCCAGAAGATGGAGCTTTGTCCCAGCAGAAAAATCATCTCGGGTATCTTCCCTGGAGGAGTCTGGGGTTCCTACCCGGGATTACAGGGACCAAAACCATAGGAAAAATGTCTGCGGAGACGCCTGGGAGGAATCTCAGATGCATCCCAGAAGATGGAGCATTGTCCAAGGAGAAAAGTCATCTCGGGTATCTTCCCTGGAGGAGTCTGGGGTTGCTACCCGGGATCACAGGGACCCAAAACACCGCAGAAAACTCTGCGGGAGACTCCTGGGAGGAGTTCTGGATAGATCCCGCAGGATGGACCACTGTCAAGAGAGAAAAATCATATTGGGTGTCTTCCCTGGAGGAGTCTGGGGTTGCTACCTGGGATCAGAGGGCCCGAAAATACGGGAATAAACACTCAGGGACATACCTGCAAGGAGTCTCGGATGCTTCCCAGAGGATGTAGCATTGTCCAAGGAGAAAAATCATCTCGGGTATCTTCCCTGGAGGAGTCTGGGGTTGCTACCCGGGTTTACAGGGACCCAAACCACAGGAAAAATGTCTGTGGGAGATGCCTGGGAGGAATCTCATATGCATCCCAGAAGATGGAGCTTTGTCCAAGGAGAAAAATCATCTCGGGTATCTTCCCTGGAGGAGTCTGGGGTTGCTACCCGGGATCACAGGGCCCCAAAACACCAGAAGAAACACTCAGGGACATACCTGCAAGGAGTCTCGGATGCTTCCCAGAGGATGTAGCATTGTCCAAGGAGAAAAATCATCTCGGGTATCTTCCCTGGAGGAGTCTGGGGTTGCCACCCGGGTTTACAGGGACCCAAACCACAGGAAAAATGTCTGTGGGAGATGCCTGGGAGGAATCTCAGATGCATCCCAGAAGATGGAGCTTTGTCCCAGGAAAAAAATCATCTCGGGTATATTCCCTGGAGGAGTCTGGGGTTGCTACCCGGGATTACAGGGAACCAAAACACAGGAAAAATGTCTGCGGGAGACGCCTGGGAGGAATCTCAGATGCATCCCAGAGGATGGAGCATTGTCCAAAGAGAAAAATCATCTCGGGTATCTTCCCTGGAGGAGTCTGGGGTTGCTACCCGGGATTACAGGGACCCAAACCACAGGAAAAATGTCTGTGGGAGATGCCTGGGAGGAATCTCATATGCATCCCAGAAGATGGAGCTTTGTCCCAGCAGAAAATTCATCTCGGGTATCTTCCCTGGAGGAGTCTGGGGTTGCTACCCGGGATTACAGGGACCAAAACCATAGGAAAAATGTCTGCGGAGACGCCTGGGAGGAATCTCAGATGCATCCCAGAAGATGGAGCATTGTCCAAGGAGAAAAGTCATCTCGGGTATCTTCCCTGGAGGAGTCTGGGGTTGCTACCCGGGATCACAGGGCCCCAAAACACCGGAGAAAACTCTGCGGGAGACTCCTGGGAGGAGTTCTGGATAGATCCCGCAGTATGGACCACTGTCAAGAGAGAAAAATCATATTGGGTGTCTTCCCTGGAGGAGTCTGGGGTTGCTACCTGGGATCAGAGGGCCCGAAAATACGGGAATAAACACTCAGGGACAAAGCTGCAAGGAGTCTCGGATGCTTCCCAGAGGATGTAGCATTGTCCAAGGAGAAAAATCATCTCGGGTATCTTCCCTGCAGGAGTCTGGGGTTGCTACCCGGGTTTACAGGGACCCAAACCACAGGAAAAATGTCTGTGGGAGATGCCTGGGAGGAATCTCATATGCATCCCAGAAGATGGAGCTTTGTCCAAGGAGAAAAATCATCTCGGGTATCTTCCCTGGAGGAGTCTGGGGTTGCTACCCGGGATCACAGGGCCCCAAAACACCGGAAGAAACACTCAGGGACATAGCTGCAAGGAGTCTCGGATGCTTCCCAGAGGATGTAGCATTGTCCAAGGAGAAAAATCATCTCGGGTATCTTCCCTGGAGGAGTCTGGGGTTGCTACACGGGTTTACAGGGACCCAAACCACAGGAAAAATGTCTGCGTGAGACGCCTGGGAGGAATCTCAGATGCATCCCAGAAGATGGAGCATTGTCCAAGGAGAAAAATCATCTCGGGTATCTTCCCTGGAGGAGTCTGGGGTTGCTACCCGGGATCACAGGGCCCCAAAACACCGGAATAAACACTCAGGGACATACCTGCAAGGAGTCTCGGATACTTCCCAGAGGATGGAGCTTTGTCCAAGGACAAAAATCATCTCGGGTATCTTCCCTTGAGGAGTCTGGGGTTGCCACCCGGGTTTACAGGGACCCAAACCACAGGAAAAATGTCTGTGGGAGATGCCTGGGAGGAATCTCAGATGCATCCCAGAAGATGGAGCTTTGTCCCAGGAAAAAAATCATCTCGGGTATCTTCCCTGGAGGAGTCTGGGGTTGCTACCCGGGATTACAGGGAACCAAAACACAGGAAAAATGTCTGCGGGAGACGCCTGGGAGGAATCTCAGATGCATCCCAGAGGATGGAGCATTGTCCAAAGAGAAAAATCATCTCGGGTATCTTCCCTGGAGGAGTCTGGGGTTGCTACCCGGGATTACAGGGACCCAAACCACAGGAAAAATGTCTGTGGGAGATGCCTGGGAGGAATCTCATATGCATCCCAGAAGATGGAGCTTTGTCCCAGCAGAAAAATCATCTCGGGTATCTTCCCTGGAGGAGTCTGGGGTTCCTACCCGGGATTACAGGGACCAAAACCATAGGAAAAATGTCTGCGGAGACGCCTGGGAGGAATCTCAGATGCATCCCAGAAGATGGAGCATTGTCCAAGGAGAAAAGTCATCTCGGGTATCTTCCCTGGAGGAGTCTGGGGTTGCTACCCGGGATCACAGGGACCCAAAACACCGCAGAAAACTCTGCGGGAGACTCCTGGGAGGAGTTCTGGATAGATCCCGCAGTATGGACCACTGTCAAGAGAGAAAAATCATATTGGGTGTCTTCCCTGGAGGAGTCTGGGGTTGCTACCTGGGATCAGAGGGCCCGAAAATACGGGAATAAACACTCAGGGACATACCTGCAAGGAGTCTCGGATGCTTCCCAGAGGATGTAGCATTGTCCAAGGAGAAAAATCATCTCGGGTATCTTCCCTGGAGGAGTCTGGGGTTGCTACCCGGGTTTACAGGGACCCAAACCACAGGAAAAATGTCTGTGGGAGATGCCTGGGAGGAATCTCATATGCATCCCAGAAGATGGAGCTTTGTCCAAGGAGAAAAATCATCTCGGGTATCTTCCCTGGAGGAGTCTGGGGTTGCTACCCGGGATCACAGGGCCCCAAAACACCAGAAGAAACACTCAGGGACATACCTGCAAGGAGTCTCGGATGCTTCCCAGAGGATGTAGCATTGTCCAAGGAGAAAAATCATCTCGGGTATCTTCCCTGGAGGAGTCTGGGGTTGCCACCCGGGTTTACAGGGACCCAAACCACAGGAAAAATGTCTGTGGGAGATGCCTGGGAGGAATCTCAGATGCATCCCAGAAGATGGAGCTTTGTCCCAGGAAAAAAATCATCTCGGGTATATTCCCTGGAGGAGTCTGGGGTTGCTACCCGGGATTACAGGGAACCAAAACACAGGAAAAATGTCTGCGGGAGACGCCTGGGAGGAATCTCAGATGCATCCCAGAGGATGGAGCATTGTCCAAAGAGAAAAATCATCTCGGGTATCTTCCCTGGAGGAGTCTGGGGTTGCTACCCGGGATTACAGGGACCCAAACCACAGGAAAAATGTCTGTGGGAGATGCCTGGGAGGAATCTCATATGCATCCCAGAAGATGGAGCTTTGTCCCAGCAGAAAATTCATCTCGGGTATCTTCCCTGGAGGAGTCTGGGGTTGCTACCCGGGATTACAGGGACCAAAACCATAGGAAAAATGTCTGCGGAGACGCCTGGGAGGAATCTCAGATGCATCCCAGAAGATGGAGCATTGTCCAAGGAGAAAAGTCATCTCGGGTATCTTCCCTGGAGGAGTCTGGGGTTGCTACCCGGGATCACAGGGCCCCAAAACACCGGAGAAAACTCTGCGGGAGACTCCTGGGAGGAGTTCTGGATAGATCCCGCAGTATGGACCACTGTCAAGAGAGAAAAATCATATTGGGTGTCTTCCCTGGAGGAGTCTGGGGTTGCTACCTGGGATCAGAGGGCCCGAAAATACGGGAATAAACACTCAGGGACAAAGCTGCAAGGAGTCTCGGATGCTTCCCAGAGGATGTAGCATTGTCCAAGGAGAAAAATCATCTCGGGTATCTTCCCTGCAGGAGTCTGGGGTTGCTACCCGGGTTTACAGGGACCCAAACCACAGGAAAAATGTCTGTGGGAGATGCCTGGGAGGAATCTCATATGCATCCCAGAAGATGGAGCTTTGTCCAAGGAGAAAAATCATCTCGGGTATCTTCCCTGGAGGAGTCTGGGGTTGCTACCCGGGATCACAGGGCCCCAAAACACCGGAAGAAACACTCAGGGACATAGCTGCAAGGAGTCTCGGATGCTTCCCAGAGGATGTAGCATTGTCCAAGGAGAAAAATCATCTCGGGTATCTTCCCTGGAGGAGTCTGGGGTTGCTACACGGGTTTACAGGGACCCAAATTACAGGAAAAATGTCTGCGTGAGACGCCTGGGAGGAATCTCAGATGCATCCCAGAAGATGGAGCATTGTCCAAGGAGAAAAATCATCTCGGGTATCTTCCCTGGAGGAGTCTGTGGTTGCTACCCGGGATTACAGGGACCCAAACCACAGGAAAAATGTCTGTGGGAGATGCCTGGGAGGAATCTCATATGCATCCCAGAAGATGGAGCTTTGTCCCAGCAGAAAAATCATCTCGGGTATCTTCCCTGGAGGAGTCTGGTGTTGGTACCCGGGATTACAGGGACCCAAACCACAGGAAAAATGTCTGCGGGAGACGCCTGGGAGGAATCTCAGATGCATCCCAGAAGATGGAGCATTGTCCAAGGAGAAAAATCATCTCGGGTATCTTCCCTGGAGGAGTCTGGGGTTGCTACCCGGGATCACAGGGCCCAAAAACACCGGAATAAAAACTAAGGGGCATACCTGCAAGGAGTCTCGGATGCTTCCAAGAGGATGGAGCATTGTCCAAAGAGAAAAATCATCTCGGGTATCTTCCCTGGAGGAGTCTGGGGTTGCTACCCGGGATTACAGGGACCCAAACCACAGGAAAAAAACACTGAGAAACAGAGATGGGAGGAGTCTCGGGTGCATCCCGCAGGATGGACAATAGTCCAAGGAGAAAAATCATCTCGGGTATCTTCCCTGGAGGAGTCTGGAGTTGCTACCCGGGTTTACAGGGACCCAAACCACAGGAAAAATGTCTGTGGGAGATGCCTGGGAGGAATCTCATATGCATCCCAGAAGACGGAGCTTTGTCCAAGGAGAAAAATCATCTCAGGTATCTTCCCTGGAGGAGTCTGGGGTTGCTACCCGGGATCACAGGGCCCCAAAACACCGGAAGAAACACTCAGGGACATACCCGCAAGGAGTCTCGGATGCTTCCCAGAGGATGTAGCATTGTCCAAGGAGAAAAATCATCTCGGGTATCTTCCCTGGAGGAGTCTGGGGTTGCTACCCGGGTTTACAGGGACCCAAACCACAGGAAAAATGTCTGCGTGAGACGCCTGGGAGGAATCTCAGATGCATCCCAGAAGATGGAGCATTGTCCAAGGAGAAAAATCATCTCGGGTATCTTCCCTGGAGGAGTCTGGGGTTGCTACCCGGGATTAAAGGGACCCAAAACACCGGAATAAACACTCATATCTGCAAGGACATACCTGCAAGAAGTCTCGGATGCTTCCCAGAGGATGGAGCATTGTCCAAGGAGAAAAATCATCTCGGGTATCTTTCCTGGAGGAGTCTGGGGTTGCTACCTGGGATGACAGAACCATAAACCGTGAGAAAAAAGACTCAGGGACATAGCTGCGACAAGTCTCGGATGCATCCCAGAGGATGGAGCATTGTCCAAGCAGAAAAATTATCTCGGGTATCTTCCCTGGAGGAGTCTGGGGTTGCTACCCGGGATTACAGGGACCCAAACCACAGGAAAAATGTCTGTGGGAGATGCCTGGGAGGAATCTCATATGCATCCCAGAAGATGGAGCTTTGTCCCAGCAGAAAAATCATCTCGGGTATCTTCCCTGGAGGAGTCTGGGGTTGCTACCCGGGATTACAGGGAACCAAACCACAGGAAAAATGTCTGCGGGAGACGCCTGGGAGGAATCTCAGATGCATCCCAGAAGATGGAGCATTGTCCAAGGAGAAAAATCATCTCGGGTATCTTCCCTGGAGGAGTCTGGGGTTGCTACCCGGGATCACAGGGCCCGAAAACACCGGAATAAAAACTCAGGGACATACCTGCAAGGAGTCTCGGATGCTTCCCAGAGGATGTAGCATTGTCCAAGGAGAAAAATCATCTCGGGTATCTTCCCTGGAGGATTCTGGGGTTGCTACCCGGGTTTACAGGGACCCAAACCACAGGAAAAATGTCTGTGGGAGACGGCTGGGAGGAATCTCAGATGCATGCCAGAAGATGGAGCATTGTCCAAGGAGAAAAATCATCTCGGGTATCTTCCCTGGAGGAGTCTGGGGTTGCTAACCGGGATCACAGGGCGCTAAAACACCGGAATAAAGACTCAGAGACATACCTGCAAGGAGTCTCGGATGCTTCCCAGAGGATGGAGCATTGTCCAAGCAGAAAAATTATCTCGGGTATCTTCCCTAGAGGAGTCTGGGGTTGCTAGCTGGGATCACAGGGCCCTAAAGCACTGGAGAAAATTCTGCGTGAGACGCCTGGGAGGAGTTCTGGGTAGATCCCGCAGGATGGACCACTGTCAAGAGAGAAAAATCATATTGGGTGTCTTCCCTGGAGGAGTCTGGGGTTGCTACCTGGGATGACAGAACCATGAACCGCGAGAAAAAAGACTCAGAGACATAGCTGCGACAAGTCTCGGATGCATCCCAGAGGATGGAGCATTGTCCAAAGAGAAAAATCATCTCGGGTATCTTCCCTGGAGGAGTCTGGGGTTGCTACCCGGGATTACAGGGACCCAAACCACAGGAAAAATGTCTGTGGGAGATGCCTGGGAGGAATCTCATATGCATCCCAGAAGACGGAGCTTTGTCCAAGGAGAAAAATCATCTCAGGTATCTTCCCTGGAGGAGTCTGGGGTTGCTACCCGGGATCACAGGGCCCCAAACCACCGGAAGAAACACTCAGGGACATACCCGCAAGGAGTCTCGGATGCTTCCCAGAGGATGTAGCATTGTCCAAGGAGAAAAATCATCTCGGGTATCTTCCCTGGAGGAGTCTGGGGTTGCTACCCGGGTTTACAGGGACCCAAACCACAGGAAAAATGTCTGCGTGAGACACCTGGGAGGAATCTCAGATGCATCCCAGAAGATGGAGCATTGTCCAAGGAGAAAAATCATCTCGGGTATCTTCCCTGGAGGAGTCTGGGGTTGCTACCCGGGTTTACAGGGACCCAAACCACAGGAAAAATGTCTGCGGGAGACGCCTGGGAGGAATCTCAGATGCATCCCAGAAGATGGAGCATTGTCCAAGGAGAAAAATCATCTCGGGTATCTTCCCTGGAGGAGTCTGGGGTTGCTACCCGGGATCACAGGGCCCGAAAACACTGGAATAAACACTCAGGGACACACCTGCAAGGAGTCTCGGATGCTTCCCAGAGGATGGAGCATTGTCCAAGCAGAAAAATCATCTCGGGTATCTTCCCTGGAGGAGTCTGGGGTTGCTACCCGGGATTACAGGGACCCAAACCACAGGAAAAAAACACTGAGAAACAGAGCTGGGAGGAGTCTCGGGTGCATCCCGCAGGATGGACAATAGTCCAAGGAGAAAAATCATCTCGGGTATCTTCCCTGGTGGAGTCTGAGGTTGCTACCCGGGATGACAGGGCCCAAAAGCACCGGAATAAACACTCAGGGACATACCTGCAAGGAGTCTCGGATGCATCCCAGAGGATGGAGCATTGTCCAAGGAGAAAAATCATCTCGGGTTATCTTCCCTGGAGGAGTCTGGGGTTGCTACCCGGGATTACAGGCACCCAAACCACAGGAAAAATGTCTCTGGGAGACGGCTGGGAGGAATCTCAGATGCATCCCAGAAGATGGAGCATTGTCCAAGGAGAAAAATCATCTCGGGTATCTTCCCTGGAGGAGTCTGGGGTTGCTACCCGGGATTACAGGGAGGCAAACCACAGGAAAAATGGCTGCGGGAGATGTCTGGGAGCAATCTCAGATGCATCCCAAAAGATGGAGCATTGTCCAAGGAGAAAAATCATCTCGGGTATCTTCCACGGAGGAGTCTGGGGTTGCTACCCGGGATCACAGGGCCCAAAAGCACCGGAATAAACACTCAGGGACAAAGCTGCAAGGAGTCTTGGATGCTTCCCAGAGGATGGAGCATTGTCCAAGCAGAAAAATCATCTCGGGTATATTCCCTGGAGGAGTCTGGGGTTCCTATCTGGGATCACAGGGCCCTAAAGCACTGGAGAAAAGTCTGCGGGAGACGCCTGGGAGGAGTTTTGGGTAGATCCCGCAGGACTGACCACGGTCAAGAGAGAAAAATCATATTGGGTGTCTTCCCTGGAGGAGTCTGGGGTTGCTACCTGGGATGACAGAACCAGGAACCGCGAGAAAAAAGACTCAGGGACATAGCTGCGACAAGTCTCGGATGCATCCCAGAGGATGGAGCATTGTCCAAGGAGAAAAATCATCTCGGGTATCTTCCCTGGCGGAGTCTGGGGTTGCTACCCGGGATCACAGGGCCCCAAAACACCGGAATAAACACTCAGGGACATACCTGCAAGGAGTCTCGGATGCTTCCAAGAGGATGGAGCATTGTCCAAGGAGAAAAATCATCTCTGGTATCTTCCTTGGAGGAGTCTGGGGTTGCTACCCGGGATTACAGGGACCCAAACCACAGGAAAAATGTCTGCGGGAGACACCTGGGAGGAATCTCAGATGCATCCCAGAAGATGGAGCTTTGTCCAAGGAGAAAAATCATCTCGGATATCTTCCCTGGAGGAGTCTGGGGTTGCTACCCGGGATTACAGGGACCAAAACCACAGGAAAAATGTCTGCGGGAGACACCTGGGAGGAATCTCAGATGCATCCCAGAAGATGGAGCATTGTCCAAGGAGAAAAGTCATCTCGGGTATCTTCCCTGGAGGAGTCTGGGGTTGCTACCCGGGATCACAGGGCCCCAAAACACCGGAGAAAACTTTGCGGGAGACTCCTGGGAGGAGTTCTGGATAGATCCCGCAGGATGGACCACTGTCAAGAGAGAAAAATCATATTGGGTGTCTTCCCTGGAGGAGTCTGGGGTTGCTACCCGGGATCAGAGGGCCCGAAAATACGGGAATAAACACTCAGGGACATACCTGCAAGGAGTCTCAGATGCTTCCCAGAGGATGTAGCATTGTCCAAGGAGAAAAATCATCTCGGGTATCTTCCCTGGAGGAGTCTGGGGTTGCTACCCGGGTTTACAGGGACCCAAACCACAGGAGAAATGTCTGCGTGAGACGCCTGGGAGGAATCTCAGATGCATCCCAGAAGATGGAGCATTGTCCCAGGAGAAAAATCATCTCGGGTATCTTCCCTGGAGGAGTCTGGGGTTGCTACCCGGGATCACAGGGCCCAAAAGCACCGGAATAAACACTCAGGGACATACCTGCAAGGAGTCTCGGATGCTTCCCAGACGATGGAGCATTGTCCAAGCAGAAAAATTATCTCGGGTATCTTCCTTGGAAGAGTCTGGGGTTGCTACCCGGGATCACAGGGCCCTAAAGCACTGGAGAAAACTCCGCGGGAGACGCCTGGGAGGAATTCTGGGTAGATCCCGCAGGATGGACCACTGTCAAGAGAGTAAAATCATATTGGGTGTCTTCCCTGGAGGAGTCTGGGGTTGCTACCTGGGATGACAGAACCGTAAGCCGCGAGAAGAAAGACTCAGGGACATAGCTGCGACAAGTCTCGGATGCTTCCCAGAGCATGGAGCATTGTCCAAGGAGAAAAATCATCCCGGATATCTTTCCTGGAGGAGTCTGGGGTTGCTACCCGGGATTACAGGGACCCAAAACACAGGAAAAATGTCTGTGGGAGATGCCTGGGTGGAATCTCATATGCATCCCAGAAGATGGAGCTTTGTCCCAGGAGAAAAATCATCTCGGGTATCTTCCCTGGAGGAGTCTGGGGTTGCTACCCGGGATTACAGGGATGCAAACCACCGGAATAAAGACTCAGGGACATACCTACAAGGAGTCTCGGTTGCTTCCCAGAGGATGCAGCATTGTCCAAGCAGAAAAATCATCTTGGGTATCTTCCCTGGAGGAATCTGGGGTTGCTACCCGGGATTACAGGGACCCAAACCACCGGAATAAAGACTCAGGGACATACCTGCAAGGAGTCTCGGATGTTTCCCAGAGGATGGAGCATTGTCCAAGGAGAAAAATCATCTCGGGTATCTTTCCTGGAGGAGTCTGGGGTTGCTACCCGGGATTACAGGGACCCAAACCACAGGAAAAATGTCTGTGGGAGATGCCTGGGAGGAATCTCAGATGCATTCCAGAAGATGGAGCTTTGTCCCAGGAAAAAAATCATCTCGGGTATCTTCCGGGAAGGGGTCTGGGGTTGCTACCCGGGATTACAGGGAACCAAACCACAGGAAAAATGTCTGCGGGAGACGCCTGGGAGGAATCTCAGATGCATCCCAGAAGATGGAGCATTGTCCAAGGAGAAAAATCATCTCGGGTATCTTCCCTGGAGGAGTCTGGGGTTGCTACCCGGGATCACAGGGCCCCAAAACACCGGAATAAACACTCAGGGAAATACCTGCAAGGAGTCTCGGATGCTTCCCAGAGGATGGAGCTTTGTCCAAGGACAAAAATCATCTCGGGTATCTTCCCTGGAGGAGTCTGGGGTTGCCACCCGGGATTACAGGGACCCAAACCACAGGAAAAATGTCTGTGGGAGATGCCTGGGAGGAATCTCATATGCATCCCACAAGATGGAGCTTTGTCCCAGGAGAAAAATTACATCGGGTATCTTCCCTGGAAGAGTCTGGGGTTGCTACCCGGGATTACAGGGATGCAAACCACCGGAATAAAGACTCAGGGACATACCTACAAGGAGTCTCGGATGCTTCCCAGAGGATGTAGCATTGTCCAAGGAGAAAAATCATCTCGGGTATCTTCCCTGGAGGAGTCTGGGGTTGCTACCCGGGATCACAGGGCCCCAAAACACCGGAATAAACACTCAGTGACATTCCCGCAAGGAGCCTCGGATGCTTCCCAGAGGATGGAGCATTGTCCAAGGAGAAAAATTATCTCGGGTATCTTCCACGGAGGAGTCTGGGGTTGCTACCCGGGATCACAGGGCCCAAAAGCACCGGAATAAACACTCAGGGACAAAGCTGCAAGGAGTCTTGGATGCTTCCCAGAGGATGGAGCATTGTCCAAGCAGAAAAATCATCTCGGGTACCTTCCCTGGAGGAGTCTGGGGTTGCTACCCGGGATCACAGGGCCCTAAAGCACTGGAGAAAAGTCTGCGGGAGACGCCTGGGAGGAGTTCTGGGTAGATCCCGCAGGACTGACCACGGTCAAGAGAGAAAAATCATATTGGGTGTCTTCCCTGGAGGAGTCTGGGGTTCCTATCTGGGATCACAGGGCCCTAAAGCACTGGAGAAAACTCT
This sequence comes from Vanellus vanellus, assembly GCF_965231255.1. Classification (NCBI taxonomy): domain Eukaryota; kingdom Metazoa; phylum Chordata; class Aves; order Charadriiformes; family Charadriidae; genus Vanellus; species Vanellus vanellus. The sequence continues at coordinate 938,680 of NW_028127572.1, forward strand.
GCGGGAGACGCCTGGGAGGAATCTCAGATGCATCCCAGAAGATGGAGCATTGTCCAAGGAGAAAAATCATCTCGGGTATCTTCCCTGGAGGAGTCTGGGGTTGCTACCCGGGATTACAGGGACCCAAACCACAGGATAAATGTCTGTGGGAGATGCCTGGGAGGAATCTCATATGCATCCCAGAAGATGGAGCTTTGTCCAAGGAGAAAAATCATCTCGGATATCTTCCCTGGAGGAGTCTGGGGTTGCTACCCGGGATTACAGGGACCAAAACCACAGGAAAAATTTCTGCGGGAGACGCCTGGGAGGAATCTCAGATGCATCCCAGAAGATGGAGCATTGTCCAAGGAGAAAAGTCATCTCGGGTATCTTCCCTGGAGGAGTCTGGGGTTGCTACCCGGGATCACAGGACCCCAAAACACCGGAGAAAACTCTGCGGGAGACTCCTGGGAGGAGTTTTGGATAGATCCCGCAGTATGGACCACTGTCAAGAGAGAAAAATCATATTGGGTGTCTTCCCTGGAGGAGTCTGGGGTTGCTACCCGGGATCACAGGGCCCCAAAACACCGGAAGAAACACTCAGGGACATACCTGCAAGGAGTCTCGGATGCTTCCCAGAGGATGGAGCATTGTCCAAGGAGAAAAATCATCTCGGGTATCTTCTCTGGAGGAGTCTGGGGTTGCTACCCGGGTTTACAGGGACCCAAACCACAGGAGAAATGTCTGCGGGAGACGCCTGGGAGGAATCTCAGATGCATCCCAGAAGATGGAGCATTGTCCAAGGAGAAAAATCATCTCGGGTATCTTCCCTGGAGGAGTCTGGTGTTGCTACCCGGGATTAAGGGGACCCAAAACACCGGAATAAACACTCATACCTGCAAGGACATACCTGCAAGAAGTCTCGGATGCTTCCCAGAGGATGGACCATTGTCCAAAGAGAAAAATCATCTCGGGTATCTTCCCTGGAGGAGTCTGGGGTTGCTACCCGGGATCACAGGGCCCCAAAACACCGGAATAAACACTCAGGTACATACCTGCAAGGAGTCTCGGATGCTTCCCAGAGGATGGAGCATTGTCCAAGCAGAAAAATTATCTCGGGTATCTTCCCTAGAGGAGTCTGGGGTTGCTAGCCGGGATCACAGGGCCCTAAAGCACTGGAGAAAACTCTGCGGGAGACGCCTGGGAGGACTTCTGTGTAGATCCCGCAGGATGGACCACTGTCAAGAGAGAAAAATCATATTGGGTGTCTTCCCTGGAGGAGTCTGGGGTTGCTACCTGGGATGACAGAACCACGAACCGCGAGAAAAAAGACTCAGGGACATAGCTGCGACAAGTCTCGGATGCATCCCAGAGGATGGAGCATTGTCCAAGGAGAAAAATCATCTCGGGTTATCATCCCTGGAGGAGTCTGGGGTTCCTATCTGGGATCACAGGGCCCTAAAGCACTGGAGAAAACTCTGCGGGAGACGCCTGGGAGGAATCTCAGATGCATCCCAGAAGATGGAGCATTGTCCAAGGAGAAAAATCATAGAATCATAGAATCATAGAATCAGTGAGGTTGGAAGGGACCATTAAGATCATCAAGTCCAACCATTAACCTACCCTGAAATCATCTCGGGTATCTTCCCTGGAGGAGTCTGGGGTTGCTACCCGGGATCACAGGGCCCCAAAACACCGGAATAAACACTCAGGGACATACCTGCAAGGAGTCTCGGATGCTTCCAAGAGGATGGAGCATTGTCCAAGCAGAAAAATCATCTCGGGTATCTTCCCTGGAGGAGTCTGTGGTTGCTACCCGGGATTACAGGGACCCAAACCACAGGAAAAATGTCTGTGGGAGATGCCTGGGAGGAATCTCATATGCATCCCAGAAGATGGAGCTTTGTCCCAGGAGGAAAATCATCTCGGGTATCTTCCCTGGAGGAGTCTGGGGTTGCTACCCGGGATTACAGGGACCCAAACCACAGGAAAAATGTCTGCGGGAGACGCCTGGGAGGAATCTCAGATGCATCCCAGAAGATGGAGCATTGTCCAAGGAGAAAAATCATCTCGGGTATCTTCCCTGGAGGAGTCTGGGGTTGCTAGCCGGGATCACAGGGACCCAAAACACCGGAGAAAACTCGGCAGGAGACTCCTGGGAGGAGTTCTGGATAGATCCCGCAGTATGGACCACTGTCAAGAGAGAAAAATCATGTTGGGTGTCTTCCCTGGAGGAGTCTCGGGTTGCTACCCGGGTTTACAGGGACCCAAACCACAGGAAAAATGTCTGTGGGAGATGCCTGGGAGGAATCTCAGATGCACCCCAGAAGATGGAGCATTGTCCTAGGAGAAAAATCATCTCGGGTATCTTCCCTGCAGGAGTCTGGGGTTGCTACCTGGGATTAAAGGGACCCAAAACACCGGAATAAACACTCATATCTGCAAGGACATACCTGCAAGAAGTCTCGGATGCTTCCCAGAGGATGGAGCATTGTCCAAGGAGAAAAATTATCTCGGGTATCTTCCACGGAGGAGTCTGGGGTTGCTACCCGGGATCACAGGGCCCAAAAGCACCGGAATAAACACTCAGGGACAAAGCTGCAATGAGTCTTGGATGCTTCCCAGTGGATGGAGCATTGTCCAAGCAGAAAAATCATCTCGGGTACCTTCCCTGGAGGAGTCTGGGGTTGCTACCCGGGATCACAGGGCCCTAAAGCACTGGAGAAAAGGCTGCGGGAGACGCCTGGGAGGAGTTCTGGGTAGATCCCGCAGGACTGACCACGATCAAGAGAGAAAAATCATATTGGGTGTCTTCCCTGGAGGAGTCTGGGGTTGCTACCCGGGATCAGAGGGCCCGAAAACACCGGAATAAACACTCAGGGACGTACCTGCAAGGAGTCTCGGATGCTTCCAAGAGGATGGAGCATTGTCCAAGCAGAAAAATCATCTCGGGTATCTTCCCTGGGGGAGTCTGTGGTTGCTACCCGGGATTACAGGGACGCAAACCACAGGAAAAATGTCTGTGGGAGATGCCTGGGAGGAATCTCATATGCATCCCAGAAGATGGAGCTTTGTCCCAGGAGGAAAATCATCTCGGGTATCTTCCCTGGAGGAGTCTGGGGTTGCTACCCGGGATTACAGGGACCAAAACCACAGGAAAAATGTCTGCGGGAGACGCCTGGGAGGAATCTCAGATGCATCCCAGAAGATGGAGCATTGTCCAAGGAGAAAAATCATCTCGGGTATCTTCCCTGGAGGAGTCTGGGGTTGCTACCCGGGATTACAGGGACCCAAACCACAGGATAAATGTCTGTGGGAGATGCCTGGGAGGAATCTCATATGCATCCCAGAAGATGGAGCTTTGTCCAAGGAGAAAAATCATCTCGGATATCTTCCCTGGAGGAGTCTGGGGTTGCTACCCGGGATTACAGGGACCAAAACCACAGGAAAAATTTCTGCGGGAGACGCCTGGGAGGAATCTCAGATGCATCCCAGAAGATGGAGCATTGTCCAAGGAGAAAAGTCATCTCGGGTATCTTCCCTGGAGGAGTCTGGGGTTGCTACCCGGGATCACAGGGCCCCAAAACACTGGAGAAAACTCTGCGGGAGACTCCTGGGAGGAGTTCTGGATAGATCCCGCAGTATGGACCACTGTCAAGAGAGAAAAATCATATTGGGTGTCTTCCCTGGAGGAGTCTGGGGTTGCTACCCGGGATCACAGGGCCCCAAACCACCGGAATAAACACTCAGGGACATACCTGCAAGGAGTCTCGGATGCTTCCCAGAGGATGTAGCATTGTCCAAGGAGAAAAATCATCTCGGGTATCTTCTCTGGAGGAGTCTGGGGTTGCTACCCGGGTTTACAGGGACCCAAACCACAGGAGAAATGTCTGCGGGAGACGCCTGGGAGGAATCTCAGATGCATCCCAGAAGATGGAGCATTGTCCAAGGAGAAAAATCATCTCGGGTATCTTCCCTGGAGGAGTCTGGTGTTGCTACCCGGGATTAAGGGGACCCAAAACACCGGAATAAACACTCATACCTGCAAGGACATACCTGCAAGAAGTCTCGGATGCTTCCCAGAGGATGGACCATTGTCCAAAGAGAAAAATCATCTCGGGTATCTTCCCTGGAGGAGTCTGGGGTTGCTACCCGGGATCAGAGGGCCCGAAAACACCGGAATAAACACTCAGGTACATACCTGCAAGGAGTCTCGGATGCTTCCCAAAGGATGGAGCATTGTCCAAGCAGAAAAATTATCTCGGGTATCTTCCCTAGAGGAGTCTGGGGTTGCTACCCGGGATCACAGGGCCCCAAAACACCGGAATAAAAACTCAGGGACATACCTGCAAGGAGTCTCGGATGCTTCCCAGAGGATGGAGCATTGTCCAAGCAGAAAAATTATCTCGGGTATCTTCCTTGGAAGAGTCTGGGGTTGCTACCCGGGATCACAGGGCCCTAAAGCACTGGAGAAAACTCTGCGGGAGACGCCTGGGAGGACTTCTGTGTAGATCCCGCAGGATGGACCACTGTCAAGAGAGAAAAATCATATTGGGTGTCTTCCCTGGAGGAGTCTGGGGTTGCTACCTGGGATGACAGAACCAGGAACCGCGAGAAAAAAGACTCAGGGACATAGCTGCGACAAGTCTCGGATGCATCCCAGAGGATGGAGCATTGTCCAAGGAGAAAAATCATCTCGGGTTATCATCCCTGGAGGAGTCTGGGGTTCCTATCTGGGATCACAGGGCCCTAAAGCACTGGAGAAAACTCTGCGGGAGACGCCTGGGAGGAATCTCAGATGCATCCCAGAAGATGGAGCATTGTCCAAGGAGAAAAATCATAGAATCATAGAATCATAGAATCAGTGAGGTTGGAAGGGACCTTTAAGATCATCAAGTCCAACCATTAACCTACCCTGAAATCATCTCGGGTATCTTCCCTGGAGGAGTCTGGGGTTGCTACCCGGGATCACAGGGTCCCAAAACACCGGAATAAACACTCAGGGACATACCTGCAAGGAGTCTCGGATGCTTCCAAGAGGATGGAGCATTGTCCAAGCAGAAAAATCATCTCGGGTATCTTCCCTGGAGGAGTCTGTGGTTGCTACCCGGGATTACAGGGACCCAAACCACAGGAAAAATGTCTGTGGGAGATGCCTGGGAGGAATCTCATATGCATCCCAGAAGATGGAGCTTTGTCCCAGGAGGAAAATCATCTCGGGTATCTTCCCTGGAGGAGTCTGGGGTTGCTACCCGGGATTACAGGGACCCAAACCACAGGAAAAATGTCTGCGGGAGACGCCTGGGAGGAATCTCAGATGCATCCCAGAAGATGGAGCATTGTCCAAGGAGAAAAATCATCTCGGGTATCTTCCCTGGAGGAGTCTGGGGTTGCTAGCCGGGATCACAGGGACCCAAAACACCGGAGAAAACTCTGCAGGAGACTCCTGGGAGGAGTTCTGGATAGATCCCGCAGTATGGACCACGGTCAAGAGAGAAAAATCATGTTGGGTGTCTTCCCTGGAGGAGTCTGGGGTTGCTACCCGGGTTTACAGGGACCCAAACCACAGGAAAAATGTCTGCGTGAGACGCCTGGGAGGAATCTCAGATGCATCCCAGAAGATGGAGCATTGTCCAAGGAGAAAAATCATCTCGGGTATCTTCCCTGGAGGAGTCTGGGGTTGCTACCCGGGTTTACAGGGACCCAAACCACAGGATAAATGTCTGTGGGAGATGCCTGGGAGGAATCTCAGATGCATCCCATAAGATGGAGCATTGTCCAAGGAGAAAAATCATCTCGGGTATCTTCCCTGGAGGAGTCTGTGGTTGCTACCCGGGATTGAAGGGACCCAAAACACCGGAATAAACACTCATATCTGCAAGGACATACCTGCAAGAAGTCTCGGATGCTTCCCAGAGGATGGAGCATTGTCCAAGGAGAAAAATTATCTCGGGTATCTTCCACGGAGGAGTCTGGTGTTGCTACCCGGGATCACAGGGCCCAAAAGCACCGGAATAAACACTCAGGGACAAAGCTGCAATGAGTCTTGGATGCTTCCCAGTGGATGGAGCATTGTCCAAGCAGAAAAATCATCTCGGGTACCTTCCCTGGAGGAGTCTGGGGTTGCTACCCGGGATCACAGGGCCCTAAAGCACTGGAGAAAAGGCTGCGGGAGACGCCTGGGAGGAGTTCTGGGTAGATCCCGCAGGACTGACCACGATCAAGAGAGAAAAATCATATTGGGTGTCTTCCCTGGAGGAGTCTGGGGTTGCTACCCAGGATCAGAGGGCCCGAAAACACCGGAATAAACACTCAGGGACGTACCTGCAAGGAGTCTCGGATGCTTCCAAGAGGATGGAGCATTGTCCAAGCAGAAAAATCATCTCGGGTATCTTCCCTGGAGGAGTCTGTGGTTGCTACCCGGGATTACAGGGACCCAAACCACAGGAAAAATGTCTGTGGGAGATGCCTGGGAGGAATCTCATATGCATCCCAGAAGATGGAGCTTTGTCCCAGGAGGAAAATCATCTCGGGTATCTTCCCTGGAGGAGTCTGGGGTTGCTACCCGGGATTACAGGGACCAAAACCACAGGAAAAATGTCTGCGGGAGACGCCTGGGAGGAATCTCAGATGCATCCCAGAAGATGGAGCATTGTCCAAGGAGAAAAATCATCTCGGGTATCTTTCCTGGAGGAGTCTGGGGTTGCTACCTGGGATGACAGAACCATAAACCGTGAGAAAAAAGACTCAGGGACATAGCTGCGACAAGTCTCGGATGCATCCCAGAGGATGGAGCATTGTCCAAGCAGAAAAATTATCTCGGGTATCTTCCCTGGAGGAGTCTGGGGTTGCTACCCGGGATTACAGGGACCCAAACCACAGGAAAAATGTCTGTGGGAGATGCCTGGGAGGAATCTCATATGCATCCCAGAAGATGGAGCTTTGTCCCAGCAGAAAAATCATCTCGGGTATCTTCCCTGGAGGAGTCTGGGGTTGCTACCCGGGATTACAGGGAACCAAACCACAGGAAAAATGTCTGCGGGAGACGCCTGGGAGGAATCTCAGATGCATCCCAGAAGATGGAGCATTGTCCAAGGAGAAAAATCATCTCGGGTATCTTCCCTGGAGGAGTCTGGGGTTGCTACCCGGGATCACAGGGCCCGAAAACACCGGAATAAAAACTCAGGGACATACCTGCAAGGAGTCTCGGATGCTTCCCAGAGGATGTAGCATTGTCCAAGGAGAAAAATCATCTCGGGTATCTTCCCTGGAGGATTCTGGGGTTGCTACCCGGGTTTACAGGGACCCAAACCACAGGAAAAATGTCTGCGGGAGACGCCTGGGAGGAATCTCAGATGCATCCCAGAAGATGGAGCATTGTCCAAGGAGAAAAATCATCTCGGGTATCTTCCCTGGAGGAGTCTGGGGTTGCTACCCGGGATCACAGGGCGCTAAAGCACTGGAGAAAACTCTGCGGGAGACGCCTGGGAGGAATTCTGGGTAGATCCCGCAGGATGGACCACTGTCAAGAGAGAAAAATCATATTGGGTGTCTTCCCTGGAGGAGTCTGGGGTTGCTAACTGGGATGACAGAACCATGAACCGCGAGAAAAAAGACTCAGGGACACAGCTGCGACAAGTCTCGGATGCATCCCAGAGGATGGAGCACTGTCCAAAGAGAAAAATCATATTGGGTGTCTTCCCTGGAGGAGTCTGGGGTTGCTACCCGGGATGACAGGGCCCAAAAGCACCAGAATACACACAGGGACAAAGCTGCAAGGAGTCTCGGATGCTTCCCAGAGGATGTAGCATTGTCCAAGGAGAAAAATCATCTCGGGTATCTTCCCTGGAGGAGTCTGGGGTTGCTACCCGGGATTACAGGGACCCAAACCACAGGAAAAATGTCTGTGGGAGATGCCTGGGAGGAATCTCATATGCATCCCAGAAGATGGAGCTTTGTCCAAGGAGAAAAATCATCTCGGGTATCTTCCCTGGAGGAGTCTGGGGTTGCTACCCGGGATCACAGGGCCCCAAACCACAGGAAAAATGTTTGCAAGAGACGCCTGGGAGGAATCTCAGATGCATCCCAGAAGATGGAGCATTGTCCAGGGAGAAAAATCATCTCGGGTATCTTCCCTGGAGGAGTCTGGGGTTGCTACTCGGGATGACACGGCCCAAAAGCACCGGAATAAACACACATATCTGCAAGGACATACCTGCAAGAAGTCTCGGATGCTTCCCAGAGGATGGAGCATTGTCCAAGGAGAAAAATCATCTCGGGTATCTTTCCTGGAGGAGTCTGGGGTTGCTACCTGGGATGACAGAACCATAAACCGTGAGAAAAAAGACTCAGGGACATAGCTGCGACAAGTCTCGGATGCATCCCAGAGGATGGAGCATTGTCCAAGCAGAAAAATTATCTCGGGTATGTTCCCTAGAGGAGTCTGGGGTTGCTACCCGGGATTACAGGGACCCAAACCACAGGAAAAATGTCTGCGGGAGACGCCTGGGAGGAATCTCAGATGCATCCCAGAAGATGGAGCATTGTCCAAGGAGAAAAATCATCTCGGGTATCTTCCCTGGAGGAGTCTGGGGTTGCTACCCGGGATCACAGGGCCCGAAAACACTGGAATAAACACTCAGGGACACACCTGCAAGGAGTCTCGGATGCTTCCCAGAGGATGGAGCATTGTCCAAGCAGAAAAATCATCTCGGGTATCTTCCCTGGAGGAGTCTGGGGTTGCTACCCGGGATTACAGGGACCCAAACCACAGGAAGAAAACACTGAGAAACAGAGCTGGGAGGAGTCTCGGGTGCATCCCGCAGGATGGACAATAGTCCAAGGAGAAAAATCATCTCGGGTATCTTCCCTGGTGGAGTCTGAGGTTGCTACCCGGGATGACAGGGCCCAAAAGCACCGGAATAAACACTCAGGGACATACCTGCAAGGAGTCTCGGGTGCATCCCAGAGGATGGAGCATTTTCCAAGGAGAAAAATCATCTCGGGTTATCTTCCCTGGAGGAGTCTGGGGTTGCTACCCGGGATTACAGGGACCAAAACCACAGGAAAAATGTCTGTGGGAGACGGCTGGGAGGAATCTCAGATGCATCCCAGAAGATGGAGCATTGTCCAAGGAGAAAAATCATCTCGGGTATCTTCCCTGGAGGAGTCTGGGGTTGCTAACCGGGATCACAGGGCGCTAAAACACCGGAATAAAGACTCAGAGACATACCTGCAAGGAGTCTCGGATGCTTCCCAGAGGATGGAGCATTGTCCAAGCAGAAAAATTATCTCGGGTATCTTCCCTAGAGGAGTCTGGGTTTGCTAGCTGGGATCACAGGGCCCTAAAGCACTGGAGAAAATTCTGCGTGAGACGCCTGGGAGGAGTTCTGGGTAGATCCCGCAGGATGGACCACTGTCAAGAGAGAAAAATCATATTGGGTGTCTTCCCTGGAGGAGTCTGGGGTTGCTACCTGGGATGACAGAACCATGAACCGCGAGAAAAAAGACTCAGGGACATAGCTGCGACAAGTCTCGGATGCATCCCAGAGGATGGAGCATTGTCCAAAGAGAAAAATCATCTCGGGTATCTTCCCTGGAGGAGTCTGGGGTTGCTACCCGGGATTACAGGGACCCAAACCACAGGAAAAATGTCTGTGGGAGATGCCTGGGAGGAATCTCATATGCATCCCAGAAGACGGAGCTTTGTCCAAGGAGAAAAATCATCTCAGGTATCTTCCCTGGAGGAGTCTGGGGTTGCTACCCGGGATCACAGGGCCCCAAACCACCGGAAGAAACACTCAGGGACATACCCGCAAGGAGTCTCGGATGCTTCCCAGAGGATGTAGCATTGTCCAAGGAGAAAAATCATCTCGGGTATCTTCCCTGGAGGAGTCTGGGGTTGCTACCCGGGTTTACAGGGACCCAAACCACAGGAAAAATGTCTGCGTGAGACACCTGGGAGGAATCTCAGATGCATCCCAGAAGATGGAGCATTGTCCAAGGAGAAAAATCATCTCGGGTATCTTCCCTGGAGGAGTCTGGGGTTGCTACCCGGGTTTACAGGGACCCAAACCACAGGATAAATGTCTGCGGGAGACGCCTGGGAGGAATCTCAGATGCATCCCAGAAGATGGAGCATTGTCCAAGGAGAAAAATCATCTCGGGTATCTTCCCTGGAGGAGTCTGGGGTTGCTACCCGGGATCACAGGGCCCGAAAACACTGGAATAAACACTCAGGGACACACCTGCAAGGAGTCTCGGATGCTTCCCAGAGGATGGAGCATTGTCCAAGCAGAAAAATCATCTCGGGTATCTTCCCTGGAGGAGTCTGGGGTTGCTACCCGGGATTACAGGGACCCAAACCACAGGAAAAAAACACTGAGAAACAGAGCTGGGAGGAGTCTCGGGTGCATCCCGCTGGATGGACAATAGTCCTTGGAGAAAAATCATCTCGGGTATCTTCCCTGGTGGAGTCTGAGGTTGCTACCCGGGATGACAGGGCCCAAAAGCACCGGAATAAACACTCAGGGACATACCTGCAAGGAGTCTCGGATGCATCCCAGAGGATGGAGCATTGTCCAAGGAGAAAAATCATCTCGGGTTATCTTCCCTGGAGGAGTCTGGGGTTGCTACCCGGGATTACAGGGACCCAAACCACAGGAAAAATGTCTCTGGGAGACGGCTGGGAGGAATCTCAGATGCATCCCAGAAGATGGAGCATTGTCCAAGGAGAAAAATCATCTCGGGTATCTTCCCTGGAGGAGTCTGGGGTTGCTACCCGGGATTACAGGGAGGCAAACCACAGGAAAAATGGCTGCGGGAGATGTCTGGGAGGAATCTCAGATGCATCCCAAAAGATGGAGCATTGTCCAAGGAGAAAAATCATCTCGGGTATCTTCCACGGAGGAGTCTGGGGTTGCTACCCGGGATCACAGGGCCCAAAAGCACCGGAATAAACACTCAGGGACAAAGCTGCAAGGAGTCTTGGATGCTTCCCAGAGGATGGAGCATTGTCCAAGCAGAAAAATCATCTCGGGTATATTCCCTGGAGGAGTCTGGGGTTCCTATCTGGGATCACAGGGCCCTAAAGCACTGGAGAAAAGTCTGCTGGAGACGCCTGGGAGGAGTTCTGGGTAGATCCCGCAGGACTGACCACGGTCAAGAGAGAAAAATCATATTGGGTGTCTTCCCTGGAGGAGTCTGGGGTTGCTACCTGGGATGACAGAACCAGGAACCGCGAGAAAAAAGACTCAGGGACATAGCTGCGACAAGTCTCGGATGCATCCCAGAGGATGGAGCATTGTCCAAGGAGAAAAATCATCTCGGGTATCTTCCCTGGCGGAGTCTGGGGTTGCTACCCGGGATCACAGGGCCCCAAAACACCGGAATAAACACTCAGGGACATACCTGCAAGGAGTCTCGGATGCTTCCAAGAGGATGGAGCATTGTCCAAGGAGAAAAATCATCTCTGGTATCTTCCTTGGAGGAGTCTGGGGTTGCTACCCGGGATTACAGGGACCCAAACCACAGGAAAAATGTCTGCGGGAGACACCTGGGAGGAATCTCAGATGCATCCCAGAAGATGGAGCTTTGTCCAAGGAGAAAAATCATCTCGGATATCTTCCCTGGAGGAGTCTGGGGTTGCTACCCGGGATTACAGGGACCAAAACCACAGGAAAAATGTCTGCGGGAGACACCTGGGAGGAATCTCAGATGCATCCCAGAAGATGGAGCATTGTCCAAGGAGAAAAGTCATCTCGGGTATCTTCCCTGGAGGAGTCTGGGGTTGCTACCCGGGATCACAGGGCCCCAAAACACCGGAGAAAACTTTGCGGGAGACTCCTGGGAGGAGTTCTGGATAGATCCCGCAGGATGGACCACTGTCAAGAGAGAAAAATCATATTGGGTGTCTTCCCTGGAGGAGTCTGGGGTTGCTACCCGGGATCAGAGGGCCCGAAAATACGGGAATAAACACTCAGGGACATACCTGCAAGGAGTCTCAGATGCTTCCCAGAGGATGTAGCATTGTCCAAGGAGAAAAATCATCTCGGGTATCTTCCCTGGAGGAGTCTGGGGTTGCTACCCGGGTTTACAGGGACCCAAACCACAGGAGAAATGTCTGCGTGAGACGCCTGGGAGGAATCTCAGATGCATCCCAGAAGATGGAGCATTGTCCCAGGAGAAAAATCATCTCGGGTATCTTCCCTGGAGGAGTCTGGGGTTGCTACCCGGGATCACAGGGCCCAAAAGCACCGGAATAAACACTCAGGGACATACCTGCAAGGAGTCTCGGATGCTTCCCAGACGATGGAGCATTGTCCAAGCAGAAAAATTATCTCGGGTATCTTCCTTGGAAGAGTCTGGGGTTGCTACCCGGGATCACAGGGCCCTAAAGCACTGGAGAAAACTCTGCGGGAGACGCCTGGGAGGAATTCTGGGTAGATCCCGCAGGATGGACCACTGTCAAGAGAGTAAAATCATATTGGGTGTCTTCCCTGGAGGAGTCTGGGGTTGCTACCTGGGATGACAGAACCGTAAGCCGCGAGAAGAAAGACTCAGGGACATAGCTGCGACAAGTCTCGGATGCTTCCCAGAGCATGGAGCATTGTCCAAGGAGAAAAATCATCCTGGATATCTTTCCTGGAGGAGTCTGGGGTTGCTACCCGGGATTACAGGGACCCAAAACACAGGAAAAATGTCTGTGGGAGATGCCTGGGTGGAATCTCATATGCATCCCAGAAGATGGAGCTTTGTCCCAGGAGAAAAATCATCTCGGGTATCTTCCCTGGAGGAGTCTGGGGTTGCTACCCGGGATTACAGGGATGCAAACCACCGGAATAAAGACTCAGGGACATACCTACAAGGAGTCTCGGTTGCTTCCCAGAGGATGGAGCATTGTCCAAGCAGAAAAATCATCTTGGGTATCTTCCCTGGAGGAATCTGGGGTTGCTACCCGGGATTACAGGGACCCAAACCACCGGAATAAAGACTCAGGGACATACCTGCAAGGAGTCTCGGATGTTTCCCAGAGGATGGAGCATTGTCCAAGGAGAAAAATCATCTCGGGTATCTTTCCTGGAGGAGTCTGGGGTTGCTACCCGGGATTACAGGGACCCAAGCCACAGGAAAAATGTCTGTGGGAGATGCCTGGGAGGAATCTCAGATGCATTCCAGAAGATGGAGCTTTGTCCCAGGAAAAAAATCATCTCGGGTATCTTCCGGGAAGGGGTCTGGGGTTGCTACCCGGGATTACAGGGAACCAAACCACAGGAAAAATGTCTGCGGGAGACGCCTGGGAGGAATCTCAGATGCATCCCAGAAGATGGAGCATTGTCCAAGGAGAAAAATCATCTCGGGTATCTTCCCTGGAGGAGTCTGGGGTTGCTACCCGGGATCACAGGGCCCCAAAACACCGGAATAAACACTCAGGGAAATACCTGCAAGGAGTCTCGGATGCTTCCCAGAGGATGGAGCTTTGTCCAAGGACAAAAATCATCTCGGGTATCTTCCCTGGAGGAGTCTGGGGTTGCCACCCGGGATTACAGGGACCCAAACCACAGGAAAAATGTCTGTGGGAGATGCCTGGGAGGAATCTCATATGCATCCCACAAGATGGAGCTTTGTCCCAGGAGAAAAATTACATCGGGTATCTTCCCTGGAAGAGTCTGGGGTTGCTACCCGGGATTACAGGGATGCAAACCACCGGAATAAAGACTCAGGGACATACCTACAAGGAGTCTCGGTTGCTTTCCAGAGGATGGAGCATTGTCCAAGCAGAAAAATCATCTTGGGTATCTTCCCTGGAGGAATCTGGGGTTGCTACCCGGGATTACAGGGACCCAAACCACCGGAATAAAGACTCAGGGACATACCTGCAAGGAGTCTCGGATGTTTCCCAGAGGATGGAGCATTGTCCAAGGAGAAAAATCATCTCGGGTATCTTCCCTGGAGGAGTCTGGGGTTGCTACCCGGGATTACAGGAACACAAACCACCGGAATAAAGACTCAGGGATATACCTGCAAGGAGTCTCGGATGCTTCCCAGAGGATGGACCATTGTCCAAAGAGAAAAATCATCTCGGGTATCTTCCCTGGAGGAGTCTGGGATTGCTACCCGGGATCACAGGGCGCTAAACTACCGGAAGAAAACACTCAGAAACAGAGCTGGAAGGAGTCTCGGGTGCATCCCGCAGGATGGACAATAGTCCAAGGAGAAAAATCAACTTCGGTATGTTCCCTGGAGGAGTCTGGGGTTGCTACCCGGGATCACAGGGCCCTAAACCCCGGGAAGAAAACACTCAGAAACAGAGCTGGGAGGTGTCTCGGGTGCATCCCGCAGGATGGACAATAGTCCAAGGAGAAAAATCAACTTGGGTATCTTCCACGGAGGAGTCTGGCATTGCTACCCGGGATCACAGGGCCCAAAAGCACCAGAATAAACACTCAGGGACAAAGCTGCAAGGAGTCTTGGATGCTTCCCAGAGGATGGAGCATTGTCCAAGCAGAAAAATCATCTCGGGTACCTTCCCTGGAGGAGTATGGGGTTCCTATCTGGGATCACAGGGCCCTAAAGAACTGGAGAAAACTCTGCGGGAGACGCCTGGGAGGAGTTCTGGGTAGATCCCGCAGGACTGACCACTGTCAAGAGAGAAAAATCATATTGGGTGTCTTCCCTGGAGGAGTCTGGGGTTGCTACCTGGGATGACAGAACCATAAACAGCGAGAAAAAAGACTCAGGGACATAGCTGTGACAAGTCTCGGATGCATCCCAGAGGATGGAGCATTGTCCAAGGAGAAAAATCATCCCGGATATCGTTCCTGGAGGAGTCTGGGGTTGCAACCCGGGATCAGAGGGCCCCAAAACACCGGAATAAACACTAAGGGACATACCTGCAAGGAGTCTCAGATGCTTCCCAGAGGATGGAGCATTGTACAAGGAGAAAAATCATCTCGGGTATCTTTCCTGGAGGAGTCTGGGGTTGCTACCCGGGATTACAGGGACCCAAACCACAGGAAAAATGTCTGTGGGAGATGCCTGGGAGGAATCTCAGATGCATCCCAGAAGATGGAGCTTTGTCCCAGGAAAAAAATCATCTCGGGTATCTTCCCTGGAGGAGTTTGGGGTTGCTACCCGAGATTACAGGGAACCAAACCACAGGAAAAATGTCTGCGGGAGACGCCTGGGAGGAATCTCAGATGCATCCCAGAGAATGGAGCATTGTCCAAAGAGAAAAATAATCTCGGGTATCTTCCCTGGAGGAGTCTGGGGTTGCTACCCGGGATTACAGGGACCCAAATCACAGGAAAAATGTCTGTGGGAGATGCCTGGGAGGAATCTCATATGCATCCCAGAAGATGGAGCTTTGTCCCAGCAGAAAAATCATCTCGGGTATCTTCCCTGGAGGAGTCTGGGGTTGCTACCCGGGATTACAGGGACCCAAACCACAGGAAGAAAACACTGAGAAACAGAGCTGGGAGGAGTCTCGGGTGCATCCCGCAGGATGGACAATAGTCCAAGGAGAAAAATCATCTCGGGTATCTTCCCTGGTGGAGTCTGAGGTTGCTACCCGGGATGACAGGGCCCAAAAGCACCGGAATAAACACTCAGGGACATACCTGCAAGGAGTCTCGGGTGCATCCCAGAGGATGGAGCATTTTCCAAGGAGAAAAATCATCTCGGGTTATCTTCCCTGGAGGAGTCTGGGGTTGCTACCCGGGATTACAGGGACCAAAACCACAGGAAAAATGTCTGTGGGAGACGGCTGGGAGGAATCTCAGATGCATCCCAGAAGATGGAGCATTGTCCAAGGAGAAAAATCATCTCGGGTATCTTCCCTGGAGGAGTCTGGGGTTGCTAACCGGGATCACAGGGCGCTAAAACACCGGAATAAAGACTCAGAGACATACCTGCAAGGAGTCTCGGATGCTTCCCAGAGGATGGAGCATTGTCCAAGCAGAAAAATTATCTCGGGTATCTTCCCTAGAGGAGTCTGGGTTTGCTAGCTGGGATCACAGGGCCCTAAAGCACTGGAGAAAATTCTGCGTGAGACGCCTGGGAGGAGTTCTGGGTAGATCCCGCAGGATGGACCACTGTCAAGAGAGAAAAATCATATTGGGTGTCTTCCCTGGAGGAGTCTGGGGTTGCTACCTGGGATGACAGAACCATGAACCGCGAGAAAAAAGACTCAGGGACATAGCTGCGACAAGTCTCGGATGCATCCCAGAGGATGGAGCATTGTCCAAAGAGAAAAATCATCTCGGGTATCTTCCCTGGAGGAGTCTGGGGTTGCTACCCGGGATTACAGGGACCCAAACCACAGGAAAAATGTCTGTGGGAGATGCCTGGGAGGAATCTCATATGCATCCCAGAAGACGGAGCTTTGTCCAAGGAGAAAAATCATCTCAGGTATCTTCCCTGGAGGAGTCTGGGGTTGCTACCCGGGATCACAGGGCCCCAAACCACCGGAAGAAACACTCAGGGACATACCCGCAAGGAGTCTCGGATGCTTCCCAGAGGATGTAGCATTGTCCAAGGAGAAAAATCATCTCGGGTATCTTCCCTGGAGGAGTCTGGGGTTGCTACCCGGGTTTACAGGGACCCAAACCACAGGAAAAATGTCTGCGTGAGACACCTGGGAGGAATCTCAGATGCATCCCAGAAGATGGAGCATTGTCCAAGGAGAAAAATCATCTCGGGTATCTTCCCTGGAGGAGTCTGGGGTTGCTACCCGGGTTTACAGGGACCCAAACCACAGGATAAATGTCTGCGGGAGACGCCTGGGAGGAATCTCAGATGCATCCCAGAAGATGGAGCATTGTCCAAGGAGAAAAATCATCTCGGGTATCTTCCCTGGAGGAGTCTGGGGTTGCTACCCGGGATCACAGGGCCCGAAAACACTGGAATAAACACTCAGGGACACACCTGCAAGGAGTCTCGGATGCTTCCCAGAGGATGGAGCATTGTCCAAGCAGAAAAATCATCTCGGGTATCTTCCCTGGAGGAGTCTGGGGTTGCTACCCGGGATTACAGGGACCCAAACCACAGGAAAAAAACACTGAGAAACAGAGCTGGGAGGAGTCTCGGGTGCATCCCGCTGGATGGACAATAGTCCTTGGAGAAAAATCATCTCGGGTATCTTCCCTGGTGGAGTCTGAGGTTGCTACCCGGGATGACAGGGCCCAAAAGCACCGGAATAAACACTCAGGGACATACCTGCAAGGAGTCTCGGATGCATCCCAGAGGATGGAGCATTGTCCAAGGAGAAAAATCATCTCGGGTTATCTTCCCTGGAGGAGTCTGGGGTTGCTACCCGGGATTACAGGGACCCAAACCACAGGAAAAATGTCTCTGGGAGACGGCTGGGAGGAATCTCAGATGCATCCCAGAAGATGGAGCATTGTCCAAGGAGAAAAATCATCTCGGGTATCTTCCCTGGAGGAGTCTGGGGTTGCTACCCGGGATTACAGGGAGGCAAACCACAGGAAAAATGGCTGCGGGAGATGTCTGGGAGGAATCTCAGATGCATCCCAAAAGATGGAGCATTGTCCAAGGAGAAAAATCATCTCGGGTATCTTCCACGGAGGAGTCTGGGGTTGCTACCCGGGATCACAGGGCCCAAAAGCACCGGAATAAACACTCAGGGACAAAGCTGCAAGGAGTCTTGGATGCTTCCCAGAGGATGGAGCATTGTCCAAGCAGAAAAATCATCTCGGGTATATTCCCTGGAGGAGTCTGGGGTTCCTATCTGGGATCACAGGGCCCTAAAGCACTGGAGAAAAGTCTGCTGGAGACGCCTGGGAGGAGTTCTGGGTAGATCCCGCAGGACTGACCACGGTCAAGAGAGAAAAATCATATTGGGTGTCTTCCCTGGAGGAGTCTGGGGTTGCTACCTGGGATGACAGAACCAGGAACCGCGAGAAAAAAGACTCAGGGACATAGCTGCGACAAGTCTCGGATGCATCCCAGAGGATGGAGCATTGTCCAAGGAGAAAAATCATCTCGGGTATCTTCCCTGGCGGAGTCTGGGGTTGCTACCCGGGATCACAGGGCCCCAAAACACCGGAATAAACACTCAGGGACATACCTGCAAGGAGTCTCGGATGCTTCCAAGAGGATGGAGCATTGTCCAAGGAGAAAAATCATCTCTGGTATCTTCCTTGGAGGAGTCTGGGGTTGCTACCCGGGATTACAGGGACCCAAACCACAGGAAAAATGTCTGCGGGAGACACCTGGGAGGAATCTCAGATGCATCCCAGAAGATGGAGCTTTGTCCAAGGAGAAAAATCATCTCGGATATCTTCCCTGGAGGAGTCTGGGGTTGCTACCCGGGATTACAGGGACCAAAACCACAGGAAAAATGTCTGCGGGAGACACCTGGGAGGAATCTCAGATGCATCCCAGAAGATGGAGCATTGTCCAAGGAGAAAAGTCATCTCGGGTATCTTCCCTGGAGGAGTCTGGGGTTGCTACCCGGGATCACAGGGCCCCAAAACACCGGAGAAAACTTTGCGGGAGACTCCTGGGAGGAGTTCTGGATAGATCCCGCAGGATGGACCACTGTCAAGAGAGAAAAATCATATTGGGTGTCTTCCCTGGAGGAGTCTGGGGTTGCTACCCGGGATCAGAGGGCCCGAAAATACGGGAATAAACACTCAGGGACATACCTGCAAGGAGTCTCAGATGCTTCCCAGAGGATGTAGCATTGTCCAAGGAGAAAAATCATCTCGGGTATCTTCCCTGGAGGAGTCTGGGGTTGCTACCCGGGTTTACAGGGACCCAAACCACAGGAGACATGTCTGCGTGAGACGCCTGGGAGGAATCTCAGATGCATCCCAGAAGATGGAGCATTGTCCCAGGAGAAAAATCATCTCGGGTATCTTCCCTGGAGGAGTCTGGGGTTGCTACCCGGGATCACAGGGCCCAAAAGCACCGGAATAAACACTCAGGGACATACCTGCAAGGAGTCTCGGATGCTTCCCAGACGATGGAGCATTGTCCAAGCAGAAAAATTATCTCGGGTATCTTCCTTGGAAGAGTCTGGGGTTGCTACCCGGGATCACAGGGCCCTAAAGCACTGGAGAAAACTCTGCGGGAGACGCCTGGGAGGAATTCTGGGTAGATCCCGCAGGATGGACCACTGTCAAGAGAGTAAAATCATATTGGGTGTCTTCCCTGGAGGAGTCTGGGGTTGCTACCTGGGATGACAGAACCGTAAGCCGCGAGAAGAAAGACTCAGGGACATAGCTGCGACAAGTCTCGGATGCTTCCCAGAGCATGGAGCATTGTCCAAGGAGAAAAATCATCCTGGATATCTTTCCTGGAGGAGTCTGGGGTTGCTACCCGGGATTACAGGGACCCAAAACACAGGAAAAATGTCTGTGGGAGATGCCTGGGTGGAATCTCATATGCATCCCAGAAGATGGAGCTTTGTCCCAGGAGAAAAATCATCTCGGGTATCTTCCCTGGAGGAGTCTGGGGTTGCTACCCGGGATTACAGGGATGCAAACCACCGGAATAAAGACTCAGGGACATACCTACAAGGAGTCTCGGTTGCTTCCCAGAGGATGGAGCATTGTCCAAGCAGAAAAATCATCTCGGGTATCTTCCCTGGAGGAATCTGGGGTTGCTACCCGGGATTACAGGGACCCAAACCACCGGAATAAAGACTCAGGGACATACCTGCAAGGAGTCTCGGATGTTTCCCAGAGGATGGAGCATTGTCCAAGGAGAAAAATCATCTCGGGTATCTTTCCTGGAGGAGTCTGGGGTTGCTACCCGGGATTACAGGGACCCAAGCCACAGGAAAAATGTCTGTGGGAGATGCCTGGGAGGAATCTCAGATGCATTCCAGAAGATGGAGCTTTGTCCCAGGAAAAAAATCATCTCGGGTATCTTCCGGGAAGGGGTCTGGGGTTGCTACCCGGGATTACAGGGAACCAAACCACAGGAAAAATGTCTGCGGGAGACGCCTGGGAGGAATCTCAGATGCATCCCAGAAGATGGAGCATTGTCCAAGGAGAAAAATCATCTCGGGTATCTTCCCTGGAGGAGTCTGGGGTTGCTACCCGGGATCACAGGGCCCCAAAACACCGGAATAAACACTCAGGGAAATACCTGCAAGGAGTCTCGGATGCTTCCCAGAGGATGGAGCTTTGTCCAAGGACAAAAATCATCTCGGGTATCTTCCCTGGAGGAGTCTGGGGTTGCCACCCGGGATTACAGGGACCCAAACCACAGGAAAAATGTCTGTGGGAGATGCCTGGGAGGAATCTCATATGCATCCCACAAGATGGAGCTTTGTCCCAGGAGAAAAATTACATCGGGTATCTTCCCTGGAAGAGTCTGGGGTTGCTACCCGGGATTACAGGGATGCAAACCACCGGAATAAAGACTCAGGGACATACCTACAAGGAGTCTCGGTTGCTTTCCAGAGGATGGAGC
The DNA here is from genome assembly GCF_965231255.1 of Vanellus vanellus. NCBI lineage: Eukaryota > Metazoa > Chordata > Aves > Charadriiformes > Charadriidae > Vanellus > Vanellus vanellus. The sequence goes on from NW_028127572.1 coordinate 959,101, forward strand.
ATTGTCCAAGCAGAAAAATCATCTTGGGTATCTTCCCTGGAGGAATCTGGGGTTGCTACCCGGGATTACAGGGACCCAAACCACCGGAATAAAGACTCAGGGACATACCTGCAAGGAGTCTCGGATGTTTCCCAGAGGATGGAGCATTGTCCAAGGAGAAAAATCATCTCGGGTATCTTCCCTGGAGGAGTCTGGGGTTGCTACCCGGGATTACAGGAACACAAACCACCGGAATAAAGACTCAGGGATATACCTGCAAGGAGTCTCGGATGCTTCCCAGAGGATGGACCATTGTCCAAAGAGAAAAATCATCTCGGGTATCTTCCCTGGAGGAGTCTGGGATTGCTACCCGGGATCACAGGGCGCTAAACTACCGGAAGAAAACACTCAGAAACAGAGCTGGAAGGAGTCTCGGGTGCATCCCGCAGGATGGACAATAGTCCAAGGAGAAAAATCAACTTCGGTATGTTCCCTGGAGGAGTCTGGGGTTGCTACCCGGGATCACAGGGCCCTAAACCCCGGGAAGAAAACACTCAGAAACAGAGCTGGGAGGTGTCTCGGGTGCATCCCGCAGGATGGACAATAGTCCAAGGAGAAAAATCAACTTGGGTATCTTCCACGGAGGAGTCTGGCATTGCTACCCGGGATCACAGGGCCCAAAAGCACCAGAATAAACACTCAGGGACAAAGCTGCAAGGAGTCTTGGATGCTTCCCAGAGGATGGAGCATTGTCCAAGCAGAAAAATCATCTCGGGTACCTTCCCTGGAGGAGTATGGGGTTCCTATCTGGGATCACAGGGCCCTAAAGAACTGGAGAAAACTCTGCGGGAGACGCCTGGGAGGAGTTCTGGGTAGATCCCGCAGGACTGACCACTGTCAAGAGAGAAAAATCATATTGGGTGTCTTCCCTGGAGGAGTCTGGGGTTGCTACCTGGGATGACAGAACCATAAACAGCGAGAAAAAAGACTCAGGGACATAGCTGTGACAAGTCTCGGATGCATCCCAGAGGATGGAGCATTGTCCAAGGAGAAAAATCATCCCGGATATCGTTCCTGGAGGAGTCTGGGGTTGCAACCCGGGATCAGAGGGCCCCAAAACACCGGAATAAACACTAAGGGACATACCTGCAAGGAGTCTCAGATGCTTCCCAGAGGATGGAGCATTGTACAAGGAGAAAAATCATCTCGGGTATCTTTCCTGGAGGAGTCTGGGGTTGCTACCCGGGATTACAGGGACCCAAACCACAGGAAAAATGTCTGTGGGAGATGCCTGGGAGGAATCTCAGATGCATCCCAGAAGATGGAGCTTTGTCCCAGGAAAAAAATCATCTCGGGTATCTTCCCTGGAGGAGTTTGGGGTTGCTACCCGAGATTACAGGGAACCAAACCACAGGAAAAATGTCTGCGGGAGACGCCTGGGAGGAATCTCAGATGCATCCCAGAGAATGGAGCATTGTCCAAAGAGAAAAATAATCTCGGGTATCTTCCCTGGAGGAGTCTGGGGTTGCTACCCGGGATTACAGGGACCCAAATCACAGGAAAAATGTCTGTGGGAGATGCCTGGGAGGAATCTCATATGCATCCCAGAAGATGGAGCTTTGTCCAAGGAGAAAAATCATCTCGGATATATTCCCTAGAGGAGTCTGGGGTTGCTACCCGGGATTACAGGGACCAAAACCATAGGAAAAATGTCTGCGGAAACGCCTGGGAGGAATCTCAGATGCATCCCAGAAGATGGAGCATTGTCCAAGGATAAAAGTCATCTCGGGTATCTTCCCTGGAGGAGTCTGGGGTTGCTACCCGGGATCACAGGGCCCCAAAACACCGGAGAAAACTCTGCGGGAGACTCCTGGGAGGAGTTCTGGATAGATCCCGCAGTATGGACCACTGTCAAGAGAGAAAAATCATCTCGGGTATCTTCCCTGGAGGAGTCTGGGGTTGCTACCTGGGATCAGAGGGCCCGAAAACACCGGAATAAACACTCAGGGACATACCTGCAAGGAGTCTCGGATGCTTCCCAGAGGATGTAGCATTGTCCAAGGAGAAAAATCATCTCGGGTATCTTCCCTGGAGGAGTCTGGGGTTGCTACCCGGGATCACAGGGCCCCAAAACACCGGAATAAACACTCAGTGACATTCCTGCAAGGAGCCTCGGATGCTTCCCAGAGGATGGAGCATTGTCCAAGGAGAAAAATTATCTCGGGTATCTTCCACGGAGGAGTCTGGGGTTGCTACCCGGGATCACAGGGCCCAAAAGCACCGGAATAAACACTCAGGGACAAAGCTGCAAGGAGTCTTGGATGCTTCCCAGAGGATGGAGCATTGTCCAAGCAGAAAAATCATCTCGGGTACCTTCCCTGGAGGAGTCTGGGGTTGCTACCCGGGATCACAGGGCCCTAAAGCACTGGAGAAAAGTCTGCGGGAGACGCCTGGGAGGAGTTCTGGGTAGATCCCGCAGGACTGACCACGGTCAAGAGAGAAAAATCATATTGGGTGTCTTCCCTGGAGGAGTCTGGGGTTCCTATCTGGGATCACAGGGCCCTAAAGCACTGGAGAAAACTCTGCGGGAGACGCCTGGGAGGAATCTCAGATGCATCCCAGAAGATGGAGCATTGTCCAAGGAGAAAAATCATCTCGGGTATCTTCCCTGGAGGAGTCTGGGGTTGCTACCCGGGATTACAGGGACCCAAACCACAGGATAAATGTCTGTGGGAGATGCCTGGGAGGAATCTCATATGCATCCCAGAAGATGGAGCTTTGTCCAAGGAGAAAAATCATCTCGGATATCTTCCCTGGAGGAGTCTGGGGTTGCTACCCGGGATTACAGGGACCAAAACCACAGGAAAAATTTCTGCGGGAGACGCCTGGGAGGAATCTCAGATGCATCCCAGAAGATGGAGCATTGTCCAAGGAGAAAAGTCATCTCGGGTATCTTCCCTGGAGGAGTCTGGGGTTGCTACCCGGGATCACAGGACCCCAAAACACCGGAGAAAACTCTGCGGGAGACTCCTGGGAGGAGTTTTGGATAGATCCCGCAGTATGGACCACTGTCAAGAGAGAAAAATCATATTGGGTGTCTTCCCTGGAGGAGTCTGGGGTTGCTACCCGGGATCACAGGGCCCCAAAACACCGGAAGAAACACTCAGGGACATACCTGCAAGGAGTCTCGGACGCTTCCCAGAGGATGGAGCATTGTCCAAGGAGAAAAATCATCTCGGGTATCTTCTCTGGAGGAGTCTGGGGTTGCTACCCGGGTTTACAGGGACCCAAACCACAGGAGAAATGTCTGCGGGAGACGCCTGGGAGGAATCTCAGATGCATCCCAGAAGATGGAGCATTGTCCAAGGAGAAAAATCATCTCGGGTATCTTCCCTGGAGGAGTCTGGTGTTGCTACCCGGGATTAAGGGGACCCAAAACACCGGAATAAACACTCATACCTGCAAGGACATACCTGCAAGAAGTCTCGGATGCTTCCCAGAGGATGGACCATTGTCCAAAGAGAAAAATCATCTCGGGTATCTTCCCTGGAGGAGTCTGGGGTTGCTACCCGGGATCACAGGGCCCCAAAACACCGGAATAAACACTCAGGTACATACCTGCAAGGAGTCTCGGATGCTTCCCAGAGGATGGAGCATTGTCCAAGCAGAAAAATTATCTCGGGTATCTTCCCTAGAGGAGTCTGGGGTTGCTAGCCGGGATCACAGGGCCCTAAAGCACTGGAGAAAACTCTGCGGGAGACGCCTGGGAGGACTTCTGTGTAGATCCCGCAGGATGGACCACTGTCAAGAGAGAAAAATCATATTGGGTGTCTTCCCTGGAGGAGTCTGGGGTTGCTACCTGGGATGACAGAACCACGAACCGCGAGAAAAAAGACTCAGGGACATAGCTGCGACAAGTCTCGGATGCATCCCAGAGGATGGAGCATTGTCCAAGGAGAAAAATCATCTCGGGTTATCATCCCTGGAGGAGTCTGGGGTTCCTATCTGGGATCACAGGGCCCTAAAGCACCGGAATAAACACTCAGGGACATACCTGCAAGGAGTCTCGGATGCTTCCCAGAGGATGGAGCATTGTCCAAGGAGAAAAATCATCTCGGGTATCTTCTCTGGAGGAGTCTGGGGTTGCTACCCGGGTTTACAGGGACCCAAACCACAGGAAAAATGTCTGCGGGAGACGCCTGGGAGGAATCTCAGATGCATCCCAGAAGATGGAGCATTGTCCAAGGAGAAAAATCATAGAATCATAGAATCATAGAATCAGTGAGGTTGGAAGGGACCTTTAAGATCATCAAGTCCAACCATTAACCTACCCTGAAATCATCTCGGGTATCTTCCCTGGAGGAGTCTGGGGTTGCTACCCGGGATCACAGGGCCCCAAAACACCGGAATAAACACTCAGGGACATACCTGCAAGGAGTCTCGGATGCTTCCAAGAGGATGGAGCATTGTCCAAGCAGAAAAATCATCTCGGGTATCTTCCCTGGAGGAGTCTGTGGTTGCTACCCGGGATTACAGGGACCCAAACCACAGGAAAAATGTCTGTGGGAGATGCCTGGGAGGAATCTCATATGCATCCCAGAAGATGGAGCTTTGTCCCAGGAGGAAAATCATCTCGGGTATCTTCCCTGGAGGAGTCTGGGGTTGCTACCCGGGATTACAGGGACCCAAACCACAGGAAAAATGTCTGCGGGAGACGCCTGGGAGGAATCTCAGATGCATCCCAGAAGATGGAGCATTGTCCAAGGAGAAAAATCATCTCGGGTATCTTCCCTGGAGGAGTCTGGGGTTGCTAGCCGGGATCACAGGGACCCAAAACACCGGAGAAAACTCTGCAGGAGACTCCTGGGAGGAGTTCTGGATAGATCCCGCAGTATGGACCACTGTCAAGAGAGAAAAATCATGTTGGGTGTCTTCCCTGGAGGAGTCTCGGGTTGCTACCCGGGTTTACAGGGACTCAAACCACAGGAAAAATGTCTGTGGGAGATGCCTGGGAGGAATCTCAGATGCACCCCAGAAGATGGAGCATTGTCCTAGGAGAAAAATCATCTCGGGTATCTTCCCTGCAGGAGTCTGGGGTTGCTACCTGGGATTAAAGGGACCCAAAACACCGGAATAAACACTCATATCTGCAAGGACATACCTGCAAGAAGTCTCGGATGCTTCCCAGAGGATGGAGCATTGTCCAAGGAGAAAAATTATCTCGGGTATCTTCAACGGAGGAGTCTGGGGTTGCTACCCGGGATCACAGGGCCCAAAAGCACCGGAATAAACACTCAGGGACAAAGCTGCAATGAGTCTTGGATGCTTCCCAGTGGATGGAGCATTGTCCAAGCAGAAAAATCATCTCGGGTACCTTCCCTGGAGGAGTCTGGGGTTGCTACCCGGGATCACAGGGCCCTAAAGCACTGGAGAAAAGGCTGCGGGAGACGCCTGGGAGGAGTTCTGGGTAGATCCCGCAGGACTGACCACGATCAAGAGAGAAAAATCATATTGGGTGTCTTCCCTGGAGGAGTCTGGGGTTGCTACCCGGGATCAGAGGGCCCGAAAACACCGGAATAAACACTCAGGGACGTACCTGCAAGGAGTCTCGGATGCTTCCAAGAGGATGGAGCATTGTCCAAGCAGAAAAATCATCTCGGGTATCTTCCCTGGGGGAGTCTGTGGTTGCTACCCGGGATTACAGGGACCCAAACCACAGGAAAAATGTCTGTGGGAGATGCCTGGGAGGAATCTCATATGCATCCCAGAAGATGGAGCTTTGTCCCAGGAGGAAAATCATCTCGGGTATCTTCCCTGGAGGAGTCTGGGGTTGCTACCCGGGATTACAGGGACCAAAACCACAGGAAAAATGTCTGCGGGAGACGCCTGGGAGGAATCTCAGATGCATCCCAGAAGATGGAGCATTGTCCAAGGAGAAAAATCATCTCGGGTATCTTCCCTGGAGGAGTCTGGGGTTGCTACCCGGGATTACAGGGACCCAAAACACCGGAGAAAACTCTGCAGGAGACTCCTGGGAGGAGTTCTGGATAGATCCCGCAGTATGGACCACGGTCAAGAGAGAAAAATCATGTTGGGTGTCTTCCCTGGAGGAGTCTGGGGTTGCTACCCGGGTTTACAGGGACCCAAACCACAGGAAAAATGTCTGCGTGAGACGCCTGGGAGGAATCTCAGATGCATCCCAGAAGATGGAGCATTGTCCAAGGAGAAAAATCATCTCGGGTGTCTTCCCTGGAGGAGTCTGGGGTTGCTACCCGGGTTTACAGGGACCCAAACCACAGGATAAATGTCTGTGGGAGATGCCTGGGAGGAATCTCAGATGCATCCCATAAGATGGAGCATTGTCCAAGGAGAAAAATCATCTCGGGTATCTTCCCTGGAGGAGTCTGGGGTTGCTACCCGGGATTGAAGGGACCCAAAACACCGGAATAAACACTCATATCTGCAAGGACATACCTGCAAGAAGTCTCGGATGCTTCCCAGAGGATGGAGCATTGTCCAAGGAGAAAAATTATCTCGGGTATCTTCCACGGAGGAGTCTGGTGTTGCTACCCGGGATCACAGGGCCCAAAAGCACCGGAATAAACACTCAGGGACAAAGCTGCAATGAGTCTTGGATGCTTCCCAGTGGATGGAGCATTGTCCAAGCAGAAAAATCATCTCGGGTACCTTCCCTGGAGGAGTCTGGGGTTGCTACCCGGGATCACAGGGCCCTAAAGCACTGGAGAAAAGGCTGCGGGAGACGCCTGGGAGGAGTTCTGGGTAGATCCCGCAGGACTGACCACGATCAAGAGAGAAAAATCATATTGGGTGTCTTCCCTGGAGGAGTCTGGGGTTGCTACCCAGGATCAGAGGGCCCGAAAACACCGGAATAAACACTCAGGGACGTACCTGCAAGGAGTCTCGGATGCTTCCAAGAGGATGGAGCATTGTCCAAGCAGAAAAATCATCTCGGGTATCTTCCCTGGAGGAGTCTGTGGTTGCTACCCGGGATTACAGGGACCCAAACCACAGGAAAAATGTCTGTGGGAGATGCCTGGGAGGAATCTCATATGCATCCCAGAAGATGGAGCTTTGTCCCAGGAGGAAAATCATCTCGGGTATCTTCCCTGGAGGAGTCTGGGGTTGCTACCCGGGATTACAGGGACCAAAACCACAGGAAAAATGTCTGCGGGAGACGCCTGGGAGGAATCTCAGATGCATCCCAGAAGATGGAGCATTGTCCAAGGAGAAAAATCATCTCGGGTATCTTTCCTGGAGGAGTCTGGGGTTGCTACCTGGGATGACAGAACCATAAACCGTGAGAAAAAAGACTCAGGGACATAGCTGCGACAAGTCTCGGATGCATCCCAGAGGATGGAGCATTGTCCAAGCAGAAAAATTATCTCGGGTATCTTCCCTGGAGGAGTCTGGGGTTGCTACCCGGGATTACAGGGACCCAAACCACAGGAAAAATGTCTGTGGGAGATGCCTGGGAGGAATCTCATATGCATCCCAGAAGATGGAGCTTTGTCCCAGCAGAAAAATCATCTCGGGTATCTTCCCTGGAGGAGTCTGGGGTTGCTACCCGGGATTACAGGGAACCAAACCACAGGAAAAATGTCTGCGGGAGACGCCTGGGAGGAATCTCAGATGCATCCCAGAAGATGGAGCATTGTCCAAGGAGAAAAATCATCTCGGGTATCTTCCCTGGAGGAGTCTGGGGTTGCTACCCGGGATCACAGGGCCCGAAAACACCGGAATAAAAACTCAGGGACATACCTGAGAGGAGTCTCGGATGCTTCCCAGAGGATGTAGCATTGTCCAAGGAGAAAAATCATCTCGGGTATCTTCCCTGGAGGATTCTGGGGTTGCTACCCGGGTTTACAGGGACCCAAACCACAGGAAAAATGTCTGCGGGAGACGCCTGGGAGGAATCTCAGATGCATCCCAGAAGATGGAGCATTGTCCAAGGAGAAAAATCATCTCGGGTATCTTCCCTGGAGGAGTCTGGGGTTGCTACCCGGGATCACAGGGCGCTAAAGCACTGGAGAAAACTCTGCGGGAGACGCCTGGGAGGAATTCTGGGTAGATCCCGCAGGATGGACCACTGTCAAGAGAGAAAAATCATATTGGGTGTCTTCCCTGGAGGAGTCTGGGGTTGCTAACTGGGATGACAGAACCATGAACCGCGAGAAAAAATACTCAGGGACACAGCTGCGACAAGTCTCGGATGCATCCCAGAGGATGGAGCACTGTCCAAAGAGAAAAATCATATTGGGTGTCTTCCCTGGAGGAGTCTGGGGTTGCTACCCGGGATGACAGGGCCCAAAAGCACCGGAATACACACAGGGACAAAGCTGCAAGGAGTCTCGGATGCTTCCCAGAGGATGTAGCATTGTCCAAGGAGAAAAATCATCTCGGGTATCTTCCCTGGAGGAGTCTGGGGTTGCTACCCGGGATTACAGGGACCCAAACCACAGGAAAAATGTCTGTGGGAGATGCCTGGGAGGAATCTCATATGCATCCCAGAAGATGGAGCTTTGTCCAAGGAGAAAAATCATCTCGGGTATCTTCCCTGGAGGAGTCTGGGGTTGCTACCCGGGATCACAGGGCCCCAAACCACAGGAAAAATGTTTGCAAGAGACGCCTGGGAGGAATCTCAGATGCATCCCAGAAGATGGAGCATTGTCCAGGGAGAAAAATCATCTCGGGTATCTTCCCTGGAGGAGTCTGGGGTTGCTACTCGGGATGACACGGCCCAAAAGCACCGGAATAAACACACATATCTGCAAGGACATACCTGCAAGAAGTCTCGGATGCTTCCCAGAGGATGGAGCATTGTCCAAGGAGAAAAATCATCTCGGGTATCTTTCCTGGAGGAGTCTGGGGTTGCTACCTGGGATGACAGAACCATAAACCGTGAGAAAAAAGACTCAGGGACATAGCTGCGACAAGTCTCGGATGCATCCCAGAGGATGGAGCATTGTCCAAGCAGAAAAATTATCTCGGGTATGTTCCCTAGAGGAGTCTGGGGTTGCTACCCGGGATTACAGGGACCCAAACCACAGGAAAAATGTCTGCGGGAGACGCCTGGGAGGAATCTCAGATGCATCCCAGAAGATGGAGCATTGTCCAAGGAGAAAAATCATCTCGGGTATCTTCCCTGGAGGAGTCTGAGGTTGCTACCCGGGATCACAGAGCCCGAAAGCACCGGAATAAAAACTCAGGGACACACCTGCAAGGAGTCTCGGATGCTTCCCAGAGGATGTAGCATTGTCCAAGGAGAAAAATCATCTCGGGTATCTTCCCTGAAGGATTCTGGGGTTGCTACCCGGGTTTACAGGGACCCAAACCACAGGAAAAATGTCTGCGGGAGACGCCTGGGAGGAATCTCAGATGCATCCCAGAAGATGGAGCATTGTCCAAGGAGAAAAATCATCTCGGGTATCTTCCCTGGAGGAGTCTGGGGTTGCTACCCGGGATCACAGGGCCCGAAAACACTGGAATAAACACTCAGGGACACACCTGCAAGGAGTCTCGGATGCTTCCCAGAGGATGGAGCATTGTCCAAGCAGAAAAATCATCTCGGGTATCTTCCCTGGAGGAGTCTGGGGTTGCTACCCGGGATTACAGGGACCCAAACCACAGGAAAAAAACACTGAGAAACAGAGCTGGGAGGAGTCTCGGGTGCATCCCGCAGGATGGACAATAGTCCAAGGAGAAAAATCATCTCGGGTATCTTCCCTGGTGGAGTCTGAGGTTGCTACCCGGGATGACAGGGCCCAAAAGCACCGGAATAAACACTCAGGGACATACCTGCAAGGAGTCTCGGGTGCATCCCAGAGGATGGAGCATTTTCCAAGGAGAAAAATCATCTCGGGTTATCTTCCCTGGAGGAGTCTGGGGTTGCTACCCGGGATTACAGGGACCAAAACCACAGGAAAAATGTCTGTGGGAGACGGCTGGGAGGAATCTCAGATGCATCCCAGAAGATGGAGCATTGTCCAAGGAGAAAAATCATCTCGGGTATCTTCCCTGGAGGAGTCTGGGGTTGCTAACCGGGATCACAGGGCGCTAAAACACCGGAATAAAGACTCAGAGACATACCTGCAAGGAGTCTCGGATGCTTCCCAGAGGATGGAGCATTGTCCAAGCAGAAAAATTATCTCGGGTATCTTCCCTAGAGGAGTCTGGGGTTGCTAGCTGGGATCACAGGGCCCTAAAGCACTGGAGAAAATTCTGCGTGAGACGCCTGGGAGGAGTTCTGGGTAGATCCCGCAGGATGGACCACTGTCAAGAGAGAAAAATCATATTGGGTGTCTTCCCTGGAGGAGTCTGGGGTTGCTACCTGGGATGACAGAACCATGAACCGCGAGAAAAAAGACTCAGGGACATAGCTGCGACAAGTCTCGGATGCATCCCAGAGGATGGAGCATTGTCCAAAGAGAAAAATCATCTCGGGTATCTTCCCTGGAGGAGTCTGGGGTTGCTACCCGGGATTACAGGGACCCAAACCACAGGAAAAATGTCTGTGGGAGATGCCTGGGAGGAATCTCATATGCATCCCAGAAGACGGAGCTTTGTCCAAGGAGAAAAATCATCTCAGGTATCTTCCCTGGAGGAGTCTGGGGTTGCTACCCGGGATCACAGGGCCTCAAACCACCGGAAGAAACACTCAGGGACATACCCGCAAGGAGTCTCGGATGCTTCCCAGAGGATGAAGCATTGTCCAAGGAGAAAAATCATCTCGGGTATCTTCCCTGGAGGAGTCTGGGGTTGCTACCCGGGATTACAGGGAACCAAAACACAGGAAAAATGTCTGCGTGAGACACCTGGGAGGAATCTCAGATGCATCCCAGAAGATGGAGCATTGTCCAAGGAGAAAAATCATCTCGGGTATCTTCCCTGGAGGAGTCTGGGGTTGCTACCCGGGTTTACAGGGACACAAACCACAGGATAAATGTCTGTAAGAGATGCCTGGTAGGAATCTCAGATGCATCCCAGAAGATGGAGCATTGTCCAAGGAGAAAAATCATCTCGGGTATCTTCCCTGGAGGAGTCTGGGGTTGCTACCCGGGATTAAAGGGACCCAAAACACCAGAATAAACACTCATATCTGCAAGGACATACCTGCAAGAAGTCTCGGATGCTTCCCAGAGGATGGAGCATTGTCCAAGGAGAAAAATCATCTCGGGTATCTTTCCTGGAGGAGTCTGGGGTTGCTACCTGGGATGACAGAACCATAAACCGTGAGAAAAAAGACTCAGGGACATAGCTGCGACAAGTCTCGGATGCATCCCAGAGGATGGAGCACTGTCCAAGCAGAAAAATTATCTCGGGTATCTTCCCTGGAGGAGTCTGGGGTTGCTACCCGGGATTACAGGGACCCAAACCACAGGAAAAATGTCTGTGGGAGATGCCTGGGAGGAATCTCATATGCATCCCAGAAGATGGAGCTTTGTCCCAGCAGAAAAATCATCTCGGGTATCTTCCCTGGAGGAGTCTGGTGTTGGTACCCGGGATTACAGGGACCCAAACCACAGGAAAAATGTCTGCGGGAGACGCCTGGGAGGAATCTCAGATGCATCCCAGAAGATGGAGCATTGTCCAAGGAGAAAAATCATCTCGGGTATCTTCCCTGGAGGAGTCTGGGGTTGCTACCCGGGATCACAGGGCCCGAAAACACCGGAATAAAAACTCAGGGACATATCTGCAAGGAGTCTCGGATGCTTCCCAGAGGATGTAGCATTGTCCAAGGAGAAAAATCATCTCGGGTATCTTCCCTGGAGGATTCTGGGCTTGCTACCCGGGTTTACAGGGACCCAAACCACAGGAAAAATGTCTGCGGGAGACGCCTGGGAGGAATCTCAGATGCATCCCAGAAGATGGAGCATTGTCCAAGGAGAAAAATCATCTCGGGTATCTTCCCTGGAGGAGTCTGGGGTTGCTACCCGGGATCACAGGGCCCGAAAACACCGGAATAAAAACTCAGGGACATACCTGCAAGGAGTCTCGGATGCTTCCCAGAGGATGGAGCATTGTCCAAGCAGAAAAATCATCTCGGGTATCTTCCCTGGAGGAGTCTCGGGTTGCTACCCGGGATTACAGGGACCCAAACCACAGGAAAAAAACACTGAGAAACAGAGCTGGGAGGAGTCTCGGGTGCATCCCGCAGGATGGACAATAGTCCAAGGAGAAAAATCATCTCGGGTATATTCCCTGGTGGAGTCTGAGGTTGCTACCCGGGATGACAGGGCCCAAAAGCACCGGAATAAACACTCAGGGACATACCTGCAAGGAGTCTCGGGTGCATCCCAGAGGATGGAGCATTGTCCAAGGAGAAAAATCATCTCGGGTTATCTTCCCTGGAGGAGTCTGGGGTTGCTACCCGGGATTACAGGGACCAAAACCACAGGAAAAAAGTCTGTGGGAGACGGCTGGGAGGAATCTCAGATGCATCCCAGAAGATGGAGCATTGTCCAAGGAGAAAAATCATCTCGGGTATCTTCCCTGGAGGAGTCTGGGGTTGCTAGCCGGGATCACAGGGCCCTAAAGCACTGGAGAAAACTCTGCGGGAGACGCCTGGGAGGAGTTCTGGGTAGATCCCGCAGGATGGACCACTGTCAAGAGAGAAAAATCATATTGGGTGTCTTCCCTGGAGGAGTCTGGGGTTGCTACCTGGGATGACAGAACCATGAACCGCGAGAAAAAAGACTCAGGGACATAGCTGCGACAAGTCTCGGATGCATCCCAGAGGATGGAGCATTGTCCAAAGAGAAAAATCATCTCAGGTATCTTCCCTGGAGGAGTCTGGGGTTGCTACCCGGGATCACAGGGCCCCAAAACACCGGAAGAAACACTCAGGGACATAGCTGCAAGGAGTCTCGGATGCTTCCCAGAGGATGTAGCATTGTCCAAGGAGAAAAATCATCTCGGGTATCTTCCCTGGAGGAGTCTGGGGTTGCTACCCGGGTTTACAGGGACCCAAACCACAGGAAAAATGTCTGCGTGAGACGCCTGGGAGGAATCTCAGATGGATCCCAGAAGATGGAGCATTGTCCAAGGAGAAAAATCATCTCGGGTATCTTCCCTGGAAGAGTGTGGGGTTGCTACCCGGGTTTACAGGGACCCAAACCACAGGATAAATGTCTGTGGGAGATGCCTGGTAGGAATCTCAGATGCATCCCAGAAGATGGAGCATTGTCCAAGGAGAAAAATCATCTCGGGTATCTTCCCTGGAGGAGTCTGGGGTTGCTACCCGGGATCACAGGGCCCGAAAACACCGGAATAAAAACTCAGGGACATACCTGCAAGGAGTCTCGGATGCTTCCCAGAGGATGGAGCATTGTCCAAGGAGAAAAATCATCTCGGGTATCTTCCCTGGAGGATTCTGGGTTTGCTACCCGGGTTTACAGGGACCCAAACCACAGGAAAAATGTCTGCGGGAGACGCCTGGGAGGAATCTCAGATGCATCCCAGAAGATGGAGCATTGTCCAAGGAGAAAAATCATCTCGGGTATCTTCCCTGGAGGAGTCTGGGGTTGCTACCCGGGATTACAAGGACCCAAACCACAGGAAAAAAACACTGAGAAACAGAGCTGGGAGGAGTCTCGGGTGCATCCCGCAGGATGGACAATAGTCCAAGGAGAAAAATCATCTCGGGTATCTTCCCTGGTGGAGTCTGAGGTTGCTACCCGGGATGACAGGGCCCAAAAGCACCGGAATAAACACTCAGGGACATAGCTGCAAGGAGTCTCGGATGCTTCCCAGAGGATGGAGCATTGTCCAAGGAGAAAAATCATCTCGGGTTATCTTCCCTGGAGGAGTCTGGGGTTGCTACCCGGGATTACAGGGACCCTAACCACAGGAAAAATGTCTGTGGGAGACGGCTGGGAGGAATCTCAGATGCATCCCAGAAGATGGAGCATTGTCCAAGCAGAAAAATCATCTCGGGTATCTTCCCTGGAGGAGTCTGGGGTTGCTACCCGGGATCACAGGGCGCTAAAGCACTGGAGAAAACTCTGCGGGAGACGCCTGGGAGGAATTCTGGGTAGATCCTGCAGGATGGACCACTGTCAAGAGAGAAAAATCATATTGGGTGTCTTCCCTGGAGGAGTCTGGGGTTGCTACCTGGGATGACAGAACCATGAACCGCGAGAAAAAAGACTCAGGGACACAGCTGCGACAAGTCTCGGATGCATCCCAGAGGATGGAGCACTGTCCAAAGAGAAAAATCATCTCGGGTATCTTCCCTGGAGGAGTCTGGGGTTGCTACCCGGGATTACAGGGACCCAAACCACAGGAAAAATGGCTGCGGGAGATGTCTGGGAGGAATCTCAGATGCATCCCAAAAGATGGAGCATTGTACAAGGAGAAAAATCATCTCGGGTATCTTCCCTGGAGGAGTCTGGGGTTGCTACCCGGGATCACAGGGACCCAAAACACCGGAGAAAACTCTGCGGGAGACTCCTGGGAGGAGTTCTGGATAGATCCCGCAGTATGGACCACTGTCAAGAGAGAAAAATCATATTGGGTGTCTTACCTGGAGGAGTCTGGGGTTGCTACCCGGGATGACAGGGCCCAAAAGCACCGGAATAAACACAGGGACAAAGCTGCAAGGAGTCTCGGATGCTTCCCAGAGGATGTAGCATTGTCCAAGGAGAAAAATCATATCGGGTATCTTCCCTGGAGGAGTCTGGGGTTGCTACCCGGGATTACAGGGACCCAAACCACAGGAAAAATGTCTGTGGGAGATGCCTGGGAGGAATCTCATATGCATCCCAGAAGATGGAGCTTTGTCCAAGGAGAAAAATCATCTCGGGTATCTTCCCTGGAGGACTCTGGGGTTGCTACCCAGGATCACAGGGCCCCAAACCACAGGAAAAATGTTTGCAAGAGACGCCTGGGAGGAATCTCAGATGCATCCCAGAAGATGGAGCATTGTCCAAGGAGAAAAATCATCTCGGGTATCTTCCCTGGAGGAGTCTGGGGTTGCTACCCGGGATGACAGGGCCCAAAAGCACCGGAATAAACACACATATCTGCAAGGACACACCTGCAAGAAGTCTCGGATGCTTCCCAGAGGATGGAGCATTGTCCAAGGAGAAAAATCATCTCGGGTATCTTTCCTGGAGGAGTCTGGGGTTGCGACCTGGGATGACAGAACCATAAACCGTGAGAAAAAAGACTCAGGGACATAGCTGCGACAAGTCTCGGATGCATCCGTGAGGATGGAGCATTGTCCAAGCAGAAAAATTATCTCGGGTATGTTCCCTAGAGGAGTCTGGGGTTGCTACCCGGGATTACAGGGACCCAAACCACAGGAAAAATGTCTGCGGGAGATGCCTGGGAGGAATCTCATATGCATCCCAGAAGATGGAGCTTTGTCCCAGCAGAAAAATCATCTTGGGTATCTTCCCTGGAGGAGTCTGGTGTTGGTACCCGGGATTACAGGGACCCAAACCACAGGAAAAATGTCTGCGGGAGACGCCTGGGAGGAATCTCAGATGCATCCCAGAAGATGGAGCATTGTCCAAGGAGAAAAATCATCTCGGGTATCTTCCCTGGAGGAGTCTGGGGTTGATACCCGGGATCTCAGAGCCCGAAAACACCGGAATAAAAACTCAGGGACACACCTGCAAGGAGTCTCGGATGCTTCCCAGAGGATGTAGCATTGTCCAAGGAGAAAAATCATCTCGGGTATCTTCCCTGGAGGATTCTGGGGTTGCTACCCGGGTTTACAGGGACCCAAACCACAGGAAAAATGTCTGCGGGAGACGCCTGGGAGGAATCTCAGATGCATCCCAGAAGATGGAGCATTGTCCAAGGAGAAAAATCATCTCGGGTATCTTCCCTGGAGGAGTCTGGGGTTGCTACCCGGGATCACAGGGCCCGAAAACACTGGAATAAACACTCAGGGACACACCTGCAAGGAGTCTCGGATGCTTCCCAGAAGATGGAGCATTGTCCAAGCAGAAAAATCATCTCGGGTATCTTCCCTGGAGGAGTCTGGGGTTGCTACCCGGGATTACAGGGACCCAAACCACAGGAAAAAAACACTGAGAAACAGAGCTGGGAGGAGTCTCGGGTGCATCCCGCAGGATGGACAATAGTCCAAGGAAAAAAATCATCTCGGGTATCTTCCCTGGTGGAGTCTGAGGTTGCTACCCGGGATGACAGGGCCCAAAAGCACCGGAATAAACACTCAGGGACATAGCTGCAAGGACTCTCGGATGCATCCCAGAGGATGGAGCATTGTCCAAGGAGAAAAATCATCTCGGGTATCTTCCCTGGAGGAGTCTGGGGTTGCTACCCGGGATTACAGGGACCAAAACCACAGGAAAAATGTCTGTGGGAGACGGCTGGGAGGAATCTCAGATGCATCCCAGAAGATGGAGCATTGTCCAAGGAGAAAAATCATCTCGGGTATCTTCCCTGGAGGAGTCTGGGGTTGCTACCCGGGATCACAGGGCGCTAAAACACCGGAATAAAGACTCAGAGACATACCTGCAAGGAGTCTCGGATGCTTCCCAGAGGATGGAGCATTGTCCAAGCAGAAAAATTATCTCGGGTATCTTCCCTAGAGGAGTCTGGGGTTGCTAGCCGGGATCACAGGGCCCTAAAGCACCGGAATAAACACTCAGGGACAAAGCTGCAAGGAGTCTTGGATGCTTCCCAGAGGATGGAGCATTGTCCAAGCAGAGAAATCATCTCGGGTACCTTCCCTGGAGGAGTCTGGGGTTCCTATCTGGGATCACAGGGCCCTAAAGCACTGGAGAAAAGTCTGCTGGAGACGCCTGAAAGGAGTTCTGGGTAGATCCCGCAGGACTGACCATGGTCAAGAGAGAAAAATCATATTGGGTGTCTTCCCTGGAGGAGTCTGGGGTTGCTACCTGGGATGACAGAACCAGGAACCGCGAGAAAAAAGACTCAGGGACATAGCTGCGACAAGTCTCGGATGCATCCCAGAGGATGGAGCATTGTCCAAGGAGAAAAATCATCTCGGGTATCTTCCCTGGCGGAGTCTGGGGTTGCTACCCGGGATCACAGGGCCCCAAAACACCGGAATAAACACTCAGGGACATACCTGCAAGGAGTCTCGGATGCTTCCAAGAGGATGGAGCATTGTCCAAGGAGAAAAATCATCTCTGGTATCTTCCTTGGAGGAGTCTGGGGTTGCTACCCGGGATTACAGGGACCCAAACCACAGGAAAAATGTCTGTGGGAGATGCCTGGGAGGAATCTCATATGCATCCCAGAAGATGGAGCTTTGTCCAAGGAGAAAAATCATCTCGGATATCTTCCCTGGAGGAGTCTGGGGTTGCTACCCGGGATTACAGGGACCAAAACCACAGGAAAAATGTCTGCGGGAGACACCTGGGAGGAATCTCAGATGCATCCCAGAAGATGGAGCATTGTCCAAGGAGAAAAGTCATCTCGGGTATCTTCCCTGGAGGAGTCTGGGGTTGCTACCCGGGATCACAGGGCCCCAAAACATCGGAGAAAACTTTGCGGGAGACTCCTGGCAGGAGTTCTGGATAGATCCCGCAGGATGGACCACTGTCAAGAGAGAAAAATCATATTGGGTGTCTTCCCTGGAGGAGTCTGGGGTTGCTACCCGGGATCAGAGGGCCCGAAAATACGGGAATAAACACTCAGGGACATACCTGCAAGGAGTCTCGGATGCTTCCCAGAGGATGGAGCATTGTACAAGGAGAAAAATCATCTCGGGTATCTTCCCTGGAGGAGTCTGGGGTTGCTACCCGGGTTTACAGGGACCCAAACCACAGGAGAAATGTCTGCGTGACACGCCTGGGAGGAATCTCAGATGCATCCCAGAAGATGGAGCATTGTCCCAGGAGAAAAATCATCTCGGGTATCTTCCCTGGAGGAGTCTGGGGTTGCTACCCGGGATTACAGGGACCAAAACCACAGGAAAAATGTCTGCGGGAGACGCCTGGGAGGAATCTCAGATGCATCCCAGAAGATGGAGCATTGTCCAAGGAGAAAAATCATCTCGGGTATCTTCCCTGGAGGAGTCTGGGGTTGATACCCGGGATCTCAGAGCCCGAAAACACCGGAATAAAAACTCAGGGACACACCTGCAAGGAGTCTCGGATGCTTCCCAGAGGATGTAGCATTGTCCAAGGAGAAAAATCATCTCGGGTATCTTCCCTGGAGGATTCTGGGGTTGCTACCCGGGTTTACAGGGACCCAAACCACAGGAAAAATGTCTGCGGGAGACGCCTGGGAGGAATCTCAGATGCATCCCAGAAGATGGAGCATTGTCCAAGGAGAAAAATCATCTCGGGTATCTTCCCTGGAGGAGTCTGGGGTTGCTACCCGGGATCACAGGGCCCGAAAACACTGGAATAAACACTCAGGGACACACCTGCAAGGAGTCTCGGATGCTTCCCAGAAGATGGAGCATTGTCCAAGCAGAAAAATCATCTCGGGTATCTTCCCTGGAGGAGTCTGGGGTTGCTACCCGGGATTACAGGGACCCAAACCACAGGAAAAAAACACTGAGAAACAGAGCTGGGAGGAGTCTCGGGTGCATCCCGCAGGATGGACAATAGTCCAAGGAGAAAAATCATCTCGGGTATCTTCCCTGGTGGAGTCTGAGGTTGCTACCCGGGATGACAGGGCCCAAAAGCACCGGAATAAACACTCAGGGACATAGCTGCAAGGACTCTCGGATGCATCCCAGAGGATGGAGCATTGTCCAAGGAGAAAAATCATCTCGGGTTATCTTCCCTGGAGGAGTCTGGGGTTGCTACCCGGGATTACAGGGACCAAAACCACAGGAAAAATGTCTGTGGGAGACGGCTGGGAGGAATCTCAGATGCATCCCAGAAGATGGAGCATTTTCCAAGGAGAAAAATCATCTCGGGTATCTTCCCTGGAGGAGTCTGGGGTTGCTACCCGGGATCACAGGGCGCTAAAACACCGGAATAAAGACTCAGAGACATACCTGCAAGGAGTCTCGGATGCTTCCCAGAGGATGGAGCATTGTCCAAGCAGAAAAATTATCTCGGGTATCTTCCCTAGAGGAGTCTGGGGTTGCTAGCCGGGATCACAGGGCCCTAAAGCACCGGAATAAACACTCAGGGACAAAGCTGCAAGGAGTCTTGGATGCTTCCCAGAGGATGGAGCATTGTCCAAGCAGAAAAATCATCTCGGGTACCTTCCCTGGAGGAGTCTGGGGTTCCTATCTGGGATCACAGGGCCCTAAAGCACTGGAGAAAAGTCTGCTGGAGACGCCTGGGAGGAGTTCTGGGTAGATCCCGCAGGACTGACCACTGTCAAGAGAGAAAAATCATATTGGGTGTCTTCCCTGGAGGAGTCTGGGGTTGCTACCTGGGATGACAGAACCAGGAACCGCGAGAAAAAAGACTCAGGGACATAGCTGCGACAAGTCTCGGATGCATCCCAGAGGATGGAGCATTGTCCAAGGAGAAAAATCATCTCGGGTATCTTCCCTGGCGGAGTCTGGGGTTGCTACCCGGGATCACAGGGCCCCAAAACACCGGAATAAACACTCAGGGACATACCTGCAAGGAGTCTCGGATGCTTCCAAGAGGATGGAGCATTGTCCAAGGAGAAAAATCATCTCTGGTATCTTCCTTGGAGGAGTCTGGGGTTGCTACCCGGGATTACAGGGACCCAAACCACAGGAAAAATGTCTGTGGGAGATGCCTGGGAGGAATCTCATATGCATCCCAGAAGATGGAGCTTTGTCCAAGGAGAAAAATCATCTCGGATATCTTCCCTGGAGGAGTCTGGGGTTGCTACCCGGGATTACAGGGACCAAAACCACAGGAAAAATGTCTGCGGGAGACACCTGGGAGGAATCTCAGATGCATCCCAGAAGATGGAGCATTGTCCAAGGAGAAAAGTCATCTCGGGTATCTTCCCTGGAGGAGTCTGGGGTTGCTACCCGGGATCACAGGGCCCCAAAACATCGGAGAAAACTTTGCGGGAGACTCCTGGCAGGAGTTCTGGATAGATCCCGCAGGATGGACCACTGTCAAGAGAGAAAAATCATATTGGGTGTCTTCCCTGGAGGAGTCTGGGGTTGCTACCCGGGATCAGAGGGCCCGAAAATACGGGAATAAACACTCAGGGACATACCTGCAAGGAGTCTCGGATGCTTCCCAGAGGATGGAGCATTGTACAAGGAGAAAAATCATCTCGGGTATCTTCCCTGGAGGAGTCTGGGGTTGCTACCCGGGTTTACAGGGACCCAAACCACAGGAGAAATGTCTGCGTGAGACGCCTGGGAGGAATCTCAGATGCATCCCAGAAGATGGAGCATTGTCCCAGGAGAAAAATCATCTCGGGTATCTTCCCTGGAGGAGTCTGGGGTTGCTACCCGGGATCACAGGGCCCAAAAGCACCGGAATAAACACTCAGGGACATACCTGCAAGGAGTCTCGGATGCTTCCCAGAGGATGGAGCATTGTCCAAGCAGAAAAATTATCTCGGGTATCTTCCTTGGAAGAGTCTGGGGTTGCTACCCAGGATCACAGGGCCCTAAAGCACTGGAGAAAACTCTGCGGGAGACGCCTGGGAGGAATTCTGGGTAGATCCCGCAGGATGGACCACTGTCAAGAGAGAAAAATCATATTGGGTGTCTTCCCTGGAGGAGTCTGGGGTTGCTACCCGGGATTACAGGGATGCAAACCACCGGAATAAAGACTCAGGGACATACCTACAAGGAGTCTCGGTTGCTTCCCAGAGGATGGAGCATTGTCCAAGCAGAAAAATCATCTTGGGTATCTTCCCTGGAGGAATCTGGGGTTGCTACCCGGGATTACAGGGACCCAAACCACCGGAATAAAGACTCAGGGACATACCTGCAAGGAGTCTCGGATGTTTCCCAGAGGATGGAGCATTGTCCAAGGAGAAAAATCATCTCGGGTATCTTTCCTGGAGGAGTCTGGGGTTGCTACCCGGGATTACAGGGACCCAAACCACAGGAAAAATGTCTGTGGGAGATGCCTGGGAGGAATCTCATATGCATTCCAGAAGATGGAGCTTTGTCCCAGGAAAAAAATCATCTCGGGTATCTTCCCTGGAGGAGTCTGGGGTTGCTACCCGGGATTACAGGGAACCAAACCACAGGAAAAATGTCTGCGGGAGACGCCTGGGAGGAATCTCAGATGCATCCCAGAAGATGGAGCATTGTCCAAGGAGAAAAATCATCTCGGGTATCTTCCCTGGAGGAGTCTGGGGTTGCTACCCGGGATCACAGGGCCCCAAAACACCGGAATAAACACTCAGGGAAATACCTGCAAGGAGTCTCGGATGCTTCCCAGAGGATGGAGCTTTGTCCAAGGACAAAAATCATCTCGGGTATCTTCCCTGGAGGAGTCTGGGGTTGCCACCCGGGATTACAGGGACCCAAACCACAGGAAAAATGTCTGTGGGAGATGCCTGGGAGGAATCTCATATGCATCCCACAAGATGGAGCTTTGTCCCAGGAGAAAAATTACATCGGGTATCTTCCCTGGAAGAGTCTGGGGTTGCTACCCGGGATTACAGGGATGCAAACCACCGGAATAAAGACTCAGGGACATACCTACAAGGAGTCTCGGTTGCTTCCCAGAGGATGGAGCATTGTCCAAGCAGAAAAATCATCTTGGGTATCTTCCCTGGAGGAATCTGGGGTTGCTACCCGGGATTACAGGGACCCAAACCACCGGAATAAAGACTCAGGGACATACCTGCAAGGAGTCTCGGATGTTTCCCAGAGGATGGAGCATTGTCCAAGGAGAAAAATCATCTCGGGTATCTTCCCTGGAGGAGTCTGGGGTTGCTACCCGGGATTACAGGAACACAAACCACCGGAATAAAGACTCAGGGATATACCTGCAAGGAGTCTCGGATGCTTCCCAGAGGATGGACCATTGTCCAAAGAGAAAAATCATCTCGGGTATCTTCCCTGGAGGAGTCTGGGATTGCTACCCGGGATCACAGGGCCCTAAACCCCGGGAAGAAAACACTCAGAAACAGAGCTGGGAGGTGTCTCGGGTGCATCCCGCAGGATGGACAATAGTCCAAGGAGAAAAATCAACTTGGGTATCTTCCACGGAGGAGTCTGGCATTGCTACCCGGGATCACAGGGCCCAAAAGCACCAGAATAAACACTCAGGGACAAAGCTGCAAGGAGTCTTGGATGCTTCCCAGAGGATGGAGCATTGTCCAAGCAGAAAAATCATCTCGGGTACCTTCCCTGGAGGAGTCTGGGGTTCCTATCTGGGATCACAGGGCCCTAAAGAACTGGAGAAAACTCTGCGGGAGACGCCTGGGAGGAGTTCTGGGTAGATCCCGCAGGACTGACCACTGTCAAGAGAGAAAAATCATATTGGGTGTCTTCCCTGGAGGAGTCTGGGGTTGCTACCTGGGATGACAGAACCATAAACAGCGAGAAAAAAGACTCAGGGACATAGCTGTGACAAGTCTCGGATGCATCCCAGAGGATGGAGCATTGTCCAAGGAGAAAAATCATCCCGGATATCGTTCCTGGAGGAGTCTGGGGTTGCAACCCGGGATCAGAGGGCCCCAAAACACCGGAATAAACACTAAGGGACATACCTGCAAGGAGTCTCAGATGCTTCCCAGAGGATGGAGCATTGTACAAGGAGAAAAATCATCTCGGGTATCTTTCCTGGAGGAGTCTGGGGTTGCTACCCGGGATTACAGGGACCCAAACCACAGGAAAAATGTCTGTGGGAGATGCCTGGGAGGAATCTCAGATGCATCCCAGAAGATGGAGCTTTGTCCCAGGAAAAAAATCATCTCGGGTATCTTCCCTGGAGGAGTCTGGGGTTGCTACCCGGGATTACAGGGAACCAAACCACAGGAAAAATGTCTGCGGGAGACGCCTGGGAGGAATCTCAGATGCATCCCAGAGGATGGAGCATTGTCCAAAGAGAAAAATAATCTCGGGTATCTTCCCTGGAGGAGTCTGGGGTTGCTACCCGGGATTACAGGGACCAAAACCACAGGAAAAATGTCTGCGGGAGACACCTGGGAGGAACCTCAGATGCATCCCAGAAGATGGAGCATTGTCCAAGGAGAAAAATCATCTCGGGTATCTTCCCTGGAGGAGTCTGGGGTTGCTACCCGGGATCACAGGGCCCCAAAACACCGGAATAAACACTCAGGGAAATACCTGCAAGGAGTCTCGGATGCTTCCCAGAGGATGG
Organism: Vanellus vanellus; assembly: GCF_965231255.1. NCBI lineage: Eukaryota > Metazoa > Chordata > Aves > Charadriiformes > Charadriidae > Vanellus > Vanellus vanellus. The sequence continues at coordinate 982,293 of NW_028127572.1, forward strand.
AGCTTTGTCCAAGGACAAAAATCATCTCGGGTATCTTCCCTTGAGGAGTCTGGGGTTGCCACCCGGGATTACAGGGACCCAAACCACAGGAAAAATGTCTGTGGGAGATGCCTGGGAGGAATCTCATATGCATCCCACAAGATGGAGCTTTGTCCCAGGAGAAAAATTACATCGGGTATCTTCCCTGGAGGAGTCTGGGGTTGCTACCCGGGATTACAGGAACACAAACCACCGGAATAAAGACTCAGGGATATACCTGCAAGGAGTCTCGGATGCTTCCCAGAGGATGGACCATTGTCCAAAGAGAAAAATCATCTCGGGTATCTTCCCTGGAGGAGTCTGGGATTGCTACCCGGGATCACAGGGCGCTAAACTACCGGAAGAAAACACTCAGAAACAGAGCTGGAAGGAGTCTCGGGTGCATCCCGCAGGATGGACAATAGTCCAAGGAGAAAAATCAACTTCGGTATGTTCCCTGGAGGAGTCTGGGGTTGCTACCCGGGATCACAGGGCCCTAAACCCCGGGAAGAAAACACTCAGAAACAGAGCTGGGAGGTGTCTCGGGTGCATCCCGCAGGATGGACAATAGTCCAAGGAGAAAAATCAACTTGGGTATCTTCCACGGAGGAGTCTGGCATTGCTACCCGGGATCACAGGGCCCAAAAGCACCAGAATAAACACTCAGGGACAAAGCTGCAAGGAGTCTTGGATGCTTCCCAGAGGATGGAGCATTGTCCAAGCAGAAAAATCATCTCGGGTACCTTCCCTGGAGGAGTCTGGGGTTCCTATCTGGGATCACAGGGCCCTAAAGAACTGGAGAAAACTCTGCGGGAGACGCCTGGGAGGAGTTCTGGGTAGATCCCGCAGGACTGACCACTGTCAAGAGAGAAAAATCATATTGGGTGTCTTCCCTGGAGGAGTCTGGGGTTGCTACCTGGGATGACAGAACCATAAACAGCGAGAAAAAAGACTCAGGGACATAGCTGTGACAAGTCTCGGATGCATCCCAGAGGATGGAGCATTGTCCAAGGAGAAAAATCATCCCGGATATCGTTCCTGGAGGAGTCTGGGGTTGCAACCCGGGATCAGAGGGCCCCAAAACACCGGAATAAACACTCAGGGACATACCTGCAAGGAGTCTCAGATGCTTCCCAGAGGATGGAGCATTGTACAAGGAGAAAAATCATCTCGGGTATCTTTCCTGGAGGAGTCTGGGGTTGCTACCCGGGATTACAGGGACCCAAACCACAGGAAAAATGTCTGTGGGAGATGCCTGGGAGGAATCTCAGATGCATCCCAGAAGATGGAGCTTTGTCCCAGGAAAAAAATCATCTCGGGTATCTTCCCTGGAGGAGTCTGGGGTTGCTACCCGGGATTACAGGGAACCAAACCACAGGAAAAATGTCTGCGGGAGACGCCTGGGAGGAATCTCAGATGCATCCCAGAGGATGGAGCATTGTCCAAAGAGAAAAATAATCTCGGGTATCTTCCCTGGAGGAGTCTGGGGTTGCTACCCGGGATTACAGGGACCCAAATCACAGGAAAAATGTCTGTGGGAGATGCCTGGGAGGAATCTCATATGCATCCCAGAAGATGGAGCTTTGTCCAAGGAGAAAAATCATCTCGGATATATTCCCTGGAGGAGTCTGGGGTTGCTACCCGGGATTACAGGGACCAAAACCATAGGAAAAATGTCTGCGGAGACGCCTGGGAGGAATCTCAGATGCATCCCAGAAGATGGAGCATTGTCCAAGGAGAAAAGTCATCTCGGGTATCTTCCCTGGAGGAGTCTGGGGTTGCTACCCGGGATCACAGGGCCCCAAAACACCGGAGAAAACTCTGCGGGAGACTCCTGGGAGGAGTTCTGGATAGATCCCGCAGTATGGACAACTGTCAAGAGAGAAAAATCATATTGGGTGTCTTCCCTGGAGGAGTCTGGGGTTGCTAACTGGGATCAGAGGGCCCGAAAACACCGGAATAAACACTCAGGGACATACCTGCAAGGAGTCTCGGATGCTTCCCAGAGGATGTAGCATTGTCCAAGGAGAAAAATCATCTCGGGTATCTTCCCTGGAGGAGTCTGGTGTTGCTACCCGGGATTACAGGGACCCAAACCACAGGAAAAATGTCTGCGGGAGACGCCTGGGAGGAATCTCAGATGCATCCCAGAAGATGGAGCATTGTCCAAGGAGAAAAATCATCTCGGGTATCTTCCCTGGAGGAGTCTGGGGTTGCTACCCGGGATCACAGGGCCCCAAAACACCGGAATAAACACTCAGTGACATACCTGCAAGGAGCCTCGGATGCTTCCCAGAGGATGGAGCATTGTCCAAGGAGAAAAATTATCTCGGGTATCTTCCACGGAGGAGTCTGGGGTTGCTACCCGGGATCACAGGGCCTAAAAGCACCGGAATAAACACTCAGGGACAAAGCTGCAAGGAGTCTTGGATGCTTCCCAGAGGATGGAGCATTGTCCAAGCAGAAAAATCATCTCGGGTACCTTCCCTGGAGGAGTCTGGGGTTGCTACCCGGGATCACAGGGCCCTAAAGCACTGGAGAAAAGTCTGCGGGAGACGCCTGGGAGGAATCTCAGATGCATCCCAGAAGATGGAGCATTGTCCAAGGAGAAAAATCATCTTGGGTATCTTCCCTGGAGGAGTCTGGGGTTGCTACCCGGGATTACAGGGACCCAAACCACAGGAAAAATGTCTGTGGGAGATGCCTGGGAGGAATCTCATATGCATCCCAGAAGATGGAGCTTTGTCCAAGGAGAAAAATCATCTCGGATATCTTCCCTGGAGGAGTCTGGGGTTGCTACCCGGGATTACAGGGACCAAAACCACAGGAAAAATTTCTGCGGGAGACGCCTGGGAGGAATCTCAGATGCATCCCAGAAGATGGAGCATTGTCCAAGGAGAAAAGTCATCTCGGGTATCTTCCCTGGAGGAGTCTGGGGTTGCTACCCGGGATCACAGGGCCCCAAAACACCGGAGAAAACTCTGCGGGAGACTCCTGGGAGGAGTTCTGGATAGATCCCGCAGTATGGACCACTGTCAAGAGAGAAAAATCATATTGGGTGTCTTCCCTGGAGGAGTCTGGGGTTGCTACCCGGGATCACAGGGCCCCAAACCACCGGAATAAAGACTCAGGGACATACCTGCAAGGAGTCTCGGATTCTTCCCAGAGGATGTAGCATTGTCCAAGGAGAAAAATCATCTCGGGTATCTTCTCTGGAGGAGTCTGGGGTTGCTACCCGGGTTTACAGGGACCCAAACCACAGGAGAAATGTCTGCGGGAGACGCCTGGGAGGAATCTCAGATGCATCCCAGAAGATGGAGCATTGTCCAAGGAGAAAAATCATCTCGGGTATCTTCCCTGGAGGAGTCTGGTGTTGCTACCCGGGATTAAGGGGACCCAAAACACCGGAATAAACACTCATACCTGCAAGGACATACCTGCAAGAAGTCTCGGATGCTTCCCAGTGGATGGACCATTGTCCAAAGAGAAAAATCATCTCGGGTATCTTCCCTGGAGGAGTCTGGGGTTGCTACCCGGGATCAGAGGGTCCGAAAACACCGGAATAAACACTCAGGTACATACCTGCAAGGACTCTCGGATGCTTCCCAGAGGATGTAGCATTGTCCAAGGAGAAAAATCATCTCGGGTATCTTCCCTGGAGGAGTCTGGGGTTGCTACCCGGGTTTACAGGGACCCAAACCACAGGATAAATGTCTGTGGGAGATGCCTGGGAGGAATCTCAGATGCATCCCAGAAGATGGAGCATTGTCCAAGGAGAAAAATCATCTCGGGTATCTTCCCTGGAGGAGTCTGGGGTTGCTACCCGGGATCACAGGGACCCAAAACACAGGAATAAACACTCATATCTGCAAGGACATACCTGCAAGGAGTCTCGGATGCTTCCCAGAGGATGGAGCATTGTCCAAGGAGAAAAATCATCTCGGGTATCTTCCCTGGAGGACTCTGGGGTTGCTACCCGGGATCACAGGGCCCCAAATCACAGGAAAAATGTTTGCAAGAGACGCCTGGGAGGAATCTCAGATGCATCCCAGAAGATGGAGCATTGTCCAAGGAGAAAAATCATCTCGGGTATCTTCCCTGGAGGAGTCTGGGGTTGCTACCCGGGATGACAGGGCCCAAAAGCACCGGAATAAACACACATATCTGCAAGGACATACCTGCAAGAAGTCTCGGATGCTTCCCAGAGGATGGAGCATTGTCCAAGGAGAAAAATCATCTCGGGTATCTTTCCTGGAGGAGTCTGGGGTTGCGACCTGGGATGACAGAACCATAAACCGTGAGAAAAAAGACTCAGGGACATAGCTGCGACAAGTCTCGGATGCATCCCAGAGGATGGAGCATTGTCCAAGCAGAAAAATTATCTCGGGTATGTTCCCTAGAGGAGTCTGGGGTTGCTACCCGGGATTACAGGGACCCAAACCACAGGAAAAATGTCTGCGGGAGATGCCTGGGAGGAATCTCATATGCATCCCAGAAGATGGAGCTTTGTCCCAGCAGAAAAATCATCTCGGGTATCTTCCCTGGAGGAGTCTGGTGTTGGTACCCGGGATTACAGGGACACAAACCACAGGAAAAATGTCTGCGGGAGACGCCTGGGAGGAATCTCAGATGCATCCCAGAAGATGGAGCATTATCCAAGGAGAAAAATCATCTCGGGTATCTTCCCTGGACGAGTCTGGGGTTGCTACCCGGGATCACAGAGCCCGAAAACACCGAAATAAAAACTCAGGGACACACCTGCAAGGAGTCTCGGATGCTTCCCAGAGGATGTAGCATTGTCCAAGGAGAAAAATCATCTCGGGTATCTTCCCTGGAGGATTCTGGGGTTGCTACCCGGGTTTACAGGGACCCAAACCACAGGAAAAATGTCTGCGGGAGACGCCTGGGAGGAATCTCAGATGCATCCCAGAAGATGGAGCATTGTCCAAGGAGAAAAATCATCTTGGGTATCTTCCCTGGAGGAGTCTGGGGTTGCTACCCGGGATCACAGGGCCCGAAAACACTGGAATAAACACTCAGGGACACACCTGCAAGGAGTCTCGGATGCTTCCCAGAGGATGGAGCATTGTCCAAGCAGAAAAATCATCTCGGGTTATCTTCCCTGGAGGAGTCTGGGGTTGCTACCCGGGATTACAGGGACCCAAACCACAGGAAAAAAACACTGAGAAACAGAGCTGGGAGGAGTCTCGGGTGCATCCCGCAGGATGGACAATAGTCCAAGGAGAAAAATCATCTCGGGTATCTTCCCTGGTGGAGTCTGAGGTTGCTACCCGGGATGACAGGGCCCAAAAGCACCGGAATAAACACTCAGGGACATACCTGCAAGGAGTCTCGGATGCATCCCAGAGGATGGAGCATTGTCCAAGGAGAAAAATCATCTCGGGTTATCTTCCCTGGAGGAGTCTGGGGTTGCTACCCGGGATTACAGGGACCCAAACCACAGGAAAAATGTCTGCGTGAGACGCCTGGGAGGAATCTCAGATGCATCCCAGAAGATGGAGCATTGTCCAAGGAGAAAAATCATCTCGGGTATCCTCCCTGGAGGAGTCTGGGGTTGCTACCCGGGATCACAGGGCGCTAAAGCACCGGAATAAAGACTCAGAGACATACCTGCAAGGAGTCTCGGATGCTTCCCAGAGGATGGAGCATTGTCCAAGCAGAAAAATTATCTCGGGTATCTTCCCTAGGGGAGTCTGGGGTTGCTAGCCGGGATCACAGGGCCCTAAAGCACTGGAGAAAACTCTGCGGGAGACGCCTGGGAGGAGTTCTGAGTAGATCCCGCAGGATGGACCACTGTCAAGAGAGAAAAATCATATTGGGTGTCTTCCCTGGAGGAGTCTGGGGTTGCTACCTGGGATGACAGAACCATGAACCGCGAGAAAAAAGACTCAGGGACATAGCTGCGACAAGTCTCGGATGCATCCCAGAGGATGGAGCATTGTCCAAGGAGAAAAATCATCTCGGGTATCTTCCCTGGCGGAGTCTGGGGTTGCTACCCAGGATCACAGGGCCCCAAAACACCGGAATAAACACTCAGGGACATACCTGCAAGGAGTCTCGGATGCTTCCAAGAGGATGGAGCATTGTCCAAGGAGAAAAATCATCTCTGGTATCTTCCTTGGAGGAGTCTGGGGTTGCTACCCGGGATTACAGGGACCCAAACCACAGGAAAAATGTCTGTGGGAGATGCCTGGGAGGAATCTCATATGCATCCCAGAAGATGGAGCTTTGTCCAAGGAGAAAAATCATCTCGGATATCTTCCCTGGAGGAGTCTGGGGTTGCTACCCGGGATTACAGGGACAAAACCACAGGAAAAATGTCTGCGGGAGACACCTGGGAGGAATCTCAGATGCATCCCAGAAGATGGAGCATTGTCCAAGGAGAAAAGTCATCTCGGGTATCTTCCCTGGAGGAGTCTGGGGTTGCTACCCGGGATCACAGGGCCCCAAAACACCGGAGAAAACTTTGCGGGAGACTCCTGGGAGGAGTTCTGGATAGATCCCGCAGGATGGACCACTGTCAAGAGAGAAAAATCATATTGGGTGTCTTCCCTGGAGGAGTCTGGGGTTGCTACCCTGGATCACAGGGCCCCAAAACACCGGAATAAAAACTCAGGGACATACCTGCAAGGAGTCTCGGATGCTTCCCAGAGGATGGAGCATTGTCCAAGCAGAAAAATTATCTCGGGTATCTTCCTTGGAAGAGTCTGGGGTTGCTACCCGGGATCACAGGGCCCTAAAGCACTGGAGAAAACTCTGCGGGAGACGCCTGGGAGGAATTCTGGGTAGATCCCGCAGGATGGACCACTGTCAAGAGAGAAAAATCATATTGGGTGTCTTCCCTGGAGGAGTCTGGGGTTGCTACCTGGGATGACAGAACCGTAAACCGTGAGAAAAAAGACTCAGGGACATAGCTGCGACAAGTCTCGGATGCTTCCCAGAGCATGGAGCATTGTCCAAGGAGAAAAATCATCTTGGGTATCTTCCCTGGAGGAGTCTGGGGTTGCTACCCGGGATTACAGGGACCCAAACCACCGGAATAAAGACTCAGGGACATACCTGCAAGGAGTCTCGGATGCTTCCCAGAGGATGGAGCATTGTCCAAGCAGAAAAATCATCTCGGGTTATCTTCCCTGGAGGAGTCTGGGGTTGCTACCCGGGATTACAGGGACCCAAACCACAGGAAAAAAACACTGAGAAACAGAGCTGGGAGGAGTCTCGGGTGCATCCCGCAGGATGGACAATAGTCCAAGGAGAAAAATCATCTCAGGTATCTTCCCTGGTGGAGTCTGAGGTTGCTACCCGGGATGACAGGGCCCAAAAGCACCGGAATAAACACTCAGGGACATACCTGCAAGGACTCTCGGATGCATCCCAGAGGATGGAGCATTGTCCAAGGAGAAAAATCATCTCGGGTTATCTTCCCTGGAGGAGTCTGGGGTTGCTACCCGGGATTACAGGGACCCAAACCACAGGAAAAATGTCTGCGTGAGACGCCTGGGAGGAATCTCAGATGCATCCCAGAAGATGGAGCATTGTCCAAGGAGAAAAATCATCTCGGGTATCCTCCCTGGAGGAGTCTGGGGTTGCTACCCGGGATCACAGGGCGCTAAAGCACCGGAATAAAGACTCAGAGACATACCTGCAAGGAGTCTCGGATGCTTCCCAGAGGATGGAGCATTGTCCAAGCAGAAAAATTATCTCGGGTATCTTCCCTAGGGGAGTCTGGGGTTGCTAGCCGGGATCACAGGGCCCTAAAGCACTGGAGAAAACTCTGCGGGAGACGCCTGGGAGGAGTTCTGGGTAGATCCCGCAGGATGGACCACTGTCAAGAGAGAAAAATCATATTGGGTGTCTTCCCTGGAGGAGTCTGGGGTTGCTACCTGGGATGACAGAACCATAAACAGCGAGAAAAAAGACTCAGGGACATAGCTGCGACAAGTCTCGGATGCATCCCAGAGGATGGAGCATTGTCCAAAGAGAAAAATCATCTCGGGTATCTTCCCTGGAGGAGTCTGGGGTTGCTACCCGGGATTACAGGGAGGCAAACCACAGGAAAAATGGCTGCGGGAGATGTCTGGGAGGAATCTCAGATGCATCCCAAAAGATGGAGCATTGTCCAAGGAGAAAAATCATCTCGGGTATCTTCCCTGGAGGAGTCTGGGGTTGCTACGTGGGATGACAGGGCCCAAAAGCACCGGAATAAACAGTCAGGGACAAAGCTGCAAGGAGTCTTGGATGCTTCCCAGAGGATGGAGCATTGTCCAAGCAGAAAAATCATCTCGGGTACCTTCCCTGGAGGAGTCTGGGGTTTCTATCTGGGATCACAGGGCCCTAAAGCACTGGAGACAAGTCTGCTGGAGACGCCTGGGAGGAGTTCTGGGTAGATCCCGCAGGACTGACCACGGTCAAGAGAGAAAAATCATATTGGGTGTCTTCCCTGGAGGAGTCTGGGGTTGCTACCTGGGATGACAGAACCAGGAACAGCGAGAAAAAAGACTCAGGGACATAGCTGCGACAAGTCTCGGATGCATCCCAGAGGATGGAGCATTGTCCAAGGAGAAAAATCATCTCGGGTATCTTCCCTGGCGGAGTCTGGGGTTGCTACCCAGGATCACAGGGCCCCAAAACACCGGAATAAACACTCAGGGACATACCTGCAAGGAGTCTCGGATGCTTCCAAGAGGATGGAGCATTGTCCAAGGAGAAAAATCATCTCTGGTATGTTCCCTAGAGGAGTCTGGGGTTGCTACCCGGGATTACAGGGACCCAAACCACAGGAAAAATGTCTGCGGGAGATGCCTGGGAGGAATCTCATATGCATCCCAGAAGATGGAGCTTTGTCCCAGCAGAAAAATCATCTCGGGTATCTTCCCTGGAGGAGTCTGGTGTTGGTACCCGGGATTACAGGGACACAAACCACAGGAAAAATGTCTGCGGGAGACGCCTGGGAGGAATCTCAGATGCATCCCAGAAGATGGAGCATTATCCAAGGAGAAAAATCATCTCGGGTATCTTCCCTGGACGAGTCTGGGGTTGCTACCCGGGATCACAGAGCCCGAAAACACCGAAATAAAAACTCAGGGACACACCTGCAAGGAGTCTCGGATGCTTCCCAGAGGATGTAGCATTGTCCAAGGAGAAAAATCATCTCGGGTATCTTCCCTGGAGGATTCTGGGGTTGCTACCCGGGTTTACAGGGACCCAAACCACAGGAAAAATGTCTGCGGGAGACGCCTGGGAGGAATCTCAGATGCATCCCAGAAGATGGAGCATTGTCCAAGGAGAAAAATCATCTTGGGTATCTTCCCTGGAGGAGTCTGGGGTTGCTACCCGGGATCACAGGGCCCGAAAACACTGGAATAAACACTCAGGGACACACCTGCAAGGAGTCTCGGATGCTTCCCAGAGGATGGAGCATTGTCCAAGCAGAAAAATCATCTCGGGTTATCTTCCCTGGAGGAGTCTGGGGTTGCTACCCGGGATTACAGGGACCCAAACCACAGGAAAAAAACACTGAGAAACAGAGCTGGGAGGAGTCTCGGGTGCATCCCGCAGGATGGACAATAGTCCAAGGAGAAAAATCATCTCGGGTATCTTCCCTGGTGGAGTCTGAGGTTGCTACCCGGGATGACAGGGCCCAAAAGCACCGGAATAAACACTCAGGGACATACCTGCAAGGAGTCTCGGATGCATCCCAGAGGATGGAGCATTGTCCAAGGAGAAAAATCATCTCGGGTTATCTTCCCTGGAGGAGTCTGGGGTTGCTACCCGGGATTACAGGGACCCAAACCACAGGAAAAATGTCTGCGTGAGACGCCTGGGAGGAATCTCAGATGCATCCCAGAAGATGGAGCATTGTCCAAGGAGAAAAATCATCTCGGGTATCCTCCCTGGAGGAGTCTGGGGTTGCTACCCGGGATCACAGGGCGCTAAAGCACCGGAATAAAGACTCAGAGACATACCTGCAAGGAGTCTCGGATGCTTCCCAGAGGATGGAGCATTGTCCAAGCAGAAAAATTATCTCGGGTATCTTCCCTAGGGGAGTCTGGGGTTGCTAGCCGGGATCACAGGGCCCTAAAGCACTGGAGAAAACTCTGCGGGAGACGCCTGGGAGGAGTTCTGAGTAGATCCCGCAGGATGGACCACTGTCAAGAGAGAAAAATCATATTGGGTGTCTTCCCTGGAGGAGTCTGGGGTTGCTACCTGGGATGACAGAACCATGAACCGCGAGAAAAAAGACTCAGGGACATAGCTGCGACAAGTCTCGGATGCATCCCAGAGGATGGAGCATTGTCCAAGGAGAAAAATCATCTCGGGTATCTTCCCTGGCGGAGTCTGGGGTTGCTACCCAGGATCACAGGGCCCCAAAACACCGGAATAAACACTCAGGGACATACCTGCAAGGAGTCTCGGATGCTTCCAAGAGGATGGAGCATTGTCCAAGGAGAAAAATCATCTCTGGTATCTTCCTTGGAGGAGTCTGGGGTTGCTACCCGGGATTACAGGGACCCAAACCACAGGAAAAATGTCTGTGGGAGATGCCTGGGAGGAATCTCATATGCATCCCAGAAGATGGAGCTTTGTCCAAGGAGAAAAATCATCTCGGATATCTTCCCTGGAGGAGTCTGGGGTTGCTACCCGGGATTACAGGGACAAAACCACAGGAAAAATGTCTGCGGGAGACACCTGGGAGGAATCTCAGATGCATCCCAGAAGATGGAGCATTGTCCAAGGAGAAAAGTCATCTCGGGTATCTTCCCTGGAGGAGTCTGGGGTTGCTACCCGGGATCACAGGGCCCCAAAACACCGGAGAAAACTTTGCGGGAGACTCCTGGGAGGAGTTCTGGATAGATCCCGCAGGATGGACCACTGTCAAGAGAGAAAAATCATATTGGGTGTCTTCCCTGGAGGAGTCTGGGGTTGCTACCCTGGATCACAGGGCCCCAAAACACCGGAATAAAAACTCAGGGACATACCTGCAAGGAGTCTCGGATGCTTCCCAGAGGATGGAGCATTGTCCAAGCAGAAAAATTATCTCGGGTATCTTCCTTGGAAGAGTCTGGGGTTGCTACCCGGGATCACAGGGCCCTAAAGCACTGGAGAAAACTCTGCGGGAGACGCCTGGGAGGAATTCTGGGTAGATCCCGCAGGATGGACCACTGTCAAGAGAGAAAAATCATATTGGGTGTCTTCCCTGGAGGAGTCTGGGGTTGCTACCTGGGATGACAGAACCGTAAACCGTGAGAAAAAAGACTCAGGGACATAGCTGCGACAAGTCTCGGATGCTTCCCAGAGCATGGAGCATTGTCCAAGGAGAAAAATCATCTTGGGTATCTTCCCTGGAGGAGTCTGGGGTTGCTACCCGGGATTACAGGGACCCAAACCACCGGAATAAAGACTCAGGGACATACCTGCAAGGAGTCTCGGATGCTTCCCAGAGGATGGAGCATTGTCCAAGCAGAAAAATCATCTCGGGTTATCTTCCCTGGAGGAGTCTGGGGTTGCTACCCGGGATTACAGGGACCCAAACCACAGGAAAAAAACACTGAGAAACAGAGCTGGGAGGAGTCTCGGGTGCATCCCGCAGGATGGACAATAGTCCAAGGAGAAAAATCATCTCAGGTATCTTCCCTGGTGGAGTCTGAGGTTGCTACCCGGGATGACAGGGCCCAAAAGCACCGGAATAAACACTCAGGGACATACCTGCAAGGACTCTCGGATGCATCCCAGAGGATGGAGCATTGTCCAAGGAGAAAAATCATCTCGGGTTATCTTCCCTGGAGGAGTCTGGGGTTGCTACCCGGGATTACAGGGACCCAAACCACAGGAAAAATGTCTGCGTGAGACGCCTGGGAGGAATCTCAGATGCATCCCAGAAGATGGAGCATTGTCCAAGGAGAAAAATCATCTCGGGTATCCTCCCTGGAGGAGTCTGGGGTTGCTACCCGGGATCACAGGGCGCTAAAGCACCGGAATAAAGACTCAGAGACATACCTGCAAGGAGTCTCGGATGCTTCCCAGAGGATGGAGCATTGTCCAAGCAGAAAAATTATCTCGGGTATCTTCCCTAGGGGAGTCTGGGGTTGCTAGCCGGGATCACAGGGCCCTAAAGCACTGGAGAAAACTCTGCGGGAGACGCCTGGGAGGAGTTCTGGGTAGATCCCGCAGGATGGACCACTGTCAAGAGAGAAAAATCATATTGGGTGTCTTCCCTGGAGGAGTCTGGGGTTGCTACCTGGGATGACAGAACCATAAACAGCGAGAAAAAAGACTCAGGGACATAGCTGCGACAAGTCTCGGATGCATCCCAGAGGATGGAGCATTGTCCAAAGAGAAAAATCATCTCGGGTATCTTCCCTGGAGGAGTCTGGGGTTGCTACCCGGGATTACAGGGAGGCAAACCACAGGAAAAATGGCTGCGGGAGATGTCTGGGAGGAATCTCAGATGCATCCCAAAAGATGGAGCATTGTCCAAGGAGAAAAATCATCTCGGGTATCTTCCCTGGAGGAGTCTGGGGTTGCTACGTGGGATGACAGGGCCCAAAAGCACCGGAATAAACAGTCAGGGCCAAAGCTGCAAGGAGTCTTGGATGCTTCCCAGAGGATGGAGCATTGTCCAAGCAGAAAAATCATCTCGGGTACCTTCCCTGGAGGAGTCTGGGGTTTCTATCTGGGATCACAGGGCCCTAAAGCACTGGAGAAAAGTCTGCTGGAGACGCCTGGGAGGAGTTCTGGGTAGATCCCGCAGGACTGACCACGGTCAAGAGAGAAAAATCATATTGGGTGTCTTCCCTGGAGGAGTCTGGGGTTGCTACCTGGGATGACAGAACCAGGAACAGCGAGAAAAAAGACTCAGGGACATAGCTGCGACAAGTCTCGGATGCATCCCAGAGGATGGAGCATTGTCCAAGGAGAAAAATCATCTCGGGTATCTTCCCTGGCGGAGTCTGGGGTTGCTACCCAGGATCACAGGGCCCCAAAACACCGGAATAAACACTCAGGGACATACCTGCAAGGAGTCTCGGATGCTTCCAAGAGGATGGAGCATTGTCCAAGGAGAAAAATCATCTCTGGTATCTTCCTTGGAGGAGTCTGGGGTTGCTACCCGGGATTACAGGGACCCAAACCACAGGAAAAATGTCTGTGGGAGATGCCTGGGAGGAATCTCATATGCATCCCAGAAGATGGAGCTTTGTCCAAGGAGAAAAATCATCTCGGATATCTTCCCTGGAGGAGTCTGGGGTTGCTACCCGGGATTACAGGGACAAAACCACAGGAAAAATGTCTGCGGGAGACACCTGGGAGGAATCTCAGATGCATCCCAGAAGATGGAGCATTGTCCAAGGAGAAAAGTCATCTCGGGTATCTTCCCTGGAGGAGTCTGGGGTTGCTACCCGGGATCACAGGGCCCCAAAACATCGGAGAAAACTTTGCGGGAGACTCCTGGCAGGAGTTCTGGATAGATCCCGCAGGATGGACCACTGTCAAGAGAGAAAAATCATATTGGGTGTCTTCCCTGGAGGAGTCTGGGGTTGCTACCCGGGATCACAGGGCCCCAAAACACCGGAATAAAAACTCAGGGACATACCTGCAAGGAGTCTCGGATGCTTCCCAGAGGATGGAGCATTGTCCAAGCAGAAAAATTATCTCGGGTCACTTCCTTGGAAGAGTCTGGGGTTGCTACCCGGGATCACAGGGCCCTAAAGCACTGGAGAAAACTCTGCGGGAGACGCCTGGGAGGAATTCTGGGTAGATCCCGCAGGATGGACCACTGTCAAGAGAGAAAAATCATATTGGGTGTCTTCCCTGGAGGAGTCTGGGGTTGCTACCTGGGATGACAGAACCGTAAACAGTGAGAAAAAAGACTCAGGGACATAGCTGCGACAAGTCTCGGATGCTTCCCAGAGCATGGAGCATTGTCCAAGGAGAAAAATCATCCCGGATATCTTTCCTGGAGGAGTCTGGGGTTGCTACCCGGGATTACAGGGACCCAAACCACCGGAATAAAGACTCAGGGACATACCTGCAAGGAGTCTCGGATGTTTCCCAGAGGATGGAGCATTGTCCAAGGAGAAAAATCATCTCGGGTATCTTTCCTGGAGGAGTCTGGGGTTGCTACCTGGGATGACAGAACCATAAACAGCGAGAAAAAAGACTCAGGGACATAGCTGTGACAAGTCTCGGATGCATCCCAGAGGATGGAGCATTGTCCAAGGAGAAAAATCATCCCGGATATCGTTCCTGGAGGAGTCTGGGGTTGCAACCCGGGATCAGAGGGCCCCAAAACACCGGAATAAACACTAAGGGACATACCTGCAATGAGTCTCGGATGCTTCCCAGAGGATGTAGCATTGTCCAAGGAGAAAATCATCTCGGGTATCTTCCCTGGAGGAGTCTGGGGTTGCTACCCGGGTTTACAGGGACCAAAACCACAGGAAAACTGTCTGCGGGAGACGCCTGGGAGGAATCTCAGATGCATCCCAGAAGATGGAGCATTGTCCAAGGAGAAAAATCATCTCGGGTATCTTCCCTGGAGGAGTCTGGGTTTGCTACCTGGGATGACAGGGCCCAAAAGCACCGGAATAACACTCAGTGACATACCTGCAAGGAGCCTCGGATGCTTCCCAGAGGATGGAGCATTGTCCAAGGAGAAAAATTATCTCGGGTATCTTCCACGGAGGAGTCTGGGGTTGCTGCCCGGGATCACAGGGCCCAAAAGCACCGGAATAAACACTCAGGGACAAAGCTGCAAGGAGTCTTGGATGCTTCCCAGAGGATGGAGCATTGTCCAAGCAGAAAAATCATCTCGGGTACCTTCCCTGGAGGAGTCTGGGGTTGCTACCCGGGATCACAGGGCCCTAAAGCACTGGAGAAAAGTCTGCGGGAGACGCCTGGGAGGAGTTCTGGGTAGATCCCGCAGGACTGACCACGGTCAAGAGAGAAAAATCATATTGGGTGTCTTCCCTGGAGGAGTCTGGGGTTGCTACCTGGGATGACAGAACCACGAACCGCGAGAAAAAAGACTCAGGGACATAGCTGCGACAAGTCTCGGATGCATCCCAGAGGATGGAGCATTGTCCAAGGAGAAAAATCATCTCGGGTATCTTCCCTGGAGGAGTCTGGTGTTGCTACCCGGGATTAAGGGGACCCAAAACACCGGAATAAACACTCATACCTGCAAGGACATACCTGCAAGAAGTCTCGGATGCTTCCCAGAGGATGGACCATTGTCCAAAGAGAAAAATCATCTCGGGTATCTTCCCTGGAGGAGTCTGGGGTTGCTACCCAGGATCAGAGGGCCCGAAAACACCGGAATAAACACTCAGGTACATACCTGCAAGGAGTCTCGGATGCTTCCCAGAGGATGGAGCATTGTCCAAGGAGAAAAATCATCTCGGGTATCTTTCCTGGAGGAGTCTGGGCTTGCTACCTGGGATGACAGAACCATAAACCGTGAGAAAAAAGACTCAGGGACATAGCTACGACAAGTTTCGGATGCATCCCAGAGGATGGAGCATTGTCCAAGGAGAAAAATCATCTCGGGTTATCTTCCCTGGAGGAGTCTGGGGTTCCTATCTGGGATCACAGCGCCCTAAAGCACTGGAGAAAACTCTGCGGGAGACGCCTGGGAGGAATCTCAGATGCATCCCAGAAGACGGAGCATTGTCCAAGGAGAAAAATCATCTCGGGTATCTTCCCTGGAGGAGTCTGGGGTTGCTACCCGGGATCACAGGGCCCCAAAACACCGGAATAAACACTCAGGGACATACCTGCAAGGAGTCTCGGATGCTTCCAAGAGGATGGAGCATTGTCCAAGGAGAAAAATCATCTCGGGTATCTTCCCTGGAGGAGTCTGGGGTTGCTACCCGGGATTACAGGGACCCAAACCACAGGATAAATGTCTGTGGGAGATGCCTGGGAGGAATCTCATATGCATCCCAGAAGATGGAGCTTTGTCCAAGGAGAAAAATCATCTCGGATATCTTCCCTGGAGGAGTCTGGGGTTGCTACCCGGGATTACAGGGACCAAAACCACAGGAAAAATGTCTGCGGGAGACGCCTGGGAGGAATCTCAGATGCATCCCAGAAGATGGAGCATTGTCCAAGGAGAAAAGTCATCTCGGGTATCTTCCCTGGAGGAGTCTGGGGTTGCTACCTGGGATGACAGAACCACGAACCGCGAGAAAAAAGACTCAGGGACATAGCTGCGACAAGTCTCGGATGCATCCCAGAGGATGGAGCATTGTCCAAGGAGAAAAATCATCTCGGGTTATCTTCCCTGGAGGAGTCTGGGGTTCCTATCTGGGATCACAGGGCCCTAAAGCACAGGAGAAATGTCTGCGGGAGACGCCTGGGAGGAATCTCAGATGCATCCCAGAAGATGGAGCATTGTCCAAGGAGAAAAATCATCTCGGGTATCTTCCCTGGAGGAGTCTGGTGTTGCTACCCGGGATTAAAGGGACCCAAAACACCGGAATAAACACTCATACCTGCAAGGACATACCTGCAAGAAGTCTCGGATGCTTCCCAGAGGATGGACCATTGTCCAAAGAGAAAAATCATCTCGGGTATCTTTCCTGGAGGAGTCTGGGGTTGCTACCTGGGATGACAGAACCATAAACCGTGAGAAAAAAGACTCAGGGACATAGCTGCGACAAGTCTCGGATGCATTCCAGAGGATGGAGCATTGTCCAAGGAGAAAAATCATCCCGGGTATCTTCCCTGGAGGAGTCTGGGGTTGCTACCCGGGATTACAGGGACCCAAACCACAGGAAAAAAACACTGAGAAACAGAGCTGGGAGGAGTCTCGGGTGCATCCCGCAGGATGGACAATAGTCCAAGGAGAAAAATCATCTCAGGTATCTTCCACGGAGGAGTCTGGGGTTGCTACCCGGGATGACAGGGCCCAAAAGCACCGGAATAAAGACTCAGAGACATACCTGCAAGGCGTCTCGGATGCTTCCCAGAGGATGGAGCATTGTCCAAGCAGAAAAATTATCTCAGGTATCTTCCCTAGAGGAGTCTGGGGATCCTAGCCGGGATCACAGGGCCCTAAAGCACTGGAGAAAACTCTGCGGGAAACGCCTGGGAGGAATCTCAGATGCATCCCAGAAGATGGAGCATTGTCCAAGGAGAAAAATCATCTCGGGTATCTTCCCTGGAGGAGTCTGGGGTTGCTACCCGGGATCACAGGGCCCCAAAACACCGGAATAAACACTCAGGGACATACCTGCAAGGAGTCTCGGATGCTTCCAAGAGGATGGAGCATTGTCCAAGGAGAAAAATCATCTCGGGTATCTTCCCTGGAGGAGTCTGGGGTTGCTATCCGGGATTACAGGGACCCAAACCACAGGATAAATGTCTGTGGGAGATGCCTGGGAGGAATCTCATATGCATCCCAGAAGATGGAGCTTTGTCCAAGGAGAAAAATCATCTCGGGTATCTTCCCTGGAGGAGTCTGGGGTTACTACCCGGGATCACAGGGCCCCAAAACACCGGAGAAAACTCTGCGGGAGACTCCTGGGAGGAGTTCTGGATAGATACCGCAGTATGGACCACTGTCAAGAGAGAAAAATCATATTGGGTGTCTTCCCTGGAGGACTCTGGGGTTGCTACCCGGGATCACAGGGCCCCAAAACACCGGAATAAACACTCAGGGACATACCTGCAAGGACTCTCGGATGCTTCCCAGAGGATGTAGCATTGTCCAAGGAGAAAAATCATCTCGGGTATCTTCCCTGGAGGAGTCTGGGGTTGCTACCCGGGTTTACAGGGACCCAAACCACAGGAAAACTGTCTGCGGGAGACGCCTGGGAGGAATCTCAGATGCATCCCAGAAAATGGAGCATTGTCCAAGTAGAAGAATCATCTCGGTTATCTTCCCTAGAGGAGTCTGGGGTTGCTACCCGGGATCACAGGGCCCCAAAACACCGGAGAAAACTCTGCGGGAGACTCCTGGGAGGAGTTCTGGATAGATCCCGCAGTATGGACCACTGTCAAGAGAGAAAAATCATATTGGGTGTCTTCCCTGGAGGAGTCTGGGGTTGCTACCCGGGTTTACAGGGACCCAAACAACAGGAAAAGTGTCTGCGGGAGACGCCTGGGAGGAATCTCAGATGCATCCCAGAAGATGGAGCATTGTCCAAGGAGAAAAATCATCTCGGGTATCTTCCCTGGGGGAGTCTGGGTTTGCTACCTGGGATGACAGGGCCCAAAAGCACCGGAATAAACACTCAGTGACATACCTGCAAGGAGCCTCGGATGCTTCCAGAGGATGGAGCATTGTCCAAGGAGAAAAATTATCTCGGGTATCTTCCACGGAGGAGTCTGGGGTTGCTACCCGGGATAACAGGGCCCAAAAGCACCGGAATAAACACTCAGGGACAAAGCTGCAAGGAGTCTTGGATGCTTCCCAGAGGATGGAGCATTGTCCAAGCAGAAAAGTCATCTCGGGTACCTTCCCTGGAGGAGTCTGGGGTTGCTACCTGGGATGACAGAACCACGAACCGCGAGAAAAAAGACTCAGGGACATAGCTGCGACAAGTCTCGGATGCATCCCAGAGGATGGAGCATTGTCCAAGGAGAAAAATCATCTCGGGTTATCTTCCCTGGAGGAGTCTGGGGTTCCTATCTGGGATCACAGGGCCCTAAAGCACTGGAGAAAACTCTGCGGGAGACGCCTGGGAGGAATCTCAGATGCATCCCAGAAGATGGAGCATTGTCCAAGGAGAAAAATCATCTCGGATATCTTCCCTGGAGGAGTCTGGGTTTGCTACCCGGGATTACAGGGACCAAAACCACAGGAAAAATGTCTGCGGGAGACGCCTGGGAGGAATCTCAGATGCATCCCAGAAGATGGAGCATTGTCCAAGGAGAAAAGTCATCTCGGGTATCTTCCCTGGAGGAGTCTGGGGTTGCTACCTGGGATGACAGAACCACGAACCGCAAGAAAAAAGACTCAGGGACATAGCTGCGACAAGTCTCGGATGCATCCCAGAGGATGGAGCATTGTCCAAGGAGAAAAATCATCTCGGGTTATCTTCCCTGGAGGAGTCTGGGGTTCCTATCTGGGATCACAGGGCCCTAAAGCACAGGAGAAATGTCTGCGGGAGACGCCTGGGAGGAATCTCAGATGCATCCCAGAAGATGGAGCATTGTCCAAGGAGAAAAATCATCTCGGGTATCTTCCCTGGAGGAGTCTGGGGTTGCTACCCGGGATCACAGGGCCCCAAAACACCGGAATAAACGCTCAGGGACATACCTGCAAGGAGTCTCGGATGCTTCCAAGAGGATGGAGCATTGTCCAAGCAGAAAAATCATCTCGGGTATCTTCCCTGGAGGAGTCTGGGGTTGCTACCCGGGTTTACAGGGACCCAAACCACAGGAAAACTGTCTGCGGGAGACGCCTGGGAGGAATCTCAGATGCATCCCAGAAAATGGAGCATTGTCCAAGTAGAAGAATCATCTCGGGTATCTTCCCTGGAGGAGTCTGGGGTTGCTACCCGGGATCACAGGGCCCCAAAACACCGGAGAAAACTCTGCGGGAGACTCCTGGGAGGAGTTCTGGATAGATCCCGCAGTATGGACCACTGTCAAGAGAGAAAAATCATATTGGGTGTCTTCCCTGGAGGAGTCTGGGCTTGCTACCCGGGATCACAGGGCCCCAAAACACCGGAATAAACACTCAGGGACATACCTGCAAGGAGCCTCGGATGCTTCCAGAGGATGGAGCATTGTCCAAGGAGAAAAATTATCTCGGGTATCTTCCACGGAGGAGTCTGGGGTTGCTACCCGGGATCACAGGGCCCAAAAGCACCGGAATAAACACTCAGGGACAAAGCTGCAAGGAGTCTTGGATGCTTCCCAGAGGATGGAGCATTGTCCAAGGAGAAAAATCATCTCGGGTATCCTCCCTGGAGGAGTCTGGGGTGGCTACCCGGGATTACAGGGACCCAAACCACAGGAAAAATGTCTGTGGGAGATGCCTGGGAGGAATCTCATATGCATCCCAGAAGATGGAGCTTTGTCCCAGGAGAAAAATCATCTCGGGTATCTTCCCTGGAGGAGTCTGGGGTTGCTACCCGGGATTACAGGGATGCAAACCACCGGAATAAAGACTCAGGGACATACCTACAAGGAGTCTCGGATGCTTCCCAGAGGATGGACCATTGTCCAAAGAGAAAAATCATCTCGGGTATCTTCCCTGGAGGAGTCTGGGGTTGCTACCCGGGATCACAGGGCCCTAAAGCACTGGAGAAAACTCTGCGGGAGACGCCTGGGAGGAATTCTGGGTAGATCCTGCAGGATGGACCACTGTCAAGAGAGATAAATCATATTGGGTGTCTTCCCTGGAGGAGTCTGGGGTTGCTACCTGGGATGAGAGAACCATAAACTGCGAGAAAAAAGACTCAGGGACATAGCTGCCACAAGTCTCGGATGCATCCCAGAGGATTTAGCATTGTCCAAGGAGAAAAATCATCTCGGGTATCTTCCCTGGAGGAGTCTGGGGTTGCTAGCTGGGATCACAGGGCCCTAAAGCACTGGGGAAAACTCTGCGGGAGACGCCTGGGAGGACTTCTGGGTAGATCCCGCAGGATGGCCCACTGTCAAGAGAGAAAAATCATATTGGGTGTCTTCCCTGGAGGAGTCTGGGGTTGCTACCCGGGATCACAGGGCACTAAACCACCGGAATAAACACTCAGGGACATACCTGCAAGGAGTCTCGGATGCTTCCCAGAGGATGGAGCATTGTCCAAGCAGAAAAATTATCTCGGGTATCTTCCCTAGAGGAGTCTGGGGTTGCTAGCTGGGATCACAGGGCCCTAAAGCACTGGAGAAAACTCTGCGGGAGACGCCTGGGAGGAGTTCTGGGTAGACCCCGCAGGATGGACCACTGTCAAGAGAGAAAAATCATATTGGGTGTCTTCCCTGGAGGACTCTGGGGTTGCTACCTGGGATGACAGAACCATAAACAGCGAGGAAAAAGACTCAGGGACATAGCTGCGACAAGTCTCGGATGCATCCCAGAGTATAGAGCATTGTCCAAGAAGAAAAATCATCCCGGGTATCTTTCCTGGAGGAGTCTGGGGTTGCTACCCGGGATTACAGGGACCCAAACCACAGGAAAAATGTCTGCGGGAAACACGTGGGAGGAATCTCAGATGCATCCCAGAAGATGGAGCATTGTCCAAGGACAAAAATCATCTCGGGTATCTTCCCTGGAGGAGTCTGGGGTTGCTACCCGGGATCACAGGGCCCAAAAGCACCGGAATAAACACTCAGGGACAAAGCTGCAAGGAGTCTCGGATGCTTCCCAGAGGATGGAGCATTGTCCAAAGAGAAAAATCATCTCGGGTATCTTCCCTGGAGGAGTCTGGGGTTGCTACCCGGGATCACAGGGCGCTAAACCACCGGAAGAAAACACTCAGAAACAGAGCTGGGAGGAGTCTCTGGTGCATCCCGCAGGATGGACAATAGTCCAAGGAGAAAAATCAACTTCGGTATGTTCCATGGAGGAGTCTGGGGTTGCTACCCGGGATCACAGGGCCCAAAAGCACCGGAATAAACACTCAGGGACAAAGCTGCAAGGAGTCTCGGATGCTTCCCAGAGGATGGAGCATTGTCCAAAGAGAAAAATCAACTTGGGTATCTTCCCTGGAGGAGTCTGATGTTGCTACCCGGGATCACAGGGCCCTAAAGCACTGGAGAAAACTCTGCGGGAGACACCTGGGAGGAGTTCTGGATAGATCCCGCAGGATGGACCACTGTCAAGAGAGAAAAATCATCTTGGGTGTCTTCCCTGGAGGAGTCTGGGGTTGGTACCTGGGATGACAGAACCCTAAACAGCGAGAAAAAAGATTCAGGGACATAGCTGCGACAAGACTCAGATGCATCCCACAGGATGGAGCTTTGTCCAAGAAGAAAAATCATCTCGGGTATCTTCCCTGGAGGAGTCTGGGGTTGCTACCCGGGATCACAGGGCCCCAAAACACCGGAATAAACACTCAGGGATATACCTGCAAGGAGTCTCGGATGCTTCCCAGAGGATGGAGCTTTGTCCAAGGAGAAAAATCATCTCGGGTATCTTCCCTGGAGGAGTCGGGGGTTGCTACCCAGGATTACAGGGACCCAAACCACCGGAAAAATGTCTGCGGGAGACGCCTGGGAGGAATCTCAGGTGCATCCCAGAAGATGGAGCATTGTCCAAGGAGAAAAATCATCTCGGATATCTTCCCTGGAGGAGTCTGGGGTTGCTACCCGGGATCACATGGCCCTAAAGCACTGGAGAAAACTCTGCGGGAGACGCCTGGGAGGAGTTCTGGGTATATCCCGCAGGATGGACCACTGTCAAGAGAGAAAAATCACCTTGGGTGTCTTCACTGGAGGAGTCTGGGGTTGCTACCTGGGATGACAGAACCCTAAACCGCGAGAAAATATACTCAGGGACATAGCTGTGATAGTCTTGTATGCATCCCAGAGGATGGAGCTTTGTCCAAGGAGAAAAATCATCTCGGGTATCGGGAATCCCACACTCTGAAGGCAAAGGGGGAGGTCTGGAGAGAGGAAGATTTTCCCTCAGTTGAGGAGGACCGTGTTAGAGACCACTTGGCCCAGCTGGCCATTCACAAGTCCATGGGCCCTGACGGGATGCATCCGCGAATGCTGAGAGAGCTGGCGGATGTTATTGCTAGACCACTCTCCATCGTCTTTGAACGGTCATGGAGAACAGGAGAGGTGCCTGAGGACTGGAGGAAGGCCGACATCACTCCAATCTTCAAAAAAGGCAAGAAGGAGGACCCAGGGAACTACAGACCGCTTAGTCTAACCTCTGTCCCTGGGAAGGTATTGGAGCGACTCATTCTGGATGTCATATCCAAACACGTTGAGGAACAGCAAGTTATTGGAAGTGGTCAACATGGATTTACCAAGGGTAGATCGTGCTTGACCAATCTGATAGCTTTCTATGATGTTATAAGTGGTTGGCTGGATGAGGGGAAAGTCGTGGATGTCATCTACCTTGACTTTAGCAAGGCTTTTGACACTGTCTCCCATGACATCCTCATTAGGAAGCTGAGGAAGTATGGGCTAGATGAGGTGACAGTGAGGTGGATTGAGAGTTGGCTGCGGGACAGAACTCAGAGGGTTGTGATCAGCGGCACAGAGTCTAGTTGGAGGCCTGTAACCAGTGGTGTCCCCCAGGGGTCAATACTGGGTCCAATTTTGTTTAATATATTCATTAATGACCTGGATGAGGGGACAGAGTGTATCCTCAGCAAGTTTGCTGATGATACCAAACTGGGTGGGGTGGCTGACACCCCAGAGTGCTGTGCTGCCATCCAGCGTGACCTGGACAGGCTGGAGAGCTGGGCAGAGAAGAACCTAATGAGGTTCAACAAAAGCAAGTGCAAGGTCCTGCACCTGGGGAGGAAGAATGTAAAGCACCAGTATAGGTTAGGGGCGGACCTGCTGGGAAGTAGCTCTGAGGAGAAGGATCTGGGGGTCGTGGTCATTCTCCCCCTCTACTCTGCACTGGTGAGGCCACAACTGGAATACTGTGTCCAGTTTTGGGCTCCCCAGTTCAAGAGGGACAGGGAACTGCTGGAGCGGGTCCAGCGAAGGGCAACTAAGATGATTAAGGGCTTGGAGCATCTCCCTTATGAGGAAAGGCTGAGAGCTGGGACTCTTTAGCCTGGAGAAGAGAAGGCTGAGGGGAGACCTTATTATGGCATACAAGTAACTAAAGGGTGGGTTGAAGGAGGATGGAGCCAGGCCCTTTTCATTGGTTCCAAGTGACAGGACGAGGGGCAATGGGCACAAGTTAGAACACAGGAAGTTCCGTTCAAATACAGGGAAACAGTTCTTTACGGTGAGGGTGTCAGAGCACTGGAACAGGCTGCCCAGGGAGGTGGTGGAGTCCCCTTCCCTGGAGACTTTCAAGACCCGCCTGGATGCAGTCCTGAGTAATGTGCTCTGGGCAATCCTGCTTTGGCAGGGGAGTTGGGCTAGATGATCCCTAGAGGTCCCTTCCAACTCTGATAATTCTGTGATTCTGTGATTCTGTGATCTTCCCTGGAGGAGTCTGGGGTTGCGACCCGGGATTACAGGGAACCAAACCACCGGAAAAATGTCTGCGGGAGACGCCTGGGAGGAATCTCAGATGCATCCCAGAAGATGGAGTAATGTCCAAGGAGAAAAATCATCTCGGGTATCTTCCCTGGAGGAGTCTGGGGTTGCTACCCAGGATGACAGGGCCCTAAACCACCGGAATAAAGACTCAGGGACATACCTGCAAGGAGTCTTGGATGCTTCCCAGAGGATGGAGAATTGTCCAAGGAGAAAAATCATCTCGGGTATCTTCCACGGAGGAGTATAGGGTTGCTACCCGGGATCACAGGACCCTAAACCCCAGGAAGAAAACACTCAGAAACAGAGCTGGGAGGAGTCTCAGGTGCTTCCCGCAGGATGGACAATAGTCCAAGGTGAAAAATCAACTTGGGTATTTTCCACGGAAGAGTCTGGGGTTGCTACCCGGGATTACAGGGCCCAAAACCACCGGAATAAACACTCAGGGACAAAGCTGCAAGGAGTCTCGGATGCTTCCCAGAGGATGGAGCATTGTCCAAGGAGAAAATTCATCTCGGGTATCTTCACTGGAGGAGTCTGCGGTTGCTACCCAGGATCGCGGGGCCCTAAAGCACTGGAGAAAACTCTGCGGGAGACGCCTGGGAGGAGTTCTGGATAGATCCCGCAGGATGGACCACTGTCAAGAGAGAAAAATCATCTTGGGTGTCTTCCCTGGAGGAGTCTGGGGTTGCTACCTGGGATGACAGAACCCTAAACGGCGAGAAAAAAGACTCGGGGACATAGCTGCGACAAGTCTCAGATGCATCCCAGAGGATGGAGCTTTGTCCAAGGACAAAAATCATCTCGGGTATCATCCCTGGAGGAGTCTGGGGTTGCTACCCAGGATTACAGGGATCCAAACCACCGGAATAAAGACTCAGGGACATACCTACAAGGAGTCTCGGTTGCTTCCCAGAGGATGGAGCATTGTCCAAGGAGAAAAATCATCTCGGGTATCTTCCCTGGAGGAGTCTGGGGTTGCTACCCGGGATTACAGGGAACCAAACCACTGGAATAAAGACTCAGGGACATACCTGCAAGGAGTCTCGGATGCTTCCCAGAGGATGGAGCATTGTCCACAGAGAAAAATCATCTCAGGTATCTTCCCTGGAGGAGTCTGCGGTTGCTACCCGGGATTACAGGGAACCAAACCACAGGAAAAATGTCTGCGGGAGACGCCTGAGAGTAATCTCAGGTGCGTCCCAGAAGATGGAGCATTGTCCAAGGACAAAAATCATCTCGGGTATCTTCCCTGGAGGAATCTGGGGTTGCTACCCGGGATTACAGGGAACCAAACCACTGGAATAAAGACTCAGGGACATACCTGCAAGGAGTCTCGGATGCTTCCCAGAGGATGGAGCATTGTCCAAAGAGAAAAATCATCTCGGGTATCTTCCCTGGAGGAGTCTGGGGTTGCTACCCGGGATCACAGGGCCCTAAAGCACTGGAGAAAACTCCGCGGGAGACGCCTGGGACGAGTTCTGGATAGATCCCGCAGGATGGACCACTGTCAAGAGAGAAAAATCATATTGGGTGTCTTCCCTGGAGGAGTCTGGGGTTGCTACCTGGGATGACAGAACCCTAAACCGCGAGAAAAAAGACTCGGGGACATAGCTACGACAAGTCTCAGATGCATCCCAGAGGATGGAGCTTTGTCCAAGGATAAAAATCATTTCGGGTATCTTCCCTGGAGGAGTCTGGGGTTGCTACCCGGGATCACAGGGCCCTAAAGCATTGGAGAAAACTTGCGGGAGATGCCTGGGAGGAGTTCTGGGTAGATCTTGCAGGATGCAGTACTGTCAAGAGAGAAAAATCATCTTGGTTGTCTTCCCTTGAGGAGTCTGGGGTTGCTACCTGGGATGACAGGGCCCTAAACAACCGGAAAAAACTCTCAGACACATAATTGCAAGGAGTCTCGGATGCATCCCAGAGGAAGGAGCATTTTCCAAGGAGAAAAATCATGTGGGGTATCTTCCCTGGAGGAGTCTGGGGTTGCTACCCGGGATCACAGGTCACCAAAACACTGGAAAAAAAGACTCAGGGCCATACCTGGGTGGGGTGTCGGGTGCATCCCAGAGAATGGAGCATTGTACAAGGAGAAAAATCATCTTGGGTATCTTCCCTGTATGAGTCTGGGGTTGCTTCCTGGGAGCTCAGGTCCCTAAAGCAGTGATCAAATGCCTGCAGGAGTTGCCTGGGAGGAGTCTTGGGTGGATCCTGGAAGATACATTTTCATAGTAAAAGAGTGTTTTGGTAGAGAATACCATGTCAGGTTTCCATGCTGGGATGGCCCTGAGGTGCCCCCAGTGGAAGCAGAGGAGGGGTTGGGCAGTGCTGGTGTCCCCTGGAGCCATGGCTGCCCTGGAGGCCACGCAAAAGGTCTTGCTCGAGTGCTCAGCGAACAGCCGATCGCCAGTTTGGGGGTCAGGAAGGAATTTTTCCCCCGGGGCACACTGGCACGGGCCCCCGGGGGTCTTTCGCCTTCCTCTGCAGCCCCGAGCACGGCCCCTTGCCAGGGCTCCTCGGGGCCAGTTGTGGCCAGCGGTTCCCTGTCCTGGCAGGAGCGGGAGTCCAGCGGTGCCCTCCATCCCTCCGCCTCTCCTCCCTGTGCCAGCTTGGCAGGGGCACCTCCGGGACCTCCCTGCACGAGCCCCCCGGGGGTCTTCTGCCCTGTGCCGGGCACGGCCTGCTTGCACAGGCTGCAGGCGCCATGCTGCCTCAGGACGGAGCGGGCAATCGAAGCGGAGCCTCCGTCTCCTCTGCCAGAGCCGCCGGCTGTGCCTCGTCTGTCCCGGCCGCAGCCCGAGAGCGTCTCCACCGGCCCGGGCCCGACCCTGTGCCCCGGGGGAGCCCCGCAGCCTCTGCCCCGCCGCCAGCCCGCCTCTCCCCGGGCCCGTCCCCGTCCCCGTCCCCGTCCCCGCCGGCACCGGGGGGAGCGCCGCCAGCGGCCGCAGCCCGGCCCCTCTCCGCACCCCCGCTGCCCGCCGACGGCCGCCCCGCCAGACCCCCGGCAGCAGCGGGCAGGGGCGGGGCCGCGCCCGGGGGACGCCCGACGGCTGCGCCGCTGCCCGCTCCCGCGGGGACCCGCTCACGGGCCCGCCGGCCCCGCGCTTCTGCCCTCGGGCCCCGCCGCGGCCTCCGCAGCCTCCGCGGAGCGAGGCCCACACGCCCCCTGCCCGCAGCCCCCGCACGCACCCACCGGGACCCCCGGCCCCCTCCGCGCCCACACCTGCCCCGCCGCTCCGCCGGGGCTCCCGCCGCACGGCCCGGCCCGGGCCCGCAGGGCCGCAGCCCACTCGAGCCGAGCCGAGCCCAGCCCGGCCCAGCCCGGCCCGGCCCAGCCCAGCCCAGCCCAGCCCAGCCCGGCCCGGCCCAGACGAGCCGAGCCCAGCCCAGCCGATCCAGCCAGCCGTGCGGGCAGAGCCGGGCCGAGCCGGGCGGGGGGAGCAGGCGGCAGGCGCGGCCGGAGCGAGGCAGTGCCGCCTCCCCGGGACTCCCTCCCGCCTCTGCCGGGGATGGGGGGCGGGTGGCCGAGCAGCGCAGCGTCCCCGCAGGGCCCTCCCTGCCCTCTGCACCTGCGGGAGCAGACAAGTCCCCCCCAGGAGAGGCACTCGACGCTGTTCCATCCTTCCCCCGCTCTCTGCCCCCCTGCCCGTCCCCAGCGTCTTCCCGTCCTTTGGGACCTGCTCCTTGCTGCCCGGCCAGCTCCTCTGGGAAGCCCCTTCCCGGCCACTCTTGGGCCAGCAGGCAGTGCCAACGGCGTCCCTGGCAAGGGCCTGTGGCCCAACGCCTGTGGCAACCCAGCCCCGTCCTGCTGGGGAGGGCGAGGATGGGGCTGTGCTCGTGGCCGGGCGAGAGCAGTGTGGGTTGGGGGGATGCTGCATGCCCCCAGGGATGCCATACCCGTGGACATGCTGTGCCCGCAGGGATGCCATGCCCGTGGGGGTTGCCATGCCCACTGGGGTGCTGTGCCTGGGGGATTGCCATGTCTGTGGAGACTCTACGCCCGCAAGGAGGTAGGTGCTGTACCCATGGGGATGCCGTGCCCCTGGAGATGCTGTGACCATGGTGGTGCCGTGCACGTTGGGATGCTGTGCGCGCAGCGTGCTGGCACTGTGTGAGGTCTGCTGGTCCCTGCTGCAGGACTGGGTGATCAGTGTGACCATCAGCTGGAACTGCAACCTGGACCTGTCCGACAGCGAGTGCCGCCCTCGCTACTCCTTCCACCACCTTCACCCCAAAAGGACTTCGGCTTCCCCTTGGCTACAGCTACAGGTGATGGCCCTGGCCCTGCCCTGGCCCCGCTGCCCCGCATCCCTCATCCAGCCCTGCCCCACCATCCCCACAGTGCCCATTGGTCTGAGGATGCTCTGTGGTGGGGGGGCATCACCCTGGGGTGCTCCAGCCTCAGGCCAGCCCTTCCCGTCCCTGCCCAGGTACCGCCGGAGCTGCAAAGGGCCATGGTGGCAGGCTGGGGTAACACTCGCTCTGCCCGAGACCATCCAAGTCCCCCCCAGCTCTGAGTGACATGCTGCCCCCAGAAGGAGTTGCACCCCTGCCTGGGTGGGACATGTCCTACAGCCACGTGTCACCACTGCCAGCCCCAGGCCTGTCAAGAAACCCCCGTGCTCAGCATCCCTGCCTGGGGCTGCTCCCTGCGGGCAGAATGGAGGGGACAGGGGACGGGGGATGGGGGACGGGGAGGGGGTTGTCCCCATCCTTGAGCCCTGCAGTGCTGACGTGCGGAAACAAACTCCACAACTCACGCAGAGTTACAAAGCAGCTATGTCTATTGCAGCGCTGGGTGCAAGGGGGATCCCTCCTCCAAACTCGCACACCGTAAAGGGTTAGTTATACACCTTATAGACATGCCATATATACACATTCACAAGGTTTCGGGGAAATGATTAACATGTTCATTACTTTTCCGGGAACTCATTACCATAAGCTACTACCCACCCCGGTATGCGCATTATAGTCTCTCGATGGTCCTTCAGAATCCTCTGGGAGTCGTTGACTCCTTTTTAATCACTGTATTGTTTTGGTCAACTGTCCTTATCTGGTTGCCAAAGCCGCTGCTCTATGGCTCCAGATGGCTCTGCTCCTCTGCCACTTCCAAGGTAGAGCTGCCCCAGGGACATCATTCAGGAGCCTCTCAGCTACGACTCTTGCTATGCATTTTGCCATGTTGCAATGTCTCTCTGGATGTTGTTTCCCCGTAGCGGTGCCATGGTGGGGACAGGCACATCCCCCAGCGCTCGTGGGGAGCTGGAGGGTCCTGGGGCTGCTTGCCCTGCTGCAGGCATGTGGGAAGAGCGCGGGGTGCCCCCAGCCCCCTCCGGGCACCGTCCCTGCCCACAGGCTGCCTGCAGAACCTGACACAGGCAGGCACCTTGGTTCGGGCGGCATTGCCCCCCCCGCTGCTACTGCAAGAGGAGGTCGCCCCTGACGGCACCTTGGCGTTGTCCCGAGAGCCCCCGGGGAGCACAGGAGGGGCTCTGCCCGCAGCCCCGGGGACCCTTTTCCCCCGGAGGGGGGCAGGAGCAGGAGCCGCCTGTCCGACGCTGGCAGCCCCTTCCCCTAGAGCTGCAGGGGGACAGCCGGGGGGCTGCAGGGATCAGACACGGACAGGTCCGTGGTCCTTCCTGCCCAGCAAGGTCACAGCTCCACCCCCTCAGCTGCATGCACCCCCCCACGGCCACAGCTCCTGCTTCCCCCCTCCCCAAATCTACACCTGCCTTCTACAAGCCAGTCATTTACAGAAATTCAACATTAAAACCGCACCTGGGGGCCAGCACAGCCCTGCGGAGCACAGCTCCAGCCCTCGGTGCCCCCAGACCCCCGTGCCCGGCAGCGGGGGCAGGACAGCCCCATGGTCCAGCTCTTCTCCCGCAGCTCCTCCGCGTTCGGCTCCCCTTCCCCCTCCTCTTCTGCCCCCGCCACCTCCTCCTCCCACACTCCTCTCTTGCCGCTGTCCTTCTGGAGGGACACAGGGACGGCGCAGCAGTTCCTCCTGCCCGGCCAACACCTCCCTGCTCAGCTCAACCCCCCCCGCTGCTGCCGGGGTACGGAGCGCTGCCCAGCTCTGACCTCCCCGTAGCGGACGCGAGAGTCCAACTTCCCTCGATACCTCCATAACCGGCTGGATCCATCCAGAGCAGGAACTCCCCGCAGCGGGAGCAGGAGATGGTCCGAGAGCGGAAGATCCCCTCGGAGTGGGTGCGGGAGGGCAGAGACTGCAGTCCCCCCCCGCGTTGGCATCGTCCCGAGTTCAGAGCCTTCTCTGGGGGACACTGTGGGGAGGAGGCGGTGCTGGCAAAGAGGGGGGGTTCCCTTCTCCCCTCCCACCACTGGGGCAGTGATGGGCCGACCCCATCCGACCCCATCCGAGCGGAGCCGACCCCATCCGAGCGGAGCCGAGCCCCGCCGGTGCCCGCGGGCGCGGTGCGGCTCCTCCCGCCGCGGGTGACGGCGCGCAGGAACCGGCCCCGCGGCACCGGGCGCTGCAGCTGCTCGTCCCGCTGCGCTCCGGCGGGGCGGCGCGGGCTCGGGGAGCTCCTGCCCAGGGCGGGGGCGGGCGGGCGGAGCGGGGCGCTGCCGGGGGCCGGGGGGCGGCCCGCGGGGGAGGGGGCGTGTGGCGGTGGGAACGCGCGGACTGCGATATGCAGGATCGAAACCGGAATCCGCTGTATTAAGCAAGCGTGCTCTTTACATACCTTTCTACCAAGGCAGTAATTTCCTACTGTACTTGTTTACACCATCGCGTACTCCAAAAGATCACGTTCCCACCGAAAAGGGAATCTCTCTTCCCTGTGAGCAGCACCTCCTTATCTCGGGAGGAGCTTCACACAGCTTCATCGTCTGCCAGAACAGTGCTGCAGCTGCTTATTCCTCCCGATTAGTTCTACCCCACTTAACCCTTCTTTTGCCTCAGTCCCCACATCTCGTGATCATGTGTTGCCATCTCATGTTGAGCTTCTCATCAATCAGCACCCCCAGGTCCTTCTCCCCAGGGCTGCTCTCCACCCATTCTCCGCCCAGCCTGGATTTGGGCTGGGGATTGCCCCGACCCAGGAGCAGGACATTGCACTTGTCCTGGTTGAACTTGATGAGGTTGGCATGGGCCCACCTCTCCGGCCTGTCATTAGTAGAAGGCCAGGTCTGCAGCACCCCGGTTATCAGCCCGGCTCGGGTGGGAGGGGATGCTCCTGCATGGGGGGGGTTGCCCTGCACTGGGGGGGAAATGCCACCGAGGGAAGGTCTTGTCGAAGTGGAGGCCGCGCTCATGCTCCCTCTCCCCCATCCCTCCCCAGATCGCCCCGGCAGAAGGTCCCAAGGCCAGTGAGTGGATGGTCATCATCACGGGGCCGCCCGAGGCTCAGTTCAAGGTGCGCTGGGTGGGGGCTGTGGGTGGGGGGGTACACTAAGGGACAAGTCGCGGGCGTCCCTGTGGTCACCACGGTGCTGCCAGCCTGGCATGGCCTCCCTCAGTGCCGGGGGAGCTCTTTGCTGGGTACAATGGTTTTGATGCTGCTGGACGTGGGGACATCGTCTCCTTTGGGGATAGAGAGGCAGAACGGGCGCTGTCTGATGGTTTTCCTTCCCGTCCGTCTCCTCCCCAGGCCCAGGGGTGAATATTTTGGAAGCTGAAAGAGGAAATCTTCTTTAACGCGAAAGAAGAAGTGAAGCTTGGAGCCCACATCAAGGTGCCTTCCTTCACTGCCGGCCGTGTGATAGGCAAAGGTGTCAAGATTGTAGGTGGTGGTGCCCCGGGGATGCAGAGTTGGGCATCACCCATCACCCCTGCCCACCCCAGGGGGACAAATCCCGGGTGCACAGTGGTTTCAGCAACGTCTTGACCCTCAGCCCCCATGTCCTGGTGGTGGTTCTCGTTGGTCCCAAGGAAGGGGGGCCCACACAGGGTGCCTGGTGCTGTGGTGACAGCTGCAGCAGAGGATTTTGGCTCTTCCACAACAAAACCCTCTTGTGATTTGCTCCAGGTGAACGAACTGCAAAACTTAACCAGCGCGGAAGTCCTTGTGCCACGAGACCAAACCCCAGACGAGAACGAGGAGGTCATCGTTAAAATAATTGGGCATTTCTTTGCCAGTCAGGTACGGTTTGGCCATGGCTTTACCCGATATTCCCCGGCCGCTTTCGTCCACTGAGGAAAGGCGTGTGGTTGCTGAGCCCAGCACCACCTGAGCATCCCGCCGCTCTTCTTTTGGATGGTCCCCGTGCCCCCAAGATGCACTGAAGGTGTTTCGGTAACTCCCCCCGGCTGTGCGAGCGCTGAAGTTGAAGATTGGCTTCACTGAGCTAAAAATGGGTGTTTTGAATGCCATGCAGAGCAGCACCCGGGGTGTGAATGGACTCCCTGGTGCCGGCAAGGCCACCCACATCCCACCTGAGTGCATCTTCCATAACCTTGTCTCCTGTCCACTTCAGCGGAACGGTGGCCCCCCAAAAATTCAGGCTCTCTCGAGGAGTGAAGCACAAGTTAAAAAAAAAAAAGAACAAAACAAAACAAAAAATTAACAAAAAAAACCCCAAACACACACCAGCACCACCCCCACGAAATTAATTACAGCTTGTCCAGAGTGAAAAGTTGGGAGTGGCGAGATGCTCAGTGGGGGCTCGGGAGTGGTTGGTGGGGGGAGAAGCGGTGCCCTGACCCCCACCTCTTGCTTTTCCCCTCTCTTCCCCAGGACTGCACAGTGCCAGATGAGGGAAATGCTCCAGCAGGTGAAGCAGCAGGAGCAGAAACACGCTCCGGGAGCCCCGGCCTCGCAGCACAGCAAGGGAGGCTCCCGCCGTGCCGCCCAGCACCGCCCGATGACTGTAACCCCGCCGCCAGACATCCCCCCCCCCCTCTCCCACCCCCAGCAGGTCAGGGGAGCAAACCAAAGACCCCCCCAAACACACAGCCCCCCATTCCCCGCGGCGCTGCGAGGATGCACAGCCGAGGGGTACGGGGAGGGCTCTCTCCATCCCACAGCCTCCCCCTTCCTCCTCGCTCGCCTCCCGACGCTCTCCCTTTAATTGGACTAACGTGGGCAGGTTTGGGTACCTCAGCACCTCACGCTTGTGTCTCCCTTTTAGAGATTTTGTATGCCTTGGAAACCTGAGAGTTGGAGGGTTTTTTTATTAATTTTCTAATAAAAAAAGAACCGAGTTGGACAAAACGATGGGAATAGGCAGCACTGTGGTCATTCTCTCCGGGGCGTTGTGGAGGAAGGCTGCCAGTCTTCCTCCCAGTGTACTTTTCCCCGTTGGCTCCAGACTGCTGCTGGGGCTGAGCTCTGAGCCGCCAGAGCGGTTCTCAGCAGACGGTCACTCGGCGCAGACAACGAGGCCCTGAATAGCCCTTCCTGTGCTCTTGATGGCTCCGGACGGCTCTGCTCCTCTGCTGCTTCTAAGGTGGGGCTGCCCCAGTGCCCTCACTCAGGAGCCTTTTGTCTGTGCAGGTCTCACTTGTGACAGGGGGTGGGGGTGTTGCCAAACTAACTGCTGTGTTGCGATGTGTGAGTGGGTGTTCCCGCCCGTGTCAGTGCCAGAGCTCTTCCGTAGGCTCCTTCTGCCAGCGGAGAGCCAGGGGCCGCACCTTCGGGAGAGAGCTTGTGTAAAGAGATGAAAAAAAAAAGCGGGGGGGGGGGGGGGGGGGGGGGGGGGGGAGAGTGGGAAAAGAAAAAAGGGGAAAAAAGAGAAAAAAAGGGGAAAAAAGTGAAAAAAGGAGAAAAGTGAAAACGGGGGAAAAGGGGGAAACAGAGAAAAAAGGGAGATAAGGAAAAAAAAAAAAACAAAAAGGGAAAAAGAACAAAGGGGAAAAAGAGGAAAAAAAGTAAAAAAAGAGAAAAAATAAAACGGGGAAAAGGAGAAACAGAAAAAAGGGGGAAAAGGAAAAAAAAAAAGGGAAAAAGAAAAAAAGGGGAAAAAGAGAAAAAAGGAGGGGGAAGCGAAAAACAAAAGGGAGAAAGAAGAAAACCCCACATGTTAAAAAAGAAAGGTAGAAAAGAAAAAAAACCTAACAAACTAAACAAGGAAGGAAAGTGGGAACAGCCGCCGGGCAGGAGGAGGGACAGGAGCCGGGGGAGGTGGGAGGGGGGGGGAGGGGGGGGGATGGTGGCGGTGCCAGCGCCGGCCCCGGGGGCTGCGACACCACGTTTTTGTCCTCTGCTGCAAAGTGTTCTGTGAAAAACAACCAACCAAATCCCACCCACCGACAACATCAAAACCCAAAGAGAAATCTCTGCAGCTCACAGGAGCCTGAGCTCGCTCTCCGTTGCTCTCTTTCCAGTGTCTCGGGGGGGTCACGGCCGAGCTGAGATTGGGGGGTGGTGGTGGTGGGAGTTTGCCCCATGGCTGTGATGGGGGGAGAAGGGGTGGGTGGGGAGTGGGGGATGTGGTGTGGGGGTTTTTTGGGGTGGTGGTGGTTTTTTGCCAGGCGTCGCTTTACCCAGTGGCTCGGGGAGGTGTTGGCATCAGGAAGCCTGTGCTAAAGCGGGGTGGGGGCCTCGCCGCAGTTGGTTAGCAGAGCCAAAGTGGTTACTAATGGTTACTAATGGTGCACTAATTACGCCCGTGTAACTGGGAAGCTCAGATGCCCCCTAACCACCCCCCCCCCCCCCCGTGCTTCTCTAGCCAGGCGAGCGCTGGGCGTCCCCCCCGCAGGAGAGGAGCGCACCTCCGGGGTGGGTGGAAGGGCATCACCCAACAGGGAGAAGACCAAGATGGGGCTTGGGTGTCCCTTGGGGTGGCCGGGTGGTGGGGTGGGGCTGCTGGGGGCTGCCACGATGAGGGACACCCCCACGCCTTTCTCCATGGCTCCCACAGCTCTGCTCCCTCCCTCCCTCCCATCCATCCAGTGCCACCGGAGAGGTGGTGTCCCCCCTCCCGGGGCGGGCAGGGGCTGTGCCACCCCATCTAACACCTCAACGCACCAAAGCACCTCACTGGGGGAGGGACCCTGTGCCTGGTAGCCCCGTGCTCCCCAGCACTGTAAGGATGGGGCTGAGCCCCCACCACGGCCACCCTGTGCAAACCAAAGACCCCCCAAACACCCCACCCCCCCCATTCCCCGTGGCACTGCGAGGATGCACAGCCGAGGGGTAGGGGGAGGGCTCTCTCCATCCCACAGCCTCCCCCTTCCTCCTCCCTCGCCTCCCGACGCTATCCCTTTAGTTGGACTAACAGAGGCAGAGAGAGAGAGAGAGGTTTTATTATTCTTTTTTTTTTTTTTTTTAATCTTTTATTTCCTAAAAGCCACCGGTTTTTCATCCCAGGCATGGCCAAAGGAGCTCGCCCAGCGTTGAGGGGGGGAGGTTGGGCTGCAGCTCATCAGTTTTTAGAATTAATGTAACGATAACGAAACAAATGGTGATTTTTAAGTTTTGTAAGGACTTTATTTTATTTATTTATTTATTTATTTATTTAATTTCAGAGGGGGTGGGGGCGGGAGGGGGATGTTTGTTTTTTAGCACAAGCCGGCTTTTCTAGAGGCTAAAGGAAAGGCTGTGCTCGGCCGTAAACGCTTTGCAGAAAGATCCCGGTTGCAAGGAGAGAAGGGGGGAAAGAGGGGCAGGGGGGGAAAAACAGATTTCCAAGAGGTTGTCAGCCCAGGGCTGGGGGAAAAAAAAACCCAAAACTAGCAAAAATATTAATTTTTTTTTTAGTTTCAAAAGTAACACACACACAACCCCCAACCCCCGATGACACACACACATCCACACACAAAAACTACCTCAGGCTTTCATACCTCAGCACATTGCGCTTCTGTTCCTTTTAGAGATTTTGTGTGCCTTACAAAACTGATAGCTGGAGCATTATTTTTGTTTATTTTCTTAATAAAAAAAAAAAAAAGACTTGGAAAACACGCTCTCTACTGAGTGCGAGGCGGGAGAAGGAAAGCAATGCCACGGGTGCCAGAGCTCTTCCATAGTCTCCTTCTGCTGGCTGAGAGCCAGGGGCCGTTCCTTTGGAGAAAGCTTGAGAGATCCTTAAAGAGAGAAAAAGAAAAAAACCAAAAGAAAAAAATGGGGGGAGAAAAAAAAAGAGGGGAAAGAAGAACAAAGAGAAAAAGAGATAAAAGGGGGGGAAGAAAAAAGGGGGAAAAAGAAAAAAAGGGAAAAGGAAAAAAGGGGGGGGAAGAGAAAAAAAAAGGAAAAGGAAACAAAAACCCCAAATATAAAAAAAAAAGAAAGGTAGAAAGGAAAAAACAAACAACCAAACCAAGCAAGGAAAGGGGTGAAAGCCATCAGGCAAGAGGAGGGACGAGAGCTGGGGGTGAGGTGGCGGTGCCAGCGCCGGCCCCGGGGGCTGTGACACCACACTGCAAAGTGTTCTGTGAAAAAAACCCAACCAAACCCCACCCAACGACAACATCAAAAACCAAACTCACAAGAGCCTGAGCTTGCTCTCCGTTGCTCTCATTCCAGTGTCTTCGGGGGGGTCACAGCCGAGCTGAGATTGGGGGGTGGTGGTGGTGGGAGTTTGCCCCATGGCTGTGATGAGGGGAGAAGGGGTGGGTGGGAGTGGGGGGTGTCGTGTGGGGTTTTTTTGGGGTGGTGGTGGTTTTCTTGAGGTGGTGGTGTTTTTTTTGCCAGGTGTCGCTTTACCCAGTGGCTCAGGGAGTGTGACGAAACGGGAAAAAGGGCTTGACTGAGAGGTTGAAATTAACAATCGATTTGGACTTTGCTCACAGGCCCAATACGTCACTATTGCAAGTTCTGTGTGTGCGATGGCGATTACACTATTGCGGTTTAGAAGCAATTAGCGGGATCCACTATTGAGAGCTACAAATGCCCCCGACAAGTAGCAACACAAACCACAAGGGCGCTGGATATTAATGCCTTAGAAGAGTGCACCAGTCACAAACTCAATCGCATGCCCTATACCGTACGGATGTTTCTTAGTCACTTACCCTCTCTCTCTCAGGTGAGGTCGCTCCATCCCGGGGAAGTCACCCTGTACAGCGTCCTGGATGGGGGGGACGGATCTCCTAGGGGCCAGCTGTATCCTTGGAGGATTCCCCATTTGTCTCCCCAGACCCTGCGGTTTATATTTCCTGACTCGGTGAGGGTGCAGGATTATGCCCGAGTGGATTACACTGTCTGGGATATTTCCCTCTGGTGGTGCCATAGCGAAGTCTCTGTTGCCAATTTGTGATGTCCAGCGCTCAACGTCACGGGAAGAGTGGTGGGATGGGACTCGGGGCATTTTGTTTGTTAAGGGCCATTTGGTCTTGGTTTTTCTGTGCCATCCTGAGATAAGCCCGGGCTGAGCTGTTTTGCAGCTCCCCCCAAGTTCTCTCTGCACAGCCAAGGCACGGCGGGGATGGAGCTGAGTGGGATGGCAGCTCCCTGCCTCTCACCTCTGGTGCTCTGAAACCGGCTTGGCTGGCTGCTCCCATACAGTGTGTTACTGGCTTGCCCAGCAGGTAAAGAACCCAGATTTGGGACGCCACTGGGGTGTCCGTAAGGGGTCCTGGGCGGCCCTTATGGGGTCCTGGGGGGGACTCTTGCAGGCCAGAGGGAGTCTGGGGCAGCCCTTCAAGGATCTGGGGGTCCCCTCTGGTGCCTCTGGGGAGGGTTTTGTGGCTGGAGAGGGCCGAGCTGGTTTCAAGAGGTGCTTCCTCCCTTTCTCCAGCCCACCCACCTCCTCCGACACCACCACCCCCCCAGGTTGGTGGGTGCCAGCAGTGCCAGCCTGTCCCACTGGGTCAGGCACTGAGGGGGGCACAGCCCCAGCCGCGGGATGGGACTCCGTCCCCTCCCTCAGCAGCTTCTCAGCTAGCGGATGAAGGAACGGAGCTCAAGTCAACACAGATGAAGCAGGGAGTGTGGGGGAGACCCCCAGATCGTGCCCCAGACCCTCAGCCCATGCCCTGCCCTGCCTGCGCTGGGCAGCCCTGCCCGCCTGCTGAGGAGGGGGTGCTGCCCACGGGCCCCGATAGAGGAGACAGGGTATAGCGGGCTCTCTTCTCTCTCCTCCTCTGCAGGGCAACCGAGGAGGCAGCACCGGGCTCCGCAGGACCCACTGGGCTCCCTGCCAACCATATACCATCGAAGCAGTGATGCCTCTCTCTACCCCCTGCCCCCCCCCCCAAGCCCCCAGGTCCCCCTGCCCTCCTCTGCCACCTATAGGTCCTATCAGTGGGGACAGCTCCTTCTGGTCCAGGCACCCCCCGGGCTCCTGGGCCCCCCGAGGGCCACCGCAAGAGCCCCTGCAGCCTGTGCTCGCTGGCCAACTCGGAGGACTGCAGCAGCCTGTTGAGGAGCAGCTCCTCTCCCCAGAGATCCCTCTACCACTTCCTGGAGCCCTGGCCCAGTGCAGCAACAGAGCCAGTGGTGCTCACACACTCAGGACACCCCCGCTCTCCCACGGCTGCTGGTGGGGCAGTGGGGAAACTGGGGCTGGTCCTCAGTCAGGAGCCTCCACAGGAGCTGCCAGCAAGGACCGAGAAAGAGTAGGTTCCCAGGCAGGGGACGGAACTGAGCGTGGAAGCATACACTGTGGAGCTCTGAGCTGCTGCGTGGTGCCAGGTCTATCCAACGTCAGGCAGTACGTTCCCAGGAGATGGCACCGCTAACAACTCTTCCGAGGAAGTGGGCCCGTTTCTGTAGTCGTAGCCTGCCTGGAGAAAGAGCCCCACGGAGCTAAGAGTCTGCTGAGCAGCAAGGGAGCAGAGTCGCTGACTCTCAACCAAGGACTGAAATACAGCAACTCACTCTATTGCCTTCCCCCTTCGCCCGCTGCCTCCCACAGTCACCAGAGAGCTCCAAAGTGAGGGGACCCCTCCCCCAGTCCCCCAAATCTGCCCAACATCCCCAAAGCTCCCTCAAGACACGGGACTACTCCCACACACCTCTACTCCCCACACCGACAACCCTCCCCCTCCCCCAACGCTCCAAAAAGCAGCAGTCCTTAGGGCAGACTCCTTAAGCTGACTCCACAGCTACGGCTCCCCGTCAGCTCTGGGGGAGACAAGGGGGCCCCGGGGCTCTCCGTGGACTTTAAGGGGGTCCCAGGGCTGCCCACGGGCTCCCAGCAATGCCCGTGCCCACCACCCACCCCCGCTTCAGGGGGCCCAGCGCTGACACCCCCCGACCCATCTCGGGGGTACCTGGGGGGACTCGGCCGTGGGCTGGAGGCGGGCGAAGGGGGCACGGCCGGGCTGACCTGCCGGGGGGAGCTGAGAGCGGAGCCAAGCGCCCGCCCAGGCCGGCCCCGGGCACCCTGCGCTGCGGCCGGGGCTGCCGCCACCTGCGGGGAGCGAGCGGGGGGTGAGGGGGCGGCAGCGGAGGACGGGGGGGGGGAGCTAAATCGGCCCTGTTCCCCCCGGGGACCCCCCACTCGGCTCTGCTCCCCCCCAAAAAGGCCCAGGCCGCCCCCCGCGCCCCCCAGCCCGGTCCCGACACCCCACAATCCCCCGAACTGGCCCTGGACACCTCCGCACCACCGCTCCTGCCGCCGCCGCCGCCGCCGCCCCCCCGCCCGCCCACTCTCCTTCTCCCGCTCCTGCTCTCCTTCTCCCGCTCCTGCTCTCCTTCTCCCGCTCCTGCTCTCCTCGGCCCCGGTCCCCCCCGTCTCTCCCGGTACCGACCGCCGACGCACACCGGAAACGTTCTCCTTCGCGTCCGCCCAACCGCGCATGCGCCGAAGGGCAAACCCGGGCCACGCCCCCCAGCGTCGCCGCGGCGAAAGCGGGCGAGAGGGGCGGGGCCGCGCCGAGGAGAACGAGGGGGCCGGGCCCCACCGCAGCCCCGCACCGGGCACTGCGAGTTCGAAACCATCCCTGCCCTCCCCAAAATCAGCCGGGACCGCCCGAAACCAGCCCAGCCTTCTCCAAAATGAGACGGACGTCCGCCTGCAGAGCTCCGCCAGCCCCCCCCGACGGACATCACGGGGATGGGGGGAAAGAAAACAACCAGAAAGGTACTGAAAATAACGTGGAGACGGTGCTTAGAGATCCTTCCGAGAGGCAAAAGCCGGCCTTTGTTCTCATTTTTGAACACGGGGTTTCGCAGTGCTTCGCGGGCAGTGGTTGTCCAGGGGCATCAGCTATCCCGGGAAGCGAACGTTCCCATCCCGTGTGGCAAAAGTCCACTCGCATGAATAACTTAGACAAAACCCGCCCACAAAAGGACAAGAGGCACCTTTGGTCACCCTTTGCTTGAAGCTTCGCTAAAACTGTATCCTCAGATTGGCCCTGTCCTGCAGTTTCTTTCCCAGAGTTTTGCCCCAAACCCACGCTTCTAGCCCCGGTCCCCAAGCCCTCCCTCAGGGCCCACCACCTTTCCCCAGCCCAGCCTGTCCTTAAAGCTTTTCTTTCCACACACAGCCCTTTCCACTCACCTCCCTCCGGGGCCTCCTCTCTCACAGGCACCTCACAGCCCTGCAAACCTCCCTCTCCCGAAAACCCATTCCCCCCTCACTCCCCCCCCACGCAACACCTCTTCCCCTCACACACTCGCTCCCACACCCCCCACCATCCTCTCTTCCTCTCTCCTCCCCCTCCCCCCATCTTTCGCCCCCCCTTTCCCTCTCCTCCCATTCAAAATGGCCCTCCCCTTCCCCTCTCGCCTTTTCCTGCCTCAGCCCCCGCCCCCCGCTCAGGTGACACCGCACACAGCCGCCATGAGGCGCGGCGGGGAGGGCCGGGGCTGTGAGAGGCGATGGCGGTGAGGGAATTTTTTTTCCTCTTCTTTTCATCTCCTCAGGCTTCGGGCAGCCCCGCGTGGGCGGCTGGAGATCCCCCCCTCCCCTTCCAGGAGTGGCCCCGGCCCTGGGGCGGCCCCCGCCTCCCTCCTCCCCACAGGCTCTCCTCAGGGAGAGCCCCCAAATCTGTCCCCTGGGCGGCTCCACAGCCTCCTGTGTGTCCGGGAATGGGGTTTCCCTCAGGGAGAGTCCCCAAATCCATCTCTGTCATTGCCCTACAGCCTCCTGCATGGCTGGGAGCAGTGATTCCCTCAGGGATAGATCCCCCCTCATCCCCAAACCTATCCCCAGGGTGGTCCCACAGCCTCCTGCATGGCTGGGAGCAGTGTTTCCCTCAGGGAGAGCCCCCAAATCCATCCCCAGGGTGGTCCCACAGCCGCCTGTGTGGCCAGGAACGGCGTTTCCCCCATGGATGGAGCCCTCTCCTTCCCCCTACCCCACTCCTGGGCAGCCTTTTCCTCCCTCCCACCTTCTCCCCACAGCTCTTCCAGGGCTGGGAAAACACTCCTGCCCTTTCTCTTCCTGCGGGTTTTGAGAAGAAGAGCCCCCCGTCTGCCCAGCCCACACGTGGGGTGTGGGCAGCTCCACGCCTTGTGTTTGAAGCGGGAATTGGGATATTTCAGTTTTCTTCTGCGATCAGGCATGGTTGTGAAAGGGCCAGTTGTAGTGGTTAGGCTTTGGTGGGTGAGTAACAGCAAATCTTATTGAACTTTTCCTTTTTTTCAGATTTTGTGTAGGGGGCTCGTTGTCCTCACGCCCGCGAGTTCTGCTCCAGGTCAAGCGAAGCCCCATGGAACTGGCCCTAAGGGCGGCGGCGGCCATGGACCAGCGCCCCTTTGGCGTCGAGAACGTGGTTTATTTTGAGGTGAATCTCCCTGTTTTTCTTGAAAAGCGGGGGGCTGGTTTGTAGTGAGGCTTAAAACCCCGGGTTGTGCCTAAGTGTGGGGCTGATTTCAACCTCAGGGGCTGCGACTCCGTCCTCAGGGGCTCCGACTCACAGCCCTGGCAGCACCGTCAGCGCGCTGGGCTCAGCGTTCTCTTGTATTTTGAAGGGTTTCTTACGGATCGGCAGCAGCCGGGGATATTTAGCAGCTGTGTATTGGTGGTGGAATCCGTGTGGTGAAAAGATTTTTGGGGTAAAGAGGTGAATAGGTGGTTTGTTTTTTTTTCACCTCGAGAATGTTTCTTGTTGCCTTGTACCTGTAAAAAGATGTTCAAATCGTTAAGGTGTTCAAATCGTTTCATAAAATTACCCCCTAGACAGGAATATGTATTGTGGTTGGTTTGAGGTTTTTTTATGAGTCCTTTCAGCCTGCTCTCCAGGTGGAAATGGGCAATGCAAAGGCATTACAATGATAGATTTGCTAAATATGTTGCCAAGGTCTATATTAGTGGCTTTCCCTGAAGCGGGGAAAAGACGTCCTGTTTAATTCTTGTTTGCATTTCAAATTCTCTGTGAAATGGATTAAGCAGAGAGGGCTTCTTTTTGTGGGTCTGCCCTTGGGAGGAGAACGCCTTTAGGAAAAGGCTTTTCTGGAGGGGATGGAGAACTTAATTGCTGATGGCTCTAAAAGCGCGCCCTGTTTGGGTGCTTTGAATTTTCCAGTGTGGGAAAAGCCGCAGAAGTGTGTATTTCTGTCCAGCTGCAGAGAAATGGGTAATACTGAGCCCTACAATAGCTTGGTTGTTTTTTTTCCCCTGTGTGATGACTGGTGTGGAGGGAGTTTGTACCAAAGAGTCAACTTCTGATTGTGGGCAGCCCCTGTTTTAGGAACTGTTGCGCAGATTGCTTATCGATGCAACTGCTGCCGCGACTCCCGCACTCCCTGCTGCTGTCAAGCTTTTATTACTTGTTCTGAAAAGCTCTCGAAATTCGTGCTGAGCTGCGCGGCTCCCCCGAGCCAGGTGGCCACGGCCACTGCCTCCTCGGCTCCTGTTGGCCATGGCTGACTATTTTCAGCAGGATTCGAGTGTGTCTACGTGCTCCTCCTTCCCTTTTAGCCATCTGTTATTTGAGTTTGGGACTCGGAGGCCTTACTGTTTTCCTGCACTCTGTTTTTTATCACTGTTGACAGTTCTGGATTCACCAATAACAGTACTCAGCGCTTACATCTGGAACTCCCTGAAAACAATGAACTCATTAGTCCAGGGCCAAAGGTTTAGAAATAAATGGAACAAGGTCAAGCCTTGGGATCTTTAGTAACGTGATTCGGAGCCTCTCACCTGGCTTCTTGGTGGAGCTGGCACAGAGGTCGGTGATAATCCAAAACTGCAGAGCGAGCTGGGTGCCCGTGGAAGGGGAACCGCGCTCTCAAGTGGAAATACTTGGGGTCTCGTTGCCTGTGGGAGGGAAAGGGACGTCAAGAGTCAACCTAAAGGAACTTCTCACCTTCAGAGGTCGCGCTCTGGAGGTGACGGTTAATTGAGGGGAGTCATGGAAGTGTGCCTTACTGAGCAACATGCTGCTGCTGGCCCGAGACTAAATGTCTCCAAAGTTTGGGGTTGGTTTAAGTGCTTTTTGGTTATTAGCTGGATGTCACTCTTACAAGCACCTCTTGCCCTGTCTGGAGGGGTTTGCTGCTGCCTCCTGCATTGGGCCAAGGGGACCGGCAGCCCTCAGGACAGGGACTTTCTCAGGCGCGGAGGTTAAACCCGGTGCGTGCTGCTTAAAAACTGCTCTGGGTGTTAGTGCGGCGGTCACGGTGAGAAACGTGTTGGCTTAGGGGAGCCCGAGATTTGCATTCCTCTTAAGTGCGGGGGATTTTGGGTAGCCTGGGTGGTACAATCCCCTTCCTGCTCCCAGATTCCTGTCACTGACCCGTCAGCGGGGTGTTAGCAGAGCTGATGCCCGCAGCGGCTGAGGGTCGGCATGATCCCGGCATCGCCGGAGCTCTGGAGCCAAGGAATGGGAGCGTGGCCCATTTCCATCACAGCTTGTGCACGCACGTGTGTTACACGGAGTGTTTCTTAATGCCTGCGAAGCTTTACGAGATTGGTTAATGAGTGTTGCTTTGCTGTGCAAGTGCAAAGTGTTATTTTCATGGAGAAACCAGCTCAGGTGTTCCGTTTATTTTTCTTTTTTTAAAGGCAGAATGCCTATTTTAAAGCTTTCCTTGCAGGCAGAATAACATCTGCTTTTGAGGATTGTTTCTTTCCCTGCAGGGTGGGAAAATCTACAGCCTCGCTAAGGCCGCAGAGGAAGAAAACTTGTCAGTTTCCTGGAGCAAACTGCAGTTTGGAGAGGGGGGTGTTTTGCCAGAGCGCCTTTTAGCACCTCGTCGGGCACATTTCTTTTCCCTGGGGGCTGAGGTTTAACACGGCCTTTTCATTTGCCTAGCTTTTGGTTGTATGAATTAATGGGTGTTTCAATGGGAACCACAAGACCTAATTTCTCAGTCGCCATCTTAAAAATTGTGCAGGGACGGAAGTGGGACAGGGAGGTGACCGGAGTGAAACGCTGAAGGCTGTTAAGGATGGAATGAGGAATACAGGCTTGTTCTGGTCACACACTATGACAATAAAAGGCCACAAGTTCCTCATGGAGGTAAAGAACCGACAATCTGGGAGGGCGTTCGGGGATTTGCCTCATCGAAGGGTTTCCAGGGGAATATGGGGGTCACTCTCCATCTCATTCCTGGTGAGCTGCCTGCCTGTTATTACTTTATAATCACGGAGGGAGGCCCTGAATTCAGGTTTGGGAAGCCATTAGATAATTTTGTGGTTAATGCTTTTTTTTTTTTTAGAGTGAGTCTGTGAATTGGTTCTCTGTGCTGAAGATGAGACA
Source organism: Vanellus vanellus (assembly GCF_965231255.1). Classification (NCBI taxonomy): domain Eukaryota; kingdom Metazoa; phylum Chordata; class Aves; order Charadriiformes; family Charadriidae; genus Vanellus; species Vanellus vanellus. The sequence continues at coordinate 1,026,958 of NW_028127572.1, forward strand.
CGTCCTGCCCTCTGCTTTGGCAATGGCCGCTTTCCTTGGGCACAGGGACCGCACACCCCTCTGGTCCTTTCTCTGTAAGTAAATCGTGGCTGTGCTGCCTTCCTGCCCGGCCTGGGGAGCTTGTCCTTTACTGAGTGAGAAAGCAAGTTTTTCCCTGGAAGGAATAAAGAGATTTAAAAATCTCGGTCCTTCTGTGCAGCAGTGCCGTCCCAATGCGGCCTCGGGAGAGGCACCTTTCCTCCAGCGCTGGAACCATGGCAGGGAAGGGACCTGCTATATCGTTAGGTGGACGAATTTCATCGTTCTTTGGCAACAAACGAATGTGGTGACAATGGTGACCTGGTCCAGCCAGCCTTGGTGATCAGTCCGCTCCTCCCTTTCCCTGTGGGAAGGCTCCGAGGATCTCCTGGGCTGTAGGAAAGGGGAGGCAGTAAGGATGCTGTGCTGGGGAGCTTTGACTGCCTTTGCTGTCTTCCAGATGGAGAGATGGATCCGCAGCACTTGGGAGCTCACCTTCCCCAAACGCTGAGTTTGCCATTTGTTATCCACAAACGACGTGTTTTTCCGTGCAGGAAATGGACTTTTCAGAAATTCCAGCGTGTTATGGAAAGAAAACGCTCCTGGAGTTTTTAATGCAGGTCATTCTTTTTTGGTGTCGCGGTTAAAACGTGACGTCTGTAACTTTGAAACGAATATTTGTATGCATCTGTCAACGGGTACAATTCACATAGCCGCTCACAGGAGAAGGGATCTTAACCGCATTTCTGATTTTAGGCTGTATCCTGATAACGCCAGGGATTGATGTCGCGCTGGAGATTTTTCTCCAGTTCCCACCTTTTGCCACTAAATGAGCGGCAGAGATTTCCCAGCTAGACAGGCAGTGAGCTCTACGCAGGAATGTGAGCGCGGATCCAACGTTGACGGTAATTAAACTACATTGTTCAGAGGTTCCTCCTTTTAATGAAAGCCTGGAAAAGTGAAAAAGGAGGTGCCTTTCTCCTTTGGGATTGCTGTTGTGGCAGAGGGGATGGAAACAACCCACGGGGGTTTTGCTCCGCTCCTGGCTTTGGCTTGGAAAAAGCCCTGAACGGTTTGATCCCTGTGGGGCCAACTCTGAGCAGGGTGAGGGGCAGCTGTGCCAGGAGATCCGGAGGGTCCATCTCCACAGCTTCCGTGTCCAGTGAGCAGTTTCCCCGAAAGGAGGGAAATTCTGGGAGAATGGGGAGCAGTGTGTGATGATGAGGGCGGCGAGGAAGGCTAAAGGATGATCTCGATGATTTTAACTTGTGCTGTTTTTTCTATACATCTTTTGGGCAGAATGGATGGGGACTTTGGGTTTAGCCGAAGAAGGATAACCCTAAAATCAGCGTTGGGCCGTGAGCTCCGGCCCAGCGGTCAGAATAACCGCAAACCCTGGGGAAAGGGGGCTGAGGAGCGGGTGCACGGTTGGTTCGGCACCGGGGCTCTGCCAGTCCTTGCTGTTGCTGTTGACCTGCTCCCCATGGCTTGGCCAGTTCTCCCACTGCCCCGCAGCGCTGCAGAGGGTAACAGAGGGGTTATTTTGGCTGGAGTATACCCCCGTGCTTGCCAGAAATGGCCAGTGCTAGCCCAGGCTGGGCTTGCCACTCAGGCTGACCTCATGATGCCGGTTGCCGGCCTCCCGCCTTCTACACAACATTCCAACGGTGGTCTTGGCCCACCGTCGCAGCTCTTCTGCTGCTGGCTGTCGGTCTCAGAGTGAACCTCGCCAGTTTGCTCAGCGTTTGAGGAAGGAAGTGGCAATTTTCTTGCCCGATGGGGCGCAAAAGGGCTCACGTGGTGGAACGGTAATGCTGTTGGTGGCGAGAAGGGGCTGTGGGAGTTGTTAGAGGGCAGTTGGTGACGCTGTGCTGGGAAATAACTGCCGTACCTGACACGTCCCCTCCTTCGAAGCCGGTGCGTGCTATCGTGCTGTTACCAGCTCTCCTTCCTCACCTCCTCTGCCTTAACAATTTCAGACACGTCAACATTGGCAGCGACTTTCAGGCAGAGATCCCAGACCTGCAGGAGAGATCCCGTTTGGAAGAGGAGGAGGAGGGAGCGTCGCTAGTGTGGAAGCCCTGGGGAGACATCGCAACGAACCCGGAAACACAGGACAGAGGTTTCTCTTAACGCTTTTCTTGTCAGTTCCCCCCCGAGATACTAAGGGTCGAAAACTGCACGTTTTCACCGCAGCTGTTTGTCCGTTGGGACCCTCTCCCTCTTTTGCTTGACCGCCTTCATGGCTGGTAGCACCCGAGGGTGGCTCAGATCTGGTGGGACAGTGAACAGATTAACAACCAGTGGCGCTCTGAGTTGCGTCCTCTGGGAGAGACGGTCAGGGGCGTTTGTAGCTGTCCCACGTCAGCTGCAGCGACCTCGGGAGAGGGGAGATCTGTCTCTGGAGCTACCGGTCCCAAAGCTGCTCTGAAGGGAGAGAGAGCGATACCGGATAACCTGCCTTTTTTTCGGTGCCTTTTCTGGGTCTCCAGTCTGTCTGCTCTGTTTGCCCTCTGCCTTGTATCGCACTTTTTCTCCTTTCTTGACGAAAACTGACTTTCTGTTGGTTTTTGTTGCATTTCTAGTGACAAATCTGCTCAACTTCGCCTGCTCCAATGTCATGCCGGGGGGAAGAGCCAACCTGGAGCACGCCTTGCACCGCCTGCATGAAGCTCTGGTAAGAAGCAGCTCTTTTCGAATTCCTACTGGACTAGGAAATATTCTCATCAACTGCCGTGGGCGGAGGTGACCCCGACACGCTGTTGCTGAGCGTCGACTGAGTACCATCTTCCCACAGTGGGCTGAAGAGTTGATCTTTTGGCCCCTGCTGAGGGGGAATCTAAGTCTTGTTCTCTGAACTCCTGCAGGAGGGTCTGGAGATGTTGCAGTCTGGGGCACCCCAGCGACGTGAATCCCATCCCCTGGCTGATTATCATTACGCAGGTAAAGTGGAAGCAGAGCTTGTTGCTTCTCCGGGAATGCGAGCGGGTACTGCCGTTCCCTTTGTTCTGATTGAAAGAAGTGATTTTTAGAAACGTGCGAGCAGCGGTTTGTGTTCTTCGGGGCAGGGAAGTAGTCTTTTTAATCTGTTCTGGGGGCCTTTTGGCACGGGGAATGCCTCGTCCCTGTGTTCTAGCCTGCTGCTGTCCCTTGCGGTGACACCCCACGCCGCCCAACGCTCCTCCTTTCCCTCGCGCCCCGGCTTTACTGCGTGCAGGGCTTGCTCTGCTGGCAGCCATAACTGCTCATGCTAACAAACTGCCTGCGGTGTTGGCTAATTGCTTTCCGAAGGAGGAGACATGTGGACGCGTGACGAATAAATTGTGCGCGTTTCCGTGAGGTTGCAAGGGGTCTAATCGTTTGCACGTGGCTGTTTCTTCCCAGGCTCAGACACTTGGACGCCCCTGGAGGAGCAGTTGTTTAAAGAGGCTTTTTATGTGCATAAGAAGAATTTCCACCTGATCCAGAAGAAGGTAAAGCCGTTAGACCGAGGCGGGTCACGGGTTGGTAGTGTGGAGGGGAGTTTTAACCCAGAAAAGTCGTCTTTTGAATGGTGCATTGTAATCCTGTCCTTGGGATGCCGCTTCATGCTAAAAAGATACCGGTACAAGACATAATTGGCTCTAATGTCTACCGAATTTGCCCGAATATCAAGCGAATATTTAATCTCTCCAGTACAAAATACAGGAAATACTAGAAGAATACTGACACGTTCCGCTGACCATCGGCACGAAACGTACAGTTCTGCCCTCCCAAGGCTTCTTTACGGCCCTTTCAGAAGAAGGGGGCTCGTTTTCGGCCTGATCTCACCCGTGCGTTGTGCTGTGGGAACCGCAGACACAGGGGAGGACAAACAGCGCTGGATAGATCCGTCCTGGGTCTGTGCCTTCAGCGTTTTCCTGCGGTATTTCCCTCATTGATCGCTTCTGGTTTTCTCCCAATAGATTCAGACGAAGACCGTGGCCCAGTGCGTGGAATATTACTACACCTGGAAAAAACACGTCAGGTTTGGCGCCACCCGACCAGGATGGACAGCCAAAAGGCTGCAGCGAGGCACGGATGAGGTGGAGGAGGCTGAAGAGAAGGTAGGAAAACTGCCGGGGTGGGTGCGAGATGCTGCTCCTCCATGGACGCATTGTCCCGGGCTCTGGGAAACGATCCCCTTTGCGTTAAACTTGCTGCTGCTGATTTTTGGGGATGTTCTGTAACGTCCCAGTACTCCGTCAAAGGAACTGTTGGTGACCCACCTCTGCGCGGGTGTTGCCAAAACCTTCCTTGCCAGGAAATGGGACTTTGGCTCACAGAAACACATATTATTTAGGTTTTTTTTTGGTGGTAGACACCGGGTAACCATGTCCCTTCAGTGCTCAGTAATTCTACGTTTTAAACCCATTTTACAGACTTTTGTGGAGGAAAGTGCTGTTCCGCTGAGGACGGTAGAAATAATACGGTTTTTCTTTCACCATCTGTCTTTGCACCCCATCCTCCCCGCCGAGTTTCAGCATTGTTTGGGCTGTTTTAGTGTTTGGAGGAGCTCACTGGGGCAGGCTGGGGCTGATAGAACACGTTCCACCCGGCACACAAATAGACCCCTCACTGCCTGGGCCATTTGGGGATGTTTCCAGCCAGTTTTTCGCTTTAGCTGTCCCCCTTGCTGAGGAGAAGGAGAAATGAGCACAGGCTGTCTGCTTTACAGGCTGGTTGCAGCCCGAAGAAGAGGCGCCGGCTCGGGCCCAATGAAAAGCTCACCAAGAAGCAGAAGAGCAGCGAAAAGACGCCCCGTGGCACAGGCAGTCCCTCCCGCCATTCCGGGGACGCTCCGTGCAGGGCTGGAGGCGCAGGCGATGTGGCTGGGTTTCCCTGCGGGCAGTGTGGAAGGTGAGCCGCTCGTTTTTTCTTCTCAAAACCCGCTGCTTTGGGCTCAAACCGATGGAGACTCGGCATTTCCATCCTCTTCCCATCTCCTCCGCACTCGGGGCTCCTCCGTCTCCCGCTGACTGCAGCCACAAGGGTCTCTCTCTCTCTCTCTCCCTTTGAAGGCCCTTTCCTCCCATTACAGGCCTGGGGCGGTTCATCTCCTCGGGCGAGAATCCCAGCGTTTCTCGTTTTTTTTGGCTGAGAAAAAGGTTCCACTGAAGTTCCTTCTTGCGGTTTGCGGCCCGAGGGCTCCCGCACTACAGTCGCTTGTGCCACGCAGAGCCACTTGAGTTTCAGTCTGACCCGATTTTAAGCTGTCTCGCCGTTACTTCTCTTATTTTAATCCCTAATGATCTGCCATGTTTAACCACCGAGGTCCCACCCACCCGGGGGTACTGGCACAAGCTGTATGGCACCACGCAGCAAAACAGACCAGAAGCTCACAAAAGTAGAAATAATGAAATGTCATCTAATGATTTTTATGTTTTTTTTTAAAAAAAAAAAAAAAAGGAATTCAAAATCCCTGTTTGTATTCTCCCTTCCAGGGTGTTTGGGACAGTCAACGGGAGGAATGCGCACGTGAAATACCATCGCCTGCAGGAGGATCGGAAGGCCCCAGAGGAGTCTTTAAAGGGCGGCGAAGCTGGCAGAAGCCCAGAGGGTGACCGCCTCTAGTTGGCAACTGGGCAACTGCCGGTTCAGCCCGGCAATCAGGTCCCTTTCCTCCACTGGGAAAACCCACCCACCATCTCTCGCCTCCGGCAGCACCTGAGCTCTGCGGAGGGTCCACCACCACGAGGTCGCCCCCACTCACGAAAGACCCACAAGTTGAGAACGGCAGAGAAAGAGTTATCATATTTAATAGTGTTTCCCCCTTAGGTAATAGTCCCGTGTAGGTTTTAGGTCTCAGCTAGCCATCCTTTAGGTCTTAGTTTTAGGCTTTAGTGTTCTTCTGATAGGAGTGAGGTTTGTTGTTCTGGTACGAGTCAGGATGTTTATCTTGTTATAGGAGTAAGTGGGGGGGGTTATGTGTTGTTCTCCTTAATTTATTACATTGGGTTGTTGAACGTTCCAGTCCTGGGGCTGCTCTTGCTGGGTTTGTGCTGTAAATAACTGAAGCCGTCAAAACCCGTTCCACACGGTTGGTGGTGCAAAGTGAAGGAGAACCTGGGTCCGCGCCGCGTGGTGCTGTTCCCTGGTTGGTTTTCCCACTGGAAAGCACTGTGGCACCACCGTGGCAGAGCCAGCAGCAGGATTGGGGTGGGTGAAGGCGTTGGATGGCCGCGAAGCCTCTCGGTTATCCGCCAGAGTCGGCGTTGGCCTTTCGTGCTGCACTGTAGCGCCCATCGGTGTTTGATTGCACAAATAACGCGGCTTTCGGCAGTGACAATGGCAGTTGGATTAGTCCAGGGAATGACATTGGAGTTTGCCCTGACCGGATGGCTGCAAAGGTTTTTGTCGTCATAGTGAGTTTTGTTCGAATGTCTTAAGAGTCTCGCTATCAAGCAATTATCTCAATCTTATGTATTAGTGATACGGGATAGAAAATGAGGCTCATCCAAGTACAGAAAGACTTGGATAAGTCTCAAAGGGGGGAATTGTTGTAGTAAAACGGACATCAACTAGGAAAATTAAATGTCATTGAAGCAACAAAGGAAACCTGCTGCTGCTCAAGTCCTCTCTACTGCCCCAACGCTATTTCTTGACCTCATCTTCACATAGAGAAATAGTTACTGGACACGATTTATCTATGGTTCAGTTAAGGAACTACCCAGCAGGCGATGGAGCACTGTTGAGAAGCAGGGGGTTCCTGTCGAGAGAGCCATGAACTGTAGGCCTGGTCAGCAAACCCCGAAAACCACTCGGAAGTGCCAAGATGAGAGGAAAAGCAGGTAAAAGGGAGTTCCGGCAGGGGGAGATGGTGACCACCCACTCATTGACCACCTCCCCAAACGGTACCACCTACTCAAAAGAAGGAAAAATAAGACAGAGTCTGCGCACTCCTTTACGTGGGAAGCAAAGAAATCTCGACCAGTCATTAGAGGGAATGACAGGGAATATGTATTAATTGTTCGAATATGTAATAATCAATGAATGAAAGTGGAGATTTTTGGAACTAAGGTGTGAGCGCTCCTGTTTTGGGACAAGCAGCCCATTTCTGCACATTAATGGCATAAACTTAGAAATACCTCTGCTCTGTGTGTGTGACAAAACGGGAAAAAGGGCTTCACTGAGAGGTTCAAATTAACAATTTCTTTGGACTTCTCTCACAGGTCCAATACGTCACTATTGCAAGTTCTGTGTGTGCGATGGCGATTACACTATTGCGGTTCAGAAGCAATTAGCGGGATCCACTATTGCGAGCTACAAATGCCCCCGACAAGTAGCAACACAAACCACGAGGGCGCTAGATATTAATGCCTTAGAAGAGTGCACCAGTCACAAACTCAATCGCATGCCCTATACCGTACGGGTGTTTCTTAGTCACTTACCCTCTCTCTCTCAGGTGAGGTCGCTCCATCCCGGGGAAGTTACCCTGTACAGCGTCCTGGATGGGGGGGACAGATCTCCTAGGGGCCAGCTGTATCCTTGGAGGATTCCCCATTTGTCTCCCCAGACCCTGCGGTTTATATTTCCTGACTCGGTGAGGGTGCAGGATTATGCCTGAGTGGATTACACTGTCTGGGATATTTCCCTCTGGTGGTGCCATAGCGAAGTCTCTGTTGCCAATTTGTGATGTCCGGTGCTCAACGTCACGGGAAGAGTGGTGGGATGGGATTCGGGGCATTTTGTTTGTTAAGGGCCATTTGGTTTTGGTTGTTCTGCGCCATCTTGAGATAAGCTCGGGCTGAGTTTTGCAGCTCCCCCCAAGTTCTCTCTGCACAGCCAAGGCACGGCGGGGATGGAGCTGAGTGGGATGGCAGCTCCCTGCCTCTCACCTCTGGTGCTCTGAAACCGGCTTGGCTGGCTGCTCCCACACAGGGAGGCGTGTGCATCACGAAGCCCGCACTAAAGCGGGGTGGGGGCAGTTGGTGGTTATTAATAACCAAAGTGGTTATTAATGGTGGTTAATGGCACACTAATTACGCCCGTGTAATGCGGAAGCTCAGATGGCCCCTAACCACCCCACCCCCCCGGGTGCTTCTCTAGCCAGGGGAGCGCTGGGCGTTCCCCTCGCAGGAGAGGAGCGCAGCTCCGGGGTGGGTGGAAGGGCGTCACCCTCTTGTGGTTCGCTCCAGGTAAACGAACTGCAAAACTTAACCAGCGCGGCAGTCATTGTGCCAGGAGACCAAACCCCAGACGAGAACGAGGAGGTCATCGTTAAAATCATTGGGCATTTCTTTGCCAGTCAGGTAGGGTTTGGCCGTGGCGTTACCCGATATTCCCCGGCCGCTTTCATCCACCGAGGAAAGGTGTGGGGCTTGCTGAGCCCAGCACCACCCGAGCACCCTGCCACTCTTCTTTTGGGTGGTCCCTGTGCCCCCAAGAGGCACTGAAGGTGTTTCGGTAGCTTCCCCCCGGCTGTGCAATTGCTGAAATTGAAGATTGGCTCGATTGAGCTAAAAATGTGTGTTCCGGAGGCCGTGCAGAGCACCGCCCAGGGTGTGAATGGACTCCTCTGTGCAGGCAAAGCCACCCGCATCCCACCTGGGTGCATCTTCCATAACTGCACAGCGCCAGATGAGGGAAATGCTCCAGCAGGTGAAGCAGCAGGAGCAGAAACACGCTCCGGGAGCCCCGGCCTCGCAGCACAGCAAGGGCGGCTCCCGCCGTGCCGCCCAGCACCGCCCGATGACTGTAACCCCGCCGCCAGACATCCCCCATCCTCCCAAACCCTCCTCCTCCACCCCCAGCAGGTCAGGGGAGCAAACCAAAGACCCCCCCAAACACACAGCCCCCCATTCCCCGCGGCGCTGCGAGGATGCACAGCCGAGGGGTACGGGGAGGGCTCTCTCCATCCCACAGCCTCCCCCTTCCTCCTCCCTCGCCTCCCGACGCTCTCCCTTTAGTTGGACTAACGTGGGCAGGTTTGGGTACCTCAGCACCTCACGCTTGTGTCTCCCTTTCAGAGATTTTGTATGCCTTGGAAACCTGAGAGTTGGAGGGTTTTTTTATTAATTTTCTAATAAAAAAAGAAACGAGTTGGACAAAACGATGGGGATAGGCAGCACTGTGGTCATTCTCTCCGGGGCGTTGTGGAGGAAGGCTGCCAGTCTTCCTCCCGGTGTACTTTTCCCCGTTGGCTCCAGACTGCTGCTGGGGCTGAGCTCTGAGCCGCCAGAGCGGTTCTCAGCAGACGGTCACTCGGCGCAGACAATGAGGCCCTGAATAGCCCTTCCTGTGCTCTTGATGGCTCCGGATGGCTCTGCTCCTCTGCTGCTTCTAAGGTGGGGCTGCCCCAGTGCCCTCACTCAGGAGCCTTTTGTCTGTGCAGGTCTCACTTGTGACAGGGTGGAAAAAAAAAGGGGGGGAAAAGAAAAAAGGGGAGAAAAGTAAAAAAAGAGAAAAGTGAAAACGGGGGAAAAGGGGGAAACAGAGAAAAAAGGGGGAAAAGGCAAAAAAAAAAGGGAAAAAACAAAGGGGAAAAAGAGGAAAAAAGTAAAAAAAGAGAAAAAGTAAAACGGGGGAACGGGAAACAGAAAAAGGGGGGAAAAGAAAAAAAAAGGGAAAAAGGGGAAAAGAGAAAAGGGGGAAAAGAAGTGAAAAAAAGGAGAAAAAAAATATGGGGAAAAGGGGAAACAGAAAAAAGGGGGAAAAAGCAAAAAAAAAGGGAAAAAGAAAAAAAGGGGAAAAAGAGAATAAAGGAGGGGGAAGCAAAAAACAAAAGGGAGAAAGAAGAAAACCCCCACATATTAAAAAAGAATGGTAGAAAGGAAAAACCAAACAAACCAAGGAAGGAAAGTGGGAACAGCCGCCGGGCAGGAGGAGGGACAGGACCCGGGGGGTCGGGGCGTGGGGGGAGGTGGCGGTGCCAGCGCCAGCCCCGGGGGCTGCGACACCACGTTTTTGTCCTCTACTGCAAAGTGTTCTGTGAAAAAAACAACCAAATCCCACCCAACGGCAACATCAAAACCCAAAGAGAAATCTCTCCAGCTCACACGAGCCTGAGCTCGCTCTCCGTTGCTCTCTTTCCAGTGTCTCGGGGGGGGTCACGGCCGAGCTGAGATTGGGGGGTGGTGGTGGTGGGAGTTTGCCCCATGGCTGTGATGGGGGGAGAAGGGGTGGGTGGGGAGTGGGGGATGTGCTGTGGGGTTTTTTTTTGGGGTGGTGGTGTTTTTTTGCCAGGCGTCGCTTTACCCAGTGGCTGTGGGAGGTGTTGGCATCAGGAAGCCTGCGCTAAAGCGGGGTGGGGGCCTCGCCGCAGTTGGTTAGCAGAGCCAAAGTGGTTATTAATGGTTATTAACAGCACAGTAATTAGGCCCGTGTAATGGGGAAGCTCAGATGCCCCCTAACCAACCCCCCCCCGGTGCTTCTCTAGCCAGGCGAGCGCTGGGCGTCCCCCCCGCAGGAGAGGAGTGCACCTCCGGGGTGGGTGGAAGGGCGTCACCCAACGGGGAGAGGACCAAGATGGGGCTTGGGTGTCCCTTGGGGTGGCGGGTTAGGGCTGTTGGGGGCTGCCATGACGAGGGACACCCCCACGCCTTTCTCCATGGCTCCCACAGCTCTGCTCCCTCCCACCCATCCAGTGCCACCAGAGAGGTGGTGTCCCCCCTCCCGGGGCGGGCAGGGACTGTGCCACCCCATCTAACACCTCAATGCACCAAAGCACCTCACTGGGGGAGGGACCCTGTGCCTGGTAGCCCCGTGCGCCCCAGCACTGTAAGGATGGGGCTGAGCCCCCACCACGGCCACCCTGTGCAAACCAAAGACCCCCCAAACACACCCCACTCCCCCCATTCCCCGCGGCACTGCGAGGATGCACAGCTGAGGGGTACGGGGAGGGCTCTCTCCATCCCACAGCCTCCCCCTTCCTCCTCCCTCGCCTCCCGACGCTATCCCTTTCGTTGGACTAACACAGGCAGAGAGAGAGAGAAAGAGAGGTTTTATTATTCTTTTTTTTTTAATTTTTTATTTTTTATTTCCAAAAAGCCACCGGGTTTTCATCCCAGGCATGGCCAGAGGAGCTCGCCCAGCGTTGAGGGGGGGAGGTTGGGCTGCGGCGCACAGCGCAGCGGCTCATCAGTTTTTAGAATTAATATAACACTAACGAAACTAAGGGTGATTTTTAAGTTTTGTAAGGATTTTAATTATTTATTTATTTATTTCATTTCAGAGGGGGCCGGGGCGGGAGGGGAACATTTGTTTTTCAGCAAAAGCCGGCTTTTCTAGAGGTTAAAGGAAAGGCCGTGCTCAGATGTAAATGCTCCCCTCCAGCATCCTGGATGGGGGGGCGGATCTCCTAGGGGCCAGCTGTATCCTTGGAGGATTCCCCATTTGTCTCCCCAGACCCTGCGGTTTATATTTCCTGACTCGGTGAGGGTGCAGGATTATGCCCGAGTGGATTACACTGTCTGGGATATTTCCCTCTGGTGGTGCCATAGCGAAGTCTCTGTTGCCAATTTGTGACGTCCGGTGCTCAACGTCACGGGAAGAGTGGTGGGATGGGACTCGGGGCATTTTGATTGTTAAGGGCCATTTGGTTTTGGTTGTTCTGTGCCATCTTGAGATAAGCCCGGGCTGAGCTGTTTTGCAGCTCCCCCCAAGTTCTCTCTGCACAGCCAAGGCACGGCGGGGATGGAGCTGAGTGGGATGGCAGCTCCCTGCCTCTCACCTCTGGTGCTCTGAAACCGGCTTGGCTGGCTGCTCCCACACAGTGTGTTACTGGCTTGCCCAGCAGGTAAAGAACCCAGATTTGGGATGCCACTGGGGTGTCTGTAAGGGGTCCTGGGGGGGACTCTTGCAGGCCAGAGGGAGTCTGGGGCAGCCCTTCAAGGATCTGGGGGTCCCCTCTGGTGCCTCTGGGGAGGGTTTTGTGGCTGGGGAGGGCCCAGCTGGTTTCAAGAGGTGCTTCCTCCCTTTCTCCAGCCCACCCAGCTCCCCCGACACCACCACCCCCCCAGGTTGGCGGGTGCCAGCAGTGCCAGCCTGTCCCACTGGGTCGGGCACTGAGGGGGGCACAGCCCCAGCCACGGGATGGCAGGAGGAACCACAGCACCAGGGATAGAGACCAACATTTTATTTCTTTAACGTTTCCCATGGGGTCACCAAAGGGTTGCGTGGCTGCACCGCAGCTGGTGCCAGGAGGGACTCCAACGTCCCCCCCGCAGCTCACCTGGCTCCGCTCGTGATGCTTTTGATGGGGCTCAGCGCGGTCTCTTCTGTGCTACGGACCAAGCGGCTCCAGGTAGGCGACTGCTGCACCGCACTGTGCCGCAGCGTGGGGTGGTGTGGGGGGCTGCGGCACGGGGCTGGGAGCTGCTCCTGTCTCACCCAGCTCCCGGGGTCCTGCAGAGGGACTGGAAGAAGCCGAATCAAGGGATAACGGATGCAAGAGCCCACGCGCAGGAGCAGAGAGGTGAGTGGCCCCAGCACCGAGCACCGGGCAAACAGCCCACACCCCACGGCAGCCCTGAGCCGGGGCTGTGCCAGGGGCTGCCGGCCGCTCACTCCGTCCCCTCCCTCAGCAGCTTCTCGGCTAGCGGATGAAGGATGGGAGCTCAAGTCGACACAGGAGAAGCAGGGAGTGTGGGGGAGACCCCCAGATCCTGCCCCAGACCCTCAGCCCGTGCCCTGCCCTGCCTGCGCTGGGCAGCCCTGCCCGCCTGCTGAGGAGGGGGTGCTGCCCGTGGGCTCCAGCGGAGGAGACGGGGTGCAGCGGGTCTCTTCTCTCTCCTCCTCTGCAGGGCAACCAAGGAGGCAGCGAGGAGGGAGCACCAGGCCCCACAGGACCCACTGGGCTCCCTGCCAACCATATACCATCTGAGCAGTGATGCTTCTCTCTACCCCCTGCCCCCCCCCACCAAGCCCCCAGGTCCCCCTGCCCTCCTCTGCCGCCTATAGGTCCTATCAGTGGGGACACCTCCTTCTGGTCCAGGCACCCCCCGGGCTCCTGGGCCCCCCGAGGGCCACCGCAAGAGCCCCTGCAGCCTGTGCTCGCTGGCCAACTCGGAGGACTGCAGCAGCCTGTTGAGGAGCAGCTCCTCTTCCCACAGCTCCCTCTACCACTTCCTGGAGCCCTGGCCCAGTGCAGCAACAGAGCCAGTGGTGCTCACACACTCAGGACAACCCCGCTCTCCCATGGCTGCTGGTGGGGCAGTGGGGAAACGGGCTGGTCCTCAGCCAGGAGCTGCCAGCAGGGACCGAGAAAGAGTGGGTTCCCAGGTAGGGGATGGACAGGACACAGAGGCCCACGGACAAGCACCTGTCCCCCGGAAGGCCCCCAGCCATGGACATGGACCAGGTGGAGCGGGTGCTGGAGATCACCCGCACTTTCCAGGCCTTGAAGGCAAAGACGGAGGAGTCCTGCAAGACCACGGGCAGGGAGTGTGGCCAGGCAGACCCAGGGCTGTGCAGGACAGGAAGGTGCCCGCGGCAGGGCTGCGCCTGGCTGTGGGGCTACTTGAAGGGCTGGTGGAGATGCCACTAGCCGTGTCTGCTTCTGCCAGCCCTGCAAGCGGTGACAGCACCAGGCCCAGAAGACCAACAGTGCCCCGAATACTGAGCGGCTGTGGGGTGTGGGGCCAGGAACCCCTCTGGGGTACCCCCTATGTGAAACGTTAAAGAAATAAAATGTTTGTCTCTAGCCCTCGTGCTGTCCTTCCTCCTCCCGTCCCACGGCTGCGGGTGCTCCCCCGAGGGAGCAGGCTGCAATCAGCAAGCACTCTGTGTTGAGCTCCCCTGCTCACAGCCATGCTCCGCCTGAAGGCGGCGAGGCAGAAGCAGTCTCCAGCCAACTTGGGCGCAAAAAGGTTCATCTGACTCAGTGGGTGAGGAAGGGCCCGTTTCAACTCTGTACCTTTGACATTCTCAGGTCGGAGGATTTGATGGAGCCAACTGAGAGCGGCAGCATACGCTGCGGGGCTCTGAGCTTCTGCGTGGTGCCAGGTCTATCCAACGTCAGGCAGTACGTTCCCAGGAGACTTCACTGCTAACAACTCTTCCGAGGAAGTGGGGCCGTTTCTGTTGTCGTAGCCTGCCTGGAGAAACAGCCCCACGGAGCTAAGAGTCTGCTGAGCAGCAAGGGAGCAGAGTCGCTGACTCTCAACCAAGGACTGAAGTACAGCAACTCACTCTATTGCCTTCCCCCTTTGCCCGCTGCCTCCCACAGTCTAGAAGAAAAGAACCAGGGAGCTCCAAAGGAGGGGACCCCTCCCCCACTCCCCCAAATCTGCCCAACACCTCCAAAGCTCCCTCAAGACACGGGACTCCTCCCACACACCTCCACTCCCCACACCGCAACCCTCCCCCTCCCCCAACGCTCCAAAAAGCAGCAGTCCTTAGGGCAGACTCCTTAAGCTGACTCCACAGTTACGGCTCCCCGTCGGCTCCGGGGGAGACAAGGGGGCCCCGGGGCTCTCCGTGGGCTTTAAGGGGGTCCCAGGGCTGCCCACGGGCTCCCAGCAATGCCCGTGCCCACCACCCACCCCCGCTTCAGGGGGCCCAGCGCTGACACCCCCCGACCCATCTCGGGGGTACCTGGAGGGACTCGGCCGTGGGCTGGAGGCGGGCGAAGGGGGCACGGCCGGGCTGACCTGCCGGGGGGGGCTGAGAGCGGAGCCAAGCGCCCGCCCAGGCCGGCCCCGGGCACCCTGCGCTGCGGCCGGGGCTGCCGCCACCTGCGGGGAGCGAGCGGGGGGTGAGGGGGCGGCAGCGGAGGACGGGGGGGGGGGGGCTAAATCGGCCCTGTTCCCCCCGGGGACCCCCCACTCGGCTCTGCTCCCCCCCAAAAAGGCCCAGGCCGCCCCCCGAGCCCCCCAGCCCGGTCCCGACACCCCACAATCCCCCGAACTGGCCCTGGACACCTCCGCACCACCGCTCCTGCCGCCGCCGCCGCCGCCCCGCCCGCCCACTCTCCTTCTCCCGCTCCTACTCTCCTTCTCCCGCTCCTGCTCTCCTCGGCCCCGGTCCCCCCCGTCTCTCCCGGTACCGACCGCCGACGCACACCGGAAACGTTCTCCTTCGCGTCCGCCCAACCGCGCACGCGCCGAAGGGCAAACCCGGGCCACGCCCCCCAGCGTCGCCGCGGCGAAAGCGGGCGAGAGGGGCGGGGCCGCGCCGAGGAGAACGAGGGGGCCGGGCCCCACCGCAGCCCCGCACCGGGCACTGCGAGTTCGAAACCATCCCTGCCCTCCCCAAAATCAGCCGGGACCGCCCGAAACCAGCCCAGCCTTCTCCAAAATGAGACGGACGTCCGCCTGCAGAGCTCCGCCAGCCCCCCCGACGGACATCACGGGGATGGGGGGAAAGAAAACAACCAGAAAGGTACTGAAAATAACGTGGAGACGGTGCTTAGAGATCCTTCCGAGAGGCAAAACCCGGCCTTTGTTCTCATTTTTGAACACGGGGTTTCGCAGTGCTTCGCGGGCAGTGCTTATCCAGGGGCATCAGCTATCCCGGGAAGCGAACGTTCCCATCCCGTGTGGCAAAAGTCCACTCGCATGAATAACTTAGACAAAACCAGCCCTCAAAAGGGCAAGAGGCACCTTTGGTCACCCTTTGCTTGAAGCTTCGCTAAAACTGTATCCTCAGATTGGCCCTGTCCTGCAGTTTCTTTCCCAGAGTTTTGCCCCAAACCCACGCTTCTAGCCCCGCTCCCCAAGCCCTCCCTCGGGGCCCACCACCTTTCCCCAGCCCGGCCTGTCCTTAAAGCTTTTCTTTCCACACACAGCCCTTTCCACTCACCTCCCTCCGGGGCCTCCTCTCTCACAGGCACCTCACAGCTCTGCAAACCTCCCTCTCCCGAAAACCCATTCCCCCCTCACTCCCCCCTCACGCAACACCTCTTCCCCTCACACACTCGCTCCCACACCCCCCACCATCCTCTCTTCCTCTCTCCTCCCCCTCCCCCCATCTTTCGCCCCCCCTTCCCCTCTCCTCCCATTCAAAATGGCCCTTCCCTCCCCCTCTCGCCTTTTCCTGCCTCAGCCCCCGCCCCCCGCTCAGGTGACACCGCACACAGCCGCCATGAGGCGCGGCGGGGAGGGCCGGGGCTGTGAGAGGCGATGGCGGGGAGGGAATTTTTCTCTTTTTTCCTCTTCTTTTCATCTCCTCAGGCTTCGGGCAGCCCCGCGTGGGCGGCTGGAGATCCCCCCCTCCCCTTCCAGGAGTGGCCCCGGCCCTGGGGCGGCCCCCGCCTCCCTCCTCCCCACAGGCTCTCCTCAGGGAGAGCCCCCAAATCTGTCCCCTGGGCGGCTCCACAGCCTCCTGTGTGTCCGGGAATGGGGTTTCCCTCAGGGAGAGCCCCCAAATCCATCTCTGTCATTGCCCTACAGCCTCCTGCATGGCTGGGAGCAGTGATTCCCTCAGGGATAGATCCCCCCTCATCCCCAAACCTATCCCCAGGGTGGTCCCACAGCCTCCTGCATGGCTGGGAGCAGTGTTTCCCTCAGGGAGAGCCCCCAAATCCATCCCCAGGGTGGTCCCACAGCCGCCTGTGTGGCCAGGAACGGCGTTTCCCCCATGGATGGAGCCCTCTCCTTCCCCCTACCCCACTCCTGGGCAGCCTTTTCCTCCCTCCCACCTTCTCCCCACAGCTCTTCCAGGGCTGGGAAAACACTCCTGCCCTTTCTCTTCCTGCGGGTTTTGAGAAGAGCCCCCTGTCTTCCCAGCCCACACGTGGGGTCTGGGCAGCTCCACGCCTTGTGTTTGAAGCGGGAATTGGGATATTTCAGTTTTCTTCTGCGATCAGGAATGGTTGTGAAAGGGCCAGTTGTAGTGGTTAGGCTTTGGTGGGTGAGTAACAGCAAATCTTATTGAACTTTTCCTTTTTTTCAGATTTTGTGTAGGGGGCTCGTTGTCCTCACGCCCGCGAGTTCTGCTCCAGGTCAAGCGAAGCCCCATGGAACTGGCCCTAAGGGCGGCGGCGGCCATGGACCAGCGCCCCTTTGGCGTCGAGAACGTGGTTTATTTTGAGGTGAATCTCCCTGTTTTTCTTGAGAAGCAGGGGGCTGGTTTGTAGCGAGGCTTAAAACCCTGGGTTGTGCCTAAGTGTGGGGCTGATTTCAACCTCAGGGGCTGCGACTCCGTCCTCAGGGGCTCCGACTCACAGCCCTGGCAGCACCGTCAGCGCGCTGGGCTCAGCGTTCTCTTGTATTTTGAAGGGTTTCTTACGGATCGGCAGCAGCCGGGGATATTTAGCAGCTGTGTATTGGTGGTGGAATCCGTGTGGTGAAAAGATCTTTGGGGTAAAGAGGTGAATAGGTGGTTTGTTTTTTTTTCACCTCGAGAATGTTTCTTGTTGCCTTGTACCTGTAAAAAGATGTTCAAATCGTTAAGGTGTTCAAATCGTTTCATAAAATTACCCCCTAGACAGGAATATGTTTTGTGGTTGGTTTGAGGTTTTTTTATGAGTCCTTTCAGCCTGCTCTCCAGATGGAAATGGGCAATGCAAAGGCATTACAATGATAGATTTGCTAAATATGTTGCCAAGGTCTATATTAGTGGCTTTCCCTGAAGCGGGGAAAAGACGTCCTGTTTAATTCTTGTTTGCATTTCAAATTCTCTGTGAAATGGATTAAGCAGAGAGGGCTTCTTTTTGTGGGTCTGCCCTTGGGAGGAGAACGCCTTTAGGAAAAGGCTTTTCTGGAGGGGACAGAGAACTTAATTGCTGATGGCTCTAAAAGCGCGCCCTGTTTGGGTGCTTTGAATTTTCCAGTGTGGGAAAAGCCGCAGAAGTGTGTATTTCTGTCCAGCTGCAGAGAAATGGGTAATACTGAGCCCTACAATAGCTTGGTTGTTTTTTTTCCCCTGTGTGATGACTGGTGTGGAGGGAGTTTGTACCAAAGAGTCAACTTCTGATTGTGGGCAGCCCCTGTTTTAGGAACTGTTGCGCAGATTGCTTATCGATGCAACTGCTGCCGCGACTCCCGCACTCCCTGCTGCTGTCAAGCTTTTATTACTTGTTCTGAAAAGCTCTCGAAATACGTGCTGAGCTGCGCGGCTCCCCCGAGCCAGGTGTCCACGGCCACTGCCTCCTCGGCTCCTGTTGGCCATGGCTGACTATTTTCAGCAGGATTCGAGTATGTCTGTGTGCTCCTCCTTCCCTTTTAGCCATCTGTTATTTGAGTTTGGGACTCGGAGGCCTTACTGTCTTCCTGCGCTCTGTTTTTTATCACTGTTGACAGTTCTGGATTCACCAATAACAGTACTCAGCGCTTACATCTGGAACGCCCTGAAAACAATGAACTCATTGATCCAGGGCCAAAGGTTTAGAAATAAATGGAACAAGGTCAAGCCTTGGGATCTTTAGTAACGTGATTCGGAGCCTCTCACCTGGCTTCTTGGTGGAGCTGGCACAGAGGTCGGTGATAATCCAAAACTGCAGAGCGAGCTGGGTGCCCGTGGAAGGGGAACCGCACTCTCAAGTGGAAATACTTGGGGTCTCGTTGCCTGTGGGAGGGAAAGGGACGTCAAGAGTCAACCTAAAGGAACTTCTCACCTTCAGAGGTCGCGCTCTGGAGGTGATGGTTAATTGAGGGGAGTCGTGGAAGTGTGCCTTACTGAGCAACATGCTGCTGCTGGCCCGAGACTAAATGTCTCCAAAGTTTGGGATTGGTTTAAGTGCTTTTTGGTTATTAGCTGGATGTCACTCTTACAAGCACCTCTTGCCCTGTCTGGAGGGGTTTGCTGCTGCCTCCTGCATTGGGCCAAGGGGACCGGCAGCCCTCAGGACAGGGACTTTCTCAGGCGCGGAGGTTAAACCCGGTGCGTGCTGCTTAAAAACTGCTCTGGGTGTTAGTGCGGCGGTCACGGTGAGAAATGTGTTGGCTTAGGGGAGCCTGAGATTTGCATTCCTCTTAACTGCGGGGGATTTTGGGGAGCCTGTGTGGTACAATCCCCTTCCTGCTCCCAGATTCCTGTCACTGACCCGTCAGCGGGGTGTTAGCAGAGCTGATGCCCGCAGCGGCTGAGGGTCGGCATGATCCCGGCATCGCCGGAGCTCTGGAGCCAAGGAATGGGAGCGTGGCCCATTTCCATCACAGCTTGTGAGGGAAATAGTGCGGTTTGATATAGCCGGGGTGCGTAAACGGGGATTCCTCTTTGCACATGTGCTTACAGGGTGCACGCATGTGTGTTACGTGGAGTGTTTCTTAATGCCTGCGAAGATTTACGAGATTGGTTAATGAGCGTTGCTTTGCTGTGCAAGTGCAAAGTGTTATTTTCATGGAGAAACCAGCTCGGATGTTCCGTTTAGGCATTCTGCCTTTAAAAAAAGAAAAATATTTTAAAGCTTTCCTTGCAGGCAGAATGACATCTGCTTTTGAGGATTGTTTCTTTCCCTGCAGGGTGGGAAAATCTACAGCCTCGCTAAGGCCGCAGAGGAAGAAAACTTGTCAGTTTCCTGGAGCAAACTGCAGTTTGGAGAGGGGGGTGTTTTGCCAGAGCGCCTTTTAGCACCTCGTCGGGCACATTTCTTTTCCCTGGGGGCTGAGGTTTAACACGGCCTTTTCATTTGCCTAGCTTTTGGTTGTATGAATTAATGGGTGTTTCAATGGGAACCACAAGACCTAATTTCTCAGTCGCCATCTTAAAAATTGTGCAGGGACGGAAGTGGGACAGGGAGGTGACCGGAGTGAAACGCTGAAGGCTGTTAAGGCTGGAATAAGGAATGGCGGGGCTTGTTCTGGTCACACACTATGACAATAAAAGGCCACGAGTTCCTCGTGGAGGTAAAGAACCGACAATCTGGGAGGGCGTTCAGGGATTTGCCTCATCGAAGGGTTTCCAGGGGAATATGGGGGTCACTCTCCATCTCATTCCTGGTGAGCTGCCTGCCTGTTAAGACCATTATTACTTTATAATCACGGAGGGAGGCCCTGAATTCAGGTTTGGGAAGCCATTAGCTAATTTTGTGGTTAATGCTTTTTTTTTTTTCAGAGTGAGTCTGTGAATCGGTTCTCTGTGCTGAAGGTGAGACACGTCCTTCCCTCTGCTTTGGCAATGGCCGCTTTCCTTGGGCACAGGGACCACACAGCCCTCTGCACGTTTCTCGGTAAGTAAATTGTGGCTGTGCCGCCTTCCTGCCCGGCCTGGGGAGCTTGTCCTTTACTGAGTGAGAAAGCAAGTTTTTCCCTGGAAGAAATAAAGAGATTTAAAAATCTCTATCCTTCTGTGCAGCAGTGCCGTCCCAATGCGGCCTCGGGAGAGGCACCTTTCCTCCAGCGCTGGAACCATGGCAGGGAAGGGACCTGCTATATCGTTAGGTGGACGAATTTCATCGTTCTTTGGCAACAAACGAATGTGGTGACAATGGTGACCTGGTCCAGCCAGCCTTGGTGATCAGTCCGCTCCTCCCTTTCCCTGTGGGAAGGCTCCGAGGATCTCCTGGGCTGTAGGAAAGGGGAGGCAGTAAGGATGCTGTGCTGGGGAGCTTTGACTGCCTTTGCTGTCTTCCAGATGGAGAGATGGATCCGCAGCACTTGGGAGCTCACCTTCCCCAAACGCTGAGTTTGCCATTTGTTATCCACAAACGACGTGTTTTTCCGTGCAGGAAATGGATTTTTCAGAAATTCCAGCGTGTTATGGAAAGAAAACGCTCCTGGAGTTTTTAATGCAGGTCATTCTTTTTTGGTGTAGCGGTTAAAACGTGATGTCTGTAACTTTGAAATGAATATTTGTATGCATCTGTCAACGGGTACAATTCACATAGCCGCTCACAGGAGAAGGGATCTTAACCGCATTTCTGATTTTAGGCTGTATCGTGATAATGCCGGGGATTGATGTCGCGCTGGAGATTTTTCTCCAGTTTCCACCTTTTGCCACTAAATGAGCGGCAGAGATTTCCCAGCTAGACAGGCAGTGAGCTCTACGCAGGAATGTGAGCGCGGATCCAACGTTGACGGTAATTAAATTACGTTGTTCAGAGGTTCCTCCTTTTAATGAAAGTCTGGAAAAGTGAAAAAGGAGGTGCCTTTCTCCTTTGGGATTGCTGTTGTGGCAGAGGGGATGGAAACAACCCACGGGGGTTTTGCTCCGCTCCTGGCTTTGGCTTGGAAAAAGCCCTGAACGGTTTGATCCCTGTGGGGCCAACTCTGAGCAGGGTGAGGGGCAGCTGTGCCAGGAGATCCAGAGGGTCCATCTCCACAGCTTCCGTGTCCAGTGAGCAGTTTCCCCGAAAGGAGGGAAATTCTGGGAGAATGGGGAGCGGTGTGTGATGATGAGGGCGGTGAGGAAGGCTAAAGGATGATCTCAACGATTTTAACTTGTGCTGTTTTTTCTATACATCTTTTGGGCAGAATGGATGGGGACTTTGGGTTTAGCCGAAGAAGGATAACCCTAAAATCAGCGTTGGGCCGTGAGTTCCGGCCCAGCGGTCAGAATAACCGCAAACCCTGGGGAAAGGGGGCTGAGGAGCGGGTGCACGGTTGGTTCGGCACCGGGGCTCTGCCAGTCCTTGCTGTTGCTGTTGACCTGCTCCCCATGGCTTGGCCAGTTCTCCCACTGCCCCGCAGCGCTGCAGAGGGTAACAGAGGGGTTATTTTGGCTGGAGTATACCCCCGTGCTTGCCAGAAATGGCCAGTGCTAGCCCAGGCTGGGCTTGCCACTCAGGCTGACCTCATGATGCCGGTTGCCGGCCTCCCGCGTTCTACACAACATTCCAACGGTGGTCTTGGCCCACCGTCGCAGCTCTTCTGCTGCTGGCTGTCGGTCTCAGAGTGAACCTCGCCAGTTTGCTCAGCGTTTGAGGAAGGAAGTGGCAATTTTCTTGCCCGATGGGGCGCAAAAGGGCTCACGTGGTGGAACGGTAATGCTGTTGGTGGCGAGAAGGGGCTGTGGGAGTTGTTAGAGGGCAGTTGGTGACGCTGTGCTGGGAAATAACTGCCGTACCTGACACGTCCCCTCCTTCGAAGCGGGTGCGTGCTAGCGTGCTGTTCCCAGCTCTCCTTCCTCACCTCCTCTGCCTTAACAATTTCAGACACGTCAACGTCGGCAGTGAATTTCAGGCCGAGATCCCAGACCTCCAGGACAGATCCCGGTTGGAGGAGGAGGAGGAGGGAGCGTCGCTAGTGTGGAAGCCCTGGGGAGACATCGCAACGAACCCGGAAACACAGGACAGAGGTTTCTCTTAACGCTTTTCTTCCCAGGTCCCCCCCGAGATACTAAGGGTCGAAAACTGCACGTTTTCACAGCAGCTGTTTGTCCGTTGGGACCCTCTCCCTCTTTTCCTTGACAGCATTCGTGGCTGGTAGCACCCGAGGGTGGCTCAGATCTGGTGGGACAGTGAACAGATAACAACCGGTGGTGCTCTGAGTCGCGTCCTCTGGGAGAGACGGTCAGGGGCGTTTGTAGCTGTCCCACGTCAGCTGCAGCGACCTCGGGAGAGGGGAGATCTGTCTCTGGAGCTACCGGTCCCAAAGCTGCTCTGAAGGGAGAGAGAGCGATACCGGATAACCTGCCTTTTTTTCGGTGCCTTTTCTGGGTCTCCAGTCTGTCTGCTCTGTTTGCCCTCTGCCTTGTATCGCACTTTTTCTCCTTTCTTGACGAAAACTGACTTTCTGTTGGTTTTTGTTGCATTTCTAGTGACAAATCTGCTCAACTTCGCCTGCTCCAATGTCATGCCGGGGGGAAGAGCCAACCTGGAGCACGCCTTGCACCGCCTGCATGAAGCTCTGGTAAGAAGCAGCTCTTTTCGAATTCCTACTGGACTAGGAAATATTCTCATCAACTGCCGTGGGCGGAGGTGACCCCGACACGCTGTTGCTGAGCGTCGACTGAGTACCATCTTCCCACAGTGGGCTGAAGAGTTGATCTTTTGGCCCCTGTTGAGGGGGAATCTAAGTCTTGTTCTCTGAACTCCCGCAGGAGGGTCTGGAGATGTTGCAGTCTGGGGCACCCCAGCGACCTGAATCCCATCCCCTGGCTGATTATCATTACGCAGGTAAAGTGGAAGCAGAGCTTGTTGCTTCTCCGGGAATGCGAGCGGGTACTGCCGTTCCCTTTGTTCTGATTGAAAGAAGTGATTTTTAGAAACGTGCGAGCAGTGGCTCGTGTTCTTTGGGGCAGGGAAGTAGTCTTTTTAATCTGTTCTGGGGGCCTTTTGGCACGGGGAATGCCTCGTCCCTGTGTTCTAGCCTGCTGCTGTCCCTTGCGGTGACACCCCACGCCGCCCAACGCTCCTCCTTTCCCTCGCGCCCCGGCTTTACTGCGTGCAGGGCTTGCTCTGCTGGCAGCCATAACTGCTCGTGCTAACAAACTGCCTGCGGTGTTGGCTAATTGCTTTGCGAAGGAGGAGACATGTGGACGCGTGACAAATACATCGTGCGCGTTTCCGTGAGGTTGCAAGGGGTCTAATCGTTTGCACGTGGCTGTTTCTTCCCAGGCTCAGACACTTGGACGCCCCTGGAGGAGCAGTTGTTTAAAGAGGCTTTTTATGTGCATAAGAAGAATTTCCACCTGATCCAGAAGAAGGTAAAGCCGTTAGACCGAGGCGGGTCACGGGTTGGTAGCGTGGAGGGGAGTTTTAACCCAGAAAAGTAGTCTTTTGAATGGTGCATTGTAATCCTGTCCTTGGGATGCCGCTTCATTCCAAAAAGATACCGGTACAAGACATAATTGGCTCTAATGTCTACCGAATTTGCCCGAATATCAAGCGAATATTTAATCTCTCCAGTACAAAATACAGGAAATACTAGAAGAATACTGACACGTTCCGCTGACCATCGGCACGAAACGTACAGTTCTGCCCTCCCAAGGCTTCTTTACGGCCCTTTCAGAAGAAGGGGGCTCGTTTTCAGCCTGATCTCACCCGTGCGTTGCGCTGTGGGAACCGCAGACACAGGGGAGGACAAACAGTGCTGGATAGATCCGTCCTGGGTCTGTGCCTTCATTGTTTTCCTGTGGTATTTCCCTCATCGATCGCTTCTGGTTTTCTCCCGACAGATTCAGACGAAGACCGTGGCCCAGTGCGTGGAATATTACTACACCTGGAAAAAACACGTCAGGTTTGGCGCCACCCGACCAGGATGGACAGCCAAAAGGCTGCAGCGAGGCACGGATGAGGTGGAGGAGGCCGAAGAGAAG
Organism: Vanellus vanellus; assembly: GCF_965231255.1. Lineage (NCBI taxonomy): Eukaryota > Metazoa > Chordata > Aves > Charadriiformes > Charadriidae > Vanellus > Vanellus vanellus. The sequence goes on from NW_028127572.1 coordinate 1,051,072, forward strand.
GTAGGAAAACTGCCGGGGGTGGGTGCGAGATGCCGCTCCTCCATGAACCCTTCGTCCCAGGCTCTGGGAAACGATCCACTTCGTGTTAAACCTGCTGCTGATGATTTTTGGGGATGTTTCGTAACGTCCCAGTGCTCCGTCAAAGGAACTGTTGGTGACCCACCTCTGCGTGGGTGTTGCCAAAACCTTCCTTGCCAGGAAATGGGACTTTGGCTCACAGAAACACATATTATTTAGGTTTTTTTTTGGTGGTAGACACCGGGTAACCATGTCCCTTCAGTGCTCAGTAATTCTACGTTTTAAACCCATTTTACAGACTTTTGTGGAGGAAAGTGCTGTTCCGCTGAGGACGGTAGAAATAATACGGTTTTTCTTTCACCATCTGTCTTCGCACCCCATCCTCCCCGCCGAGTTTCAGCATTGTTTGGGCTGTTTTAGTGTTCGGAGGAGCTCACCGGGGCAGGCTGGGGCTGATAGAACACGTTCCACCCGGCACACAAATAGACCCCTCACTGCCTGGGCCGTTTGGGGATGTTTCCAGCCAGTTTTTCGCTTTAGCTGTCCCCCTTGCTGAGGAGAAGGAGAAATGAGCACAGGCTGTCTGCTTTACAGGCTGGTTGCAGCCCGAAGAAGAGGCGCCGGCTCGGGCCCAATGAAAAGCTCACCAAGAAGCAGAAGAGCAGCGAAAAGACGCCCCGTGGCACAGGCAGTCCCTCCCGCCATCCCGGGGACGCTCCGTGCAGGGCTGGAGGCGCAGGCGATGTGGCTGGGTTTCCCTGCGGGCAGTGTGGAAGGTGAGCCGCTCGTTTTTTCTTCTCAAAACCCGCTGCTTTGGGCTCAAACCGATGGAGACTCGGCATTTCCATCCTCTTCCCATCTCCTCCGCACTCGGGGCTCCTCCGTCTCCCGCTGACTGCAGCCACAAGGGTCTCTCTCTCTCTCTCTCCCTTTGAAGGCCCTTTCCTCCCATTACAGGCCTGGGGCGGTTCATCTCCTCGGGCGAGAATCCCAGCGTTTCTCGTTTTTTTTGGCTGAGAAAAAGGTTCCACTGAAGTTCCTTCTTGCGGTTTGCGGCCCGAGGGCTCCCGCGCTACAGTCGCTTGTGCCACGCAGAGCCACTTGAGTTTCAGTCTGACCCGATTTTAAGCCGTCTCGCCGTTACTTCTCTTATTTTAATCCCTAATGATCTGCCGTGTTTAACCACCGAGGTCCCACCCACCCGGGGGTACTGGCACAAGCTGTATGGCACCACGCAGCAAAACAGACCAGAAGCTCACAAAAGTAGAAATAATGAAATGTCATCTAATGATTATTTTTTTTAAAAAAAAAAAAAAAAAAAAGGAATTCAAAATCCCTGTTTGTTTTCTCCCTTCCAGGGTGTTTGGGACAGTCAACGGGAGGAATGCGCACGTGAAATACCATCGCCTGCAGGAGGATCGGAAGGCCCCAGAGGAGTCTTTAAAGGGCGGCGAAGCCGGCAGAAGCCCAGAGGGTGACCGCCTCTAGTTGGCAACTGGGCAACTGCCGGTTCAGCCCGGCAACCAGGTCCCTTTCATGCTCTGGGAAAACCCACCCACCATCTCTCGCCTCCGGCAGCACCTGAGCTCTGCGGAGGGTCCACCACCACGAGGTCGCCCCCACTCACGAAAGACCCACAAGATGAGAATGGCAGAGAAAGAGTTATCATATTTAATAGTGTTTCCCCCTTAGGTAATAGTCCCGTGTAGGTTTTAGGTCTTAGCTAGCCATCCTTTAGGTCTTAGTTTTAGGCTTTAGTGTTCTTCTGATAGGAGTGAGGTTTGTTGTTCTGGTACGAGTCAGGATGTTTATCTTGTTATAGGAGTAAGTGGGGGGGGTTATGTGTTGTTCTCCTTAATTTATTACATTGGGTTGTTGAACGTTCCAGTCCTGGGGCTGCTCTTGCTGGGTTTGTGCTGTAAATAACTGAAGCCGTCAAAACCCGTTCCACACGGTTGGTGGTGCAAAGTGAAGGAGAACCTGGGTCCGCGCCGCGTGGTGCTGTTCCCTGGTTGGTTTTCCCACTGGAAAGCACTGTGGCACCACCGTGGCAGAGCCAGCAGCAGGATTGGGGTGGGTGAAGGCGTTGGATGGCCACGAGGCCTCTCGGTTATCCGCCAGAGTCGGCGTTGGCCTTTCGTGCTGCACTGTAGCGCCCATCGGTGTTTGATTGCACAAATAACGCGGCTTTCGGCAGTGACAATGGCAGTTGGATTAGTCCAGGGAACGACGTTGGAGTTTGCCCTGACCGGATGGCTGCAAAGGTTTTTGTCGTCATAGTGAGTTTTGTTCGAATGTCTTAAGAGTCTCGTTATCAAGCAATTATCTCAATCTTATGTATTAGTGATACGGGATAGAAAATGAGGCTCATCCAAGTACAGAAAGACTTGGATAAGTCTCAAAGGGGGGAATTGTTGTAGTAAAATGGACATCAACTAGGAAAATTAAATGTCATTGAAGCAACAAAGGAAACCTGCTGCTGCTCAAGTCCTCTCTACTGCCCCAACGCTATTTCTTGACCTCATCTTCACATAGAGAAATAGTTACTGGACACGATTTATCTATGGTTCGGTTAAGGAACTACCCAGCAGGCGATGGAGCACTGTTGAGAAGCAGGGGGTTCCTGTCGAGAGAGCCATGAACTGTAGGCCTGGTCAGCAAACCCCGAAAGCCACTCGGAAGTGCCAAGATGAGAGGAAAAGCAGGTAAAAGGGAGTTCCGGCAGGGGGAGATGGTGACCACCCACTCATTGACCACCTCCCCAAACGGTACCACCTACTCAAAAGAAGGAAAAAAAAGACAGAGTCTGCGCACTCCTTTACGTGGGAAGCAAAGAAATCTCGACCAGTCATTAGAGGGAATGACAGGGAATATGTATTAATTGTTCGAATATGTAATAATCAATGAATAAAAGTGGAGATTTTTGGAACTAAGGTGTGAGCGCTCCTGTTTTGGGACAAGCAGCCCATTTCTGCGCATTAATGGCATAAACTTAGAAATACCTCTGCTCTGTGTGTGTGAAAAAAGGGGAAAAGGGCTTCACTGAGAGGTTCAAATTAACAATTTCTTTGGACTTCGCTCACAGGTCCAATACGTCACTATTGCAAGTTCTGTGTGTGCGATGGCGATTACACTATCGCAGTTTAAAAGAAATTAGCGGGATCCACTATTGCGAGCTACAAATGCCCCCGACAAGTAGCAACACAAACCACGAGGGCGCTAGATATTAATGCCTTAGAAGAGTGCACCAGTCACAAACTCAATCGCATGCCCTATACCGTACGGATGTTTCTTAGTCACTTACCCTCTCTCTCTCAGGTGAGGTCGCTCCATCCCGGGGAAGTTACCCTGTACAGCGTCCTGGATGGGGGGGACAGATCTCCTAGGGGCCAGCTGTATCCTTGGAGGATTCCCCATTTGTCTCCCCAGACCCTGCGGTTTATATTTCCTGACTCGGTGAGGGTGCAGGATTATGCCCGAGTGGATTACACTGTCTGGGATATTTCCCTCTGGTGGTGCCATAGCGAAGTCTCTGTTGCCAATTTGTGATGTCCGGCGCTCAACGTCACGGGAAGAGTGGTGGGATGGGACTCGGGGCATTTTGATTGTTAAGGGCCATTTGGTTTTGGTTGTTCTGTGCCATCTTGAGATAAGCCCGGGCTGAGCTGTTTTGCAGCTCCCCCAAGTTCTCTCTGCACAGCCAAGGCACGGCGGGGATGGAGCTGAGTGGGATGGCAGCTCCCTGCCTCTCACCTCTGGTGCTCCGAAACCGGCTTGGCTGGCTGCTCCCACACAGGGAGGCGTGTGCATCACGAAGCCCGCACTAAAGCGGGGTGGGGGCAGTTGGTTAGCAAAGCCAAAGTGGTTATTAATGGTGGTTAATGGCACACTAATTACGCCCGTGTAATGCGGAAGCTCAGATGCCCCCTAACCACCCCACCCCCCCCCCCCCGGTGCTTCTCTAGCCAGGGGAGCGCTGGGCGTCCCCCCCACAGGAGAGGAGCGCACCTCCGGGGTGGGTGGAAGGGCGTCACCCTCTTGTGGTTCGCTCCAGGTAAACGAACTGCAAAACTTAACCAGCGCGGCAGTCATTGTGCCACGAGACCAAATCCCAGACGAGAACGAGGAGGTCATCGTTAAAATCATTGGGCATTTCTTTGCCAGGCAGGTACGGTTTGGCCGTGGCTTTACCTGATCTTCCCCGGCCGCTTTCATCCACCGAGGAAAGGCGTGGGGCTTGCTGAGCCCAGCACCACCCGAGCACCCTGCCACTCTTCTTTTGGGTGGTCCCTGTGCCCCCAAGAGGCACTGAAGGTGTTTCGGTAGCTTCCCCCCAGCTGTGCAAGTGCTGAAATTGAAGATTGGCTCGATTGAGCTAAAAATGTGTGTTCTGGAGGCCGTGCAGAGCAGCGCCCAGGGTGTGAATGGACTCCTCTGTGCAGGCAAAGCCACCCGCATCCCACCTGGGTGCATCTTCCATAACTGCACAGCGCCAGATGAGGGAAATGCTCCAGCAGGTGAAGCAGCAGGAGCAGAAACACGCTCCGGGAGCCCCGGCCTCGCAGCACAGCAAGGGAGGCTCCCGCCGTGCCGCCCAGCACCGCCCGATGACTGTAACCCCGCCGCCAGACATCCCCTCCCCCCCAGCAGGTCAGGGGAGCAAACCAAAGACCCCCCCAAACACACAGCCCCCCATTCCCCGCGGCGCTGCGAGGATGCACAGCCGAGGGGTACGGGGAGGGCTCTCTCCATCCCACAGCCTCCCCCTTCCTCCTCCCTCGCCTCCCGACGCTCTCCCTTTAGTTGGACTAACGTGGGCAGGTTTGGGTACCTCAGCACCTCACGCTTGTGTCTCCCTTTTAGAGATTCTGTGTGCCGTGGAAACCTGAGAGTTGGAGCATATATTTTTTTTTTTAATTTTTTAATAAAAAAAGAACCGAGTTGGAAAAGCGATGGGGAGAGGCAGCACTGTGGTCATTCTCTCCGGGGCGTTGTGGAGGAAGGCTGCCAGTCTTCCTCCCAGTGTACTTTTCCCCGTTGGCTCCAGACTGCTGCTGGGGCTGAGCTCTGAGCCGCCAGAGCGGTTCTCAGCAGACGGTCACTCGGCGCAGACAATGAGGCCCTGAATAGCCCTTCCTGTGCTCTTGATGGCTCCGGACGGCTCTGCTCCTCTGCTGCTTCTAAGGTGGGGCTGCCCCAGTGCCCTCACTCAGGAGCCCTTTGTCTGTGCAGGTCTCACTTGTGACAGGGGGTGGGGGTGTTGCCAAACTAACTGCTGTGTTGCGATGTGGGAGTGGGTGTTCCTGCCCGTGTCAGTGCCAGAGCTCTTCCGTAGGCTCCTTCTGCCAGCGGAGAGCCAGGGGCCGCTCCTTCGGGAGAGAGCTTGTTTAAAGAGAGGAAAAAAAAAAAGGGGGGGGGGGGGGCGGAATTGTGGGAAAAGAAAAAAGGGGAAAAAGAGAAAAAAAGGGGAAAAAAGTGAAAAAAGGAGAAAAGTGAAAACGGGGGAAAAGGTGGAAACAGAGAAAAAAGGGGGGGGGAAGCAAAAAAAAAGGGAAAAAGCAAAAAGGGGAAAAAGAGAAAAAAGGAGGGGGGAGCAAAAAACAAAAGGGAGAAAGAAGAAAACCCCACATATTAAAAAAGAAAGGTAGAAAGGAAAAAAAAAAAACCAAACAAACCAAGGATGGAAAGTGGGAACAGCCGCCGGGCAGGAGGAGGGACAGGAGCCGGGGGAGGGGGGAGGGGGGGGGAGCGGGGGGGAGGTGGCGGTGCCAGCGCCGGCCCCGGGGGCTGCGACACCACGTTTTTGTCTTCTACTGCAAAGTGTTCTGTGAAAAACAACCAACCAAATCCCACCCACCGACAACATCAAAAACCAAAGAGAAATCTCTGCAGCTCACAGGAGCCTGAGCTCGCTCTCCGTTGCTCTCTTTCCAGTGTCTCGGGGGGGTCACGGCCGAGCTGAGATTGGGGGTGGTGGTGGTGGGAGTTTGCCCCATGGCTGTGATGGGGGGAGAAGGGGTGGGTGGGGAGTGGGGGATGTGGTGTGGGGTTTTTTTGGGGTGGTGGTTTTTTGCCAGGCGCAGCTTTACCCAGTGGCTCGGGGAGGTGTTGGCATCAGGAAGCCTGTGCTAAAGCGGGGTGGGGGCCTCACCGCAGTTGGTTAGCAGAGCCAAAGTGGTTACTAATGGTTACTAACGGCACAGTAATTAGGCCCGTGTAATGGGGAAGCTCAGATGCCCCCTAACCACTCCCCCCCGGTGCTTCTCTAGCCAGGCGAGCGCTGGGCGTCCCCCCCGCAGGAGAGGAGCGCACCTCCGGGGTGGGTGGAAGGGCGTCACCCAACGGGGAGAGGACCAAGATGGGGCTTGGGTGTCCCTTGGGGTGGCCGGGTGGCGGGGTAGGGCTGCTGGGGGCTGCCACGATGAGGGACACCCCCACGCCTTTCTCCATGGCTCCCAGAGCTGTGCTCCCTCCCTCCCACCCATCCAGTGCCACCGGAGAGGTGGTGTCCCCCCTCCCGGGGCGGGCAGGGGCTGTGCCACCCCATCTAACACCTCAACGCACCAAAGCACCTCACTGGGGGAGGGACTCTGCGCCTGGTAGCCCCGTGCGCCCCAGCACTGTAAGGATGGGGCTGAGCCCCCACCACTGCTACCCTGTGCAAACCAAAGACCCCTCCCAAAAACACCCCCCCTCCCCCATTCCCTGCGGCACTGCGAGGATGCACCACCGAAGGGTACGGGGAGGGCTCTCTCCAACCCACAGCCTCCCCATTCCTCCTCCCTCGCCTCCCGACGCCATCCGTTTTGTTAGACTAACACAGGCAGAGAGAAAGAGAGGTTTTATTATTCTTTTTTTTCTTTTAATTTTTTATTTGATATTTCCTAAAAGCCACCGGTTTTTCATCCCAGGCATGGCCAGAGGAGCTCGCCCAGCGTTGGGGGGGGGAGGTTGGGCTGCGGCACACAGCACAGCAGCTCATCAGTTTTTACAATCAATGTAACGATAAAGAAACTAGCGGCTATTTTTAAGTTTTGCAAGGATTTTAATTCTTTATTTATTTCATTTCAGAGGGGGCAGGGGCAGGAGGGGGACGTTTGTTTTTTAGCAAAAGCCGGCTTTTCTAGAGGTTAAAGGAAAGGCCGTCCTCGGCTGTAAATGCTCCCCTCCAGCGTCCTGGATGGGGGGGACGGATCTCCTAGGGGCCAGCTGTATCCTTGGAGGATTCCCCATTTGTCTCCCCAGACCCTGCGGTTTATATTTCCTGACTCGGTGAGGGTGCAGGATTATGCCCGAGTGGATTACACTGTCTGGGATATTTCCCTCTGGTGGTGCCATAGCGAAGTCTCTGTTGCCAGTTTGTGATGTCCGGCGCTCAACGTCACGGGAAGAGTGGTGGGATGGGACTCGGGGCATTTTGATTGTTAAGGGCCATTTGGTTTTGGTTGTTCTGTGCCATCTTGAGATAAGCTCGGGCTGAGCTGTTTTGCAGCTCCCCCCAAGTTCTCTCTGCACAGCCAAGGCACGGCGGGGATGGAGCTGAGTGGGATGGCAGCTCCCTGCCTCTCACCTCTTGTGCTCTGAAACCGGCTTGGCTGGCTGCTCGCACACAGTGTGTTACTGGCTTGCCCAGCAGGTAAAGAACCCAGATTTGGGACGCCACTAAGGTGTCCGTTAGGGATCCTGGGCGGCCCTTATGTGGTCCTGGGGGGGGAGTCTTGCAGGCCAGAGGGAGTCTGGGGCAGCCCTTCAAGGATCTGGGGGTCCCCTCTGGTGCCTCTGGGGAGGGTTTTGTGGCTGGAGAGGGCTGAGCTGGTTTCAAGAGGCGCTTCCTCCCTTTCTCCAGCCCACCCAGCTCCCCCGACACCACCACCCCCCCAGGTTAGTGGGTGCCAGCAGTGCCAGCCTGTCCCACTGGGTCAGGCACTGAGGGGGGCACAGCCCCAGCCACGGGATGGGAGGAGGAACCACAGCACCAGGGATAGAGACCAACATTTTATTTCTTTAACATTTCCCATGGGGGGCACCCCAGGGTTGCGCGGCTGCACCGCAGCTGGTGCCAGGAGGGACTCCAACGTCCCCCCCGCAGCTCACCCGGCTCCGCTCGTGATGCTGTTGATGGGGCTCAGCACGGTCTCTTCTGTGCTACGGACCAAGCGGCTCCAGGTAGGCGACTGCTGCACCGCACTGTGCCGCAGCGTGGGGTTGTGTGGGGGGCTGCGGCGTGGGGCTGGGAGCTGCTCCCGTCTCACCCAGCTCCCGGGGTCCTGCAGAGGGACTGGAAGAAGCCAAAGCAAGGGACGACGGACGCGAGAGCCCGCCCAGAGGAGCAGAGCAGTGAGTGGCCCTGGCACCGAGCACCATGCAAACAGCCCACACCCCACGGCAGCCCTGAGCCGGGGCTGTGCCGGGGGCTGCTGCCTGCTCACTCCGTCCCCTCCCTCAGCAGCTTCTCGGCTAGCGGATGAAGGATGGGAGGCTCAAGTCGACACAGGAGAAGCAGGGAGTGTGGGGGAGACCCCCAGATCCTGCCCCAGACCCTCAGCCCGTGCCCTGCCTGCGCTGGGCAGCCCTGCCCGCCTGCTGAGGAGGGGGTGCTGCCCGCGGGCCCCGACGGAGGAGACGGGGTGCAGCGGGTCTCTTCTCTCTCCTCCTCTGCAGGGCAACCGAGGAGGGAGCACCGGGCCCCACAGGACCCACTGGGCTCCCTGCCAACTATATACCATCTGAGCAGTGATGCCTCTCTCTACCCCCTGACCCCCCCAAGCCCCCACGTCCCCCTGCCTTCCTCTGCCGCCTATAGGTCCTATCAGTGGGGACAGCTCCTTCTGGTCCAGGGAACCCCCCGGGATCCTGGGCCCCCCAAGGGCTACCGCAAGAGCCCCTGCAGCCTGTGCTCGCTGGCCAACTCGGAGGACTGCAGCAGCCTGTTGAGGAGCAGCTCCTCTTCCCAGAGCTCCCTCTACCACTTCCTGGAGGCCTGGCCCAGTGCAGCAACAGAGCCAGTGGTGCTCACACACTCAGGACACCCCCGCTCTCCCATGGCTGCTGGTGGGGCAGTGGGGAAACTGGGGCTGGTCCTCGGCCAGGAGCCTCCACAGGAGCTGCCAGCAGGGACCGAGAAAGAGCGGGTTCCCAGGCAGGGAACGGAACTGAGCGTGGAAGCATACACTGTGGAGCTCTGAGCTGCTGCGTGGTGCCAGGTCTATCCAACGTCAGGCAGTACGTTCCCAGGAGATGGCACCGCTAACAACTCTTCCGAGGAAGTGGGGCCATTTCTGTAGTCGTAGCCTGCCTGGAGAAACAGCCCCACGGAGCCAATAGTCTGCTGAGCAGCAAGGGAGCAGAGTCGCTGACTCTCAACCAAGGACTGAAGTACAGCAACTCACTCTATTGCCTTCCCCCTTCGCCCGCTGCCTCCCACAGTTTAGAAGAAACCAACCAGGGAGCTCCAAAGGAAGGGACCCCTCCCCCACTCCCCCAAATCTGCCCAACATCCCCAAAGCTCCCCAAACATACGGGACTCCTCCCACACACCTCCACTCCCCACACCGACAACCCTCCCCCTCCCCCAACGCTCCAAAAAGCAGCAGTCCTTAGGGCAGACTCCTTAAGCTGACTCCACAGCTACGGCTCCCCGTCGGCTCTGGGGGAGACAAGGGGGCCCCGGGGGCTCTCCGTGGGCTTTGAGGGGGTCCCAGGGCTGCCCACGGGCTCCCAGCAATGCCCGTGCCCACCACCCACCCCCGCTTCAGGGGGCCCAGCGCTGACACCCCCCGACCCATCTCGGGGGTACCTGGGGGGACTCGGCCGTGGGCTGGAGGCGGGCCAAGGGGGCACGGCCGGGCTGACCTGCCGGGGGGGGCTGAGAGCGGAGCCCAGAGCGGAGCCAAGCGCCCGCCCAGGCCGGCCCCGGGCACCCTGCGCTGCGGCCGGGGCTGCCGCCACCTGCGGGGAGCGAGCGGGGGGTGAGGGGGCGGTAGCGGGGGACGGGGGAGCCTGAATCGGCCCTGTTCTCCCCGGGGACCCCCCACTCGGCTCTGTCCCCCCCAAAGAGGCCCAGGCCGCCCCCCGAGCCCCCCAGCCCGGTCCCGCCACCCCACAATCCCCCGAACTGGCCCTGGACACCTCCGCACCACCGCTCCTGCCGCCGCCGCGCCGCCCGCCCACTCTCCCGCTCCCGCTCCCGCTCCCGCCCTCCTCGGCCCCGGTCCCCCCCGTCTCTCCCGGTACCGACCGCCGACGCACACCGGAAACGTTCTCCTTCGCGTCCGCCCAACCGCGCACGCGCCGAAGGGCAAACCCGGGCCACGCCCCCCAGCGTCGCCGCGGCGAAAGCGGGCGAGAGGGGCGGGGCCGCGCCGAGGAGAACGAGGGGGCCGGGCCCCACCGCAGCCCCGCACCGGGCACTGCGAGTTCGAAACCATCCCTGCCCTCCCCAAAATCAGCCGGGACCGCCCGAAACCAGCCCAGCCTTCTCCAAAATGAGACGGACGTCCGCCTGCAGAGCTCCGCCAGCCCCCCCGACGGACATCACGGGGATGGGGGGAAAGAAAACAACCAGAAAGGTACTGAAAATAACGTGGAGACGGTGCTTAGAGATCCTTCCGAGAGGCAAAACCCGGCCTTTGTTCTCATTTTTGAACACGGGGTTTCGCAGTGCTTCGCGGGCAGTGGTTATCCAGGGGCATCAGCTATCCCGGGAAGCGAACGTTCCCATCCCGTGTGGCAAAAGTCCACTCGCATGAATAACTTAGACAAAACCAGCCCTCAAAAGGGCAAGAGGCACCTTTGGTCACCCTTTGCTTGAAGCTTCGCTAAAACTGTATCCTCAGATTGGCCCTGTCCTGCAGTTTCTTTCCCAGAGTTTTGCCCCAAACCCACGCTTCTAGCCCCGCTCCCCAAGCCCTCCCTCGGGGCCCACCACCTTTCCCCAGCCCGGCCTGTCCTTAAAGCTTTTCTTTCCACACACAGCCCTTTCCACTCACCTCCCTCCGGGGCCTCCTCTCTCACAGACACCTCACAGCCCTGCAAACCTCCCTCTCCCGAAAAGCCATTCCCCCCTCGCTCCCCCCTCACGCAACACCTCTTCCCCTCACACACTCGCTCCCACACCCCCCACCATCCTCTCTTCCTTTCTCCTCCCCTCCCCCCATCTTTCGCCCCCCCTTCCCCTCTCCTCCCATTCAAAATGGCCCTTCCCTCCCCCTCCCGCCTTTTCCTGCCTCAGCCCCCGCCCCCCGCTCAGGTGACACCGCACACAGCCGCCATGAGGCGCGGCGGGGAGGGCCGGGGCTGTGAGAGGCGATGGCGGTGAGGGAATTTTCGGCTTTTCTCCTCTTCTTTTCATCTCCTCAGGCTTCGGGCAGCCCCGCGTGGGCGGCTGGAGATCCCCCCCTCCCCTTCCAGGAGTGGCCCCGGCCCTGGGGCGGCCCCCGCCTCCCTCCTCCCCACAGGCTCTCCTCAGGGAGAGCCCCCAAATCTGTCCCCTGGGCGGCTCCACAGCCTCCTGTGTGTCCGGGAATGGGGTTTCCCTCAGGGAGAGCCCCCAAATCCATCTCTGTCATTGCCCTACAGCCTCCTGCATGGCTGGGAGCAGTGATTCCCTCAGGGATAGATCCCCCCTCATCCCCAAACCTATCCCCAGGGTGGTCCCACAGCCTCCTGCATGGCTGGGAGCAGTGTTTCCCTCAGGGAGAGCCCCCAAATCCATCCCCAGGGTGGTCCCACAGCCGCCTGTGTGGCCAGGAACGGCGTTTCCCCCATGGATGGAGCCCTCTCCTTCCCCCTACCCCACTCCTGGGCAGCCTTTTCCTCCCTCCCACCTTCTCCCCACAGCTCTTCCAGGGCTGGGAAAACACTCCTGCCCTTTCTCTTCCTGCAGGTTTTGAGAAGAGCCCCCTGTCTTCCCAGCCCACATGTGGGGTGTGGGCAGCTCCACGCCTTGTGTTTGAAGCGGGAATTGGGATATTTCAGTTTTCTTCTGTGATCAGGAATGGTTGTGAAAGGGCCAGTTGTAGTGGTTAGGCTTTGGTGGGTGAGTAACAGCAAATCTTATTTAACTTTTCCTTTTTTTCAGATTTTGTGTAGGGGGCTCGTTGTCCTCACGCCCGCGAGTTCTGCTCCAGGTCAAGCGAAGCCCCATGGAACTGGCCCTAAGGGCGGCGGCGACCATGGACCAGCGCCCCTTCGGCGTCGAGAACGTGGTTTATTTTGAGGTGAATCTCCCTGTTTTTCTTGAAAAGCGGGGGGCTGGTTTGTAGCGAGGCTTAAAACCCTGGGTTGTGCCTAAGTGTGGGGCTGATTTCAACCTCAGGGGCTGCGACTCCGTCCTCAGGGGCTCTGACTCACAGCCCTGGCAGCACCGTCATCGCGCTGGGCTCAGCGTTCTCTTGTATTTTGAAGGGTTTCTTACGGATTGGCAGCAGCCGGGGATATTTAGCAGCTGTGTATTGGTGGTGGAATCCGTGTGGTGAAAAGATCTTTGGGGTAAAGAGGTGAATAGGTGGTTTGTTTTTTTTCACCTCGAGAATGTTTCTTGTTGCCTTGTACCTGTAAAAAGATGTTCAAATCGTTAAGGTGTTCAAATCGTTTCATAAAATTACCCCCTAGACAGGAATATGTTTTGTGGTTGGTTTGGGTTTTTTTATAAGAGTCCTTTCAGCCTGCTCTCCAGGTGGAAATGGGCAATGCAAAGGCATTACAATGATAGATTTGCTAAATATGTTGCCGAGGTCTATATTAGTGGCTTTCCCTGAAGCGGGGAAAAGACGTCCTGTTTAATTCTTGTTTGCATTTCAAATTCTCTGATTGCTTATCGATGCAACTGCTGCCGCGACTCCCGCACTCCCTGCTGCTGTCAAGCTTTTATTACTTGTTCTGAAAAGCTCTCGAAATTCGTGCTGAGCTGCGCGGCTCCCCCGAGCCAGGTGGCCACGGCCACTGCCTCCTCGGCTCCTGTTGGCCATGGCTGACTATTTTCAGCAGGATTCGAGTGTGTCTACGTGCTCCTCCTTCCCTTTTAGCCATCTGTTATTTGAGTTTGGGACTCGGAGGCCTTACTGTTTTCCTGCACTCTGTTTTTTATCACTGTTGACAGTTCTGGATTCACCAATAACAGTACTCAGCGCTTACATCTGGAACTCCCTGAAAACAATGAACTCATTGATCCAGGGCCAAAGGTTTAGAAATAAATGGAACAAGGTCAAGCCTTGGGATCTTTAGTAACGTGATTCGGAGCCTCTCACCTGGCTTCTTGGTGGAGCTGGTGCAGAGGTCGGTGATAATCCAAAACTGCAGAGCGAGCTGGGTGCCCATGGAAGGGGAACCGCACTCTCAAGTGGCAATACTTGGGGTCTCGTTGCCTGTGGGAGGGAAAGGGACGTCAAGAGTTCAACCTAAAGGAACTTCTCACCTTCAGAGATGGGGCTCTGGAGGTGACGGTTAATTGAGGGGAGTCGTGGAAGCGTGCCTTACTGAGCAACATGCTGCTGCTGGCCCGAGACTAAATGTCTCCAAAGTTTGGGATTGGTTTAAGTGCTTTTTGGTTATTAGCTGGATGTCACTCTTACAAGCACCTCTTGCCCTGTCTGGAGGGGGTTGCTGCTGCCTCCTGCATTGGGCCAAGGGGACCGGCAGCCCTCAGGACAGGGACTTTCTCAGGCGTGGAGGTTAAACCTGGTGCGTGCTGCTTAAAAACTGCTCCGGGTGTTAGTGTGGCGGTCACGGTGAGAAATGTGTTGGCTTAGGGGAGCCTGAGATTTGCATTCCTCTTAAGTGCGGGGGATTTTGGGGAGCCTGGGTGGTACAACCCCCTTCCTGCTCCCAGATTCCTGTCGCTGACCCGTCAGCGGGGTGTTAGCAGAGCTGATTCCCGCAGAGGCTGAGGGTTGGCATGATCCCGGCATCGCCGGAGCTCTGGAGCTGAGGAATGGGAGCGTGGCCCATTTCCATCACAGCTTGTGAGGGAAATAGTGCGGTTTGATATAGCCGGGGTGCGTAAACGGGGATTCCTCTTTGCACGTGTGCTTACAGGGTGCACGCAGGTGTGTTAGTGGGAGTGTTTCTTAATGCCTGCGAAGCTTTACGAGATTGGTTAATGAGCGTTGCTTTGCTGTGCAAGTGCAAAGTGTTATTTTCATGGAGAAACCAGCTCAGATGTTCTGTTTATTTTTCTTTTTTTAAAGGTAGAATGCCTATTTTAAAGCTTTCCTTGCAGGTAGAATGACATCTGCTTTTGAGGATTGTTTCTTTCCCTGCAGGGTGGAAAAATCTACAGCCTCGCTAAGGCCGCAGAGGAAGAAAACTTGTCAGTTTCCTGGAGCAAACTGCAGTTTGGAGAGGGGGGTGGTTTGCCAGAGTGCCTTTTAGCACCTTGTTGGGCACATTTCTTTTCCCTGGGGGCTGAGGTTTAACATGGCCTTTTCATTTGCCTAGCTTTTGGTTGTATGAATTAATGGGTGTTTCAATGGGAACCACAAGACCTAATTTCTCAGTCGCCATCCCAAAAATTGTGCAGGGACGGAAGCGGGACAGGGAGGTGACCGGAGTGAAACGCTGAAGGCTTTTAAGGATGGAATAAGCAATGGCGGGGCTTGTTCTGGTCACCCAATATGACAATAAAAGGCCACGAGTTCCCTGTGGAGGTAAAGAACCGACAATCTGGGAGGGCGTTCAGGGGCTTGCCTGGCCGAAGGGTTTCCAGGGGAATACGGGGGTCACTCTCCATCCCATTCCTGGTGAGCTGCCTGCCTGTAAAGACCGTTACTCTGTCATAATCACGGAGGCAGGCCCTGAATTCAGTTTTGGGAAGGCATTAGCTAATTTTATGGTTACTTCTTCTTTCTTCAGAGTGAGTTTGTGCGTTGGTACTCTCTGCTGAAGATGAGACACGTCCTTCCCTCTGCTTTGGCAATGGCCGCTTTCCTTGGGCGCAGGGACCGCACACCCCTCTGGTCCTTTCTCTGTAAGTAAATCGTGGCTGTGTCGCCTTCCTGCCCGGCCTGGGGAGCTTGTCCTTTACTGAGTGAGAAAGCAAGTTTTTCCGGGGAAGAAAAAAAGAGATCTTGATACTCGCTGTCCTTCTGTGCAGCAGTGCCGTCCCAATGCGGCCTCGGGAGAGGCACCTTTCCTCCAGCTCTCGAACCATGGCAAGAAAGGGACCTGCTGTCTTGTTCAGATGGATGAATTTCATCATTCTTTGGCAAGAAACGAATGTGGTGACAATCGTTACCTGGTCCAGCCAGCCTTGGTGGTCAGCCCCCTCCTCTGCTTCCCTGTGGGAAGGCTCCGAGGATCTCCCGGGCTATAGGAACAGGCAGGCAGTAAGGATGCTGTGCTGGGGAGCTTTGACTGCCTTTGCTATCTTCCTCCTGTGAATGGAGAGATGAATCCGCAGCACTTTGGAGCTCACCTTCCCCAAACGCTGAGTTCGCCATTTGTTATCCACAAATGATGCGTTTTTCTGTGCAGGAAACGGGATTTTTTCAGAAATTCCAGCACGGTACGGGAGGAAAACACTCCTGGCATTTTTAATGCAGGTTATTCCTTTTTGGTGTCGCAATTAAAAAGCGACGTCTGTAACTTTGAAACAAATATTTGTACGTATTTGTCAATAGGTGCAATTCACGTAGCTGCTGGAAGGAGAAGGGATCTTAACCACATCTCTTATTTCAGGCTGTATCCTGATAACGCCGGGGATTGATATCCCGCTGGGGATTTTTCTCCCATCTTTTGCGGCTAATTGAGCGGCAGAGATTTCCCAGCTAGACAGGCAGTGAGCTCTACGGAGTGAATGCGAGCGCAGATCTAACGTTGATGGTGATTAAACTATATTGTTAAAAGACTCGTGCCTTGCAAAGAAAGTCTGGAAAAGTGAAAAAGGAGGTGCCTTTCTCCTTTGGGATTGCTTTTGTGGCAGAGGGGATGGAAACAGCGCACCAGGGTTTTGTTCCGCTCCTGGCTTTGGCTTGGAAAAAGCACCGAACGGCTCAATCCCTGCGGGGCCGACTGTGACCCAGGTGAGGGGCAGCTGTGCCAGGAGATCCGGAGGGTCCATCTCCATACCTTCTGTGTCCAGTGAGAGATTTCCCCGAAAGGAGGGAAATTCTGGGAGAATGGGGAGCGGTGTGCAATGATGAGGGCGGCGAGGAAGGCTAAAGGATGGTCTCAATGATTTTTACCGTGAGCAGGTTTTTTCATATATCTTTCAGGCAGAATGGACGGGGACTTTGTGTTTTGGCCAATGAAGGTTAACTCTAAAATCCACATTGGGCCGTGAGTTCCAGCCCAGCAGTCAGAATAACCGCAAACCCTGGGGAAAGGGGGCTGAGGAGCGGGTGCATGGTTGGTTCGGCGCCGGGGCTCTGCCAGCCCTCGCTGTTGCCATTGACCTTCTCCCCATGGCTTGGCCAGTTCTCCCACTGCCCCACAGCACTGCGGAGGGTAATGGAGGGTTATTTTTGGCTGGAGTATACCCCTGTGCTTGCCAGAAATGGCCAGTGCTAGCCCAGGCTGGGCTTGCCACTCAGGCTGACCTCATGATGCTGGTTGCCGGCCTCCTGCCTTCTACACAACATTCTGACAGTGGTCTTGGCCCACCGTCGCAGCTCTTCGGCAGCTCTTCGGCAGCTCTTCGGCAGCTCTTCGGCAGCTCTTCGGCAGCTCTTCGGCAGCTCTTCGGCAGCTCTTCGGCAGCTCTTCGGCAGCTCTTCGGCAGCTCTTCGGCAGCTCTTCGGCAGCTCTTCGGCAGCTCTTCGGCAGCTCTTCGGCAGCTCTTCGGCAGCTCTTCGGCAGCTCTTCGGCAGCTCTTCGGCAGCTCTTCGGCAGCTCTTCGGCAGCTCTTCGGCAGCTCTTCGGCAGCTCTTCGGCAGCTCTTCGGCAGCATCCAATTTTCTTGCCCGATGGGGCGCAAAAGGGCTCACATGGTGGAACGGTAATGCTGTTGGTGGCGAGAAGGGGCTGTGGGAGTTGTTAGAGGGCAGTTGGTGATGCTGTGCTGGGAAATAACTGCCATACCTGACACGTCCCCTCCTTCGAAGCGGGTGCGTGCTATCGTGCTGTTCCCAGCTCTCCTTCCTCACCTCCTCTGCCTTAACGATTTCAGACACGTCAACATTGGCAGCGACTTTGAGGCGGAGATTCCAGACCTGTAGGACAGATCCTGTTTGGAAGAGGAGGAGGAGGAGGGAGCGTTGCTAGTGTGGAAGCCCTGGGGAGACATCGCAACGTAGCCGGAAACACAGGACAGAGGTTTCTCTTAACGCTTTTCTTCCCAGGTCCCCCCCAAGATACTAAGGGTCGAAAACTCTGTTTTCACAGCAGCTGTTTGTCCGTTGGGACCCTCTCCCTCCTTTCCTTGACCGCCTTGGCACGTGGTAGCACCCGAGGGTGCTCAGATCTGATGGGACAGTGAACAGATAACAACCGGTGGTGCTCTCAGTCGCGTCCTCCAGGAGAGACGGTCAGGGGTGTTTGTAGCTGTCCCACCTCAACTGCCAGATCTGCCTCCAGAGCTACTGGTCCCAAAGCTGCTCTGAAGGGAGAGAGAGCAATACTGGATAACCTGCCTTTTTTTTCGGTGCCTTTTCTGGGTCTCCAGTCTGTCTGCTCTGTTTGCCCGCTGCCTTGTATCGCACCTTTTCCCCTTTCTTGACGAAAACTGACTTTCTGTTGTTTTTTGTTGCATTTCTAGTGACAAATCTGCTCAACTTCGCCTGCTCCAACATGGTGCCAGGGGGAAGAGGCAACCTGGAGCACGCCTTGCACCGCCTGCATGAAGCTCTGGTAAGAAGGAGCTATTTTCAAATTCCTTGGGCAGTATCTTGCCCAAGAGGAATCTCACCGGCAGCAGCTCCCAAAGGCGGGGATGGAGAACCACAGCTCTGCCCTGCCCAGGCTACTTGGAAGTTCTGACCCCAGCAACTACGCACCGAAACAGGGCACGAAACCTCAGCCCCTGCCCCGGACACAATTAAGAGCTGCTGCGTAACCTCCCCGGCTCCTGTCCCTGCGCGAAAGGGGCTGGAGGGGTTTATGACCTTCACTCACCTGGGTAAAGTTGAACGGTTTCTCTCTGGCGATGTAATCTGCGTATTTGCACATAAAGACGCCGCAGTCGCTTCCGTTCAGCTGCTGAGGGATCTCCTAAGGAATGCAAAGAAGATGGAGGATTTCCCTCTGTCTCAGAAGAAAAGCGACTTGGAAATAGCGCACATTACCCACACCGACACTGCGCTCACCGCACACTCCTGACCCTACTTGCGTAATCCCGAATACCCACTCCCGCCCACGAGGAACAGACCGAGTTCACTGCGCACCATCCCTCCCCTCTGCCTCCCGGACTCGGACACTACAATCCAAATTCTTGGCAGGCCCAGAAGAAGCAGCAGCCCTCCCCCCTGCGAGGCCTCTCGAGGTTCGCACCGCCTTTTTCTTAAGTGACCTTTCTTAAATCCAGTCTTTAGGGACTGCTTTTTACTATCAACTCCTCGAGAAACATCAGCTAAACCCTTTGCTTTGTCACGTGCCAGGATCTGGGCCCCAAAGAAGCACTGACAGTTCCCATTTCAAACCCAAGTGGTGCTCACGTACACGTGGCTCCATGCTGTGAAGAGTCCACTCCGAAACATTCAGCTCCAGGTTTCTTTTTTCCTGGCTTTCTTTTTGCAGGTATTGGCTGGTTAAAACAAAAGGGAAAAACATAAATCCCTTTTCATCTCTGTAATTTAGGCCAACAACAAAATAAAGCGGCTGAAGGATCACAGGAAGACGAACGGCAGGATGGGAAAACGTCAGAGGATCCTCACAGCAGCTGATTTTGGAGGAAAAATCCCAATCTGAAACTTACAAACACGGGGAGAGGCTGTGAGCTAATGGTCAAGAACGAGACCAACAATTCCAACAGAGACTTCCACACAAACCTAAGTTCATTGCTTCAGAGAGGTCAAAAAACCCCAAATCACATGTTATCAGAGGACCAAGAGACAAACCAAGCAGGGAACCGTAATGCCATAATTCCACCGGGTGCCTTGATCCTGCATCCTGGGATCCAACTAACAAAGTCGGCACACGTGTGCCACGGGGCTATGGCGTATTTGGCTGTGCTTATCACGGGAAGGTGGCAGAATCCAGGCACCCCAGACCCTGGGTGGAGGGGACGCTGTGACACCAGATAAGCAGTCGATGCCAGACAACTCGCAGCAAGCAACTCCAAGATTCCGGGTTGGTTATCTACAAGCCACGTGAAAACTTGCAGTCGCCTTACAGGGACTAAATCTAAAAACCTTCTCCTCATTCACACCATAAAAGCAGTGACGGAGTGATTACTTACAGCAAAGTCTGACAAATCTTGTCCCCTTTCTGGCCAAGCGAGTCCAAGTACGTGATGGTGTTCTTCCTCAGATCTATGACCTGTTATTAAAAGGTGACCGTTAGACAAAGCACAACCTTCTGCCGCACACCCCCCAACACCTACATGACTTCTCTTGCCAGTTTTTGCTCCCTGTCCAATTCTAAAGAAAAAGCCCGTGGGACTCACGGCTAGTGTCCAGTGTGCTCGCGAGTTCACAGGCACGAAGATGATGTCCTGCTTAAAGACATCGACACTCTTGGTCCACCTTCTGACTGACTCGTAGCCCCCAGATGTTAGTTTGGGATAAAAGAAAGTACTGAACGCGTGGACCACTGGATAGCCTTCCTTCTTCCCTCTTTCCATCAGCAGACCCATGTAGAAATTAACGACCTGTACCATAAAGAGGAACCGTGAGGTGTCAAAATAAGACGCTGCCTTCCCCAATGAAAAATACAGCACCACCTCTTTTCTGGCCACCCTTAAGCATGCAGCGCAGAGAACTCCAGCCTCAGCTGTCAGCTTTTGTTCCCAGAATTTCACACGGGGCTACATCGGCAGTTTGATCAAAACACCTGCCCCCCACGCCAATAACCCGGACGAACTCCTGGAAGCTGCGTCATACAAGAAGTAACGGAACTTCCAGAAACGCTCGACCTCAAATAATAATACCTCAAATAAGACCTGTACAGAGATTTCTAGGCTCTGCCGCGGAGGCCGTAAAAGAACGTTGACACGACTTCTGTACACGGCGGAGGGGTATTTTTCAATAAAGGCTGATTGAGACTGTCCCTGTGCTGCAGCTGGTTTTACCTCATCATTTAGCCAGCAAAGGTTCCTGAGCGTGCGGATGTCTTCGCGAGTGACCTTTAGTTTGAAGGCTCTGCTCATGATCTCATCTGGCTCACCTCTGCCAAATGCGGCACTGACCTCTCTCTCCATGGCCTGAAAGGAACAATTCAATGGGGAAGGACTTGTGAAACAGAGCATGGAGCACGCTGACCTGGGGGCAGCTTTCCACTGAAACATGGCCTGTAAATTCAGCTCAGGTGACAGAGCAACTGCCTTCGACGGTTTCTTGGCTCGGTGAGCAATAGCACTTTTGCCTTGCTTGGGTGGTTTCAGCATCCCAACTTTGAACTTTAGAGCCCAGGCTTGCTGCCATTTCTTTTCACCAAGGACGTGGGGATAAAACCTGTAAACTTAGCAAACACGCTAAAGCAGCTGAAAATGGAACACAACTCTGGCAACCCCCTTTCCCAGGTGCTGCCGCGGCCCTCGCAATACCCAGGTTTAAGCCAACCCCAGCGGGCATCCTCCGTACCGAGGCAGCTAAGTCAGGAGCCTGAAAGAACGTGAAGGTGGGGGACTTCAAAGGGAACGGCAAAGGGGGAAACTGAGGCAGCAGTCCTGGTAACAGAAGGCCCACAAACCCTTAGGCAGCACAACTGAAGGAGCGCGGGGAGCACACGAAATCCTTCAAACCAGCTTTAGTGCTGACCCTCGCACTGTGAAGCCACAACCACAGCCACTCGCTAACAGGTTCAATGCAAGTTCTTCAGATTTCAAAGAGCCTTAAGAACCACCGAGAATAACAGGACTTCCTTCCAGCTCTTTCACAACCTTCTCTTTTGTCTCACAGACTGTCGCCTATGGTACCTTTGTGAGTGGAGGAAAGCGTTCCACTGTTTTTCCCAGGCTTGGCACTTTCTTTTCCTCCACATCGAGGCTGGCTGACTTTTTGGACCGAACAGGTGTAGGGTGTCCTCAGAATAATGCATCTTCTAAGATTTCTGTGCCACGCTGCCTCTGTTAGACAAACGGACATTAAGCTAGCAAGCACAGATTTGTTTCCTTGGGGACAGGACAGAAAATCTTGCTTATATAGAAAACTGGAAGGGTTTTTGTACACCCATCCAACCAGCAAACTCCAAAGTTACTTTTTATTGACGACTGCATTCCAACTGTGCACCCATGGAGTGCTGCACTCGGAGGCAAGAGAGGCAGAGAGCTCGTTTGCCTTGGGCTAGCGTTAAGAACCCCAGCAAAGCCTCCACGTCTAGGTATCAAGTTGAGAGTGAGATTATGATTTCTGATTTCCATGATTAAAATTTTATTTTTGGCCTCAATCCTGACCAGAGGTGAAAGTCGGAGATGTACTTCCCATCCCAGCAAACAAGATAAGACTAAAGACACCCCAGTCCAGCTTTGCAGGTCAACTAAGGCTGTGCGCTAAAGATTTTGAGGCTATACCCAACACATGAAAGGGGAGGAATCAAAATGCTATAGTGTAGCGTGCTCCTAATAGTCCAGAAACAAAATTAACGGCAGCGGAAAACACTTCGCCATAGCGCTACTCATCAAATAACGCTCCCGCTTTCCCGGGGAAAAACAACCTGGGCAAATACAGATATTGTTGAGTGAGTCATGTGAAGTGAAGAGTGCTGAAGTTTCTGATCACAAATAGCTCTATTTTCTTTGTGAATAACACAAGCCCCAGCGTGCCAGACCCTTCCCGGCCACTCCCAGTCCCACGCAGACCAGTGTGCCACCACCGTGAGCCCAGCAGGGACACGGGGACAACCCTTCAGGCCCTGAAACACCCCCTCACAGAGCGTGGGTGCACCCAAGGGTGCCTTGGGGTGAGCTGCAGCCCCAACCCAGTGCGGTGGGGCTGGGAGGCGCATGGGGGCTCCCAGTTACACCACTCCCTCCCCGCTGCCACGTTTCCACCCGTGTCCTGCCTTTGTAGGGGAAAAACAGGACACAACTCTCTCCTGCTCTGCGTTCCAGCAAGTGCAACCAGATGCTACCTGCAAACCACCATTGCTCACATGGAGGACAAGACCCAGCTCCCCTGCCCAGGCTGGACGCTGCTCTCGCTCCCAGCCCTCCATTTAAACCCACCACACCGAGGTTTTGTGCTCCTCCTCGCATTGAGCCCATGCTCCCCGTGTCCACCCTCTGCTTCGGGCCACGGGCTGCTCCACGGCTCCTACACCAACGTGTCCCCTCCTGCCCAGACACTCCTCAACGCCGGGCTGGACACTGCACCTCCTCACTTCCCTCCTTCACCAGGAGGCTCGTTCCTTCTCCTCCATCCTTCCCAGGTCTCTAGAGCTCCACAGTTGAAGATACAGCCACCGACACCAGCTCCTGCTCAGGACATTCGCTCCTCTTACACTTAAAAAACTCTCTGGAAAAGCCTCTGCCACGGGGCTGCAGCAACACCCGCATATGCCCACCCCACGTTAATGACGGGCGAGCGCCGCACTTAAAAGCCCCCTTAGGAGCAAGGGCAGGACGAGGCAGCGCCCCAAGAGCCAGCCAACCCCCCGCACACAGCTCAGCGCTCACCACACGCTCGCCGGCCCCCGCAGCAGCGGCTCGAGCGGGGCTGCCCGCGGCCGGCGGTTGGGCGCCGCTCCATCGCAGCCGCTCACCATGGTGGAACGCCGAACGCAGTCCGCGTCCTTCCAGTCGCGCCGCAGCCATGGCGCAGCCGGATGCGGCCAGCGGAGCTCCGCGCCAGAGGGGCGCAAAGCGCCGTGCGAGCGCGGAGGAAAGGGCTCGGTAAGCCCGGGACTGGCATTCCCTCACCCACCGAGGGCAGAGGAGGCAGGAGGGGGCGCGCGAGAGCCCGCGCCGCCGGCCGCTGTCGCTCGCCTCAGTCCTGCGGGACGCCGAAAGGCTTCTCCGCTCTCTGGGGGGGCCCTCCGCTCTCTGGGAGGCCCCTCCGTCTCTGGAGGGCTTCTAGGGGGCCCCCTCCGGCCTCTGTGAGGGCCTCTCCCCGAGGGCAAACAGGCCTCTTCCTCTCCTCCGGGCACTCCTCGGCCTCCCGGCGCCCGGCTCGGGGCTTTCGGAGAAGGGCCAGCGCCTCCCCCAGACACAGGAGGGCGAGGCGGGACGGCGCCGACCCGGCCCCACCGCAGGGCAGGGGCAGAAGCGGGCCGGGCGGCCCTTAACGGCCCCCTCAGGCAGAGCGCAAACGGCAACGCGCCTGCGCATATCCACCGCCCCCTCCCCCTCCTCAGCCTCCCCTCCAGCTCGTAGGGGCCGGAACCCGGCGGCGGCAGCCAATGGGGAGGCGGCGCTGGGCGCGCGTGTCGGCCGCGCTTCCGCCGGGGGCCGGCCGGGGCCTGTGTAGCAATGGCTGCTGGGGGCCCTCGTCGCCCTCCTCGCTGCCCCCGGCCCCGCCGCCGCGCAAGAGGCCGCCCCTCCCAGGTCAGCGAGCCGCCCCGCCGCCTCAGGGCCGCCCCTAGGCATCGCCCCGGCGCCCACTCCCCCATCCGCCTCTCTCCCCCCTCCCCCCGCCTGGGGCCTGCGGGACCCCCGGGGCCTCCATGGTGGGAGCCCGCCCGGCGCCTCGGCCGGCTCTCCTCGGGCGGGAGCGGCGTTAGTTGCTCTGTGGGCTCGGGTGCAGGGTGGGGTCTTGCTCTGGGGTTCCCCTGGCTCTGGCTGCCCTCCCCTGGGCTGGGCTCGGCCCCTCTGCCCGCCCAGAGCCCCCCCTCCGGGGCGGTGGGGCTCGTGGTGGGCCCCCGGCAGCCCCGTGCCCCCCCCCCGCCTTCTCCCAGCCCGGCAGCCCGGTCCTTCCGGCCCTGTGCGGCGGCTGTGGCTCCTGCCGCTGTGGGCTCGCCCCGTGCCGCAGTCAGAGTTGTTCCCCTGTGATGCTGAGATGACTGTGGCTTCCAGATGTTCCCCCCAAATCCGTGGGCAAAGCCACCCCCTCGTTGGCTTTCCGTCTGCACAGCGGGGGCTTGAAAAGGAAAAAAGAGGGGGTGGAGACTTGGAGTGGTGAAGGAGCGGGGAGCAGCTTATTACAACTTCCCAAGAGAGAATTCCTCTTTTCTCACCATCAAACTGATTCCAAACCTCCAAGTGGCTGGTAAAGTAAAAAAGGACAAAACAAGGCTCTCCCAGGTGCTGGGTGCTCTGGTAAAGCTGGAGAAAGCGGCATTTCTGTTCACAGACAGTTGCCGTAACCGCAGTCAGGTATTGAAACTGCGCTTCTCTCAGGACGTAGCCTTGAGCCTGGAGAGCAGCTCAGAAGGAGTTAGCTCCTGCTAACAATTGAGCAGGAGGATACAAAGATTTTGCCTTTTGAAGTATCAAATATGCTGAGTAAGAATGCATTTTTATGGGAATATATTTGCCTCTAATGCCTACCCCCCAATATTTTCTGCCTGACTTTTAATAGCATAGTAATAGCCAATACTCTTGATGTTGTATGAAAGGTGCTTTTAGGGACTTCTTTGTGCTCCTGATACAGAGAGAAGGTAGTCTAGAAGCAATGATATCAGCAGGGTTTCGGGGCATAACAGTTTCAAAGAAATTCCTTTGTGTAAGAAAGACCAAAGAATTCTTCAAAGAATCCTTGCAGTCTGTCATGACATTTTGGGGGGGCAAATAGAAGAAAAAAAAAAAAAAACCAAATAGAGGAAAACCCACCTAGGAGCAACCTTTGTGCTCCATTCCCAAAGGAAAAATTTTTACTAGATGTTATTATTGTTATCAACTGATATAATACTTGGACTTATGCTTAGTAAGAAAGGGTGCAGCAAAGAATTATTTCAAGAACTCATTGACGAGCACTGATTTAGCAGTAAGTGATTGAAGTGGGTGTATGCAGTTGTTGCTTTCCCACCTTTTATTTCCTGTCCTACTTAGACTTTTCTTTGCAACTCAGTGTAGTGATTTATGAACTTAGATGGCGTAGTAATCTCTGGTGTGCTGCTTTCCCCGAGGAAAGAGGAAAACTTTACATATGAACTTAAGGTTTTGGCGATAAGAACAAATATAAAATGTTAGGGAGCATTAACCGAATGAGAAAAAGAGGCCTAATGTGCTCCAGCGGGATAATTAGCTCTCTGAGAGCGGTCGTTGGCTGGGAGAGGTTGGGGGGTGTTGAGGAGGGCTGCAGTTAGGTGTATGTGCCTGAGATGATCCCAGGGGCGCTTGGAGGGGGAGACCTTCAGGATAGGAAAAGTAACTTTGAAAGTTTGGGCCCTGTGAAGGGAAGTCAGCCTGTTGGGAGCTTCCCTAGGGCTGCAAAACACTGTTGTGTGTGTTCTTTCCTCAGCGTTTGGATACCTGTGGATGATGGTGACGAGAGTCCGCTGAAAAAGAAAACATCAGGTATTGCACATTACAGAAGTATTGAATATGCCTGATTTTTCTGAGGTTTCGTGTCCCTTGGAAAAGTCTGACTTTTGTGCTCTGGCATTGTTCCTGAAACTGTGGCTTTTCAAGCTGTTCTTTCCTTGTGGCTATCTATCCCTATAGCCAATGGCTTGAGGGTGTATGGTGGGGCTTAGCCCTCTGTATGATGTTATCTGCGGTGACTGTGGCAGGGCACAGTACTTTTACTGCCAGCAGGAGATAGCCCAGGTCTCTGGCGGTGAGCCCGCGCGTGTCAGCAGAAAGAGTATTTTAAATCAAAGCTGTGTGCTCCCTCCTTGCTGTATTCACAATGTACCTCTGTTGGTTTTCTATCATGTTCTTCTATGGCCTGTCTTTGGTTTTTAGATTATTCCATCTCCGAGCAGAAAGAGAAAGTTTCTGCTGTGCTGCAGTTGCCGACCAAGGCAACCAAACGCCCGGCGGCCTCCGTCAGCAAAGATGCTCCATTCCCAGAGTCTGCGGAAGAGGTTAGCGAGGGGTTTGAAATATTAGGGTCTGTGCAAGGTGTGAGAGCAAGCAGCTCTCCCTAATGCATCTTGAGGTTGAGCCTGCTCTGAGCCTGTACAGCTGTACGTGGTTCTTTTCCATTTCTAGCAGGCAGCTCTAATGTGGGCTGGGTTTGCCTTACTCAAGTCTGCGTTATTCTCTTTCTCGAGTTTGTGGCTAAGGAATCAAAATACACTACCTGGCAAGAAAAACTGCATGCTTCCTGTGGATAAACCTCTTTCTGCTCATTAGCCACCAGCCCAGGAGAGGATTCCTGTAAGACTTTGGCTCTGTAAAAATGAGCCACCGACTGCTTGACTCCCTAGTTTGGTTCAAAGGTGTAGTGCTATTTTTCTTATTGCCCCATGGGATAAAAGGGCTAAGAGACTGTCGGGCTCTAATTCTTCATTCCTGAGAGCATCATTAACTCTGATTTGTACAAAATATATTTTTCAAGGGCTGAACTATCACACTTTGGAATGTTTAGGAGCTGACTGAGTGATTACTGAGTGACAAGCTTGTATTCTTTTAATCGCTTCACGTATGAGAGCCTGTATTAAAAAATTAAAGCATACCTGTTAAAGGTCCTGCAAAGATTTGCATTCTTCTGCAATGTGAACCAGCGTGTCATGGTCCCCAAGTCATAGCACAGCTGACTAAGTCTCAGGAAGTGTGTTTGCTTCGATTCACATTCAAGTTATACTCACGTTGGTACTTTTTTTTGTTTTCTTTTAAGCCTCGGTCCACTTCTTTTGAGCCTTCAACTAAAAGACCATGATTTTCGTCGCTCGATGTATCAATGCTGCAAATTGGTAAGGCTGACATCAAGTTATACGACTTGTTTCATTTTCACCCTACCTTGTGTACCGTCCAAGCCTACCCCTAGGGTTCTGTACGGATTATTGCAGGCACAGGACGAGGCAGCATCTGGGAAGACTTGAGCGTGACCTCTGTTTCTTACCTGCATCCTTGCATTGCTTCTGGAGTGGGGACGGGCGTTTATCTTGTCATCTCAGTACCAGAGCTGCCTTGGATGCAGTCCTTCCGTTCTGATCCGTCCACTGTTAGCTTGCCAGAAGTAAATTGTTTTCAATGCTCCTTTTAGGTAGTAGATCCCAAGAAGCCTTTTGTATTTCAGGTTTTTGACTGGCAATACCTTGTGCGCACAACTTGCTGTAGCTGCCAGTGTGAAAACCCGAAAATGTCCTCAAGTGACATAACACAAATAATACGATGATGTGAGAGAGAAAATGAGAATTTATCTTTGGTGAAGCTCGTTACTGTAAACTCATGAACCTCTTCAGTTCCCTTTGAGAGTTACTGATACCTTATGCTCTTCTCTCGTAGGTCAAATGCCGTGTGGAACCCATGCTCACTTGACGAAGGAACCACTATCCCATCCTCACAAGAGAATTCCACATCTGAGGTAAAAATCTTTCCGTTTTCTTTGACTTCTTCCCCGAAAGGTTTACTGCCTATGGTAAGGGAGGTCTCCAGCTGCTTCCTCCCCGAAGAACCAATTTTAAACTTCTTCTTTAAACCCAGCTACTTAATTGGTGCAGGAGACTAGCTAGAGATTAAAGGTCTGCGGTAAGAGGAAGTGTTGAACTTGAGAGGAGGCTGAGGACAAAATCGACAGTGTATCTTCAAGGCAGTTGTTGTGATTTTCACTTTTACTTCTCTCTACTTCCCCATTAGCCAGTTGAAGACAGCAGGTCTCAGGTTGATGCAGATATTTGTCGGATGTGCAAAGAATGTTTTTTTCTTTCTAAAGAAAAATCCAAAAAGCCACTGTGAATTGGTACGCACTGATAACAAATGCCCCACATATAAAAATTGTGATTCTCCTCTGTTGTTTTTTCCCTGCCCCAAAGCGTTCAAGCCTCCTCCAAGGAACCAGTGATGACTGTGAGTCACGTAGAAGAACCAAAACACAGAGGAGATGTCTGTCCACGTCTAACACTAAGGACCGGTGAGTATCCCCATGGTTCCAATCCGTTCCACTTTGTAGGTAGACTTCAAATCGGAACAGGGCATTTCTTATACACTGGCAGATGATGTTCAAAGTGCTTGCCAGAATTCAAACCTCCTGACCATACAGTCATCATTAAAAGTTTTGGGGTTTTTTATTTATCACCCAGAAATTGAGAGCTGTGTCTATCTGATGGTGATTGAAAGTCATCTTCTTGTTTTCTTACTACTGCTTTTCTGTGCAGGTGTTGAATGTATAGATGTTTGCTGCCCGCAGTGGTCGCAGAGAGGTGATACGATCAGGTAGAGTCTCTTTTAATGATGGTTCTTGTTTCTTTTGGCTCTGTGTGCATATGTCTTTCACCCGCTGGTAGAGTCTCAGAGATGACCAATGGTATGTGATCGTCTCAGTGCTGTGAAAGAGAAGTAGCTAGCTTGCGGCTCCAGAATTGCTCGCAAGCCAGTTGCATCTCCAGCACAGCTGCCACGCGAGAGCCGTGCTGCGTGACAAAGAGGGTTGTGCTGGTGTGGTGTTTGCTGTGGGAAGAAAGCCAGTAAGGGTGCGAGTGGTGGCCGTCCCAAGTTGTCCTTGGATTTGCAGAATCCGTTTTTGTTTGTGAGTCGTTCTGCCGAGCCATCAAGGAGCTGACATTTCATTTCTTTCACTTGGAAACTCACATCCTGAGCATAAGGATTAGAGAGCTTGTAAAGCCTGGTGGGACTTGAGGCAGTTTTTGGGACTTAGAGGATGCGTGGGGTTTGACTAGGAGGGGGAAAAAGGCAGCGTGCAGTTGGGTTTGAGAGGCCAGCGGCCTCATTGGTATTGGCTGTCTGAGCTGGCAGGACTGTGAGTTGCGACGGCTTTGCGGTCTTTATGGAAACAGGTCTTGGTTTCCCGAAGCTCACTCTGTTTGGGTGCAAGTCTAGTTGCAGATGTTCCTGTTATACCTTGCAGTAGAACACCCAGCATGCAGTGTTTATCAGCAGCAGATCACAAAGCACTCGACAGAGGAAGTGCTGGTTGCTTCCCTGTTTTCCAAATAATGCAACTGATAAAGAGAAGGAAAAGGAGTCTTGTACAAGTAGATGGGAAAAAAAAACCAAACTTCCAAAGCTCCCAGCTCTTCATTCTATCCCAGTCTTGCTGCTAAGAAAGACCGGTGCTGGAAGTTGAGGCGATATTGTCACATGTTGATGTGTGCAACCGGGGCTAGTCAGAATAGGCCTTGCAAAAGCCTTTCTTGTCCAGAGGGTGGATTCTTGAGAATTCCATGGGACAGGACGGATATAGAGCTCACTTCTCTCTCTCCCTCTCCTGGCAGGTACTGCACACCAGAAGAAAACTCTGCGGAAGAGGAAGGAGCAGTGAAAGAAACCATCGCAGGGGTAAGCTTGTGTTATTCCCAAGGAAAATAGAGCTCTTTGTGGTCAGAAACTTCAACAAATCTGTGCTTGATTGCTAGCTTAACGTCCGTTTGTCTAACAGAGGCAGCGTGGCACAGAAATCTTAGAAGATGCCTTATTCCGAGGACACCCTACACCTGTTCCGTCCAAAAAGTCAGCCAGCCTCGATGTGGAGGAAAAGAAAGTGCCAAGATTGGGAAAAACAGCGGAACGCTTTCCTCCGCTCACAGAGGTACCGTAGGCGACAGTCTGTGAGACAAAAGAGAAGGTTGTGGCAGAGCTGCAAGGAAGTCCTCTTCTTCTCAGTGGTTCTTAAGGCGCTTTGAAATCTGAAGAACTTGCATTGAACCTGTTAGCGAGTGGCTGTGGTTGTGGCTTCACAGTGCGAGGGTCAGCACTAAAGCTGCTTTGAAGGATTTTGTGTGCTCCCCGCGCTCCTTCAGTTGTGCTGCCCTAAGGGTTTGTGGGCCTTCTGTTAGCGGGACGGCTGCCTCAGTTTCCCCCTTTGCCGTTCCCTTTGAAGTCCCCCACCTTCACGTTCTTTCAGGCTCCTGACTTAGCTGCCTCGGTACGGAGGATGCCCGCTGGGGTTGGCTTAAACCTGGGTATTGCGAGGGCCGCAGCAGCACCTGGGAAAGGGGGTTGCCAGAGTTGTGTTCCATTTTCAGCTGCTTGAGCGTGTTTGCTAAGTTTACGGGTTTTATCCCCACGTCCTTGGTGAAAAGAAACGGCAGCAAGCCTGGGCTGTGAAGTTCAAAGTTAGGATGCTGAAACCAACCAAGCAAGGCAAAAGCGCTATCGCTCACTGAGGCAGGAAACCGTCGAAGGCAGTTGCTCTGTCACCTGAGCTGAATTTACAGGCCGTGTTTCAGTGGAAAGCTGCCCCCAGGTCAGCGTGCTCCATGCGCTGTTTCACAAGTCCTTCCCCATTTAATTGTTCCTTTCAGGCCATGGAGAGAGAGGTCAGTGCCGCATTTGGCAAAGGTGAGCCAGATGAGATCATGAGCAGTGCCTTCAAACTAAAGGTCACTCGCGAAGACATCCACACGCTCAGGAACCTTTGCTGGCTAAACGATGAGGTAAAACCAGCTGCAGCACAGGGCTAGTCTCACTCAGCCTTTATTGAAAAATACCCCTCCGCCCTGTACAGAAGTCGCGTCAACGTTCTTTGACGACCTCCGCTGCAGAGCCTAGAAATCTCTGTACACTTCTTATTTGAGGTGTTGAAGGGTCGAGCGTTTCGGGAAGTTCTGTTACTTCTTGTATGACGCAGCTTCCAGGAGTTCGTCCGGGTTATTGGCGTGGGTGGCAGGTGTTTTGATCAAACTGCCGATGTAGCCCCGTGTGAAATCCTGGGAACAAAAGCCTCCAGCTGAGGCTGGAGTTCTCTGCGCTGCGTGCTTAAGGGTGGCCAGAACAGAGGTGGTGCTGTATTTTTCGTTGGGGAAGGCAGCGTCTTATTTTGACACCTCACGTTTCCTCTTTATGGTGCAGGTCGTTAATTTCTACATGAGTCTGGTGATGGAAAGAGGGAAGAAGGAAGGCTATCCAGCAGTCCACGCGTTTAGTACTTTCTTTTATCCGAAACTAACATCTGGGGGCTACGAGTCGGTCAGAAGGTGGACCAAGAGTGTCGATGTCTTTAAGCAGGACATCCTCTTCGTGCCTGTGAACTCGCGAGCACACTGGACGCTAGCCGTGAGTCCCACGGGCTTTTTCTTTAGAATTGGACGGGGAGCAAAAACTGGCAAGAGAAGTCATGTAGGTGTTGGGGGGTGTGCGGCACAAGGTTGTGCTTTGCCTAACGGTCACCTTTTAATAACAGGTCATAGATCTGAGGAAGAACACGATCACGTACTTGGACTCGCTTGGGCAGAAAGGGGACAAGATTTGTCAGACTTTGCTGTAAGTAACCGCTCCGTCACTGCTTTTCTGGTGTGAATGAGGAGAGGGGTTTTAGATTTAGTCCCTGTAAGGCGACTGCCAGTTTTCACGTGGCTTGTAGATAACCAAGCAGGAATCTTGGAGTTGCTTGCTGCGACTTGTCTGGCATCGACTGCTTATCTGCTGTCACAGCGTCCCCTGCACCCAGGGTCTGGGGTGCCTGGATTCTGCCACCTTCCCGTGAGAGGCACAGCCAAATACGCCATAGCCCCGTGGCACACGTGTGCCGACTTTGTTAGTTCTTGACCATTAGCTCACAGCCTCTCCCCGTGTTTGTAAGTTTCAGATTGGGATTTTTCCTCAAAATCAGCCTTAAATCAGCTGCAGTGAGGATCCTCTGACATTTTACCGTCCTGCCGTCCGTCTTCCTGTGATCCTTCAGCTGCTTTATTTTGTTGTTGGCCTAAATTACAGAGATGAAAAGGGATTTTTTTTTTTCCTTTTGTTTTAACCAGCCAATACCTGCAAAAAGAAAGCCGGGAAAAAAGACAGCTGGAGCTGGATGTTTCAGAGTGGACTCTTCACAGCATGGAGCCACGTGTACGTGAGCACCCCTTGGGTTTGAAATGGGAACTGTCAGTGCTTCTTTGGGGCCCAGATCCTGGCACGTGACAAAGAAAGGGTTGAGCTGATGTTCCTCGAGGAGTTGATAGTAAAAAGCAGTCCCTAAAGACCGGATTTAAGAAAGGTCACTTAAGAAAGAGGCGGTGCGAACCTTGAGACACCTCGCAGGGGGGAGGGCTGCTGCCCCTTCTGGGCCTGCCAAAAATTTGGATCGTAGTGTCCGAGTCCGGGAGGCAGAGGGGAGGGATGGTGAGCAGTGAACTGGGTCTGTTCCTCGTGGGCGGGAGTGGGTATCGGGGATTAGGCAAGTAGGGTCAGGAGTGTGCGGTGAGCGCAGTGTCGGTGTGGGTAATGTGCGCTGCTTCCAAGTTGCTTTTCTTTTGAGACAGAGGGAAATCCTCCATCTTCTTTGCATTCCTTAGGAGATCCCTCAGCAGCTGAATGGAAGCGACTGCGGCGTCTTTATGTGTAAATACGCAGATTACATCGCCAGAGAGAAACCGTTCAACTTTAGCCAGGTGAGTGAAGGTCATAAACCCCTCCAAGCCCCTCTCGCCCAGGGACAGGAGCCAGGGAGGTTAGGCAGCAGCTCTTCATTGTGTCCGGGGCAGGGGCTGAGGTTTCGTACCCCGTTTTGGTGCGTAGTTGCTGGGATCAGAACTTCCAAGTGGCCTGGGCAGGGCAGAGCTGTGGTTCTCCATCCCCGCCTTTGGGAGCTGCTGCCGGTGAGATTCCTCTTGGGCAAGATACTGCTGCCAGCGGGTTTGGCATATCTGGGCTCGGTATCTTTTGGAGAAATGGCTTCTACCCTTTGACCAGTCAAGACACCGCTTCTTTTTCTTGATTTCGTTTTAGACGGGTCTTTTATTAGCGTGCTTGTAAGCTGTCGCGTGGTCAAGTCAATCTGGTTTTGTCGGGTTGTCGTGTCACCCTCTTAGGAACCGCGTGGGGTGTTGTACCCAAACGGTTGACAGTTCCTAAAGGGAACTTCCTATTAAGGACTCCGCTGGGCGTTTATGCGTGTTTGCCACCTCTTTCTACCGTGACGTCATTATTTAATTTCTCTTTTCTTTCTCTTCTCTTTTCAGACTCACATGCCATACTTCCGGAAGAAGATGGTGTGGGAGATAATCCACCAACAGCTGCTGTGACACGTGGACTCTTAGAGCTCTTCTTTTGATTACGTTTCTTCGACCTTAGTTACTTTTCTTAGGCCTTTAGTTAGTTTTCTTAGACCTTTAGTTACATTTCTTAGACGAATTTTCCTCTTTAGGTTATGAAGTAGAAGTTAAGATGGTTTGTTCCCCCCACCTCCCTTATTTTGGAGACAGTAACTCTGGGGTTTTGGTACACAAGTTTTCCTCTTTAGCTTATGAAGGAGAAGTTAAGATGGTTTATTCCCCCCACCTCCCTTATTTTGGAGACAGTAACTCTGGGGTTTTGGTACACAAGTTTTCCTCTTCAAGTTATGAAGTAGTGGTTAAGACAGTTTATTTCCCCCCCACCACCCCCCACCCCCCCTTATTTTGGAGACAGTAACTCTCTTTGAAATTAGCTAACGCACCTTAAGCAAAAGCCAGAAAGATGGGTGTGACCTCGTTAAGGGCAGAGTGAAGAAGGAACATCGTCAACTTCCATGGCTGAGCCGCACGCTCGCGCCTCGCAGCGCACGCGACCACGTTACAGACAAATGGGAAACATCCGTGGTGGTGGTTACAGTCGTGTTTGCCCAACTTACCTTCCCAAGGACAACGTGCTGAACTACCGTCTCCTCAAAGAGAGTTTTCCTCTGTTTCTGGAATATCTACCGTCTACTTGATTCCTAAAACTGGATTTGTCACGACCACGGAAAGAAAGCGTTTACCATCTCTTGATTTCTCACCAAAGCCCCTGTCCTTTGGGCTGGTTTGGGGTTGGCTTGTTTTGCTGCCTCCAGGGAGTTATCTAATGTGAAAAGAGAAGTATTTATTTCTTTATATAATATAAATATTTATTTTAATAAAAAGAGCCTTAATGGAAGGAAACTCTCCCTGTGTCCTGGTTTGAGGTAAAAGAGAACCAATTTTGTTCAGTAACTTGGCTTCTTAGCTGGGCCTCTTCTACCAACTGAAATTAACTGCCTATTGTGCCGTCAGCGTTCACTCTCTCAGAGCGATAAGAGCAATGGTTACAGCTGATGCCCAGGCATGGGATGCAGAGAGGCTCTTGCTTATACTCATTGCTATAACCCCCACGGCCAACCAGCTTTGTTATTTGCCCCGTTGGAGGGTCGGAAGCGGAAAAGCATAGTGGGGTCCCACCTGCGGGGAGGAGCGACAGGACAGGTGACCCAAAACTGACCAACAGGGTATTCCATCCCATCTGCCTCATGCTCAGTAGAAAGGGGACCAAAGGGATCAAAGGGTTCTTCTACCTGGGGAATGTTTACTTCGCCCTTTGATAATTATGCTGATGTGACCCCATCAGAGGTGGGGCATGGCAACCTTCTGGGCTCTGAGGATAAGGACTGGTACCTTGTTAAGATCGTGGTTTTGTTGTTGATGCTCCTGAATGTGGTGCAGGGGTGGTTTCTTGTGAAACATCTGTGCAGGGGGAGCTGGAGGGGACCGTGCGCTGCCACCACTCAGACCCGCGCAGCCGCTCGGCGATCTGCAGCGGCGCGAACCGCGGCCCCGCCCGGCCCGGCCGCAGCTGTCCCCCCCGGAGCAACGGCACCACCGGCAGCCGCCTCCCCCACGGCACCGGCGCCACCGGCAGCCGCCCCCCCCACCGCCACGGCACAGGCGCCTCCGCCGCCGCCTGCACCGGCACCGGCACCCGCACCACCGGCAGCCGCCCCCCCACCGCAACAACACCGGCCCCTCCGCCGCCCGTCCCGGCACAAGCCGCGCCCCCCCCTGCAGCGGCACAAGCCACGCCGCCGCCTCTCCCGGCACAACCTACTGCAGCCACTACAACCAGTACCAAAACTACTCCAACTCCATCAAAATCGGTACAAGCCGCCCCGGGAACCAGGAGCAGGAAGAGGAGGTCAACTCCTTCCCCTGCCCCTTACCACAAAGACCACCTCAAGTCACATAGCTTGGGGGAGAGTTCTGAACAAGATCCAGGGGAGGGTCCTTCAAGACCACAGAAGGGAAAGAGACCTTTGAAAACAGACAAAGGCCAGAGTCCTTCTAGAGCAGATGCTGGAGAGGCCCCTTCTGGGGCAGCCTCACCACAGGAGGACTCAGATGTAGAGGGAGTTGTTCAATCCTTCTCCGTGAAAGATCTGAGAAGTATCAGGAAGGACTTTAGTCGTCATGAAGGCGAAACACTTGTCTCCTGGTTGCTCCGATGCTGGGATAGCGGGGCAGATACCCTAGACTGAGATGGCAGAGAAGCTAGGCAATTGGGAAACCTGGCCAAGGATGGAGGGATTGATAAAGAAATTGGGAGAAAGACAAGCACTCTCAGTCTCTGGAGGCGACTGGTGTCAGCCATAAAGCGCAGGTATCCCTTTAAGGACGATATCGAATGCCGTCCAAGTAAATGGACCAACATGGGAAAAGGTATGAAGTACCTGAGAGAACTGCCTGTGCGAGAGGTGATTTATAGTGATGGGCAAGCGACAGTAGACCCTGATGAAATGCCATGCAAACGATCTCTGCTCAAAAAGTTTGTACAAAGTGCACCATCAACATATTCCCACACATTGTCAACAATGGTCTGGGGAGGATCCGATACTGACACACCAACTGTAAATGAAGGGGTTAAGAAGGTACGACAGTATGAAGACAGTCTCTCTGGTCCCTTCTCTGTGGCAGCCATAGAAAAGCTGACTGTGACCACCGAGAAAATGACTGAGAAACTGACTGAGAAAATAGAGCAAATGACCCAGAGATTAGTTGAGCAAACCGATAAACTGTTTGATAAACTAACCAAGGTGGAGGAAAAACTCCATGCTTTCCCTGTACAGACTCATGTTGCAGCTGCTAAGAGGAAACGCCCTCCTACTCAAGAGAAAAACCACCCTCCGACTCAAGACAAATCAAAGCTGATGCGAGATATCCTGTGGGTTTGCCTCTGTGAATATGCAGAAGACATGAAGAAGTGGGATGGAGAACCTACCTCAGCCCTACAGGCACGGGTGCTTGAGTTGCAAAATGAAGCCGACAGAAGAAAGGATTCTTACAGGAAGAAGGTTGCTCCAACCTACGGTAGGCGATCCTACGGACCAGGTAGGAACCAATCTGATAATCGTAGGTACTACGGTCAACAGTAGAGGTGCCCTGCCTCCAGCCAGGAGGAGGAGAGGGACAACCGACTGTATTGGACTGTGTGGATTCGATGGCCTGGCACATGAGAGCCACAAAAGTATAAAGCCCTGGTGGACACTGGTGCACACTGGTGTTGGGTTGTTTTTTGCTGTCTCCAGGGAGTTATCTAATGTGAAAAGAGAAGTATTTATTTCTTTATATAATTTAAATATTTATTTTCATAAAAAGAGCCTTAATGGAACGAACCTCTACCTGGTAATGAGAGAGGGTGATTTATTCTTTTTTTTTTATTTAACTGAAAAAAAGTTGGATGTAGCGATGTGGATTTTCGCTCCCTCACAATCCCCCAGGAAGAGGATTGGAGCCAGGAGGAGCATCGGAGCACAGAAGCCGCGAAGCGATGGTCACACAGTGCTGCAGGGGCAATCGAGGTGTCGTTCAGTGGTGAGATGAGCAAGCAGCATCCCGAAAATCCGCCCCTGGAGAGGGGTCAGCGGTGTACGGACGCTCTCTGTGTTCTGTAAGCCCCCTTTGGGGAGCCCCTGCTGCCCCCTTGGCAGCGCCCGGGTGGCTGTGACTGCTGAAAGCTGGTTTGGTGCGTTGAGGTGTTAGATGGGGTGGCACCAGCCCCTGCCCGCCCCGGGAGGGGGGACACCACCTCTCTGGTGGCACTGGATGGGTGGGAGGGAGGGAGGGAGCACAGCTCTGGGAGCCATGGAGAAAGGCGTGGGGGTGTCCCTCATCGTGGCAGCCCCCAGCAGCCCTACCCCGCCACACGGCCACCCCAAGGGACACCCAAGCCCCATCTTGGTCCTCTCCCTGTTGGGTGATGCCCTTCCACCCACCCCGGAGGTGCGCTCCTCTCCTGCGGGGGGGACGCCCAGCGCTCGCCTGGCTAGAGAAGCACCGGGGGGGTGCTTAGGGGGCATCTGAGCTTCCCAGTTACAAGGGCGTAATTAGTGCACCATTAATAACCACTTTGGCTCTGCTAACCAACTGCGGCGAGGCCCCCACCCCGCTTTAGCACAGGCTTCCTGATGCCAACACCTCCCCGAGCCACTGGGTAAAGCTGCGCCTGGCAAAAAAACACCACCACCCCAAAAAAAACCCACACCACATCCCCCACTCCCCACCCACCCCTTCTCCCCCCATCACAGCCATGGGGCAAACTCCCACCACCACCACCCCCCAATCTCAGCTTGGCCATGAACCCCCCGAGACACTGGAAAGAGAGCAACGGAGAGCAAGCTCAGGCTCGTGTGAGCTGCAGAGATTTCTCTTTTTCTTGTGCTGATGTTGTCGTTGGGTGGGGTTTGGTTGTTTTTTTTTCACGGAACACTTTGCAGTAGAGGACAAAAATATGGTGTCACAGCCCCTGGGGCCACACTGGCACC
The DNA here is from genome assembly GCF_965231255.1 of Vanellus vanellus. Classification (NCBI taxonomy): domain Eukaryota; kingdom Metazoa; phylum Chordata; class Aves; order Charadriiformes; family Charadriidae; genus Vanellus; species Vanellus vanellus. The sequence goes on from NW_028127572.1 coordinate 1,088,640, forward strand.
GCCACCTCACACAGCCCCCGCCCCCCCCCCCCCCCCCCCCCCCCGCTTCCGTCCCTCCTCTTCCCAGCGGCTTTCACCACTTTCCTTGCTTGGTTTTGTTTTGTGTTTGGTTTTTTTTTTTTTTTCCTTACAACCTTTTTTTATATTTGAGTTGGGGTTCTTTTTCCCTTTTTTTCCCGCCTTTCTTCCCCCCCTTTTTTATCTTTCTCCTTTTTTTTTCTTTTCTCCTTTTTTCTTTTGCTTTTTTTTCTTTTCCCCCTTTTTCTTTCCACCACTTTTTTTTCACCTTTTTTTTTTCTCCTTTTTAACATTTCTCAAGCTTTCTCCAAAGGAACAGCCCCTGGCTCTCAGTTAGCCAAAGGAGACTACGGAAGAGCATTGGCACCCGTGGGAGTGGTTTCCTTCTCCTGCTTCACACTCGGTTGAGATCGTTTTTTCCAACTCGTCTTTTTTTTTTTAACAAATTAAACAAAAAAAAAAAGCTCCAAGTATCAGTTTTACAAGGCACACAAAATCTCTAGAAGGGAAACACAAACGCAAGGTGCTGAGGTATGAAAACCTGAGGTGTTTTTTTCTGTGTGGATGTGTGTGTGTGATCTGGGGTTGGGGGTTGTGTGTGCTTTATTTTTGAAATTTAAAAAAAATAATAATTTTGCTAGTTTTTGTTTTTGTTTTTGTTTTTTTTTTCCCCAGCCCTGGGCTGACAACCTCTTGGAAATCCGGTGTTTCCCCCGTCGTGGTTTGGCCTCAGCCGGCAACAAAGAACCACGCGGCCGCTCGCTCCACTCCCGCAGCCGGGGGCAAAATCGGAAGAAAAAGGCAAAAAACTCGCGGGTTGAGATAAAGGCAGTTTAAGAGAAGAGCAACGGGAAGGGCAAACAATCCCAATAACAGCGGTAAAGGAATAGACGGACGCGATGACAGCGCCTCCGCGCACCGACCGGCCCCGCACCGCCGCAGCCCGCTCCCAGCCGCGACTTCCCGCCCCCTCCCCCGGCGAGCTCCCCCCAGCCCCGGGCATGGCTCACAGGGGATGGGATACCTGTGTCCCTGCCGGCTCCTCGGGGAAATTAACCCCATCCCTGCCGGAACCAGGACACCCCCCGCCCCTCTTTCCCCCCTTCTCTCCTGCAACCCGCATCTTTCAGCCGCGTCGGGGCGGTGATGGAGAGCGAAGGGACAGAGGGACAGCCGGGACAGGGGGACGCAGCAGATGCCAACCCCAGTTTGGGACTCAGGGAAGCAAAGAGGAAAGGGCGCGTGAAAGAGAAATGCCTCTTTGAGGAGACGGGATCCCTTCTCTTGGCTCATACAGGCACTGCTCTTCTCAAAGCCCTTAAGAAATCGCTTTTTAACGCTCCTTTAATTATTATTGGGGGTTTCACCCCCTGCTGGCAATCCTACATCCCTGCTCTACTGGGCATTAGAGAACCACTGGACTAGTTCCTGTCCTTGAACCTCGAGAAAAGCCGGCTTTGGCTAAAAACCAAACATCCTCCTCCCGCCCCCACCCCCTCTGAAAAAAAAAAAAAATTAAAATCCTTACAAAACTGAAAAATCCTCCAGCTCCTCTGGCTGTGCCTGAGGTGAAAAACAGGTGGCTTTTAGTAAATTAAAAATAATAAAAAAAAATACTAAAAACTCTCTCTCTCTCTGCCTCTGTTAGTCCAACTAAAGGGACAGCGTCGGGAGGCGAGGGAGGAGGAAGGGGGAGGCTGTGGGATGCAGAGAGCCCTCTCCGTACCCCTCGGCTGTGCATCCTCGCAGCGCCGCGGGCAATGGGGGGCTGTGTGTTTGGGGGGGGTCTTTGGTTTGCTCCCCTGACCTGCTGGGGGTGGGGGAGGAGGGTTTGGGGAGGGGGTGTGTGGGATATCCGGCAGTGGGGTTACATTCATCGGGCGGTGCTGGGCGGCACGGCGGGAGCCTCCCTTGCTGTGCTGCGAGGCCGGGGCTCCCGGAGCGTGTTTCTGCTCCTGCTGCTTCACCTGCTGGAGCATTTCCCTCATCTTGCGCTGTGCAGTCTTGGGGAGGAGAGGGGAAAAGCAAGAGGTGGGGGTCAGGGCACCGCTTCTCCCCCCACCACCCACCCCCGAACCCCCACCGAGCATCTCGCCGCTCCCAACTTGTCACTCTGGACAAGCCATAATTAATTCGGGGGGCGGTTTTGGGTGTTGTTTTTTGTTTTGTTTTGTTTTGTTTTTTTAACTTGTGCTTCCTCCATTGCTCCTCGAGAGCACCTGAATTTTTCTGGGGGGCTGCGATCCTGCTCGAGTGGACAGGAGACAAGGTTATGGAAGATGCACCCAGGTGGGATGCGGGTGGCTTTGTCTGCACAGAGGAGTCCATTCACACCCTGGGTGCTGCTCTGCACAGCATTCAAAACACCCATTTTTAGCTCTATCGAGCCAATCTTCAATTTCAGTTCTCGCACAGCCAGGGGGAGCTACCGAAACACCTTCAGTGCATCTTGGGGACACAGGGACCTCCCAAAAGAAGAGTGGCAGGACGTTCGGGTGCTGCTGGGCTCAGCAAGCCCTGTGCCTTTCCTTGGTAGACAAAAGCGGCCGGGGAGGATCGGGTAAAGCCGCGGCCAAACTGTACCTGACTGGCAAAGAAATGCCCAATGATTTTAACGATGACGTCCTCGTTCTTGTCCGGGGTTTGGTCTCGTGGCACAAGGACTTCCGCGCTGGTTAAGTTTTACAGTTCGTTCACCTGGAGCGAACCACAAGAGGCTTCTGTTGTGGAAGAGCCAAAATCCTCCACTGCCACAGTCACGACGGCACCAGGCACCCTGTGTGTCTCCCCCTTCCTTGGGACCAACGAGAACCACCACCAGAACATGGGGGCTGAGGGTCAAGACATCACTGAGACCACTGAGCACCCGGGATTTGTCCCCCTGGGGTGGGCAGGGGTGATGGGTGATGCCCAACTTTGCATCCCCGGGGCACCACCCCCCACCGTTTTGCCACCTTTGCCTGTCACGTGGCCGGCGGCGAAGGAAGGCACCTTGATGTGGACTTCAAGCTTCACTTCTTCTTTCAGGTTAAAGAAGTTATCCTCTTAAGCTCAACCTGAGATGGCAATGCGTGATCACAGTCCAGAAAACCACACATATCCCAGCCTGCATCAGAAGTGTGGCCAGCAGGGCGAAGGATGGGGTTCTGTCACTCTGCTTTGCTCTGGTGATACACCACCTGGAGTACTGCATCCAGCTCTGGAGCCCCCAACATAGGAAAGACATGGACCTGCTGGAGCAGGGCCAGAGGAGGCCATGGAGATACTGTGAGGGCTGGAGCCCCTCTGCTGGGAGGACAGGCTGAGAGTTGGGGTTGTTCAGCCTGGAGCAGGTGCCGGCCAGGGGGGCTCCGTACAGACCTGAGAGGTACGCCCAGGAGCTCTATGGTGGGAGAGAAAATGAGAGTCAGTGATGGCCCCAGCATGCCAGACCTTTCCCAGCCACCCCCAGCCCGACGCAGAGCAGCATGCCACCACTGTGAGCCCGGCAGGGACACGGGGACAACCCTTCAAGCCCTGAAACCCTGGGGTGATGTGCAGCCCCATCCCAGCGCGATGGGGCTGGGAGGCGGATAGGGGGTCCCAGTTACTCCCAGTCCCTCCCCACTGCCACGTTTCCACCCATGTCTTGCCTTTGTAGGGGAAAACCAGGACACAACTCTCTCCCGCTCTGTGTTCCAGCAAGTGCAACCAGATGCTACCTGCAAACCACCATTTCTCACGTGGAGAAGGAGCAGACCCAGCTCCCCTGCCCAGGCTGGACGCCGCTCTCGCTCCCAGCCCTCTAGTTAAACCCGCTGCGCCGAGGTTGTGCTCCCTCTCACATTGAGCCCATGCTCCCCGTGTCCACCCTCTGCTTCTGGCCACGGGCTGCTCCATGGCTCCTACACCAACATGTCCTCTCCTGCCCAGCCACTCCTCAACGCCAGCGTGGACACTGCACCTCCTCACTTCCCTCCCTTCACCAGGAGCCTCATTCCTTCTCCTCCATCCTTGCCAGGTCTCTAGAGCTCCACAGCTGAAGCTACTGCCACCGGCCCCAGGTCCTGCTGAGGATGCAGTCAGAAATGACCACTCCACGGTGTGAAACGTAAAGTACTTGGGTGGAAGGAGCAGAGGCCTCACCAGGGTGGCTTCAAAAAGGTCCCACAAAGCTTTGGGGTGAAGGACGTCCCACCAAACGCTGCCCTTTGGGACACCTGCCCAGCTCTTCTCCAGCACGCCAACAAACGCTCAACCAGACGCTTCCCCAAGGCCGCGCTTGCTCGGGCCGTCGCCGTGGGCAGAGCATCCTCCCGCACAGCCAGACCAACCGACCCTTCTCAGTGCCCTCCGGGGCCACCGCGCACATCACACTCACACGCCCCTCCGCACCACCAGCCTGGCACTCACCCTTCTCCTCCGACCGCTCTGCTGCTGGCGTTGCCAGGGGAAGAAAACAGCACAAGTAAATGAACCTGCGCGAAACTAGAAGTTAAAGAGGACCGGCCAGTAAGGATAAAACAATATCCTGTATCTTATGAGGGGAGGAAGGGTCTAAAACCAGTAATTGATTCATTGTTGAAGGATGGATTGTTGGAACCCTGGATGTCACCTTACAATAGTCCAATTCTACCGGTCAGGATGGCTGAGGGGAGATAGAGATTAGTCACAGACCTACGAGAAGTCAATAAACAAGTACAGACTCAGCAGCCTGTGGTTTCGAACCCATATACCCTCCTGAGTAAAATATCGCATAATCGTAAATGGTTTAGTGTAATAGACCTTAAAGATGCCTTTTGGGCCTGTCCGTTAGCAGAGGAGAGTAGAAACTTATTTGCCTTTGAATGGGAAGATCCGGACACTGGGAGGAAGCAGCAACTCTGCTGGACCTCCCTGCCTCAAGGGTTCACAGAATCCCCAAATCTATTTGGACAGATGCTAGAGAAAATTTTAGGGGAGTTCCAGGCAGAACCCGCAGTAAGAATCTTGCAATATGGAAATGATCTGTTGGTATCGGGAGAGAAAGAGCAGAAAGTCAGAAAGAGACATCGATACGTTTGCTGAATTTTTTAGGAGAACAAGGATTAAGAGTGTCAAAGGCAAAACTGCAGTTTGTACAAAAGGAAGTAAGGTATTTAGAGCATTTAATTAGTGGAGGAAAAAGAGAAATCAATCCAGAACGAATTTCTGGGATTACAGCTTTAAGTGTCCCAAGAACAAAAAGAGAAATAAGGAAGATTTTAGGGTTACTAGGGTACTGTAGACTATGGGTTGAGGGATACACTCAATTAGTAAAATTTCTGTATGACAAACTAGTAAAAGAAGGTCCAATACAGTGGACAGAAGACAAACAGGAGCCATTACAAAAACTGAAGCAGAAGCTAATAAAAACCCTGGGTTTAGCCCTCCCCTCCCTAGAAAAAAAAAAAAAGAAACCAAAATCATTTCACCTTCTTGTAAACGTGGCAGAAGGGATAGCGCATGGAGTCCTAATGGAGGGACGGGGCGGAAAAAGGAAACCAGTGGCATACCTATCCAAATTAATGGACCCAGTACGTGGGGGTGGCCCACATGCATGCAGGCAGTGGCGGGGACCGAGGCAGTCCCAGGCGACCGAGCTACCAGCACCTGAAACACCCCATCTCTTCAGCGATGGAGCAAACCTTCTTCTGTGGGTACTCTGCTATTCCAGCACCACGTTTGGCAGGTGGTCAAGGAGGAACGATGAGAGTGGCCACACTGCACAGACAACTGGAGGAATGGTTGGGGTCCGTGTGGGCAGAGGCATCTAGCAGGGCCAGCAGTGCCCAGGAAGCCGCATCAGTAATGCCATGGCGGTCCCAGGCGACCGAGCTACCAGCACCTGAAACACCAAATCTCTTCACCGATGGAGCAAACCTGGGAGGAGAGGGAGGAAGTGACCTGGGGTGGGTCCCTTGTTTGGGAGGAGAGACAAGGGAGGAGAAAGGGAGGAGTCAAGGAAGATGAGGGGGATGTTCAAGCAGGGAAAATGGAGACAAGGGGGGATCAATCCCCCGTTAACTACCCCTGAAATCCAGCTCTTCCTTCTGGGACTGAGAGCCCTGTTGGCTTCTCACTCTTTGCTGTGGTCAGCAATTTCTCTTGTCACGCTCAGGAGTTTCACACCGTCTGTTCGATTAGCTACGGCTTACACTGGGCCCTAATCTCCAGCTGAGTGCCTTAATGCATAGCCCCAAAGTTGTCTGCAGGTCACATCACTGTTTCCTATCCTCCATGTGCCAGTCTTCTCCGTCCCATGGTGGCTCTGAGCACCCTCCTCTCTGACCAGGCACCGTTTCAGCCCTTGGGAGTCACTCTTTCCCTTCGTGCCCTGCTGTCTGCCTGCGGCCTCATTGGCAGGCGCCGGGCATGCAAGTCCTTGCCTTGCACCGGAGACTGAATTGGACTCAAGCACGCTCAGCTGTGAAAATCAGGAACTTTATTTCTACAACCGAGTCAACATCAGCCCTTCTGCGCTCAGAGGAGCGCGGGCAGGACAGAGCAGGCCTTGGCACTGAGGCTGCCTTTGGCTCAGCAGGCATTGCCCCGGAAGGAAATGGTTGTGGAACAGCGCAGCCTGCTCTGGAGCCTGTTTGTCATGCTGCTCGAGTCTTTTTCCCCCACAGGACCTGCAGCAGCTCCTGCAGCAGCTTAAAAAATTCCACCAGCTTCTGGCGTGGAAATGGACATGGTGCAAACCCGCCCGACTGTGTGGGTATTGGCCTTGGCCTCTGATAGGGGGTTGAAGTAAAGACTGGCTGTGGTGTTGTAGTAGCCGATGGTGCTGGGCGCAGTCCCATCTGGACCAGGATCCAGTCATAGAAGTGCTGGGTGGAGGTGTAGACTCCGGGCCGTTTGGCTCTGGCACAGCCTCTCCCCCAGCTGGTCACCCCAACAAGCCAGAAGTAGTCCGCGTTGTTGTCTTTGCACACCAGAGGACCACCGCTGTCACCCTGCAGGGGAGGAGAGAGGGTTGAGGTGGTGGTGGGTGGCCGCTGTCAGCGCTCTGGCCGGCTCCTTCTCTCTCCCAGCACCTGCCAGAGCTCTGCTCACTGCACACAACGGCGCTGCTCCGGCGCTGGAGCCTACAGAGCCTCATCTGGGAGAGGGTGGAGGGCCTGTAAGGTCGGGCGCTCTCTCATCTCTGCACAGTGCTCCCGGCTGTGTGGAAGGGGGATGCTTTGGGATCTGGACCTATGGGCTGCCGGGAGCACAGGATGGGCTTTCTGGGCAGCGTCCCCGGGCTCTGGGACAAGGCGGGCACTGGGCAAGGACCTGCAGCTGGGGAAGGGGAGGTGAGCACCAGCAGCGGTGGAGACCCAGCGGTGGCAGGGTGACTTGCCAGGCCAAGCACGTGCCGGGCGATGTTTGGGCATTGCGAGAGGGCTGCCGGTGCTGCCGGGGCTTGACTTGCAGCATGTCCTACCTGGCAGGTGTCAATGCCACCCTGCGGATACCCAGCACACAGGTTGTGGCTGTGGATGGCCCCTCTGTACCACCCGCTGCTGTTGCAGAGGTTGACATCAATGAGCTGGACCTTGGCCTCCTGCAGGACATCCGTTGACCCTGCAGCTGTGAGCACAGAAAGCAATGAAGCCCCAGCAGCTCCCCCCCTGCCTGGGTGAACCCCTTCCCTAGGGCTTGGCTTTGCGTCCTGAAGGCACTGTGCCCGTGTTTCCCCTCTGTCTGGCTTTGGGCGGTGGGTCAGCCCATTCTCTCTGGAGGCATACGTCCCCGCAGCCTGACTCTGGCTTTCGCCTCCGCTCTCGGGAAGCCCAACCCCTCTCCCCAGTGTGCCGAGCTTGCACTCAGGACACCAGCACTTTTGGGGAACTCACATCTTGCAGTGGTGGCGCCCCAACCGCTGACGTAGCAGGTGTGCAGCTCTGACACTCTCAGTGAGGCGTCGGGCACACAGGCAAGCTGGGTGTAGGAGTTGCACTGGACCGGCTGGTCCAGCTCCAGCAGGGCGATGTCGTTCCTCTGCGTGATATTCCTGTAGTGCTCGTGAACCAGCAGCCGCTTAATATGGCGCACTTGGGCCTCGGGGCCCAGCCGAGTCAACTGGGTGGCCCCGATCACCACGCGCCACATGCTGATGTGCCTGGAAGGCAGATGGAGAGGGGGGTCAGAGGGAGCGGAGCCACGTGCTGCAGCAGCCCCGCTGTTCCCTGCCTTCTGCTTCCCAGGGCAGAGAGGAGAGCAGTGCCACGCAGGCTGCCACCGCCCTGGCATGCCTTAGGCACGAGCCATGTGGCGCTGGAGGCTGCTAGGAAGCAGTGGCCCGAGCCCAGCCTTCTCCTGAGCACTCTCTGGGCTGGGCTCGGCAGTGCCCAGGCACTGGGCGTACTGGCAGGAACGGGGATGGGAGTAGCAGGCGGTGCTGCGCGCAGGGCACCCGCGAGGGTGGTGGGGACAGCCCCCTTCCCTGGCCCTCCTTACCTGGCCTCGATGAAGCAGTGTGCCGCCGTGAGGACCCACTGTGGGCTGATGAGGGACCCTCCGCAGATGTGCCCCGTGCCTGCTTCCCAGGGGTCCTGGATGCTGACGATCCAGGGCCAGGCTCCTGGACGGGCATCGGTGCCACCCACCACGCGCGACATGCCGTACTGGTAAGCCATGGGCCGGAGCCCGCAGGTCCCTCTGTAACCAGAAACTCATGACTGTCCTGCTCCACGCGTGCTGCGGTTCAGGCTGAAGGTCAGCCCTCTTCCCTCCCCACAAGGCGCTGCACGGACAGCAGGGCCAGGGAACCCCCTGGGGCGGGCGGGCGTGCGCCCCTGTTTCTGCCTGAGCCCCGCAGAGGAGCTGTGCCAGCAGCCGGGGTGCTGGCCAGGATCTGAGGCTCCCAGGCGGGGTTGGGGAAGCTGTGGCCACGGGGGACAAGCGGGCTCCCTCCAGTGAACCCCATCAGGGTTGCCCAAGCTCCCCCCCAGAGCCTGGGGCCACTTACCCACAGCTGTCCCACGCGCCTTGCACAGGCCAGCACAGGGCCAGCAGGACGACGAGGAGGAGCAGTTTCATTGCTGCCAGTGGCGGCACGTGGCACCTGCAAGAAGCGAACCGAGGGCCTGTCGCCACCAGTGCCGCAGCCGACGTAGTGCCCGCAGTGCTCACGCTGCCCACGGTGCTCTTGTTCCCGGGGCTGATGTCACAGAGTCGCTGGTTCCGGGCACCGGGCCCGGTGGCCTCTTGGCAGAAGGGGGGGCGCCATGGGGGGTTCCCGGCAGGAGGGGAGGCAGAAGCCGGCATGGGACACCCCCGACAGACCCCTGCTGAACACTCTGCCTGCGGGACGAGGCTGTGCAGGCCCTGCGGCAGGCAGCAGCGCCTGGCTGCGAGCGCTGCCTGCTGACAGCTGGCAGCAAAAAACCCCGTGTGGCATCGCGGCCTCTTGGGGAAGTTCACTGCCACCCCGCTCTCTGCAGCCCTGTGCCACCAGGGCCTTCCCAAAACACATACACCAGAAAACAGAACTGCTACAGGCAGCATGCACGGTTTTGGGTGTTGAGGGGCCCATCTGGCTACAGCCGCAGCAGGCAAGCGGTGATGTGCGAGCGGGACGAGTCCAGCACACCCACATGCTGCACTCCGTACCTATGCGCACGCCTGGGCGCACACACAGAATCACAGAATGGTTTAGGTTGGAAGGGACCTTGAACACCATCAAGTTCCAACCCCCCCACCCTGGGCAGGGACACCTCCCACCAGCCCAGGTTGCCCAGAGCCCCGTCCAACCTGGCCTTGAACACTTCCAGGGATGGGGCAGCCACAGCTTCTCTGGGCAACCTGTGCTGGGGTCCAACAGCCTCACAGTCAAGAATTTCTTCCTAAGATCTATTCTAAACCTCCCCTCTTCCAGTTTGAAGCCCTTCCCCCTCATCCCGTCACTACACGCCCTTGTAAAAAGTCCCTCCCCAGCTCTCCCGTCGGCCCTTCAGGGACTGGGAAATGCCGGCACGTCAGTTTGTGTGCTGCACTCTGTGTGTGCACGCATCGTGTGTGCCCTGTGTGTGGGTGCACTCCGTGTCTGGGTGCACTCCGTGTCCCGGTACCCACACGGTGGGTGCACACTGTTTACGTGCAGTGTGGTGTAGATGAGCGTGTGAGCGTGCGCACTGCAGGTATGCGTTTACTGGGTCGAGCGCGTGCCGTGTGTGCGGGCATTTTGTGCGTATGCTGGCAGGCTGTGTGTGCCCGCACTGCGTGTGTGCGTGCGTGCTGCATGTGCATGCCTTCCACGCTCTGTGCATGACGTGCACGAGCACTGTGTGCATTACGTGGGGTGTTCCATGTGTGGTGGGGGCGTGTGTGGGGTGTTAGTGTGTCTTGGTCTGTAGTCAGTGTGTGTGTTCCTATGCAGTCGGGGGGTGTGTCAGTGTGTGTTGCTGTTGTAATAAGTAATTTAGCAAAAGAATTTTGCTTCAGCTAAAATAGATGTGTGCTCACTATGGCTTCAGCTAAGATGGGTCTGTGCTCGCTGTGTGTTTGGGAAAGGGATAGTGTTAGACAGGATATCAGACGAGAGCAACAGTTAGAAGTACAGAAACTTGTAGGGCAAAGGGTGGTGTCGTTAGCTAAGATAACCACAGGAGTGTAAAGAATGAAGAAGCCACAAGAAGGACATGGTGGTAAAGACTTCGAGCCTCCCTCCAATGACTATTAGGAAGACTCGTGAGGAAACACAGCGCCTGCGCTGCTGGAAGGGAGGGGGCATGTTCAGGGGTGGGCTGCATTCCAAGAACTCATTGATTATGTATTTGGGGGTGGGTTGTGTTCCAAGAACTCAAAGAGGAATCGCCGATGGAACAGTTGAAGAGGCTCTGAAGGAATATTCAGCAGTTTTCTGGGACTGATCCAGAGACTTTTGCTGGCCAGGAATTATTAAAAAATAAATTTTGTCACCCATGCCTGGCCAGCTATTAGGAAAAAAATGGAAAAGATGGAAGACTGGCATGAGAGAGGAATCAATGAGCTGTTACGAGAAGCACAAAGAGTATATGTGAGGCGCGATGAGGAGAAGCAGAGGGCAAAAGCAAAACTAATGGTGGCGACTGTAAAAGAAATAACAAAGACTAAAGATAAAGGGCCCCAGAATCCGGGGCCAGGGATGAGAGCACACAAGATACAGGGAGCCCATCTGCTGCCGCTCAAAAAGCCCATGTGAATGAAATCAGGAGCCCCAGAGGGCGGAAAGTGTTACCATTGTGGGCAGGAAGAACATTTTAAGAGAGAGTGTCCCAGGCGAAAGAGAGATCAACGAGTGTTTAAAATCTGTCAACAGGAAGAATACTCTCCCGAGTAAGGGTGTCAAGGGCTCTGCCTGCTGGGGGAAGAAAGAATTAGTGAGCCCTTGATAAATTTAAAATCAGGCCCCCAGGAGGAAATTTACGCCTTTTTAGTAGACTCAGGAGCTGAGAAGTCTTGTATTATGAAACTGCCTTTGAATGGGAAAATCCAGACACCGGGAAGAAGCAGCAACTCCACTGGACCTCCCTGCCTCAAGGATTCACAAAATCCCCAAATCTATTTGAACAGACGCTAGAGAAAATTTTAGGGGAGTTCCAGGCAGAACCTGCAGTAAGAATCTTGCAATATGTAAATGATCTGTTGGTATCAGGAGAGAGGGAGCAAAAAGTCAGAAAGAGACATCGATACGTTCGCTGAATGGTTTTTTTTGGAGAACAAGAGTTAAGAGTCTCAACGACACAACTGCAGTTTGTACAAAAAGAAGTATTTAAGGCATCTAATTATCAATAGAAAAAGCAAAATCAATCCAGAACGAATTACAGCATTAAGTGTGCCAAGAACGAAATGAGAAATAAAGAAGATTTTAAGGTTACTAGAGTACTGTAAATTATGGGTTAAAGGATACACTCAGTCAATAAAATTTTTCTATTATAAACTTGTAAAAGACAGTCCAATACAGTGGACAGAAGACAAACAAGAGCAATTTAAAGAATTAAAGCAGAAGTTAATAGAAGCCCCGGGTTTAGCCCTCTCCTCCCTAGAAAAAAAAAAAAAATCACCTTTTTATAAACACGGAAGAAGGGATAGCGCATGGAGTCGTAATGCAGGAACGGGGCGGAGAAAGGAAACCGGTGGCATACCTATCCAAAATTAATGGACCCAGTATGTTGGAGGTGGCCCACATGCATACAGGCAGTAGTGGCCACAGCAATATTAGTAGAAAAAAGCCAAAAATTAACCTCTAGAAGAACCCTAATCGTACATACCCCCCCACACACTGTAAGAACTATCTTATCTCAAAAGTCTGGCCAGTGGTTAACAGATTCCAGAACTTTGAAGTACGAAACCATTTTAATAGAAAAGAATGATTTGACCCTCATAGTAGACGGAAACCTGAATCCTTCACAATTCCTGTAGGGACAGGCAAGTGGGGAGCCGCATCATGATTGATTAGATTTTATAAATTACCAAACCAGGGTAAGAGAAGACCTAATAAACACACCAATGCCCTATGTAAAAAAAAAAAAAACAACAAAAACAAAACCAAAAAACTATCCAACAACTTTTTAGAGACGGTTCCTCCTGATGTATAGATGGAAAGAGAGCAAGTAGTTATGTCGTCATTTTGGGGGAAGAAAAAGCGGTAATTGAAGAAGGAGGATTACCAGCAAATTAGTCAGCCCAGAGTTGTGAACTATACGCTCTGAAGAGAGCTTTAGATTATCTCCAGGGAAAAGAAGGCATTATCTATACAGATTCAAAGTATGCATATGGAAATTAACCATGAAAAGGAAGTCTCATGGTTTTGCTTTGACAGGAAAAAGCCCTGGAGAGCCTTCAGAAGGTGCGTAAGAGTCAGTGCTGCTGCATGAGAGCAACAGACAGCAAAAGCCTCGAGAGTGCCTTCAGACTGGGGCAGCACACAACCCCTTCGACCCTACTTTGCTGCGATTGTAATTGTTGCGTGTATCTACAGGTTAAGTGTAAGAATTGTAATAAGGTCATTTTAGGTCCCCGTGGCAGACGGGAGCAGTACCTCTCCCAAGTCCTCGATCTTTAGTGTATCCGATGTGGGAATACAACCCCAATAGATAAGTGTAAGTGGATTAGACATTACTGTTGCAGAACCACAGAGAATTACGTAATGTGGACCGACCCAACCAGAATGTTCACAGATCCTCGAAATATCAACTCCAATAGGAGTTCCGGGACTGAAGAAAGGACCCTATTGTGCCACAAGAATCAGAGATACCGAACTAAAGAGGATGGAGGGCAAGACCAGGTTGGCCTCTGGACTTGCTGCCAAGCAGAACTATTTCTCGGCTGTTGGAGGCACCCCAATAGGCACGAGAGGTAGGAGTATAAGCCAGGCTGGACCTCCACTGCCAGTGGTATTATCACTAGTGGTATCTCTAGAACCTGGTTGTCCTGGTGACAAACTTAAGAATAGGCAGAACAAGATTAAGAGCAACCGACCCAATCATTAGGAGAAAGTCTCATTTTTCAGTCATGGATTTTCACGGGTTTTGTTTTCAAGCCACCCAAACAGGGCGTGCTTTTATAGCCATCAGCAACTAAGTTCTCCGTCCCCTCCAGAAAAGCCTTTTCCTAAAGGCGCTCTCCTTCAAAGGGCAGACCCACAAAAAGAAGCCCTCTCTGCTTAATCCATTTCACAGAGACTTTCAAATGCAAACAAGAATTAAACAGGACGTCTTTTCCCCGCTTCAGGGAAAGCCACTAATATAGACCTTGGCAACAGATTTAGCAAATCTATCATTGTAATGCCTTTGCATTGCCCATTTCCAGCTGGAGGGCAGGTTGCAAGGACTCTCATAAAAGAAAACAAAACAAAACAAAACAAAACAAAAAAATCCAACCACAGAACATATTCCTGTGTAGGGGGTAATTTTATGAAAATAGGACAGAAGTGAAATTCCTGTGAAACGGGTTAGGATTGTTACCATCTTCTTCAGCCTTATCAATCTGAATGTCTTTTTACATGTACAAAGCAACAAGAAACATTTTTGAGGTGCAAAAAAACCCCATCTAGTCACCTCTTTACCCCAAAGATCTTTTCACCACATGGATTCCACCACCAATACACAGCTGCTAAATATCCCCACTGCTGCCGATCCGTAAGAAACCCTTCAAAATACAAGAGAACACCGAGCCTGGCACGCTGACGGTGCTGCCAGGGCTGTGAGTCGGAGCTGGACGGAGTCACAGCCCCTGAGGTTGAAATCAGCCCCACGTTTAGGCACAACCCGGGGTTTTAAGCCTCGCTACAAACCAGCCCCCCGCTTTTGAAAAAAAAATAAAAAAACAGGGAGATTCACCTCGAAATGAACCACGTTCTCGATGCCGAAGGGGCGCTGGTCCATCGCCGCCGCCGCCCTTAGGGCTAGTTCCATGGGGCTTCGCTTGACCTGGAGCAGAACTCGCGGGCGTGAGGACAACGAGCCCCCTGCACAAAATCTAAAAAAAAGGAAAAGTTAAATAAGATTTGCTGTTACTCACCCACCAAAGCCTAACCACTACAACTGGCCCTTTCACAACCATGCCTGATCGCAGAAGAAAACTGAAATATCCCAATTCCCAGTTCAAACACAAGGCGTGGAGCTGCCCAGACCCCACGTGTGGGCTGGGGAGATGGGCGGCTCTTCTTCTCAAAACTTGCAGGAGGAGAAAGGGCAGGAGTGTTTTCCCAGCCCTGGAAGAGGCTGTGGGGCTGCCCCAGCGCTGAGGTGTAGGGAGAGGTGGGAGGGAGGAAAAGACTGCCCAGGAGTGGGGTTGGCGGAAGGAAGGGGCTCCATCCCTGAGGGAAACGCTGCTCCCGGCCTCACAGGAGGCTGTGGGGCCACCCCAGAGATGGATCTGGGGGCTCTCCCTGAGGGAAACACCATTCCCAGCCTTGCAGAAAGCTGTGGGGCTGCCCCAGGGATGGGTTTGGGGGCTTTTCCCTGAGGGAAACGCTGCTCCCAGCCCTGAAGGAGGCTGTGGGGACACCCTGGGGATAGGTTTGGGGTTAAGAGGGTTTCTATCCCTGAGGGAATCATTGCTCCCAGCCATGCAGGAGGCTGTAGGGCAACGGCAGGGATGGATCTGGGGGCTCTCCCTGAGGGAAACACCATTCCCGGCCACACAGGAGGCTGTGAAGACACCCTGGGAATGGGTTTGGGGGCTCTTCCTGAGGGAAACGCCGTTCCCAGCCATGCAGGAAGCTGTGGGGCTGCCCCAGGGATGGATTTGGGGGAGTTTGGTAGCTCTTTCTGAGGGATAACGCTGCTCCCGGCCTCACAGGAGGCTGTGCCACTGCCCTAGGCATGGGTCTGGGGTCTCTCCCTGAGGGAAATGCAATTCCTGGCCACGCAGGAGGCTGTGGGGACACCCAGGCATGGACCTGGGGGCTCTCCCTGAGGGAATTGCTGCTCCCAGCCTTGCAGGAGTCTGTAGGGCAACTGCAGGAATGGATTTGGGGCTCTCCCTTGTTGTAAAATCACCAGATTGTGGTTATAGCAGAAGTAGAATGTGAGAGCACTGGGTGTTCTGGAAGTTGTAACCATAGAGCCCTCACTAGGTAATCGTTGTTTTGTATCAAGGAACAAGTAGAACCCAGATGAAACAATGAAGAATAGAATAGAGAAGTTTTGTTTGAGGCTAGTAATTATAGAAACCTGTTATGCACCAGTGACGCTGCTTAGAAACCCCCTTACCCTTCCCATCTTGATTTAAATATCTAGACCCAAAATAATAGATATTAATAGAAATAACCATTGATTATTTGGATATGGGTATTGAGAGTAATGTATAGTCAAGGGACCGATCAATGAAAATCAAACCCATAATAGGCATTTGGGAACTAGGTATGACCTAACCTAGCTGTTGAACAATGTAGCTTTGAAGTACCTGTCAAGAAAGCGAGGAGTTGTAGGCCTGGTTAGTAAACCAAGAAAATCTTCTGGAGGTTCCAAGATTAAAGGTGGGGTGGAACTCTGTGACCAAACTGAGCACGCACAAGGATCGGGTTCAACCAGAGGACACAGTGAGGAAGACCCTGGACGACCACCAGTGTACCTGAAGGTGCATGCGTCACGGACATTTACATATATTAATGAGTTCCCGGCAATCATATGAATATGTCAATTGTTTCTCGGAAATGTAATGAATACATATATTTTAATTTTTGTAGCGGAGCAACTCGGTACGCACACTGGGTGGAGTGATCCCCTGTGCGCCCGGCGCCGTAATAAAGAAGCGCCTGCTTTCTAAACTTAAAATTAAGGCTTAGAAAGTTTGGTTCTGCCGATTTACGGTAACAGTGCGGGGAGGGGGGGCTGCGTGTCGGGAGGGGATGGGGAGGTGACAGGTGACACCTCCTTTTGGGGAGGTACATTGTACTCGGAGACATGACCCGCAGCCGCCGCACCGGGAGGGCTGTCCGGGGGCGGCGGGGCCGGGCCTCGGGGAATGGGGGCAGAAGAGACGGCCGGGCCGGTGCCCGGGGAGGGGGCAGCCCCCCCGGCCCGCCGCCGCCGGTAGCGGAGTTAAGCGATTTCAGGCGGAATTGCGGCATTGGCAGAACCCCCCGTGACGTCCGAGCAGGGGGGGGCTCCCACACCCCCGCACGGGCTCCGGAGGCAGGGCCCCGCCCGGCACTGACGCACAGGGGCTCAGCGCGCTGCCTGACCGCCACCCGCACCCCCGCACCGACCCGCCCGCGGCTACCGGGGGGTGGACGGCGGCGGCGGGGACACCCCGGCTCGGTACGGGCGAAAAATAACGCACCCTCCCCCGCGCCTGCCCCCCAACGGGCCTACATTTGCATAGACCACGCCCCCTCCATAGGTTTCCACACACCGCGCCTCCAGAACGAGTCCTCCCATGCGCCACGCCCCCGACTCACTATATTTGGATGCACCACGCCATAGCCACGCATATTTGCATAGGCCACGCCCCCTCGCACCACCCACCTACCAGAGGCCACTCACCCCGGGCGAGGAACGGGGCGAGCAAAACCCGCCGCGGGGCCGGGGAAGACCGGGCAGCCGGTTCCTCCCGCTCGGGGCCCCGGAAGGCTCCGCGTTTGCAGGAAGACCTCCCCTCCATCCCATTCTTGGCCCATTCCAACACTCAGGTTTGGATGAAACAGCCCAAAATTTGGGGCTTAACGGGGGTTTTTGGAATTCCCCGAACGGGGATAACTCCCTCTCCAGCGCTGGGGGGAAGGGGCTCACCCCCTCGCCTCCTGTCCCCAGATGGGGCCCTGCGGGGAGGAAAAAAGGGGGTTTAAAATGCAATTTTGTGGCTGGAATTCACCCAAAGGCACTCAGGCAGCATCAAAGCTCCAGAATAGTTTAGTTTTTGAGGTGTTTTCCAGAGGTGCTGCACTGAAAGCGCAGAACGGTCGTCCGAATGGAGTTGGGGATGGGAAAAAATCCCAAATTGTGCTGGTAGCTTTTCCCAGGCCCCGATTCCTTTTAAGGTGCCGGTGACAGCATCACCCAGACAAAGATGACACGTGTGGGGACACTCAAAAATTTCGCTGACAAAAAGAATTTACAGCACCCAACAATTCCCAGCTTTCTTCCCCCAAAATTGTTTAGATTTGTCCAATGCTATTTCCTGAATCCTGGCTAGAAAAAAAAAAAACCAAAACAAACAAACTGGGGAATAAAAGCGAGGAGGGAGAAAAGGGTTTGGTGGCAAGAGGAGTGCTCCTCCATGTATTTGTCTAAAACTGTGGTTTTAACCCCCCCAAAAAAGGACGTGGAGGCAGCACTGTGGGGATTTAATGCGTTTTAAAACACTATGAAAAAGAGCTTTTTTCCACCAAGGAAGAAAATTGTATTTAGGAAGAGGGGAATACTGCCCACAAAAGAGGGAAAAAGCACCCCCCAAAAAGGGGGAGGGGGAACAGCCCCCCAAAAAGGGAGGAGGACTGGGGGGAAACTGCCCAAAAAAAGAGGGAGGGAAACCCTAAAAGGGGGGGAAATAAAAAACTGAAAAGGGTGGTAGGGTGGGAACAGCCTGAAAAGGGGCGGGGGGGAACAAACAACACTTTATAAGAAGGGTTAAAAACTGCTTTAAGGAAGTGCTAAAACCGGCTTTTTTTTCCACCAGGAAGCTGGGAGACCCCCCCATTTCCCACCTTTAAAACCCGCTTTCTGCTCCAAAGCTGGGAGAAAAAAAAAAAAAAAACCCACCACCAAACCCCAACCCCACATTTACCCTTTTTGGGATGGATTATGGGGTTGGGTTTTTGTGTGTGTGTGGAAACGGAGCTTCCCCACCACCGGCGCTGCCGGGCAGCCCAACGCCTGGCGCAGCCCAGGGTTCTCCACATCCCAGTTTGAACTGGTGGAGCCAGAGCAGAGACTCAGCAGGTGACTGGTGAGGTGCTGGCAGGGGTAGGCAGGGCCTAAGTGCCCCAATTAGGTGGGTTAAATATGATTGACTGCCGCCGGTAATTAATCTGCGAGAGGTTGGGCGTGGGGTTTTGTTCATAACCCGGATTGGTCGGATTTACCTTCGCTTTGTGCCTGGGTGGGACCTTGCTAGGGGTGGGGGGGGTGTTATTTTGGGGTGTTACGCCATAGAACCGCGGCAGTGACAGAGGCTGAGCCCAACGCCGTCGTCCACCGCCGCTCATTGTTGTTGTCGCCTTTGTCGCCGTCCACCGTGCCAGGACTCTGAGCTGTTTTATCAGAGGAGGGGGCAAAAGCACAAAAAGGAGATGAACCCCTGAAAAAAAAAACAACCCACATTTATGCCACACCACCTATGATTTTTGCCTTTATTTCACCCACCATGCCTAAAAAACCCACTTGGCAGAAAGCAATAATTTGACTAAAAATCATTCCCTCCAACGATGTTGCCGTCACCTACAATTTCACCCAGGAAGCGTTAATGGAAGAAACATTTTTGACTCCAGCAGAAAGCAAAAAAAACCCCAAACCCAACTTTAAGCGTGGCTGAACGAGGGGAAGGCACGAAGAATTTGGCCACAGACGTGTTCTCGCCCCAGAAAAACAGCCAAAATCCTTCCACGGAGCAAAAGCAACCCGCCAGCGCTGCCCTCACAGAAATAAAGCGGCAGTCGCATCCCGCAGCATGCTAATTAATTACCCATGTGGCCAGGAATATTCACTCCGGAGAGGAACTGGTCATAGCACCATAGAAACAAATAATAAAAAAAACCCACCACAACAAACTCTTGCTATTTTTACATTTGCCGAAAACACATAGCTGATAACTGAGAGCATGACATACTCCCCCTTTTTACCACCCCAACGCTCGCGGGTTTGCCCATCTCCTCACAGGCGATTCCTGCTTTAATCACCAGACTGCAGCAGAAGGAGCCACCACGACACCTTTCCCCCATTAAAACATATTTATTTACTGCCAGGGAACTCTTATCCCTCTGCCCCACCCCCCACACCCGAAAAAAAAAATTGCTTTCCCAGGTGGCTGCATCATCAGCCAGAGCAAAACCACTAAAGAAGAGCTTTTGCACCCCTACAATTAAAATGTTATTATAATTAAGGATGCAGCGACAGCCTGGCATTTGTCCTGGGACAGAAGGCCGTCCTGCTAAAGTTAACCTAAGTGATTTCCTTAAATGGGGGGAAAGAAAACAACCAGAAAGGTACTGAAAATAGCTTGGAGATGGTGCTTAGAGATCCTTCTGAGAGGCAAAACCCGGCCTTTATCCTCATTTTTGAACACGGGGTTTCGCAGTGCTTCGCGGGCAGTGGTTATCCAGGGGCATCAGCTGTCCCGGGAAGCGAACGTTCCCATCCTGTGTGGCAAAAGTCCACTCGCATGAATAACTTAGACAGAACCAGCCCACAAGAGGCACCTTTGGTCACCCTTTGCTTGAAGCTTCGCTAAAAGTGTATACTCAGATTGGCCCTGTCCTGCAGTTTCTTTCCCAGGGTTTTGCCCCAAACCCACGCTTCTAGCCCCGGTCCCCAAGCCCTCCCTCGGGGCCCACCACCTTTCCCCAGCCCAGCCTGTCCTTAAAGCTTTTCTTTCCACACACAGCCCTTTCCACTCACCTCCCTCCGGGGCCTCCTCTCTCACAGGCACCTCACAGCCCTGCAAACCTGTAATAAGTAATTTGGCAAAAATTTTGCTTCAGCTCAAACGAATGTGTGCTCACTATGGCTTAAGCTAAGATGGGTCTGTGCTCACTGTGCGTTTGGGAAAGGGATAGTGTTACACAGGATGTCAGACGAGAGCAACAGTTGGAAGTACCGAACCGTTGCAGAACAACGGGCGGTGTGGTTGGGTAGGGCAACCACAGGAGTGTAAGGAATGAAGAAGCCACAAGAAGGACATGGTGATAAAGACTTCGAGCCTCCCTCCGACGACCACCAGGAGACCGCCGCTGGAAGGGAGGGGCGTGCTCGGGGGTGGGCTGCATTGCAAGAAGCTATTGATTATGTATTTGGGGGTGGGTCGTGTTCCCAAAACTCACTGATTATGCAAAGTATGTTCCAAGAAGAAACATGAATAAGTATAAGGAATACGAAATAAAAACAAGCGTTTGTAAAGGAAAAATGAGCTACAGGAAGAGAAATCCCCCGTGTAACTCCCAGCGCTGCAATAAATATTCTTTGCTCCACCGAATTTGCCCCGGACTAAAATTCAATACAGTGAGCGTTTCTCACAGCAGCCATGCAGGACGCTGTGGGGCTGCCCCAGGGGTGGATTTGGGGGCTCTGCCTGAGAGAAATCCCATTCCCGGACACACAGGAGGCTGTGAGCCCGCCGTGGGGGCTCTCCCTGAGGAGAGCCTGTGGGGAGGAGGGAGGCGGGGGCCGCCCCAGGGCCGGGGCCACTCCTGGAAGGGGAGGGGGGGATCTCCAGCCGCCCACGCGGGGCTGCCCGAAGCCTGAGGAGATGAAAAGAAGAGAAGATAAGCCGAAAATTCCCTCCCCGCTATTGCCTCTCACAGCCCCGGCCCTCCCCGCCGCGCCTCATAGCGGCTGTGTGCGGTGTCACCTGAGCGGGGGGCGGGGGCTGAGGCAGGAAAAGGCGGGAGGGGAAGGGAAGGGAAGGGCGGCGCCATTTTGATGGGAGGAGAGGGGAAGGGGGGCGAGAGGTGTGTTGGCTGAGGCAAGAAGAGAAGAGAAGAGAAGAGAAGAGGTGGGTCGAGGGGAGAATGGTGGGGAAATGGTTGGGGGTGTGGGAGTGAGTGTGTGAGGGGGGAGCGAGGGGAATGGGTGTTCTGTGAGGACAATGGGTGTTAACGCGAGGGGGGAGTAAGGGGAATGGGTGTTTGTGTGAGGAAGGAGTGGAGGAAATGGCTCTTAATGTGAGGGGAATGGGTGTTTGTGAGAGGGAGAGGCGAAGGAGAGGAGGTTTGCAGGGCTGTGAGGTGCCTGTGAGAGAGGAGGCCCCGGAGGGAGGTGAGTGGAAAGGGCTGTGTGTGGAAAGAAAAGCTTTAAGGACAGGCTGGGCTGGGGAAAGGTGGTGGGCCCTGAGGGAGGGCTTGGGGACCGGGGCTAGAAGCGTGGGTTTGGGGCAAAACTCTGGGAAAGGAACTGCAGGAAAGGGCTAATCTGAGTATACGGTTTTAGCGAAGCTTCAAGCAAAGGGGGACCAAGTGTGTGTCTTGTGCGGGCCTTTTGTGGGCTGGTTTTGTCTAAGTTATTCATGCGAGTGTATTTTTGCCACATGGGATGGGACCTTTCACTTCCCGGGATAGCTGATGTTTAGCTGACGAGGTTTTTTTTACCCAACTTTGCACCCTGTGAGGGCAGCACTGGCAGGTTGCTTTTGCTCCATGGAAGGATTTTGGCTGTTTTTCTGGGGCCAGAACATATCTGCGGCCAAATTCTTCTTACTTTCCCCTCGTTCAGCCATGCTGAAAGTTGTTTTTTTGGGGTTTTTTTTGCTTGTTGCTGGAGTCAAAAATATTCTTGCGTTAACGCTTCCTGGGTGAAATCGTAGGTGACAGCGACATTATTGGAGGGAATGATTTTTAATCAAATTATCGCTTTCTGCCAATTGTTTTTTTTTTTTTTTTTTAGGCGTGGTGGGTGAAATAAAGGCAAAAATCATATGTGGTGTGGCCTAAATGTGTTTGTTTTTTTTTCTCGGGGTTCATCTCCTTTTTATGTTTTTCCCCACTCCTCTGCTAAAACAGCCTGGAGTCCTGACACGGTGGATGTTGATGAGGACGACGACAATGACGAGCAGCGGTGGACGACGGCGTTGGGCCAATCTTCTGTCGCCGTCACGGTGGTTTTATGGCATAACGCCCCAAAATAACCCCCCCACCCCCAGTGAGGTCCCACCCAGGCACAAAGCAAAGGTAAATCCTATTCAAATCTGACCAATCCAGGTTATGTACAAAACCCCACGCCCGGCCTCTCGCAGATTAATTACCGGCAGCGGTCAATCATATTTAACCCACCTATTTGGGGCGCTTGGGCCCCGGCAGCACCTCGCCAGTCACCTGCCAAATCTGCGCTCCGGCTCCACCAGTTTGGAACTGGGTTGTGGAGGACCCTGGGCTGTGCCGGGCGTTGGGCTGCCCGGCAGCACCGGTGGTGGGGAAGCTGTCGCCAGCTCTGTTTCCACATGCACAAAAAACCAACCCCACAATTCATCCCAAAAAGGCTAAATGTGGGGTTGGGGTTTGGTGGTTTGTTTTTTTTTTTTTTCCCTCCCAGCTTTGGGGTCTCCCAGCTTTCCAGTGGAAAAAAGCAGCCCCTATCCCTTCTGTCAAGCAGCCCTTAACCCCTCCCTCCTACTCCCCCCAACCCCCCCCGAGGGCGGTCTTCCCCCCCCCCCCCCCCTTTCGAGGCTGGTCTTCTCTCCCCCCCCCCCCCCCCCCCCCCCCCTTCGAGGCTGGTCTTCTCCCCCCGCCCCCCCCCCCCCCCACCTTCGAGGCTGCCCGGTCTTCCCCGGGCCCGCTGCGGGTTTTGCTTGCCCCGTTCCGGGGTAAGTGGCCTCTGGTAGGTGGGTGGTGCGAGGGGGCGTGGCCTATGCAAATATGTGTGACTATGGGCGTGGTGCATCCAAATATAGCGAGTCGGGGGCGTGGCGCATGCGAATCTGGGCGCGGGGGCGGTGGCGCATGGGAGGACTCGTTCTGGAGGCGCGGTGTGTGGAAATCTATGGGAGGGGCGTGGTCTATGCAAATGTCGTGCCGGTTGTGGGGGGCAGGCGCTGGCGGGGGGTGTGTGTGCGTTATTTTTCGCCCGTACCGAGCCGGGGTGTCCCCGCCGCCGCCGTCCACCCCCCGGTAGCCGTGGGCGGGTCGGTGCGGGGGTGCGGGTGGCGGTCAGGCAGCGCGCTGAACCCCTGTGCGTCAGTGCCGGGCGGGGCCCTGCCTCCGGAGCCCCCGTGCGGGGGTGTGTGGGAGCCCCCGCGCCGAAGCCCCCGTGCGGAGGTGTGTGGGAGCCCCCCGCTGCTCAGACGTCACGGGGAGTTTCTGCCAATGCAGCAATTCCACTTGAAATCGCTTAACGCCGCTACCTGCGGCGTCAGGCCGGGGGGGATGCCCCCTCCCCGGGCACTGGGCCGGCCGTCTCTTCTGCCCCCATTCCCCGAGGCCCGGCCCCGCCGCCCCCGGACAGCCCTCCCAGTGCAGCGGCTGCGCGCCACGTCTCTGAGTACAATGTACCTCCCCAAAAGGAGGCGTCGCCTATCGCTCCCCCCCCCCCCCCCCCCCCCCCCGTTACCGTAAATCAGCAGAACCAAACTTTCTAAGCCTTAATTTAAGTTACAAAGCAGGCACTTCTTTATTATGGCACCGGATGCACGGGTTCACTCCACCCAGTGTGCGTACCGAGTTGCTCCACTACAAAAATTATATACAGTCCAAATAGACATATTCATCACATTTCCGAGAAACAATTAACATATTTATACAATTTCCGGGAACTCATTAATATATCCATGATGCATGGGCCTTCAGGTACACTGGTGGTCGTCCAGGGTCTTCCTCACTGTGTCCTCTGGTTGAACCCGGTCCTTGCGCGTGCTCAGCTTGGTCACAGAGTTCCACCCCACCTTTAATCTTGGAACCTCCAGAAGATTTTCTTGGTTTACTAACCAGGCCTACAACTCCTCGCTTTCTTGACAGGTACTTCAAAGCTACATTGTTCAACAGCTAGGTTAGGTCATACCTAGTTCCCAAATGCCTATTATGGGTTTGATTTTCATTGATCGGTCCCTTGACTATACATTACTCTCAATACCCATATCCAAATAATCAATGGTTATTTCTATTAATATCTATTATTTTGGGTCTAGATATTTAAATCAAGATGGGAAGGGTAAGGGGGTTTCTAAGCAGCGTCACTGGTGCATAACAGGTTTCTATAATTACTAGCCTCAAACAAAACTTCTCTATTCTATTCTTCATTGTTTCATCTGGGTTCTACTTGTTCCTTTATAGAAAACAACGATTACCTAGTGAGGACTCTATGGTTACGAGTTTCAGAACACCCAGTGCTCTCACATTCTACTTCTACTATAACCAAAATCTGGTGATTTTACAACAAGGGAGAGCCCCAAATCCATTCCTGCAGTTGCCCTACAGACTCCTGCAAGGCTGGGAGCAGCAATTCCCTCAGGGATGGCCCCCAGGTCCATGCCGAGAGCAGCGTTTTCCCTCAGGAAGAGCTACCAAACTCCGCCAAATCTGGGGCAGCCCCACAGCCTCTTCCAGGGCTGGGAAAACACTCCTGCCCTTTCTCTTCCTGTGGGATTTGAGAAGAAGAGCCCCCCGTCTGCCCAGCCCACACGTGGGGTCTGGGCAGCTCCACGCCTTGTGTTTGAACCGGGAATTGGGATATTTCAGTTTTCTTCTGCGATCAGGCATGGTTGTGAAAGGGCGAGTTGTAGTGGTTAGGCTTTGGTGGGTGAGTAACAGCAAATCTTATTTAACATTTCCTTTTTTTAGATTTTGTGTAGGGTACTCTTTGTCCTCACGCCCGTGAGTTCTGCTCCAGGTCAAGCGAAGCCCCATGGAACTGGCCCTAAGGGCGACGGCGGCCATGGACCAGCGCCCCTTTGGCGTCGAGAACGTGGTTTCTTTCGAGGTGAATCTCCCTGTTTGTTTTTTTTTTTCAAAAGCAGTGGGCTGGTTTGTAGCGAGGCTTGAAACCCTGGGTTGTGCCTGAGTGTGGGGCTGATTTCAACCTCAGGGGCTGTGACTCCGTCCAGCTCCGACTCACAGCCCTGGCAGCACCGTCAGCGCGCCGGGCTCGGCGTTCTCTTGTATTTTGAAGGGTTTCTTACGGATCGGCAGCAGCCGGGGATATTTAGCAGCTGTGTATTGGTGGTGGAATCCGTGTGGTGAAAAGATCTTTGGGGTAAAGGGGTGAATAAGTGGGGTTTTCTTTGCGCCTCGAAAATGTTTCTTGATGCCGTGTACCTGTAAAAAGAGGTTCAGATCGTTAAGGCTGAAGAAGATGGTAACAATCATAACCCCTCTGTTTCGCAGGAATTTCACTTCTGTCCTATTTTCATAAAATTACCCCCTACACAGGAATATGTTTTGTGGTTGGTTTGGTTTTTTTTTATGAGTCCTTTCAACCTGCTCTCCAGGTGGAAATGGGCAATGCAAAGGCATTACAATGATAGATTTGCTAAATATGTTGCCAAGGTCTCTATTAGTGGCTTTCCCTGAAGCGGGGAAAAGACGTCCTGTTTAATTCTTGTTTGCATTTCAAATTCTCTGTGAAATGGATTAAGCAGAGAGGGCTTCTTTTTGTGGGTCTGCTCTTGGAAGGAGAGCGCCTTTAGGAAAAGGCTTTTCTGGAGGGGACGGAGAACTTAGTTGCTGATGGCTATAAAAGCACGCCCTGTTTGGGTGGCTTGAAAACAAAACCCGTGAAAATCCATGACTGAAAAATGAGACTTTCTCCTCACGACTGGGGCTGGTGTTTCTACTGATTTGCCAATTAGTAACGGCTCGTTCCTTACTCGTGGCTGGGGACCCTTGAATTGTTTCCCAAAGCCTAATCCAGCGGGAAGTGCTGGGGATTGCGACAGAGACCAACTTGCTGCGTGGCTAATAAAGTTACTTAAGTGAATAAAGCCTGAGATGTACATAAGCACTCATATACTGAAGAATGAACATAAGTGTGAAATAAGCAGGTAGTTTCTCCCCCGTTAATTTGCTTTTGATGGTTATGCTTTACTGTTCCCATATTTTGACTTTCTTTCCCTTAGTGCTCTGGCTGAGGTTGCTCCAGGAAAGAAAGTGCTGCATATCCCATTCAAGGACTCGGTCCTGACGAAACTCCTGCAGTCCGCTCTGGGGGGAAACAGCCGGACCATCGTGGTAAACTGATTCTAATTCTGATCGCATGGCTCTAACAGTGGTGAAAGTGCGTGTAGATAAAAAGATAAAAGATTGCTTTCTATGCAACATAAAGGTGAGAACCCTTCTGCTGGTCACACGTTTCTTGCCACTAGGAAACACATTACTCAAATGGAGAGCACTTCTGTTTTCAGAACAAAAATCTCTCTCTCTCTCTCTTTCTACATTAAGCATTCAAACCCCATTTCTTCTGCAAGAGTTTTCTGCATATTTGTAAAAACTTATCTAAATAGAGAGAAATGTAGGTATAACACTCATAAGCAGCCCCCCTTTATTTAGAAAAGCCATGCTCTTTCCATAAAATGAAGCAATATTATGAAGCAACTATATTTTTTTCCTGAAATCTGAGATTATCGTTTGGGCTGTGCACAAGATGTTTCATTCCTAAATAAGATGAAACTGCCAAAGGATCGCCTTTGTCTCAGGGAACTAACTGTGTACTCCATCATCTCTGAAGAGGTATTTTTTCTTAAAGAAAGGACTATCAGTAGAGAGATGGAGGAATACAAATAGAAAAAGTGCATCTGTGAAAACATTGACTAAATGCTGACAGCCTTGAAACAGCTTACCTGAGTTTCTTCAAATGCTAAAGGAGTTAATTTATAGCCAGGTTGCTAAGACACTAGGATTCTCCTTTTATGTTTATGGACTTAATCCCTATCTGATTTTTGGTAGTGTTTAACACTGCTTTAAAAAAAAATCTCCTTCAAAGTCTAATGTCAGTTGATACTTTTCATACGCTTCCAGATTGCGGCCGTGAGTCCGGCAGACCTCTCTTACAAAGGAACGTTGTCAGCCTTACGCTATGCTGAAAGGTACGCTTTCATAATTTTTCCTGTTCTGTTCCTGCTGCAAATTGCAGTCAGGTGCTGGGCAAAAGGACAAAAGATACCCCTTCAAAGTGATTGACAGCTCCGGATGAAGAAAGAGCGAATCTGTCAATAAGCAAAGGCAGCAGATTAAGAGCTTATTCTGTCTTTGTATTAGCGGAGGGCATATATTTTCACAACTAAGTTGTGGGACAGAGGTGACTGTTTTTCCTGAGAATTCTGGGTCTCTCTCCTACGTGTGACTTCTGCTTCTTTCCTTCCTTTTCCCTCCCAGTGATGCAGCATGGAGTTGAAACGTAGAACCTACAGATGATCCCTGCTGCCAGGTGTTTGTCACCTCTGCTTCCCAGCGCCAGATCCCAGCGACAGTGCCACACAGAGCTATTCCTGCCTGCCCAGGAGCAGCTCGCTTCCCGGCCGCTTTCCCAGTCTGTTGGGTCCTTCTGGAGGAGAAGGTTCCCCCCTCTCCTCCCCTTTGCTCTCCTCCTGCCCTTTCTGGGGCTCAGGACTGAACACCGCTCTCTTTGTGGTCCTTTCAGTCAGGCTTTTGCTGGGACTCCAGCACGACTTATTCCTTCTTATTCCAGCTGCCCCAAAAAGAGCTCAGGCGCTTACACTGCTGTTATGCCAAAGCGGATCACGTCTCAGTGACCTTGTAGCTGCAGCAGCCCGCCTACTAGGAGATATCAGGCACAGAAAATTTAATTTTTCCAGCATCGATTCAGTCTTGCAAAGGGCTGAATTGCTTTCACGTGCCAAGGGACACAGACCGAGAAACTCCCCACGCCGGAGCCAGCTCTGTGCAGGGGCAGCTGGAGTTGTCTCTGCAGGGGATTTGTCCGCCTGCCTGGCGTACCCACGCTTGGGGTGGATGAGGTCTGGTTTGGAAGTACCCCATCCCACATTGCGCCGCGTACCAGGGGCACAGCAGCTGTGGCTGCATTGCTGCAAGTCAGGCTTAGCTGGAGAGGAGGGGATTTTCCCGGGCTGGCAGGGTCCAAAGCAAACCAGGCGGTGACTGCTGGTAGCGGTACAAGAGAGGGCAGCAGATGCTTCCACCCGCAGAGCAAAGTGGCCGTGAGACATTTCCACTTGTGAAGTTTCAGAGCTACACGGGATATTTCTGAACAGGGAAAAGAACAGAAGAAGAAGAGGAAAAGTCACATTTGACGGGAACTCTTCTTGTTTGCTGGGATTATCTGGCTAACAGCTTCTTTTTTTGTCTTTTATGTATTTTCCTATTTAAAAGGAGAAAAAGATCAGGAACAAAGCAGTGGTAAATGCAAGTCCAGTTATAAATGAAAGTTATCAGAGGCATTTTACAAAATGTGAACCCTGGTATGCCAGTTTCAAGTCTTCCAAAAGAGTTGGGTGGGAGAGAGGAGACCTGCACTACCCCTGCTCAGCCCTGACACGCGTGTGGGAGCACACCCCTTGTGTCTGGATTAGGACTCCATCTGACCCTGAGATGAGGCTCATGAGAACCAAGACCACCAGAAGCCTTGTCCTGAGCGGGCACTCCACGACAGTGGATGCTCTCCCCTTACTGCCTGCCGGCCAGCTCGCACTCTGCTGTGTTAAGGCCGCTTAGCAGCACTGCTGCGTTTCTGCCTGTCAATACAGGAGTGGTACTTAATATCTGTGACTTGGGACTTTTTTCCAAAGTTTTTTTGTTTTTGTTTTTTTCTCCCCAGACCTTTTAAAAAGGTCAAAGGAAAAGAAGACAGCTCTGCCTTTGAGAAATGGTCCCCGTCCTCATTTGCAGCACTGGCACATTGGGTTGCCAAAGTCAGTTCCCTTATCAAGCGTTGGTGGTTTGCTCAAGGCAAAAGCCCAAAAGAAATGTAAGTAAGGATGTTGTAGGCAGGAGGGAAAAATGTTCCTGCTGGCTGAGAACGAGTGGCAGATGCAGAGCACGCAGGTGATGTGGCAGTCCGGGCTGGAGGAAGCCTGGAAGGAGTGGGAGCACCAGTAGGTTGCCATGGCTCAGGCGTGTTTCCCAGTAACGGGCAAACAGATACATTAACCTCTGGTCTCCTGAGGCTGATGTGCACCTGCTGCACCAACTGCTTTTCCGACATTGATTTGCCTGGAGTTTGCTTTTTTCAGAGAGTAAGATAAACGTAATCGGGCTTCTATTAATCTCCCGTCTTGTACCGAGTAAGCTGTTGGCTCCAGTTTTAGAGAACTAATGGCGACAAGCCTTTGCTGGTGCGGTATTGCTTTAGTGGCGTGGTGGAGAGAACCCTTAAATTGACAGGAGAGAGTCACCATAAAGCTGGGCCTGTTGCATGTGTTGCCAGTGTTTTTGCGGTTCAGCTTGTCAGGTTGCTCTTTGTAAAAGTATGTTTCAGAATGAGGTATTCAACCGCCGCCTGGACACGGTCCTGGGCAGCCCGCTGCAGGTGGCCCTGCTGGAGCAGCGGGGCTGGCCCAGACGACCTCTGGTGATTGGGGAAGGCCTTCCTCTTCATTGCGATTCTGTGATTCTGAAATTGGTGCTGGGAGGGACAAGCGGTGCGGTACGCTGGAAAGCGTCTTGTTCACGACTGCCTCCCTCTGTCGGGAAGGCTGCGTGTGTGTTCTGTACCGAGACGCTCGGCACCTATGTCTGTCTGTCCAGGTGCACCGAGCGAGGTGAAAAAGAGCATAGTGTCAGAAGTGACTTGAGGAACTTTTGCGAGCTTAGCCACGTTGGACGGGGATTGCCACTCTGGAATGAAAGCACAGTCGTGTTAGGGGATAAGCGTAGGGGGCAGCAGGGTCACGTGGCTCCAGTGTCAAATTCTGATCTGTGGTGTTTGCTTTGTTGTTTCTGGTGGTGTTTTTTCTGTTTGTTTGCTTGTTTTTTAAAGGGAAATCAAAGCTATGGTCTGCATCAGGTACAGGACCTTAGCTGTTGGGGGCTGTTGGGACAGAGAGCTGAAATTCTGTCGTCTTCTCACCTCTGCTGTAGATTTGTGCTTGCAGAGCATCTGCACAAACTCGGCAAGACAATCTGTAGGCTGCACTTGAGTGAAATGAGACCATCTCTGTTACGCTTGTGGCTTTCTAGAGTAAAACTTAGGGCTTGGGTTAAATGGAGCGGTTTTGCCTAAAACATCAGGGGGAGGCTTTCTGCCTACGTGGGAAAGACCCAAGCCAGTGGTACTCACTAATCACCTGCTGACTCACTCACTAAATCCTCTTTCCGCAGGAGTAAAATACGGCAAAATACGAATTCACTGAAGCTGACTACTAAGGCGCAGAAAGTGACCTTTCCATCTACTGCTCCTCCAGTCCTTGTGAGTTGCTTGCTGTTGTTCTGGGGAAAACGTCACTGAACCAGTCCTTAATAATCATAATTTAATATTATTAATAATACAATTTATTATAATTATAAATCGAAAGATATTTTTATATGAATAACATAATATAATGTAATTATAAAAATACATGATTATCTGTTATTAGTCTGCTAATATTATAAGTCTAATAATATTTTAATACTATGAATAATAATTCAATTAATAATGATTGACTTGTGGCTGACAGATAGAGCTCAGAGGGTTGCGGTTAGTGTTGCAGAGCTTAGTTGGAGGTGAGTAAGAAGTGGTGTCCCTCAGGGGTCAGTACGGGATGCAGTCCTGTTCAATATAGTCATCAATGACCTGGATGAAGGGATGGAGTGTACCCTCAGCAAGTTTGCTGATGTCACAAAACTGGGAGGAGTGGCTGACACGCCGGAAGGCTGTGCCACCATACAGCGTGCCCTGGCCAGGCAGGAGAGTTGGGCGGAGAGGAACCTTATGAAATTCAACAAGGGCAAGTGTAAGGTACTGCATCTGGGGAGGAATAACGCCGTGCATCAGTACAGGTTGGGGGCTGACCTGCTGGAGAGCAGCTCTGTGGAAAGGGACCCGGGAGTCCTGGTGGACAACAGGATGACCACAAGCCAGCAATGTGCCCCGGTGGCCAAGAAGGCCAGTGGCATCCTGGGGTGCATCAAGAAGAGTGTGGCCAGCAGGTGGAGGGAGGTCTACTCTGCCCTGGTGCGGCCGCATCTGGAGTATTGCGTCCAGTTCTGGGCTCCCCAGATCAGGAAGGTCAGGGAACTGCTGGAGAGGCTCCAGCAAAAGGTTACTAAGATGATTAGGGGATTGGAGCATCTCTCTCATGAGGAAAGGCTGAGGAACCTGGGTCTTTTTAGTCTAGAGAGAAGATGACTGAGGCGGGATCTTATTAATACTTATAAATACTTAGAGGGAGGGTGCCAGGGGCATGGGAACAGCCTTTTTACAGTGGTGCCCAGCGACAGGACAAGAGGTAATGGGGAAAAACTTGAACATAGGAAGCTCCATCTTAACATGAGGAGGAACTTCTTTACTTTGAGGCTGGCAGAGCACTTGAAGAGGCTGCCCGGAGCGGTGGTGGAGTCTCCCACTCCGCAGACATTCAAAACCCGCCTGGATGCCGTCCTGTGCAACCTGCTGTAGGTGACCCTGCTCGGGCAGGGGGGCATTGGACTACATGATCTCCAGAGGTCCCTTCCAACCCTGACCATTCTGCGATTCTGTGATCTTGACCTGTTGTTCAACAAAGTGGATGCTGTTTTTCCCAAAAGAACTTAGTTTTCTTTCCATTTCTTCTTCTTTGGCTTCTTCCCACTCTTTGTCCTGTTTCCTTAGAAAATGTGATCTGAGTAGAGGCACACAATGTCGTCCCTTCTCTGATCACCAAGTACCACTTCCCTGAAATGACTTTGGCTTCTACCTCTGGCTGAAGGAAGGAGCGACGCCTGTCAGCTGCAGCCTTTCTCAGTGAGACGGGGGGCCTCTCCGTGCAAGAGGGAGTTCTAAGTGGACCGACTGTGTCCTGGGTGGTGTCCTTTCTAAAAGCAAAGGGGTTTTTAGCTCTCCCTGCAAACGGAATGTGGTGTTCACCCATGCCTGAGCTAGCATACCGGCTTACTGCCACAAAACGCACACGGACGAATTCCCTCTCCTTCTTCCCAACGCGTTGTCCTGCCCCCTTCCTTGTGCCGCCTTTTACACTTGCGAGTTCTCTCTGCAAGCCAGTTGGACTCTCTAACCTGGTGGAACACTGTCTACTTTTCTGGCTTATTTCCCTGTCTGCTTAGGGAGGTAAGTTGGCTCCCAAAGTGCTCTAAGAAGTGTTCAAGGCAGCGCAAGGTAAGCCCACAGGAGTACAGTAGTAGAAGAAAGGGGCAGATGGAGAGATGGGAGGCGGCAGCAAGGCCTCTCTTTTGGTGGCAGCGCAGTCAACATGGTTTGTGAAATCCTCTCTTCAGCTTGGAAACTTGTGCCTGTTACTGAGAAGCTTTTCCCAATAGGATTTTTCTCAGACCTCCTCTTACTCACCTGTGTGAGCAGCCTTGAACTCAGTGTACTGGGTTTTTTCCTGTTATTTATCTCATCCATACCTCTCTGTCACTTTTTGTTGGGGATCTCATGGGCATCAGAAAAGCAAAGGATTCTCCTTTGGCTCTGCTGTGGGAGGAAAAACTGTCCTGATTGCCCCTTTTTTAAGGAAAAGAGATACAGGTGATGCCTAGGAGATTTTTCCCTGCGTCTGATGAAACTTGTGTCAATCTCAAGAATATTTATGGCTGACATGAGTCTGTTTGGTCAATGTTTTTTTTTATTTACAGTGAAGAATGCAAGACCTGAGGGCTCACGTAACGAGCAGTCTGCTGCAGTTTCCAGAGGTGACTCTTGAGGCAATTGGGGAAGAGGAGAGGAGCCGCAATTCTGTGCTGTGCGGGAAGTTTTCTAGAGGTGAGCATTTTCCTTTAAATTTGGACTTGGTATAAAGTTGTTATTGCCCGGAGGTTACCGGAAGCATCGGGTCATAGTATCAACTGTGCCAGGTCGGTGCTGTTAAGGTGCATCAGGCTTAGCGAGACCAAAAAGGATGCTTCAACGTATGCTAATATTAGAACATTGGTATAGTTAAACTTTGAAGTTATAACAACCTGCACCGATCTTGTGCAATTCAAATAGTTTACTTAAACATGCTGAGTCAGTGAGCCCTCCTCAATTTTTAATTCCATAAGAAAGCATTTTCAAAAAGGTGGTGTTTTTGGCGGTATTTATTTGCACCGGCTCTATGACCATCGTAACATCGTGTGCAGAAATAGTTCTTCTAGGCTGTTACAGAGGCACCCCCCCTGCTTTTTCTTTTCTAGTCTGAATAAAAACAGAAGGAAGAGGATAACGCTGTTAAGTGCTGCAGCCATATTTCCAAAGTATCTGCTAGGATGCAGATGAGTACCCCGGGAGAAGGTGTCCTGTGTCAAGGACAATTAATCAACTAGGAATGAATTGGCTTAGATTTATTATGTGGGAAGCCCGCTTGAAGACTTGCATTCCCATATGCATTTCGATGATTTCTAGCAAAACCAAGCCGAATGTGGTCTAAAGACTCTAGGTCAAGATATTGTAATCTTTATCCCAAACAATTCAGATTCTTCAGTGCAGGAATGACAGGTACAAATGCAAAAGAATAAATAAGGCTGTTAATTTTAAGAGGTATGGCTTGAGGATTTCAGTGGGTGATTTAAGGAATTGACCAGGACGAGGTAAGTCGGTCTTCCTCTGTTAGGTTCTTTTAGGGAAGGAAAGGGGCAGCGACTGTGATTTTTCAGTTGTTTTCAGTCTTCTCTTGGACATTTGCTTTAGCCAGCTTTCTTTTCTCTTCCAGGGAGGAATGGCCTAGCGTGGTTGGCGCGTGGTCCTCAGCTTGAGGTAGTGAACTCTGTGACAGCAGAGCGGCTCTCTGCGCACCGTTTCAGTGGAGTAAAGAAACAGCCTCTCACTGTTCGTGTGGTGAAGGAGTTTTCCTGGCAGAAGAGAACCGGACTACTGGTTGGGTTGGAAGAAGCAGAGGGAAGTGTTCTCTGTCTGTACGACCTTGGAACATCACGAGTGGTGAAATCGGTTGTTCTTCCCGGAAGGGTACGTACATTTTAATTGGAGAAGCGAAGCTTTTATGTTATTAGGTGCTGCATGACCCTGTCTCAGGACAAGCTTTGGAGCGCCTCTTTGTGGGAGGTATTTCTTGTCTAGTGCATTAACGTACTGTCCCTTGAGAGTATCCAGTCGAGAGAGCCTTGAGGTAAAATCTTGGGCACAACAGTACTGTTATCTTTTGAGTTTACAGATAGTAAACCAAGTTTTCTAGTTTTATTGTAGAGCACATAGTTACCTGATTCGCCACTTCCACAAAAGGGCATTGAAAAATACCTTTTTTTTGGCACGAGTGAAAAAAAAAATCACTACCCCACACACTTTTCTGTTTTGTTTGTTTTAATGCTACAGTGTGCTTACTCGTCTCAAGCACTTGTATTGCGGTACTTTCTAAAGCGAGGAGTTGGGTTGGTGCTCCACTGGGTGCGTTTGCCCGCCGTCTGGGTAAATCTGAGAGTTGTAGCTGGAAAGACAAGTTGTGTGCTGGCATAGGTGTATAATCAATAAGTAAATTATGTGTGTGAAAAAGGACATAGCTTTATTAAGTTTTATTTCTGAAATCTAAGCAAGCTGGGAAGAAGAACAGGAAAGGGGAAGAAGGAACATGTCGTGTATTGAGTCTGTGTCTACAGAAGTGTTTTGAAACCAAATAGAGTTATAAGTCTCAGTTGTATCAGGGAGTCTTTCCATACCACAAAAAGAGTGGTTGAGGAGAAAATATGACGAAGCCTTGGGGGGATAAGTTGGCTGTTGTGTGATGAAGGTTGTGAATTTGGGAATAAAGCCAAAGCTTATCTGAGTTTCTGCTCTTATGGCCTGAATGCTCTTGATTACAAACCTGTCTGGTCTGTTGCTTTCATTTCGCTTCCTATCTTTTTGCTCTGAGGTTAGGTGAGCATAGGCAGGACACAGGTGTTGCTGGTTGGACTGTTGACTTCTGTGGACAACAAAGTTATCCAGGTTAACAGCAACTTCAAGTAATTCCGGACCGAGGTGTCAAGCCATGAGTGTATTAATACAGGGTATGTGTAGTGACTGTATGACTGTCTTTTAGTGGAAGAGTAGGTGTGTAGTCGCTCAGAGAGAAAAGGAATGACTTAGAAAACGGAACTTATAAGCTTAGAAAGAATTTTGGCTTTTTTTTTTTTTTGTCATGGCAACAGCTCTTTTTACCCTCTGGATGATATACATGTGAAATGCAGCAGAAAACTGAAAATGTTAAAGGAGTCTTATTGGAATTGGTTTCTAGTAAAAGCAACTCTGAATTAAAAACATTAGTTCTGTTAAATGGGTTTATAATGGTTGTATGTTTCAGAAGTATGGAATGGTAATTTCCCAAGTTTTCCTGGTTTGTATGAGGTGGAGGGGTAGCATTTGGATCCTGTGAGCTGAGAAAAGTTTTCTGAGTTCATTCCCAGAATGAGTCGGCATTAGTCTAGGAGCATATGAAAAGCCTGTGCAGAGCGCAGTGGAAAACTAGGCCGTTTCAGGAGCTTCTAGGTGGTAAATGGCAGTGTTAAAATCGGGAAACGTTGTTGGAAGACCGTATGTACAAATGGAGAAGATTCATTTGGAGCCAGTTGAACAACGGAAACAATCTTAGAAGAGAAAGAAGTTGGAAGCGACACTTGAACTTTGGCTAATTGTGCAGCAAGCTGTGTAGCGTATTTCTGCTTCCCTCATAACAGTCCTCAAGACTTGGAGCAGCAAGAATTGGAACAATCAAAGCGCTTGCGATAGTCCTTCGAGTAGGAGAGAAGACTGGAAATTTGATTTGATTTAGAGGGAATCTGAAACAGGAAATGACAGTGGTCTAAATTGCTGCGGGTGCTTCTAAGATTAGAATTCTTGTGAGCAAGATGAAAGGTAAATTGTGGAGCAGGTCGCCAGGCAGAGTAGTGGCAACAAGTGCTTGATAGGGGAGAGGAGAAACCTTTGGGGCTTTGGGGTTTGGTTATTTTTCCCCACCTCTGGGGGTAAAAATAGAAGATAAAAAATGGACTACCTTGTGAAGTTCACTTCCTTGCTTTATTTTCCTGTAATAGTTTGTTGTTGATGTAAAGCTTCCTGTTTGCATTGGGTTGCATTTTGTGAGAGGGCTAAACGATAGCCTGTGTCCTTTTGTTGTATAGCTTCAGTGCAGGAGTCTTCCTGTGCTTGTGCTCTGCTCTGGCAGTGGGTATTGTCCTGGGACGTGTTGCAACATGTGCTGAAAAATCTGTCTTCACCTTGTAATAGAGGTGCATGCCGACTGCTTGGCATGTTAGAGAGCAGCGCGCGCTTCTTCCTTCCATAGTTGATTATTTCTAAGTAGGAAATGGAAGTTGGTAAGCTGTAATAATAGACTGCACCATTTCAGTTGAAGTTAATTCCGTGAAATAGCTGTAGGAAATACAGTAAAGGGAAGGCAATAAGAGATTTTGTACAGGGCTGTTTTCTTTTTCCTTGATAGAATCGGAAACCATGCTTTGTTTTTAAGTCTTATGCTCCTGTATTTACTTTCTTGTTTGTGATGTGCCAGTTCTGGCTTCCCTTTTGAATGATTTCGACTTGGGTTGTCAAACAGCTGAAATATTAACTTGTAGTTTTCCTGCAGGTAACTGCTATAGAGCCCATAACGAGTCACGGAGGAGCCAGTGTGAGCACTCAGCACCTTCATCAGAGCCTGCAATGGCTCTTTGGAGTGGCAGCAGTGGCTACAGATGTTGGTCATCTACTTCTGGTTGACCTTTGTTTGGATGATTTGTCTTGCAGTGAGAACGATATCGAAGCATTGGGTAAGCTTCAGTTTTTAAACATGAATTGAGGTGTAAGAAAATGTGTGTCTTTTAAAGAAGCAGTATGCATCCCGCTTTGAAGATACTAGTGTGCAGACATTTGTGAGTACTGACTGCAGGTGGCGGTCTGACATTGTATAGTCCTGAACTGATTAAAGTTAGGAGTGGCTGATTACTCCTTCTAGTGTTATAAATGCCCCCTCCCACCGAGATCGCTGTGTCACTATGGTTCTTGCCAGTGAGGTGTGGGAGTTTTACCATCTGAGTCGGTGCAGCTGCCTGGTAGGAAGTTGTGTCGGAGGTGCCCTATTTCGTGGGAACGTTCTTTGGCTCGTCTTAAGTGACTTGGGGCAAATTCTAGGCTTGTTTTCTAAAAAAAATCCAACTTGTCAAAACCCCTGCATTTGGATGAATGAAATCTCTGATTGGTGTATTCAGATTGCATCCACTGTTACAACATCCACTATTACAACAGTGGCTTCAGGAGTTGGTGTCACTTCAAATAGCTTCACTGTGAGGCCCAAACTCCTGATGTATGGAGTCCAAGAGGAATTTGTCTATGAAGGTTACGCTTCTACTTGATTTTTGCCTACGAGTGAGAATACGTGTCCGATCAGAGAGTTCTTATGTTCTTTGAAGACGTACAAAATGGAAATGGCAAAAAAAGTGCTGCATAAACTGGTATTTTGCCTGGGACGGTCGACTTAGATTATGGGTTTTGTGACGTCAGCGTATAAAATGCACGCTAAATGGCATCACGCATTCATTGTTTTGTGTGTGTAGATCTGGAAGTTGTCACTAGAAGTCCTGCTCAAGTCCCACAGAGAAGAGAAGCTGTGACCAGAGAAGGGAGACGTCTCTGTTTTTATTTAGAAAATCCTTCCGGAACAGCAGTGTCAACCCTGTGCTACATAAACAGAAGCAATCAGCTCGCTGTGGGTTTTTCAGACGGCTACCTGTCACTGTGGAACATGAAGACTTTGAAGAGGGAGTAAGTAGGCCTTTACCCTTGGCCACGCCTGGAGGGGCAGCGGTCTCCATTTTTTGCCTAAGGAAGTATGTGAATTTAAAGAGGACTTTTTCAGGGACTGAACCCAGTATGAGTACAATCTTGGAATGTGTAGAAATCCTCTTCTGCAATACCTTTTAAGTCATACCTGCATTAAGTGGATGGCCTTCTCCTGCGTGCACTGGGATTGTTTTCCTTATTGTGCCTGTGGATTGAGGAATTGTAACCCAAAGAAGCATGCTTTCCACATCAAGCAGTTGGGATGCGATAGAGCCGATTTTTATCAGACAGTCTGTTCTACCAGTAGTATTCAGTGAAATTTCCCTGTGTGCGTATTTTGATGAAACTGATTTGAGGAACTCTTTTTCAGATCCAGTAACTGCACCTAGGGCATACTTTGAAAGGCTGAAGTATGTCAGTGGTGTGATTTTGGTGATGCTAGTCGTTAAAATGTGCAGGAGGAAACAAGTGAGAGACGAAAAATCAGTAACTGATCTGTGTCTGAAAATATATTCTTTCCTCCACGTCAGCTTTGGCTGAAATCAGAGATTGACCCATTCCGAGGCAACGATGCGTGTGAATGAAAGTTTGCTTGCAACATTTGGCAGTGAGAATAAGGGAGGTGTAAATTTATAAGTAAGAAAAATTAAGAGGTGATTTAAGATCTGCCAAAGAGCAATCTCACTTGAAATATTTGGCCAGCTTCAGACAGGGATTCACTTCAGCACATCTGCAGCGACTCACCAGAAGCTGTTGGATGCATAGCCAGTGGAGGAATAATTAGGTGGCAAGAATGGACTGTGAAGGTACGAATAAGATTCACAAGTCTGGAAGAAAAATGCTTTGTGTAGTCCAAGAAATGAGAAGCTACTTGTGTTTGGCACTGTTTTAAATTTGTTCAGAAGATATGCTGCATCTGAAGTTCAATATTGAAGTAGGCTACAACAGTAGGAGCAATCTTTTGCCTGGCTGCTGAAGTAATCCTTTATGATGTTCCTCCTCCTGAGGCAGAGGAGGACATAAGCCCAGGTTATTGCGTTTGCTGGACAGGAGTTTCCTCACCTCTTGACTGTTGCATATACAGTTGTCTCTTCCTTGACTCACTTGTTTGAGATGGAAGTATGACCTTCTGTACTTTGAGGATAAGCTCGTAAGGTCTTCTTTTCATGGAAGAAGCTGCTACCCTTCTACAAACAGTTAGGGCCGGTAGGCTCACCTTTTCTTTTTTCTTTTTCTTTTTTTTTTTTTTAACGTTGTAGGCACCACTCTCAGCTTGAAGGAGGAAGGATTCCTGTCTATGCTGTCACTTTTCAAGAGTCTGAGAATGATCCTCACGATTGTTGCTACTTGTGGGCTGTTCGGTCTACACAGGAAAGGTGAATAAACACTTACTGTGAGCCACTGAATTTTATTTTTTTTTTAATATGTTTGTCGGCATACAGTCGATACAGGTATACTTGTTTTTTTTCTTGAGCTATGCAGGAGATCGTCAGGTAGGGAAGGTTTTAAGCTGACAATGCAATTTTTACAGGCTTTAAGAGATGTGAAGAGGGACCGGTAGTTCCCGCCTTCAGAAAGAAGGCAAAGCGACTGTGGCTGCATTTTTGTGCTTGCATTCTTAAATTATTTCCTTTTATTTCCTGCTGACTGTTTCACGGTTTGTTTGATGTTCCCAGCATGGTATTAAAATACCATTAAAAGCAGTTGAGGCTGCAGATCTAGAAGACTAAAGGTGCCGATACAACAGCCCGCTGCCCCTAAAGGAGGGCGGTGACAATATTGGCAATTGCCTTGTGCCAGCTTCGGCAGTCATGAGCCAGTGAGCCTTCGTGAGCCAGTTCAGCTCACCTGGAGGGAAGGATTCAGCAGAGAAGTCAATGGTTTCCTGCTGGACGACTGCATCACATCCGAATGCGGGAGGGTGCAGTGGGTGCAGGAGAGGGACCGGAACTTTGGTGGTAAGGGAAGGGGAGAAAGATCTCTCTCTCTCTTTCAGCATCAGCTCAGCCGTTCCAAGAGCGGCAGTCTTTTTGAGTTTGACTTTAAAGCAGTTGTGATCGAGACCTCTTGGCTGTGAAGAAGTCTATCCAACAATTTTTAGTCCATACAACGTATTAAAGCTTTCAAAATGTATGGTTAGCATTTGCCCTTGGAGCTTTTAGTGCCAAAATGTCCTCTTATGTATTTTAGTGGCTAAATGTGGCCAGTTACTGTGTTTTGGGAAGCGTTGTTTTACTTGTCAGCAAGAGCGTGCTATTAAGAAAACGTTGGTCTAGAACTAATGAAATGATTATGAGGATTATAAAGCATCTTTGTAATCAAATTTCCTCATTGATACCCTTTTCAGCAAAGGTGATGCGCTGAGTTTACATCTGTTGCAGTTAACATTTGGTGACAGAAAGTGCTTGGCATCAGGACAATTCATGTATGAGGTAAGACATGCACGTGTGTGAAAAGAAGAGTTATTTTCTGTGGGTGAGCATCAGCTGAGTTCGCAGGGGTAATATTGACCATCAAAATTCAGAGCTGACTGGAAAAAAAAGTAGTCTTTTGCTGAGTCTTCTTGGGCCTGGCCTTTGTGCATGCTTTTTGAAAACAAGGCGTACAATTTTGTGCTGCAGTGTCGTGTGTTGCAACTAGATTCGTCTGCAAAGAGCCCCTATCAATTCAATTCCTGAAGAGGAAGCAGCTTTTACAAATAAAATTATTCTTAAACAGCAAATTGAGGGCATGTAGGAAGAAAAGACAGGGCCTCGAATAGCTTTGTTTAACCAACCTGCAGACTTGAATAAGCTTCCGTCTGTCTCCCTTTCTCCAAAGATGGTCATCTATACCTGTTTCTTCTTTGCTGATCTTTGGATTTAGTTTCTTGGTTTCCTTTTGAGCTCTGTCGGCTGTACTTCACATGAAATGTACCTACAGCGTCTCTTACGTGTTGATGATCCTGAAACCTTGTAGCTGTAAAGATAACTTGTTCTTCTCTTTGGCTGGGTTACCTATTGAATCCACTCTCAGAGCCAGCAAAATATGTAAATACAGTAAACAGTGGGATGACTTGTTCAGAAGAGAATACAGAAATGTACAAGCTGGCTCCAAAGGTGGTGCGTTTAAAATGCAGGTGAGGTATCATTATATCTCTGGTATGTAGCAGATATAGGGCGCATCTGTGTAATGTAGAATTCTATTCAGTAGTATGCTCGGAAATCTTCCAAAACCTTTCTGAGGGGAAAGTAATCTTAATTCAGAGCAAGTCTTTCCTCCTATTTTGATCCTTTGTCTTGCATATTCCCAACAGGACAAACCCCAAAAGGTGCATTAGGCCAGGATCTGTACTCTACCGTGGGCACTTTTAGTCCCAGAACACTTCCTTGGAATCACAGCTTGGTCGGTACCACATGACCGTCTGCCTACACGGCTGTCTGAGACGAGTTTCTTTCCATCCTCACTGGCAGAAAAGTGTCTACTTTCATATCGGAGTGTGACCGGTGCATCTCATTTGAAAACTCTCTTCCTATTTTACTGGTCGATACAGTCCCTCCTTCATCTCTTCCATACAATGGAGTTCCTTAAGTGGGATTTGCTTGCCCCAGTGTGGGAAGTTTCAAATAGACTGCTTTGCTTCAGAAGTTGTCTTAGGCAGGAATTGTTTGGTATTATTTTGCCCTTCCCCTCTGCGCCCTCTTTGTGGAGGACTGGCTCTTCATATATGAATGAAAGTCTAAATTTCTAGCTCTTAAAATTAGTCTCTGACAGGTTTCTGGAGTTTTAGGACTTTACCTGATGAAACTGTCTTTTGGAGTGGTGGATGTCTCGTTCAGGACAACATCTTTTATTAAAATTGGGTGTAGTGATCATTCATTCTGTACCAAAAATGAGGCTCTTTGTCTATGCTTCACATCAGTTTTTCAGAGAGATGGTTTTCATTTTCCTTATCTCCTCTGCACGTCTGTTATTTCCAAAGGTGCCTGAGAAAACAGAATGGACTCTGCAGGGTTCAGAGCAAATGTTAGCCTTTTTTTTTTTTTTATTAGGAATGAAAACCATAATTTTTTGTAATTATAACTGTTTTTAGACAGCCTTGATATTTATTTGAAACATTTCCTGGAACTATGAAGAGAAAGCTTGTCTCTTCTCAGGTGAATTAGATGTATGTTATAAGATCATATGGGAACGTGTTGTTTCATGCTAGTTTAGGAAAGTTTTAGGAAACTTGGGTAGAACGTGGTGTGATCTGTTTCTGGGTTGGTTTTTGGTGATTGTGGATTTTTGTTGTTTTTTTGTTTGGTGTCCACAGTATGCCCAGTCTTGC
Source organism: Vanellus vanellus (assembly GCF_965231255.1). Classification (NCBI taxonomy): domain Eukaryota; kingdom Metazoa; phylum Chordata; class Aves; order Charadriiformes; family Charadriidae; genus Vanellus; species Vanellus vanellus. Next base: position 1,130,871 of record NW_028127572.1, read on the forward strand.
ACCATACAGCAGACAGTTTGAACCAATGCTGTGTTTGGAAAGACGGTTCATTTTAGTTAATGCTTACTTAGCAACTGGTGGCATCAGGGGTTGAACACAATCCTGCCGGGGTTTCAGTGTATCTCAAAGCAGTTTGCTTACTCTGTAGTGCTTTGTGATCCTAAATGCCTTAGCCACGTGCATCCCATGTCCTCTCTGTTTTCCCCTTTTGCTGTTGGCTGTGCTCGGTGAAGGACCTGAGGGCCATTCACCCATTTCACCCAATTCACCCATTAATCAGTCTCTGACAAGATGAGAAGAGGAGGTGGCAGGAGCTTATGTGGTTTGAAAGAAGATTGTTCATCAGTAAGAAGTTCTCGTAGTTCCCAGCGAGGGATGTGCGTTGACTCTGGCGATGTGCCTCTAGATCATACCTCTCGACAGAGCTTTAGCTGCTGCGATGGCGTGACTTCTCTGACTTCATCAGTTCTGTGACCAAGACATGGAGGAAAGAGCTTTGTGTGCATGCGTGCTGCGTTATTTCAGATGTCTCTTTGTAGATATATATTTAGGTTTATAAAGAAACCTTGACATTGCAAGGAAGTCTGCAAAACACATTTAGATCTGAATAATGTTAGGGAAATGCTAGAGTTTGAAAATGTGCCTGGTCTGTACCGCCAAACTTACCTGTTGGGGTTTGACACTGAATTCTCTTGCATGTCATTTGTAGTTTCTATTTATCGTCACAAATAAGCTCACGGGAAATATACACGGTAAAATATGCTTATTATATGAGATATAGAGTGTCTTTCATATTTAGCTATAATGTGTGTTTTTATCTCAAAATGACCCTTTGTCTCTTCTGTTGTTTCCCCAGGGTTTGAAAAACTGTGACGAGAGGTACACTTTAGATCTCACGGGAGGAGTCTTTCCCTTGAGAGGGCAGATCAGCAGTATTAAACTACTCAGCTGTCAGACCGTAGAAAAATTTCTCAGCCCTGTTGACAGAGAGGATAGCATTAATGAAGGTTTGTTCTGATGTCTGTGTTTGATTATTTTAAAATACGTGGTTTTGGAATGTAAGCAATGGATGCTGTTCTGGCCACAGGGTCTGAAAGCCTTAAATATCTATACAGACTAGATTGTTGGGATTATTGAAAAAGACACACCGTGTGCTTAAGTTATGTGGGACTTCTTTCAGGTAAAAACTAGGTGAGTTTTCACGCTTGCTGACATGCTCTAGCGATGTATGGTGGGGTCATCTGTATAATGCTGCTCAGGCATTTTATTCCTTCAGCTGTCACCTTGGAACAATAAGATCATTCTCTCCACTGCTTTGGAATGTTATAATCTGAATCTCTTTTTGCCCTGTTCAAACCTGTTTGCGTGTCTACATCCAGACGGTAGTCCCTCACAGGCGGTGTTCCCCAGGGCTCAGTACTGGGGCCTGATGTCTTTAATACCTACCTTTATTAATGATCTGGACAGGGGAATGGAGCGCACCCTCAAGAATTTTTCAGAGGACACCAAGCTGAGTGGGAGCCTTGATCCGCTTGAGGGTAGGAAGGCTCCACAGAGGGATGTGGACAGGCTGGCTGGCCGGACTGAGGCCAATGGTCTGAGGTCCAACAAAGGCCGAGTGCCAGATCCTACGCTTGTGTCATAACAACCCCATGCAACAGTACAAGCTTGGGGAAGAAGTTCTCAGGATCACAGCCATCGAGGGAGAGAGAGCACTTCACAGCAAAGTTTCTAATTGATATTGAATGTGATGTTCGTTGTATGAAATCGACTTGTTGGCCAGGTCGGGTCAAGTGCCCGGGTGTCGCTCGTCTATGATTCTAAGAGTGGCTGGAAAGCTGCCTGGTGGAAAAGGACCTGGGGGTGCTGGTCGACAGGCAGCTGAATAGGAGCCGACAGTGTGCCCAGGTGGCCAAGAAGAGCAATAGCATCCTGGCATGTCTTAGAACTAGTGTGACCGGCAGGATTAGGGAAGGGATTGTCCCGCTGTACTCGGCACTGGTGAGGCCACAGCTTGAAGACCGTGTTCAGTTTTGGGCCCCTCCCTGGAAGAAAGACCTTGAGGTGCTGGAGCATGTCCAGAGAAGGGCAACGAAGCTGGTGAGAGGTGTAGAGCACAAGTCTTGCGATGAGCGGCTGAGGGAACTGGGGTTGTTTAGCCTGCAGAAAAGAAGGCTGAGGGGAGAGCTTCTTGCTCTCTTCAACTACCTGAAAGGAGGTTGTAACGAGGTGGGGGTCAGTCTCTTGTCCCAAGTAACAGGATGAGAGGAAATGAGCTCGAGTTGTGCCAGGTCTGGTTTAGAATGAGTATTAGAAACAAATTCTTCACGGGAGAGGTTGTAAAGTGTTGGAACAGGCTGCCCAGGAAATGGTTGAGTCACCATGCCTGGAGGTATGTAAGAGACCTGTCGCTGTTAGGTTAGTGGTTGGACTCAATGATCTTAAGGGGCTTTGATCTTAAGGGTCTTCATCTGAAATGTCTTTGGATTAAGAGAACTGGTGTTGTGTGTGTAAGCGTGGAGGTGTGAATGTTGTGAATAGTTTATGTTAAAATCTCTATTCCAATTTCTGGTTTGTCGGGGTTTATTTATTTATTTGGTGTGAGAATTGTGGTCTTTCATTCAGAATATGCATGGAAAGGAGCTATTCTTAAAACTCATCATTGAGTCAAAGCTGGAAATGAATAATGCCAGCTGTGTGAGACAAGCATATATGACAATTATTTGTATGCTTTCTAAAAGTCGCAATGTATGTGTTCCTAGTATGCTTTTTTTGCTAAACTGTTCATCTAGCTAAACATCTTGATCAGCTCTTCATGTATGGAGAACTTAATTAGCTAATAATTGTGTATTTGACTTTGCTTAGAACAGATGCAATTTGAATAAGCAAAAGGGGCAGTATGACTGAAACCTGTCGCAGAGATGTTTGCTGCTCTGTAATTTTTTTCACTACTCTTAGTAAGTGTTGTGTTTCATGAGTGATAGAACAAAATTAAGCCAAAATAGAAAGCGTTGTTTTAAAAATAGTGGATCTACCCTATTTTCTGCAAATAAAACAATGTCTTCTCTTTTACAGCAATATATCCTGACATCAGGGTAGCAGTCTTCAGTTGGCAAGTGCAAACATATGGTCAAGGCAAACCATCTACTTATTTGGGTGTATTTGACATTAACAGCTGGTATCGTGCTCAAATGCCAGACTCGCTAAGGTAGATCTTGATTAAGTTGCTTTCAATATCCCTGCAAATAATTCATTTGAATGTCGGCGTTTAGCTGACGCGCTTGTTTTCTTTAAGGCCAGAAGAGTTCCTTCAAGATTGCCCCTATTTTGCTTTGTGGTCACTGGAGACTGTAACAAGCATGACTTCTCCCGAGCTCCTTTTGGATATTGTGGTACATGAGCGCAGTCTACGTCGGGAAGTTCCTCCTTTTTATCCACCACCGGAGCAGTTTTTTAATCCGAGTGCCTGTACTTTTGGTAGGTATTTCAGCGCTTTTAAGAGCGATAAGCTTAAAATGAGATCAAATACTATCTCTCGGTTCTCTTGTTCATTGTCTGTCACACAAAAACCCAACCCAACCCAACCCCCCACACTCCCCCAACCCAACTCTGATGACGTTGTACTAACAAGGTATTTCCTATTGTGAAATATATCTGGCAGTCTGCGGAGTTTTGCTCCTTTTGTAATGTAGCCTGTGAAGTGGTGCTGGTTATAGAAGGAAATGACTTGGAACTGAAGCTCAAAGTACTCAGTTCTATCTTTCCAGATACTGCTGTGTAAACAATGTAAACTGGTCATAACATAACTGAGAGTCTGGAAGGTTGTCAAATGTTTGTTGTTTCTGCAGATGGCACCTGCTTGCTGAACTCCGGAGTTGTTCACATGACTTGCACCAGCTTCCAGAAGGAGGTGACCTTTTATTCTGTCTCTGTTGAGAATGTCACGAGGTGGATGTTTTCTAAGCTTTCTGTTGCACTGCTTTCAGTGTCCGAGACCATTTTATGCTCCTCCTGCCCATCCACACGCGTAATTGCAATTGTAGCCTGTCACCAGATTTATGCAAATGCTCATGCTTTAGGTCCGCTCTTGGGACTGTAAAACCACCAGGGTCTCCTGTGGAAGCATGATCAGGGATTGGATGTATAGAAAGGAATGCAATGTTGCTCTAGGAGCAAGAACAGAAATGTTGTGGAAGTCGGGGAAAGCTGTTACTTCTTTAGGAGCCATCGGTCAAACTGCCTGCGTAGTCTTGAGTTAGGGTTTTTATCCCCGATTAACTTGAAAAAAGGGGGCCAGAATGGAGAAAATGAGAAATTACTTAACTGTTTGAGAAGAACGGAAATTTTTTTTCTCCCAAACTTGGCCCAGTTGTAACTTCCGAGCCACTGCCCAGATTGTGACAAATAATGTTGACTTGAGTTTGAGCTCTCTAAATATTTCCAACGTGGATCAGCTTCTGCACAAACTAGCATCGAAAGGATCTTCCACAGTTGTGTGTTAGTTTAGCTGCTATAGAATGCATTTTGTGTCAGTGGTCAGGGAAAAAGAAAGGCGTGTGTATTGAGAGAGAAGCTAGAAAACACTTAATCATTGCAAGGGCTGCTCTTTTGTTTCACGGGATTTTTAAAATAAACTGTAACTGTTAGTTTGGCTGCTGTCTTTAAGACTCGGCATAGTAACGCTTACTCAGATGGCTAAGCCAAAGCACATTCCTGATGCAGGCTTTCTGACAGTTTAAGGGGACATTTCTATAATTTCTCTTAGCGGTTACCCAGGCCCTTAGTGACCGACTAACAATGCAGCCTTTATCAGTAGTTTTGGATTGACGTTTCAGACCTTGAATTTTTTGAAGAAATCTGTCCCTTCAATGACTGAAGCCATTGGTGAGAGCTACCACAGGTGTCTGGTAGCTGGCTTGCTGTCTCCAAGACTCGTCGGTGTCCAGCCATCCAGTTTGAGCCAGGTGAGCGCATATGAGGGAATCAAGGGGGAGATACAGCCCTCTGGTTTGGCAGGGCTGGAGAGGCTACAAGACATGATAACGTGGTTTTCGTATTATTTGCCAGTTGCCCTGAAATACGAGTGTTGGCTGGAGTTAGCAGAAGAAATAGTATGCTTAGCCGCAAACTACGGAGTTTGACTGGGAACAGCCCTAAGAGATTTGTCTTTAGAGACCCGTCTCTTAATTCTGGGCCACAGACACGCACAAGGAAGCGTGCGCTCAGTGCTGGTCATGCGCAACATCAAGCCTCTTTCCCTCAGAGCAACCTTCATCCCCATGAGTTTCTCGCAGCATGAAGTTTAGTGCAGTAGCTGACGATGGGGGTGTCTCGCTGGGATGCGAGCTGTTGCAAACGTCAGCTTGCTGCACTACACACGACCGTTTGCTTCCAAGGAAGAGAGCTGTGGCAAAGGATTACTGGTGTCAGGTGAAAGCAGATCTTCACCTCCGCGGCCTTTGCCTCGTGCTACAGTAGCCCAACGTACTCCTCTTAGACTGCCCCCTTGTTGCTGCGACACCGTCATCACCTTTATCTCATGACGCTCACTGCCTTCTCTGTCTGCTTTATCCCGCCATAGTGACTTCACCCCCTCTGTCACAGGTTTTCCTTTGGCACTGACCGTTCTCTCTCATCTGAAGAGCTTCATGAGAGATGGAGTCTTTGTGATGAACAGCCCGTCTATTTTTTAATAGCCTTTGCTGGATTGTGACTGTGCCGTTCAGAGACTTGTTATGCATTTGAGCAGGGATTCCTTTGGAATGTTAGTGAGACAAATTGCAGCAGTAGGGTCGAGAAGCTTGGTTTGCAGTTTTGTTTGCCACTGTGAATAGCATTTGGTGTGTTTCCTTGCCTGCAACCAGTTTTCAGAAAAAGATGGAAATATCACATGTGTATTCCACTGTGTAGAAATCCCTTGGAATGTAACGATTTTGCCTAGAAGGGAAAATGCTTTTGAATGTCTTTAAAAAAACCCAACTAAACAAAACCCCCAAAAGAACAAAGTAAAAGTTTATGGAGAAACCTTTCACCCTTCCTGCACTCCTGATGGCAACCTTACACGCACGGAATGCGTAATGGGGAGTGGCAGAGGATGTTACAGAAAAGAGCTAAGTGGAAGTCAGTGCATGAAGCCTGTACTGCAGAGGCATGGATCTAAAGATCAGAATTAGCCTTCAGTAAGTTGAAATGTCAGAGGAAAAGTTACTGTGCTCCTCAGACCAAGGAGCAGTCCAGCCTGTGGCTCAAATTAAGACAAAGAATGTGGAATGACTCGCATGTCTCCAAATTGACTTTGTGATGTCTGACTGAGTATACAGCTAGAAACAAACATTCACCGTTGATGGTTCAGGTGCTGAAAGTAGGTAAGATTCTCATTTTATTCTGTCTGTTATGTTTAGGAGGAGCAGGTGGAAGCAGTATTGTCAGCTGCTGTCCAGACAGGTTCTGCAGAACTTCTGAGAGGATGCATTAAACGTTGGACGTCTGAAGGTAATACTTCTTGCCTTCTTTTAAGGTGACATATTTTTTGAGTTTGAAATTTTTGATTCATTTCTTTTTTGTTCTCTTTTTTTCTAAAGTTGCCAGAAGTTCTGCAGTAGCCCAATCTGGCAAGATCCTTCCTCGAATTGAAAGGAAGCTGGCTGTTGAGAGAGCCAAGCCTTACAGTTTGCCTTCATTGGTCTTAAGAGAAGGTAACTTTTAGCAGAGGGAATAGAGTGGACAACTCACCGTCACTTTGATTACACAAGCCTGATATGTTTCCCTTCTTGCTTTACAGACTCAAGACCAAAGCCATTATCAACAATAATGAAACAAGCTCATGTGGGAAATGTGTGTAAAAGAGAAAATTTCCTCAGTCGTGTATTGGCCAATATTAGAAAATTCTGGGAAGGAAATGAGCAGAAACCCAGTTTCTCCCAACGCGATGGGTAAGCAGCCTTTTGTCACAGTCTTGAGCTACATGTGTGGAGAGAGAGAGAAAAATCCATTTGCATTATGTGAGTGTTTTGGAGGGAAGGTGCACCTGCGTAAAACTTTGGGTTTTTTGCACGTACAATATAGAACACTTGAGAAACTGTCCTTCATAAGGAGTATTTGGAGAGAGAGTTCTGCTATGAAAATCTCACTTATGCAAATACATATAGATATATGAATATATACACACACACATACATACCACATTGCCATTATGGTGAATGTGTTTACAGAATTTAAGAGGGCTGACACAAAAACTTTGATTACCACTAAGGTACCGTTGTACAGATTTTGATAGACTTGCTCGTGGGATTGAATAGTAATCTTTTACCGCTTCCTGCCCAGTTGCTGCTTCGTTTCTGTCTTTTTTACATCAACTTAAGCAGAATTCTAATGAGCAGGAAAGAGGCTTGCGGTTGTCCGATGATTTTCCTATGGGTGGCATGGTCAAATAAACTTGAATTCTGGTATGTGTGGACTTCAGGGGAATGGGAGTCAGTTACATTTTCCTTGTAATTCTAGTCCTAGAGCTACAGAACCGCCAGCCACAACATCAACTCCCCGTGATGCAGAGTTGCACGATGCATTTGTTGGGACACCAATTACAAAATCTTCACAAAAATGTTCCAGGTATAGTAGATCTAGCATGAATTTTTCCAAAAGGTGTTGCTTCTCGTATGTGGATGGATGGATGTGTGTGTGTGTAGACTTTCTGTGTTTTCCAAGTGCTTGCATTCTGCTTTGTCTCTGTGAAAGAAAAGGTCAACTTGGGCACACAAGTGAGGGGAGAATGTGAAGTGGTGCCAGTGTTGCAATGCAGATGATATTTCTTCTGGCGTGAGACTGACCTGACTTGCGCAATTTGCAAGGGATTCCTCTCTCCTCAGTGGCAGTGGTTTGGGAAATTAAGCATGAGATGTACCAAAATACTTAAGAAACTAGAAGATGCCTGTAACTTGTTCTTGGGCCTGATACATCACCTGAACAGGGAGGGTTCACCTGTATTTCTTGTTCCTGGAATGTTTTTGTTATGTGTCGTGTCAGATTTCTTGACCGCAGCGTGATTTTTTTTTTCCCCCCATTTATTTATTACTTTTCATCTTTTAAATTGTGAATCTTCCAGATTGCTGGATTTGGTGGGCCGTCCCGTTCCTTCGTGTTCTCCCGTGCGGGCTCGTAGCTGGCAGTTCCCATGCAGACCACCTACTTCATCCATGGCATCCAGCCCCTTTGGATCAAATATGTGTGGTCCCGTCTCACACAAGAAATTCGCGGGAGCATCAGAGCTGAATGTACCTGAGACTCCTCCTGTGGTTAAGGTTTGTATTTTAAAAAAGCCAGCAACAACAACCGACCACACCAGAAGCCGGTAAACTTGGTGTGAAATGAAGCCACCAAAGAATTTAACGGAAACACTGTTGCATTCACCTTGTGGAATATTTTCAGTGTGCGCGTGAGTATTGCATATACAGTCCTTTTGGAAGCAGCGCGTTAGGACCAGTCTTGAAGAGGGGAAGCTGAGTTCTAATTAAATTGCTGTGTGCACATTGTCCCATAGCTTTGGGAAGTACACTTCTTTATATTGCATGGAAGAAAGTGAGTTAACATTGGCATGTGGTCAGTACTCATTCAGGAAATCACCTTGAGGAGAAGTGTATGGATTTCCCCAAGAATGTAGGCAGGAAGCAGCTGAAGTTGAAGGAAATATTCCTTTTCCACAGGAAGAAATAACTGTTTCTAACAGTTTTCCTAAAACTGAGGAAATGAATGTAAGTCAACTATGTTCCCATTTTCGACAAAACAGAAAAACTCTTTGCAAATGGAGGACAGTCCTGTCTTACTGACAATTGGAAGGCACCCAAAATGGTCTCAGTTTCTTTAGCTGGTGAACGCAAGTTAAAGCCTCATTACATAAGGGCAGTTCTGTTTTTCTCCTATGCGTTTTGTGGACCTCTAACACCGAATAGAACCCGTCAAGACTGGGGCCTTTGAGGGCTGTAGTAGGAAAAACAAAAGCGCCTAAACTATTTTTTAAAATAACCATACATTCGTTTGGTTTGTTAGAACTTAAAAGTTTCTTATTTGACTTAATAAAAGAAGTCGTTTAATTGTTAAAGACAACACAAAAAGTTGGGGAGTGCAGCTTTTCGATACTGGGGGCCGTTTACCAAATGACAAAATGCTGTGGGAACCAAACTCATTGTCGGAATGATTTAGGTGCTGAGATTGTTTACTCTCTTATTAACATAAACAGAATTCCCCGTAATGAGTTAATTTCAGCATCAAGATACTTCAAGCTACTTAAAAGTCTTTTTTTTTTTTTCTTAAACTACGTTTTTTAACATCTGAACTTTGTAAAATATGAATTTTGAAAGGTTGTTCACATGGACTGAAAATTAGAACTAGTGATTCTCCAGTTGTCCCAGGTTCTTCCCCATTGTTCTCACTTCTGCTGGTGCTGATGAGTTCTTCAGAAGACATCCACCATGAATTGTTAGTAACAGTTAGGAGTGAAATGCAAACTGAAGGGAAGGCGTAGCACAAATAGATTGGTCTTAAGTAAGAGAAAGTGCTTTTCAGTGTCCCACATTTGAGATGAAGTTAAATGGGCAGTCACTTATTTAGCTGTCTCGGCTTTGGGATTTAGGATGACACTGTAGAGAAGAGGGTTACAGACTTGGGAATACGTAAATCCCTTATGGTGTAGACGGGAAATTTGTGATGGGAAGAAGGCAGCGGGTACATGAGACGGTCACAAAGCTTCTGCAGTCATTCGTGTGGCAGTACGGGGAAGGTTTTTCTGCTTTCGTTATAACTGTTTTGTCCTGATTTAGATGTAAACACCTGCTTTTGGCTCGTCTGCCTTCACTGAATTGAGGACAAAGTAGTCACTGCTCTCTTGTTTGTAGATTTGTAAGCATGAAAGGAAAGCTTATGGCAGACTAGTATGTCTTGAGTTTAGTTGTGAAGCATGGTGTGTTACTATCATAGGATGCTTTGGCAACTTTGGACAAGGCAGGAGGCAAGAAAACGAGCCGGTTCTATGGAGACTGCTGCAGAGGGGCTTCTTCCTTCTGCCATCGTTGGCTAGCACGATAACGTAGAGGGCTGGGCAAAGGTGCTTACACAGGGGTTAAATTCTCTTGACCATCGGAGTCACTGGAAATAAGTCACAGATACTACTTTTGTTCTCACTGTAAAAGCCTGAGTATCTCACGTGGATCTAGAAGGAAAGAAGAATTGCTCGGTACAGGGAACTAGAAAGCACGAGGTGGAGGTAGTTAAAATATACGTGTTGTCTCGTGTAATCCAAGTGATTCCTGAAAGCGCAGTGTCGAGATGCCAGATGTGATACCTGGCCAGTTTGGCACAGTGCTGCGGTCACACCTCTCATGACTGAAACTTCAGACGTTGGGGACATTTTGCCCCATTAGGTGCAGAGTCGGTCACTCCGTGTGGATTAGTAGTCGGTCCAGAAGGTACTGCAATGGGATGATTACTGGCAGTTGTGTATGCAGCTTGTATTGTAAAGCCGCTCACTTTGTCCACGAGTGGGGGCAAATCGTTACTCGTGAAGAGAAACACCAGAAATGGAGCACTGAATGCTCTCTTCTATCCCTTCAACACATGAACTGTTATCTGTAGCAGAGAGTACCTTGTACGTGTCTTAACTTTTTACACCCAGTGGTGATCTGAAAGGAAAAGCAGCATTTCACTGTCCTCGGTTTCATCTAGCTCAACTTGAAGTTAGTCTGTTTGGTAATGAATATTGCCTTAACGGACCTTTTTTAACTTCAGGGGATTGAAGATAGTGCAGCACTGGGAGCATCTCTGTGTCAAGGAACGGGCCAGATTGACACTGCTCATGAGATAAAAACGGCAGCCAGTCCCAGAAGAAGTGCAAGAAAACGGAAAAACCTTAAGGTACAATTTGCTGAAAATACAGTCAGGGATGAAGAGGCGCAGCCTAATGACCAACCTCTCTTAGCTGGGGAAGCAGACCATCCTGGGCAGCTTCAGGATTTAGACCCGGACTTGTCTTCCCAACCTGTCTTTTCGCCCCCTCTTTTGAGGTCGAGGGGAAAAAAGTGTGTCTAGCATTTCCCGAATTGTGAAAGAACCAGTAAGCAAACCACTGGTTGTCTCATGTTCTTAACTTTTGCTCTGTACTGCTTTTTCAAATCATAGTTAGCAAGGCCTTGCCTTTTTCCTTGAAAGTATATCGAAAGAGAGCTTGAAATTAATCAGCTAAATGATTTGATTATTTTTTTCCTTCATGGAAACTAGCGACAAAAATCACCGTTGAATCTGTGTAGGTCAAGAATTAGGAAGTGTTGCTTTGCCTTTAACAAAAGGCAGAGTAGCTTTCTTTAAACTTACTTGGTGGGCTACCTCTTAATTGCAGACTTTCAACTTGTAGGATGGCAGGAGAATTTGAGATGGAAGGTTTGTTTTTGTGGAGAGAAACTGTCATGCTTTGGGGAATCACTCTGTCATGACTTCTTCATGAAAGAAACATTCATTTGTGTTCTGTAGAAGTGTAAGAACTTGTGCACGAGTAAAGTTTTTGTTGCCTTGACACAGGAGCTTCCAAGTCAAGAGGAGGAGGATACCAACTCCCGAGAGTCTGTGGGAAAGCAAAAACTCAAGAGAGGGAGAGCTGCAAAATCAGAAAGGAAGAAAGCAAGCAAGTATGAAATTCTTTTTGAGCACTTATTTGCATTCCTTTGTCGTGCTAGCGATTCAGCTTTTAGCCACCGAACTGCCTCTTCCTCACTTAGCTCTACAGTTCTGCTCTGACTTTCTGAGCCTGTGCAGCTTGCTGGTCTGCTGGGCACTGTTTTCCCCACTTAGGGGTTTAGTTTTCTAATGGAAACAGAAGAGGGATGGGAGAGAAAAGGGCAAGTGGGCACTACTCTTTGCAACGATGGCGCGCTCTTCTATCTGCCTGTCTGTCTATCTGTCTATCTAAGGTCTTATTCAACCTTATGAAACCACACTCTTATGGTCTTTAGTTCCCTATAGAATGCAGGAGAAGGTCAGATAACGAGTAAAGAGAACTTCTTGTTTCTGGCCATGTTGTCCGGTTCCCTCTGGAAAAGCGTTTGAGGAGGGTTGCCTCTTAAAACCTGGGGGGTGGGAGGGGCTCTGAAAGCTCATGCAAATAGTGACTGAGAATGCTTGGGACAGTCTGGCAAGGAATGACAGCAGAAGGAAGCTTCTTGATGTACCTTTTCTGCCTTGATCCTGTCTACAAAGAAGGCCATAACTAATTCCTTGGCATTGATTTTGTAACTCCACGGGGTTTCTTTTCCTCTACTAAATACTGTTGGTAATAAAAGAATCAATTTGATACTTCTCTGTCTTTGCAGAACCACAAGAAAAGAAGGTCCTTGGTCACCTCCCCCAATGGAAACAAGATTCATCTCTCCTTTTGGAAGCGCACTAGCTAGAGCGATGGATCGTTTGGCAAGATCATGCCCAGTGTGCATGTCCGCAGCCAACCAAGTAGTTTAATTCCCCTTCAGAACTTCCTCTTGTAGAAGACTGCTCTCAGGGTTGTTAATGCATTAAATTTATTTCCTGCCATTTCTTCAGTTCTCATGTAACTGCCCCTAAATAGCTTTGTAGTTGATTTTAGAGGGGGGTGGGAGGGAAAGAAGCCACAGGTAGAAGCCTCAGTTTCTCGTGAGTCGTTGCCTTTTAATTCTTATCCATAGTCTTGCTGTTAGAGAACAGGGGTTTTTTGGAGTTAGTTGGTCACCTCCACCAGTGGAAATCAAATTCATCTCTCCGTTTGGAAGTCCAGTGGATGGAACAAAAAGCAAACAGAAAGAAACCGCAGGCATGGCAGAGAACACTCTGAAAGAACAAAAAAAGACTGTCTCATTTTCCACAGCCACTTGTGTGCCAGAAGATGCTGTAACTGTTTTTTAAGTTTATAATGAACACCAGTGTTTGTAAAGTCATCCAAATGGTGTGGATTAGGAGAAAAGAAAAAAAATCGTCTAATTTGGAAGAGATCATTTATAGAAATGACTGTAAAATTTCATGAACAAAAGGTCTTCGATAAGTAACTCCATATGGACTTTGATTTCCTCTGTCAATGCAGTTTTCTATTTTATATTAAGACTTCATTCATTTATGTAATATGTAGATACAACTTATTTTAGGAATGTTAAATAAACATGTGTACTTCACAATATGCTTACTGCCTGATAGCTTTTTTAGGGAACAGTGGGTTGAACGGCCTGTATAGGTCAGAAATATTAATGTTGGTTTGCAAGAGTATTTTGAGCCCTCAAAAGTGAGGCCAACAGCTTTTTAAGCTTTTTAAAGTTTGCTTACAAGTCCTGTAACAAGTTGACATTTAAAACATCCAGGTTTAAATTTTCTATGTGATGTTTGACCTTCTGCCACAAATAATTTGGCTCACAATGCAAAATGTTAATTCCTTACATTCACAGTTAAGCTGTACTGTACTGAAGTCAGAACGTCAATAACTGTATTTTAAGCTGTGCAATATTATTTGGTACTTGTCCTAAACTTTGGGAAAGCTGCTCTTCCGTTCCTAAAACTACATCACACCTCAGAGGTTTCCCTATTTTTTACAATTTGTTGTCAGCAAAAAGTCGATTGTGTAGAGGGTGTGCTGCTTACAATAGCATATCAAATTTAAAGGGATACTGCCCACAGACTTTGGAATTTGAGTTCAAGAGTTGATTCTGATACAATATGTAGATTATTTACTAATTGCTGGAAAAACTCAAGAAGATGTTAGAACTGAACGCATTAAGTTGCTACATTTTCTAAGTCTCCAGGGACTAAAGGTTTCAAGATCTAAGTTAAAGTTTACAGAAGAAGAAGTAAAATATCTAGAGCACTGGCTTACAAAGGGGCATTAGAAATTAGATCCCGAAAGAGTAAAGGGAATCTTGTCTCTAACAATACCCACTAATAAAAGGCAAATAAAAACAATTGTTAGGATTGTTAGGGTACTGTCGATAATGGATAGAGGATTATAGTAATAAAGTAAAATTTTTATATGAATGAAATTAACTAAAAATGGACTAGTTAAAGGCACCTCTGAGGACCAGAGGCGTTGGGAAGAGATAAAAAGAAAATTGATAGAAGCACCTGTCCTCATCTTACCTGATATCCGTAAACCCTTTCAACTTTTCATCAATGTGGATAATAGAACAACATATGGGGTTTTGACCCAGGGATGGGCAGGGCAGAGAAAACCTGTAGGATATTATTCTAAAATCTTAGATCCTGTAAGCGGGGGTGGACCACTTGCCTGCAAGTAGTAGTGGCAACCGCATTATTGATAGAGGAGGTCGGAAAAGTCACCTTAGGAGGTGAACTGAAAGTATATACCCCCCATAACATTCGGGGAGTGTTGCAACAACGAGCTGATAAATGGCTTACTGACAGTCGGTTGTTGACGTAGGAGGGAATTCTGATTAACTCCCCTAGATTAGAAATGGAAATGACTTCCATTCCAAATGCGGCCCAATTTTTATACGGGGAGCCCAAAGAAAGACTACTGTCTCCAGTTAATAAATCTACAGACCAAAATAAGAGAAGATTTAGAAGAAGAAGCATTAGATTAAGGAGAAAAATTCTTTGTGGATGGCTCCTCATGGGTAGTGGAAGGGAAATGGAAATCAGGATATGCCATCGTGGATGGGTACACTTTTCGAATACGAGAATCGGGGCCATTGAATACGGCTGGGTCTGCAGAAGCCTGTGAATTATATGCTATGTTGAGAGCACTAAAACTTTTAGAGAATAAAATTGGGACTATTTATACGGATTCCAAGTATGCCATTGGGGTGGTACATACCTTTGGAAATCCTTCCAAAAGAATTAGCCCGGGGCATACTTAACAAATTACACAGCAGAACCCATTGAGGAATTCAAGCCCTTGTAGATCAATTTGAAACTAACTATGCCTGTGTCGGGATATACGGTTTAGCAAAAAGGCTCTTAGAAGGATGTTTAACCTGTCACAAAGTGAATAAGAGACAACTTAGAGAAAAGGTACAAGAAGGGTGTGAATTGGCTAAAAGACCATTTGAGAAAATACAAGTGGATTTTACTGAATTACCGAAGGTTGAGAGATATCAGTATCTATTGGTCTTGGTTGATCATCTTTGTAGAAGCCTTTCCGGTGGTAAGAGCTACAGCAAAAACAGTTATTAAAGTTCTCTTGGAAGAGATTTTTCCAAGATATGTGCAGATAGAGGCCCACATTTTACCTCCAAAATAATCAAGGGAACAACTAAATTATTTGGGACAAAATGGGAATACCACACTCCCTGGTATCCTCAAAGTTCTGGGAAAGTAGAAAGAATGAATGGGGAGATAAAGAAACATCTAACCAAGCTAAGGGTAGAGCCGAAAATGAATTGGGTTGAATGTTTGCCATTAGCGTTACTACATATTAGAACTCAGCCAAGAACAGATACTGGTATATCCCCCTTTAAAATGTTGTATGGGATGCCTTATGATTTCGGAATATTAGTAAAACACCTGAAAGTCGAAGATAAAATCTTAACGGAGTATATTTTAGAACTCACTAAAAGAAGACAGGAGCTAAGAAAGAAAGGCTTAGTCTCATAGAAACCTCCCTTGGACATTTCCATGCACCGAATCCAACCTGGAGATCAGGTGTTGATCAAAACCTGGAAAGAAACATCATTAATGCCCCGCTGGGAGGGACCCTTTTGTTGTTTTACTTACCAGAGATACAGCAGTACGGACAGCGGAGAAAGGATGGACCCACAGTAGCAGAATAAAAGGACCTATCTTCCCAGAAAGGTGGACTGTGACGTCGGAACCGAGAGACCTTTGAGTAAGATTAAGGAACGAGACTGGTAAATGCACTTCTCCAGAAGAGGAGGAAGGGATAGTTTGACCATGTATAAAGCACCATACTTCTGGACACCTATGTTGGGTTGTCTGCAAGTGTGCAAAGTGTGGTAAGAAGTGGTCACGTGTCTCGTTTAACATGCAATCTTGCTGTATGAATTGTCGCAAAAATCTGACATATCAGGAATCAGAAAGTCAAGCAAAAATCTGTAAATTATTTTGGGGGTGGGAACTATCAATATCTGAACCCTGGGAGGTATTTGAAATGAACTGGTATTGAGCCTTAAGACAGTGCGCTGTAAGATTTGCCTGGAAACAGGCCCAGCAACAAAACAGGTGGAAATATATTTAAGAATTATTGATAAATTAACAGCAGAGTTACTAAAGTGAGAGAGGCGTGGTGAAAGGAAAGCCAGAAAATTCCCCTGAAGACTACCTGCTGCTGCCGAGAAGATATTGATATCCCGTTGCTCTCTGCAAGAGAGTAGACGAGGACAGGCAGAGAGGTATTAAACAGTGGGGCAATGAAAGCTGGTATCCTTTCACTACCACGGCCTCAAGAAATGAGCACCAACCCTTCCATTGGCACCATAGTTAACTACCTTAATTTCCACCCTGGCGGGGCCCCTCATAATACTGTGGTTAATTCTAACCTTCGGGCCTTGTTATTGTCAACAAATCTGTAGCTTTTGTTAAGAACAGGTTGAAAACAGTGCAACTAATGGTAATGAAGCAATCAGAACTAGAAATGAAGATTACGCCAGATGAAAACTCTGAGTTAGATGCGGCTTGTGAAGTACTGTCCAGGTTTGATCAGCAAATTTCTTGTAAATAAAAGAAAAAGGGGGATTGTAATAAGTAACAGAAGATCATTTGCTGATCCAACCAGTGGCTCAAGGACCATCTGGACATAGGTTATCTCTAGCTAAGGTTAAACATTAAAACTGCATACATAATAAGAAAAGCTTAATCGCAATGTTATGATTTTATGGCTTATGTATTGTTATAATCAAACACAAGCTGTACTTTTATATAAACTTTAAAAGCTAACAGTATAAACCAGATTCAGCCTGTGTAACTGTTAGCCAAACTGATATACTAGCTCTGTATAAGATGCAGTTTTTGGAAACTGGTGTAACTAAAGCTCTATATAACCGCAATATCTGGCTAAGTAAACCAAGTTGTCTTGTTTGATGTATGCTGTGCAAGCAGGGAACGGGCTCTATGAAGGGGGAAGGTCGCGCCTTACCACGAAGGGGAAGAATAGTGACCCCCTCCTAGCAACAAAGAACCGAACCCAAGAAGAAACCAGAGAAGACTGCAAAAACCCGGAATTAAAAGGGTTATAAAAAGGGGACTCTAACAAGGGTAAATTCGCGAGCCTAGGTGGAGCTGCGACTCCCCGGCTGCCCAGCGCTGCTTTTGCTTTCCTACCTTGATAAATATTTAGTGAATCTGGTTTTGATTCAATTGGTCCTAATTTCAACTATAACAATTTGCATATTGCAAGATTCTTACTGCGGGTTCTGCCTGGAACTCCCCTAAAATTTTCTCTAGCATCTGTTCAAATATATTTGGGGATTTTGTGAATCCTTGAGGCAGGGAGGTCCAGCGGAGTTGCTGCTTCTTCCCGGTGTCTGGATTTTCCCATTCAAAGGCAGTTTCATAATACAAGACTTCTCAGCTCCTGAGTCTACTAAAAAGGCGTAAATTTCCTCCTGGGGGCCTGATTTTAAATTTATCAAGGGCTCACTAATTCTTTCTTCCCCCAGCAGGCAGAGCCCTTGACACCCTTACTCGGGAGAGTATTCTTCCTGTTGACAGATTTTAAACACTCGTTGATCTCTCTTTCGCCTGGGACACTCTCTCTTAAAATGTTCTTCCTACCCACAATGGTAACACTTTCCGCCCTCTGGGGCTCCTGATTTCATTCACATGGGCTTTTTGAGCGGCAGCAGATGGGCTCCCTGTATCTTGTGTGCTCTCATCCCTGGCCCTGGATTCTGGGGCGCTTTATCTTTAGTCTTTGTTATTTCTTTTACAGTCGCCACCATTAGTTTTGCTTTTGCCCTCTGCTTCTCCTCATCGCACCTCACATATACTCTTTGTGCTTCTCGTAACAGCTCATTGATTCCTCTCTCATGCCAGTCTTCCATCTTTTCCATTTTTTTCCTAATAGCTGGCCAGGCATGGGTGACAAAATTTATTTTTTAATAATTCCTGGCCAGCCACAGTGTCTGGGTCAGTCCCAGAAAACTGCTGAATATTCCTTCAGAGCCTCTTCAACCGTTCCATCAGCGATTCCTCTTTCCCTTGTTTACTGCCAATGGCTTTGCTCACATTTGACCCCCTCGGGGCTGTCTCTTTAATTCTCCTTATAATTAACGTCCGATAATCAGACACATTTCTCCTTCCTGCGGGGTCATTTTGATTCCAATCAGGTCTTTGTAGGGGTAACTTTTGGTCCCTCGCCACCCCATGAACGTTTTCCCTTTCCCATATTCTCATCCCTGCTACACGGATCATTTGTCTTTCCTCAGGGGAGAACAAAGTTCCCATGATGGATTGCATTTCTTCCCAAGTGTATACATTTGGACCTAAAAATTGGTCTAATTGTTCTGACAAACCTAGGGGATCTTCCAACAATTTCTTCATTTCTTTTTTAAAGCTCCTGACTTCCGTACTGGTTAGGGGCACATTCACAAATCCTGCCCCATTTTGAACTCCTGGCATCGGGACTTCCCATAAAGGATGCAGCCCGATTGGTTCTGTCATCTCCTCTTTTTCTTCCACTATGGACCTCCCCACTTCCCGCCTCCGTCTCCTCTGGCATTCCCTTCTAACGGGGACCTGAGGCTCTCTCGTGCCTTCCGGAGGGTCCGGGTTATATGGGGGAGGTAAGTATTCTAGAGGATCCCAGACTGGTCTCTGGTCCTCCTCCTTCTCCTTCTCCTTCTCCTTTTGTGTCTCCCATTTAAAAACCCCTGCAGCTCCTTTCCAACACGCTGCATATTCGCTTTCTTCTTCATCAAATGATTCTATAGAGTTAACGTATACATTTAGTGCTTGACGCAGCCATCCGTCTACAGAACCATACTTTGGCCAATACAGCCTGTCTGGCCTCATGGGCTCTTTGGTCCATTTAAACATACAGTAATTGATCATCTTCGCTTCGTCCTTACCCCGGGTGCAGGACTCTCCTTCCTGCCCCCGTTGTAACAACATCCTCCCGAATGGACTGTCCGGAGGTATTTCTGGAATTCCCTGATCAGCTTTTCCCTCAGATTCCTTTTTACTTTTCCCTTGTCCCATTTTTTTCCCCTGCAAACCTCCCTCTCCCGAAAACCCATTCCCCCCTCGCTCCCCCCTCACACAACACCTATTCCCCTCACACACTCGCTCCCACCCCCCCCACCATCCTCTCTTCCTCTCTCCTCCCCTCCCCCTCCCCCTCCCCCTCCCCCCATCTTTCGCCCCCCCTTTCCCTCTCCTCCCATTCAAAATGGCCCTTCCCTCCCCCTCCCGCCTTTTCCTGCCTCAGCCCCCGCCCCCCGCTCAGGTGACATCGCACACAGCCGCCATGAGGCGCGGCGGGGACGGCCGGGGCTGTGAGAGGCGATGGCGGTGAGGGAACTCTTGGATTTTCTCCTCTTCTTTTCATCTCCTCAGGCTTCGGGCAGCCCCGCGTGGGCGGCTGGAGATCCCCCCCTCCCCTTCCAGGAGTGGCCCCGGCCCTGGGGCGGCCCCCGCCTCCCTCCTCCCCACAGGCTCTCCTCAGGCAGAGCCCCCAAATCCATCCCCAGGGTGGTCCCACAGCCTCCTGTGTGTCCGGGAATGGGGTTTCCTTCAGGGAGTGTCTCCAAACCTATTCCCGGGGTGTCCCCACAGCCTCTTGCGTGGCCGGGAATGGGCTTTCCCTCAGGGAGAGCCCTCAAATCCATCTCTGTCGTTGCCCTACAGCCTCCTGCGTGGCTGGGAGCAGTGATTCCCTCAGGGATAGATCCCCCCTCATCCCCAAACCTATCCCCAGGGTGGTCCCACAGCCTCCTGCATGGCTGGGAGCAGTGTTTCCCTCAGGGAGAGCCCCCAAATTCATCCCCAGGGTGGTCCCACAGCCGCCTGTGTGGCCAGGAACGGCGTTTCCCCCATGGATGGAGCCCTCTCCTTCCCCCTACCCCACTCCTGGGCAGCCTTTTCCTCCCTCCCACCTTCTCCCCACAGCTCTTCCAGGGCTGGGAAAACACTCCTGCCCTTTCTCTTCCTGCGGGTTTTGAGAAGAGCCCCCTGTCTTCCCAGCCCACACGTGGGGTGTGGGCAGCTCCACGCCTTGTGTTTGAAGCGGGAATTGGGATATTTCAGTTTTCTTCTGCGATCAGGAATGGTTGTGAAAGGGCCAGTTGTAGTGGTTAGGCTTTGGTGGGTGAGTAACAGCAAATCTTATTGAACTTTTCCTTTTTTTCAGATTTTGTGTAGGGGGCTCGTTGTCCTCATGCCCGCGAGTTCTGCTCCAGGTCAAGCGAAGCCCCATGGAACTGGCCCTAAGGGCGGCGGCGGCCATGCACCAGCGCCTCTTCGGCGTCGAGAACGTGGTTTATTTTGAGGTGAATCTCCCTGTTTTTCTTGAAAAGCGGGGGGCTGGTTTGTAGCAAGGCTTAAAACCCCGGGTTGTGCCTGAGTGTGGGGCTGATTTCAACCTCAGGGGCTGCGACTCCGTCCTCAGGGGCTCCGACTCACAGCCCTGGCAGCACCGTCAGCGCGCTGGGCTCAGCGTTCTCTTGTATTTTGAAGGGTTTCTTACGGATCGGCAGCAGCCGGGGATATTTAGCAGCTGTGTATTGGTGGTGGAATCCGTGTGGTGAAAAGATCTTTGGGGTAAAGAGGTGAATAGGTGGTTTGTTTTTTTTTCACCTCGAGAATGTTTCTTGTTGCCTTGTACCTGTAAAAAGATGTTCAAATCGTTAAGGTGTTCAAATCGTTTCATAAAATTACCCCCTAGACAGGAATATGTTTTGTGGTTGGTTTGAGGTTTTTTTATGAGTCCTTTCAGCCTGCTCTCCAGGTGGAAATGGGCAATGCAAAGGCATTACAATGACAGATTTGCTAAATCTGTTGCCAAGGTCTATATTAGTGGCTTTCCCTGAAGCGGGGAAAAGACGTCCTGTTTAATTCTTGTTTGCATTTCAAATTCTCTGTGAAATGGATTAAGCAGAGAGGGCTTCTTTTTGTGGGTCTGCCCTTGGGAGGAGAACGCCTTTAGGAAAAGGCTTTTCTGGAGGGGACGGAGAACTTAATTGCTGATGTCTCTAAAAGCGCGCCCTGTTTGGGTGCTTTGAATTTTCCAGTGTGGGAAAAGCCGCAGAAGTGTGTATTTCTGTCCAGCTGCAGAGAAATGGGTAATACTGAGCCCTACAATAGCTTGGTTGTTTTTTTTCCCCTGTGTGATGACTGGTGTGGAGGGAGTTTGTACCAAAGAGTCAACTTCTGATTGTGGGCAGCCCCTGTTTTAGGAACTGTTGCGCAGATTGCTTATCGATGCAACTGCTGCCGCGACTCCCGCACTCCCTGCTGCTGTCAAGCTTTTATTACTTGTTCTGAAAAGCTCTCGAAATACGTGCAGAGCTGCGCGGCTCCCCCGAGCCAGGTGTCCACGGCCACTGCCTCCTCGGCTCCTGTTGGCCATGGCTGACTATTTTCAGCAGGATTCGAATATGTCTGTGTGCTCCTCCTTCCTTTTTAGCCATCTGTTATTTGAGTTTGGGACTCGGAGGCCTTACTGTCTTCCTGCGCTCTGTTTTTTATCACTGTTGACAGTTCTGGATTCACCAATAACAGTACTCAGCGCTTACATCTGGAACTCCCTGAAAACAATGAACTCATTGATCCAGGGCCAAAGGTTTAGAAATAAATGGAACAAGGTCAAGCCTTGGGATCTTTAGTAACGTGATTTGGAGCCTCTCACCTGGCTTCTTGGTGGAGCTGGCACAGAGGTCGGTGATAATCCAAAACTGCAGAGCGAGCTGGGTGCCCGTGGAAGGGGAACCGCACTCTCAAGTGGAAATACTTGGGGTCTCGTTGCCTGTGGGAGGGAAAGGGACGTCAAGAGTCAACCTAAAGGAACTTCTCACCTTCAGAGGTCGCGCTCTGGAGGTGATGGTTAATTGAGGGGAGTCGTGGAAGTGTGCCTTACTGAGCAACATGCTGCTGCTGGCCCGAGACTAAATGTCTCCAAAGTTTGGGATTGGTTTAAGTGCTTTTTGGTTATTAGCTGGATGTCACTCTTAGAAGCACCTCTTGCCCTGTCTGGAGGGGTTTGCTGCTGCCTCCTGCATTGGGCCGAGGGGACCGGCAGCCCTCAGGACAGGGACTTTCTCAGGCGCGGAGGTTAAACCTGGTGCGTGCTGCTTAAAAACTGCTCTGGGTGTTAGTGCGGCGGTCACGGTGAGAAATGTGTTGGCTTAGGGGAGCCTGAGATTTGCATTCCTCTTAACTGCGGGGGATTTTGGGGAGCCTGTGTGGTACAATCCCCTTCCTGCTCCCAGATTCCTGTCACTGACCCGTCAGCGGGGTGTTAGCAGAGCTGATGCCCGCAGCGGCTGAGGGTCGGCATGATCCCGGCATCGCCGGAGCTCTGGAGCCAAGGAATGGGAGCGTGGCCCATTTCCATCACAGCTTGTGAGGGAAATAGTGCGGTTTGATATAGCCGGGGTGCGTAAACGGGGATTCCTCTTTGCACATGTGCTTACAGGGTGCACGCATGTGTGTTACGTGGAGTGTTTCTTAATGCCTGCGAAGATTTACGAGATTGGTTAATGAGCGTTGCTTTGCTGTGCAAGTGCAAAGTGTTATTTTCATGGAGAAACCAGCTCGGATGTTCCGTTTAGGCATTCTGCCTTTAAAAAAAGAAAAATATTTTAAAGCTTTCCTTGCAGGCAGAATGACATCTGCTTTTGAGGATTGTTTCTTTCCCTGCAGGGTGGGAAAATCTACAGCCTCACTAAGGCCGCAGAGGAAGAAAACTTGTCAGTTTCCTGGAGCAAACTGCAGTTTGGAGAGGGGGGTGGTTTGCCAGAGCGCCTTTTAGCACCTCGTCGGGCACATTTCTTTTCCCTGGGGGCTGAGGTTTAACACGGCCTTTTCATTTGCCTAGCTTTTGGTTGTATGAATTAATGGGTGTTTCAATGGGAACCACAAGACCTAATTTCTCAGTCGCCATCTTAAAAATTGTGCAGGGACGGAAGTGGGACAGGGAGGTGACCGGAGTGAAACGCTGAAGGCTGTTAAGGCTGGAATAAGGAATGGCGGGGCTTGTTCTGGTCACACACTATGACAATAAAAGGCCACGAGTTCCCCGTGGAGGTAAAGAACCGACAATCTGGGAGGGCGTTCAGGGATTTGCCTCATCGAAGGGTTTCCAGGGGAATATGGGGGTCACTCTCCATCTCATTCCTGGTGAGCTGCCTGCCTGTTAAGACCATTATTACTTTATAATCACGGAGGGAGGCCCTGAATTCAGGTTTGGGAAGCCATTAGCTAATTTTGTGGTTAATGCTTTTTTTTTTTTTTCAGAGTGAGTCTGTGAATCGGTTCTCTGTGCTGAAGGTGAGACACGTCCTTCCCTCTGCTTTGGCAATGGCCGCTTTCCTTGGGCACAGGGACCACACAGCCCTCTGCACGTTTCTCGGTAAGTAAATTGTGGCTGTGCCGCCTTCCTGCCCGGCCTGGGGAGCTTGTCCTTTACTGAGTGAGAAAGCAAGTTTTTCCCTGGAAGAAATAAAGAGATTTAAAAATCTCTATCCTTCTGTGCAGCAGTGCCGTCCCAATGCAGCCTCGGGAGAGGCACCTTTCCTCCAGCGCTGGAACCATGGCAGGGAAGGGACCTGCTATATCGTTAGGTGGACGAATTTCATCGTTCTTTGGCAACAAACGAATGTGGTGACAATGGTGACCTGGTCCAGCCAGCCTTGGTGATCAGTCCGCTCCTCCCTTTCCCTGTGGGAAGGCTCCGAGGATCTCCTGGGCTGTAGGAAAGGGGAGGCAGTAAGGATGCTGTGCTGGGGAGCTTTGACTGCCTTTGCTGTCTTCCAGATGGAGAGATGGATCCGCAGCACTTGGGAGCTCACCTTCCCCAAACGCTGAGTTTGCCATTTGTTATCCACAAACAACGTGTTTTTCCGTGCAGGAAATGGATTTTTCAGAAATTCCAGCGTGTTATGGAAAGAAAACGCTCCTGGAGTTTTTAATGCAGGTCATTCTTTTTTGGTGTAGTGGTTAAAACGTGATGTCTGTAACTTTGAAATGAATATTTGTATGCATCTGTCAATGGGTACAATTCACATAGCCGCTCACAGGAGAAGGGATCTTAACCGCATTTCTGATTTTAGGCTGTATCGTGATAATGCCGGGGATTGATGTCGCGCTGGAGATTTTTCTCCAGTTTCCACCTTTTGCCACTAAATGAGCGGCAGAGATTTCCCAGCTAGACAGGCAGTGAGCTCTACGCAGGAATGTGAGCGCGGATCCAACGTTGACGGTAATTAAATTACGTTGTTCAGAGGTTCCTCCTTTTAATGAAAGTCTGGAAAAGTGAAAAAGGAGGTGCCTTTCTCCTTTGGGATTGCTGTTGTGGCAGAGGGGATGGAAACAACCCACGGGGGTT
Organism: Vanellus vanellus; assembly: GCF_965231255.1. Taxonomy (NCBI): domain Eukaryota; kingdom Metazoa; phylum Chordata; class Aves; order Charadriiformes; family Charadriidae; genus Vanellus; species Vanellus vanellus. The sequence continues at coordinate 1,155,382 of NW_028127572.1, forward strand.
TTGCTCCGCTCCTGGCTTTGGCTTGGAAAAAGCCCTGAACGGTTTGATCCCTGTGGGGCCAACTCTGAGCAGGGTGAGGGGCAGCTGTGCCAGGAGATCCAGAGGGTCCATCTCCACAGCTTCCGTGTCCAGTGAGCAGTTTCCCCGAAAGGAGGGAAATTCTGGGAGAATGGGGAGCGGTGTGTGATGATGAGGGCGGTGAGGAAGGCTAAAGGATGATCTCAACGATTTTAACTTGTGCTGTTTTTTCTATACATCTTTTGGGCAGAATGGATGGGGACTTTGGGTTTAGCCGAAGAAGTATAACCCTAAAATCAGCGTTGGGCCGTGAGTTCCGGCCCAGCGGTCAGAATAACCGCAAACCCTGGGGAAAGGGGGCTGAGGAGCGGGTGCACGGTTGGTTCGGCACCGGGGCTCTGCCAGTCCTTGCTGTTGCTGTTGACCTGCTCCCCGTGGCTTGGCCAGTTCTCCCACTGCCCCGCAGCGCTGCAGAGGGTAACAGAGGGGTTATTTTGGCTGGAGTATACCCCCGTGCTTGCCAGAAATGGCCAGTGCTAGCCCAGGCTGGGCTTGCCACTCAGGCTGACCTCATGATGCCGGTTGCCGGCCTCCCGCGTTCTACACAACATTCCAACGGTGGTCTTGGCCCACCGTCGCAGCTCTTCTGCTGCTGGCTGTCGGTCTCAGAGTGAACCTCGCCAGTTTGCTCAGCGTTTGAGGAAGGAAGTGGCAATTTTCTTGCCCGATGGGGCGCAAAAGGGCTCACGTGGTGGAACGGTAATGCTGTTGGTGGCGAGAAGGGGCTGTGGGAGTTGTTAGAGGGCAGTTGGTGACGCTGTGCTGGGAAATAACTGCCGTACCTGACACGTCCCCTCCTTCGAAGCGGGTGCGTGCTAGCGTGCTGTTCCCAGCTCTCCTTCCTCACCTCCTCTGCCTTAACGATTTCAGACACGTCAACGTCGGCAGTGAATTTCAGGCCGAGATCCCAGACCTCCAGGACAGATCCCGGTTGGAGGAGGAGGAGGAGGGAGCGTCGCTAGTGTGGAAGCCCTGGGGAGACATCGCAACGCAGCCGGAAACACAGGACAGAGGTTTCTCTTAACGCTTTTCTTGTCAGTTCCCCCCCGAGATACTAAGGGTCGAAAACTGCACGTTTTCACAGCAGCTGTTTGTCCGTTGGGACCCTCTCCCTCTTTTGCTTGACCGCCTTCATGGCTGGTAGCACCCGAGGGTGGCTCAGATCTGGTGGGACAGTGAACAGATAACAACCGGTGGTGCTCTGAGTCGCGTCCTCTGGGAGAGACGGTCAGGGGCGTTTGTAGCTGTCCCACGTCAGCTGCAGCGACCTCGGGAGAGGGGAGATCTGTCTCTGGAGCTACCGGTCCCAAAGCTGCTCTGAAGGCAGAGAGAGCGATACCGGATAACCTGCCTTTTTTTCGGTGCCTTTTCTGGGTCTCCAGTCTGTCTGCTCTGTTTGCCCTCTGCCTTGTATCGCACTTTTTCTCCTTTCTTGACGAAAACTGACTTTCTGTTGGTTTTTGTTGCATTTCTAGTGACAAATCTGCTCAACTTCGCCTGCTCCAATGTCATGCCGGGGGGAAGAGCCAACCTGGAGCACGCCTTGCACCGCCTGCATGAAGCTCTGGTAAGAAGCAGCTCTTTTCGAATTCCTACTGGACTAGGAAATATTCTCATCAACTGCCGTGGGCGGAGGTGACCCCGACACGCTGTTGCTGAGCGTTGACTGAGTACCATCTTCCCACAGTGGGCTGAAGAGTTGATCTTTTGGCCCCTGCTGAGGGGGAATCTAAGTCTTGTTCTCTGAACTCCCGCAGGAGGGTCTGGAGATGTTGCAGTCTGGGGCACCCCAGCGACCTGAATCGCATCCCCTGGCTGATTATCATTACGCAGGTAAAGTGGAAGCAGAGCTTGTTGCTTCTCCGGGAATGCGAGCGGGTACTGCCGTTCCCTTTGTTCTGATTGAAAGAAGTGATTTTTAGAAACGTGCGAGCAGCGGTTCGTGTTCTTTGGGGCAGGGAAGTAGTCTTTTTAATCTGTTCTGGGGGCCTTTTGGCACGGGGAATGCCTCGTCCCTGTGTTCTAGCCTGCTGCTGTCCCTTGCGGTGACACCCCATGCCGCCCAACGCTCCTCCTTTCCCTCGCGCCCCGGCTTTACTGCGTGCAGGGCTTGCTCTGCTGGCAGCCATAACTGCTCGTGCTAACAAACTGCCTGCGGTGTTGGCTAATTGCTTTCCGAAGGAGGAGACATGTGGACGCGTGACGAATAAATTGTGTGCGTTTCCGTGAGGTTGCAAGGGGTCTAATCGTTTGCACGTGGCTGTTTCTTCCCAGGCTCAGACACTTGGACGCTCCTGGAGGAGCAGTTGTTTAAAGAGGCTTTTTATGTGCATAAGAAGAATTTCCACCTGATCCAGAAGAAGGTAAAGCCGTTAGACCGAGGCGGGTCACGTGTTGGTAGCGTTGAGGGGAGTTTTAACCCAGAAAAGTCGTCTTTTGAATGGTGCATTGGAATCCTGTCCCTGGGATGCCGCTTCATGCTAAAAAGATACCGGTACAAGACATAATTGGCTCTAATGTCTACCGAATTTGCCCAAATATCAACCGAATATTTAATCTCTCCAGTACAAAATACAGGAAATACTAGAAGAATACTGACACGTTCCGCTGACCATCGGCACGAAACGTACAGTTCTGCCCTCCCAAGGCTTCTTTACGGCCCTTTCAGAAGAAGGGGGCTCGTTTTCGGCCTGATCTCACCCGTGCGTTGCGCTGTGGGAACCGCAGACACAGGGGAGGACAAACAGCGCTGGATAGATCCGTCCTGGGTCTGTGCCTTCAGCGTTTTCCTGCGGTATTTCCCTCATCGATCGCTTCTGGTTTTCTCCCGACAGATTCAGACGAAGACCGTGGCCCAGTGCGTGGAATATTACTACACCTGGAAAAAACACGTCAGGTTTGGCGCCACCCGACCAGGATGGACAGCCAAAAGGCTGCAGCGAGGCACGGGTGAGGTGGAGGAGGCTGAAGAGAAGGTAGGAAAACTGCCGGGGTGGGTGCGAGATGCTGCTCCTCCATGGACGCATTGTCCCGGGCTCTGGGAAACGATCCCCTTTGCGTTAAACTTGCTGCTGCTGATTTTTGGGGATGTTCTGTAACGTCCCAGTACTCCGTCAAAGGAACTGTTGGTGACCCACCTCTGCGCGGGTGTTGCCAAAACCTTCCTTGACAGGAAATGGGACTTTGGCTCACAGAAACACATATTATTTAGGGTTTTTTTTGGTGGTAGACACCGGGTAACCATGTCCCTTCAGTGCTCAGTAATTCTACGTTTTAAACCCATTTTACAGACTTTTGTGGAGGAAAGTGCTGTTCCGCTGAGGACGGTAGAAATAATACGGTTTTTCTTTCACCATCTGTCTTTGCACCCCATCCTCCCCGTCGAGTTTCAGCATTTTTTGGGCTGTTTTAGTGTTCGGAGGAGCTCACTGGGGCAGGCTGGGGCAGATAGAACGCGTTACACCCAGCACACAAATAAACCCCTCAGTGTCTGGGCCGTCTGGGGATGTTTCCAGCCAGTTTTTCACTTTAGCTGTCCCCCTTGCTGAGGAGAAGGAGAAATGAGCACAGGTTGTCTTCTTTACAGGCTGGTTGCAGCCCGAAGAAGAGGCGCCGGCTCGGGTCCACCAAGAAGCAGAAGAGCAGCGAAAAGACACCCTGTGGCACAGGCAGTCCCTCCCGCCATCCCGGGGACGCTCCGTGCGGGGCTGGAGGCGCAGGCGATGTGGCTGGGTTTCCCTGCGGGCAGTGTGGTGTGGAAGGTGAGCCGCTTGTTTTTTCTTCTCGAAACCTGCTGATCTGGGCTCAAACCGATGGAGACTCGGCATTTCCATCCTCCTCCCATCTCCTCCGCACTCGGAGCTCCTCCGTCTCCCGCTGACTGCAGCCACAAGGGTCTCTCTCTCCCTTTGAAGGCCCTTTCCTCCCATTACAGGCCTGGGGCGGTTCATCTCCTCGGGCGAGAATCCCAGCGTTTCTCGTTTTTTTTTGGCTGAGAAAAAGGTTCCACTGAAGTTCCTTCTTGTGGTTTGCGGCCCGAGGGCTCCCGCGCTACGGTCGCTTGTGCCACGCAGAGCCACTTGAGTTTCAGTCTGACCCGATTTTAAGCCGTCTCGCCGTTACTTCTCTTATTTTAATCCCTAATGATCTGCCGTGTTTAACCACCGAGGTCCCACCCACCCGGGGGTACTGGCACAAGCTGTATGGCACCACGCAGCAAAACAGACCAGAAGCTCACAAAAGTAGAAATAATGAAATGTCATCTAATGATTTTTTTTTTTTTTTTAAAAAAAAAAAGGAATTAAAAATCCCTGTTTGTTTTCTCCCTTCCAGGGTGTTTGGGACAGTCAACGGGAGGAATGCGCACGTGAAATACCATCGCCTGCAGGAGGATCGGAAGGCCCCAGAGGAGTCTTTAAAGGGCGGCGAAGCCGGCAGAAGCCCAGAGGGTGACCGCCTCTAGTTGGCAATTGGGCAACTGCCGGTTCAGCCCGGCAACCAGGTCCCTTTCCTGCTCTGGGAAAACACACCCACCATCTCTCGCCTCCGGCAGCACCTGAGCTCTGCGGAGGGTCCACCACCACGAGGTCGCCCCCACTCACGAAAGACCCACAAGATGAGAATGGCAGAGAAAGAGTTATATTTAATAGTGTTTCCCCCTTAGGTAATAGTCCCGTGTAGGTTTTAGGTCTTAGCTAGCCATCCTTTAGGTCTTAGTTTTAGGCTTTAGTGTTCTTCTGATAGGAGTGAGGTTTGTTGTTCTGGTACGAGTCAGGATGTTTATCTTGTTATAGGAGTAAGTGGGGGGGGTTATGTGTTGTTCTCCTTAATTTATTACATTGGGTTGTTGAACGTTCCAGTCCTGGGGCTGCTCTTGCTGGGTTTGTGCTGTAAATAACTGAAGCCGTCAAAACCCGTTCCACACGGTTGATGGTGCAAAGTGAAGGAGAACCCGGGCCCGTGCCGTGTTGTGCTGTTCCTTGGTCGGTTTTCCCACCGGAGAGCGCCACGGCACCGCTGTGACAGAGCCGGCAGTAGGATTGGGGCCGGTAAAGGCATTGGATGGTCGTGAGGCCTCTGGGTTATCTGCCAGAGTCGGTGTTGGCCTTTCGTGCTGCGCTGTAGCGCCCATCGGTGTTTGATTGCACAAATAACGCGGCTTTCGGCAGTGAAAATGGCAGTTGGATTAGTCCAGGGAATGACATTGCAGTTTGCCCTGACCGGATGGCTGCAAAGGTTTTTGTCATCATAGTGAGTTTTGTTCGAATGTCTTAAGAGTCTCGCTATCAAGCAATTATCTCAATCTTATGTATTAGTGATACGGGATAGAAAATGAGGCTCATCCAAGTACAGAAAGACTTGGATAAGTCTCAAAGGGGGGAATTGTTGTAGTAAAATGGACATCAACTAGGAAAATTAAATGTCATTGAAGCAACAAAGGAAACCTGCTGCTGCTCAAGTCCTCTCTACTGCCCCAACGCCATTTCTTGACCTCATCTTCACATAGAGAAATAGTTACTGGACACGATTTATCTATGGTTCAGTTAAGGAACTACCCAGCAGGCGATGGAGCACTGTTGAGAAGCAGGGGGTTCCTGTCGAGAGAGCCATGAACTGTAGGCCTGGTCAGCAAACCCCGAAAACCACTCGGAAGTGCCAAGATGAGAGGAAAAGCAGGTAAAAGGGAGTTCCGGCAGGGGGAGATGGTGACCACCCACTCATTGACCACCTCCCCAAACGGTACCACCTACTCAAAAGAAGGAAAAAAAAGACAGAGTCTGCGCACTCCTTTACATGGGAAGCAAAGAAATCTCGACCAGTCATTAGAGGGAATGACAGGGAATATGTATTAATTGTTCGAATATGTAATAATCAATGAATAAAAGTGGAGATTTTTGGAACTAAGGTGTGAGCGCTCCTGTTTTGGGACAAGCAGCCCATTTCTGCGCATTAATGGCATAAACTTAGAAATACCTCTGCTTTGTGTGTGTGAAAAAAGGGGAAAAGGGCTTCACTGAGAGGTTCAAATTAACAATTTATTTGGACTTCTCTCACAGGTCCAATACGTCACTATTGCAAGTTCTGTGTGTGCGATGGCGATTACACTATCGCAGTTTAAAAGAAATTAGCGGGATCCACTATTGCGAGCTACAAATGCCCCCGACAAGTAGCAACGCAAACCACGAGGGCGCTAGATATTAATGCCTTAGAAGAGTGCACCAGTCACAAACTCAATCGCATGCCCTATACCGTACGGATGTTTCTTAGTCACTTACCCTCTCTCTCTCAGGTGAGGTCGCTCCATCCCGGGGAAGTTACCCTGTACAGCGTCCTGGATGGGGGGGGCGGATCTCCTAGGGGCCAGCTGTATCCTTGGAGGATTCCCCATTTGTCTCCCCAGACCCTGCGGTTTATATTTCCTGACTCGGTGAGGGTGCAGGATTATGCCCGAGTGGATTACACTGTCTGGGATATTTCCCTCTGGTGGTGCCATAGCGAAGTCTCTGTCGCCAATTTGTGATGTCCAGCGCTCAACATCACGGGAGGAGTGGTGGGATGGGACTCGGGACATTTTGTTTGTTAAGGGCCATTTGGTTTTGGTTGTTCTGTGCCATCTTGAGATAAGCCCGGGCTGAGCTGTTTTGCAGCTGCCCCCAAGTTCTCTCTGCACAGCCACGGCACGGCGGGGATGGAGCTGAGTGGGATGGCAGCTCCCTGCCTCTCACCTCTGGTGCTCTGAAACCGGCTTGGCTGGCTGCCCCCACACAGGGAGGCGTGTGCATCACGAAGCCTGCACTAAAGCGGGGTGGGGGCAGTTGGTTAGCAAAGCCAAAGTGGTTATTAATGGTGGTTAATGGCACACTAATTACGCCCGTGTAATGCGGAAGCTCAGATGCCCCCTAACCACCCCACCCCCCCCCCCCCCCCGGTGCTTCTCTAGCCAGGGGAGCGCTGGGCGTCCCCCCCGCAGGAGACGAGCGCACCTCCGGGGTGGGTGGAAGGGCATCACCCTCTTGTGGTTCGCTCCAGGTAAACGAACTGCAAAACTTAACCAGCGCGGCAGTCATTGTGCCACGAGACCAAATCCCAGATGAGAACGAGGAGGTCATCGTTAAAATCATTGGGCATTTCTTTGCCAGTCAGGTACGGTTTGGCCGTGGCGTTACCCGATATTCCCCGGCCGCTTTCATCCACCGAGGAAAGGCGTGGGGCTTGCTGAGCCCAGCACCACCCGAGCACCCTGCCACTCTTCTTTTGGGTGGTCCCTGTGCCCCCAAGAGGCACTGAAAGTGTTTCGGTAGCTTCCCCCCGGCTGTGCAAGTGCTGAAATTGAAGATTGGCTCGATTGAGCTAAAAATGTGTGTTCTGGAGGCCGTGCAGAGCAGCGCCCAGGGTGTGAATGGACTCCTCTGTGCAGGCAAAGCCACCCGCATCCCACCTGGGTGCATCTTCCATAACTGCACAGCGCAAGATGAGGGAATTGCTCCAGCAGGTGAAGCAGCAGGAGCAGAAACACGCTCCGGGAGCCCCGGCCTCGCAGCACAGCAAGGGAGGCTCCCGCCGTGCCGCCCAGCACCGCCCGATGACTGTAACCCCGCCGCCAGACATCCCCCCCCCCTCCCCCACCCCCAGCAGGTCAGGGGAGCAAACCAAAGACCCCCCCAAACACACAGCCCCCCATTCCCCGCGGCGCTGCGAGGATGCACAGCCGAGGGGTACGGGGAGGGCTCTCTCCATCCCACAGCCTCCCCCTTCCTCCTCCCTCGCCTCCCGACGCTATCCCTTTCGTTGGACTAACGTGGGCAGGTTTGGGTACCTCAGCACCTCACGCTTGTGTCTCCCTTTTAGAGATTTTGTGTGCCTTGGAAACCTGAGAGTTGGAGGGTTTTTTTTATTAATTTTCTAATAAAAAAAGAAACGAGTTGGACAAAACGATGGGAATAGGCAGCACTCTGGTCATTCTCTCCGGGGCGTTGTGGAGGAAGGCTGCCAGTCTTCCTCCCAGTGTACTTTTCCCCGTTGGCTCCAGACTGCTGCTGGGGCTGAGCTCTGAGCCGCCAGAGCGGTTCTCAGCAGACGGTCACTCGGCGCAGACAATGAGGCCCTGAATAGCCCTTCCTGTGCTCTTGATGGCTCCGGACGGCTCTGCTCCTCTGCTGCTTCTAAGGTGGGGCTGCCCCAGTGCCCTCACTCAGGAGCCTTTTGCCTGTGCAGGTCTCACTTGTGACAGGGGGTGGGGGTGTTGCCAAACTAACTGCTGTGTTGCGATGTGGGAGTGGGTGTTCCTGCCCGTGTCAGTGCCAGAGCTCTTCCGTAGGCTCCTTCTGCCAGCGGAGAGCCAGGGGCCGCTCCTTCAGGAGAGAGCTTGTTTAAAAGAGAGGAAAAAAAAAAAAAGGGGGGGGGGGGGGGGGGCGGAATTGTGGGAAAAGAAAAAAGGGGAAAAAGAGAAAAAAAGGGGAAAAAAGTGAAAAAAGGAGAAAAGTGAAAACGGGGGAAAAGGTGGAAACAGAGAAAAAAGGGGGGGGGGAAGCAAAAAAAAAGGGAAAAAGCAAAAAGGGGAAAAAGAGAAAAAAGGAGGGGGAAGCAAAAAACAAAAGGGAGAAAGAAGAAAACCCCACATATTAAAAAAGAAAGGTAGAAAGGAAAAAAAAAAAAACAAACAAACCAAGGATGGAAAGTGGGAACAGCCGCCGGGCAGGAGGAGGGACAGGAGCCGGGGGAGGGGGGAGGGGGGGGGAGGTGGCGGTGCCAGCGGCGGCCCCGGGGGCTGCGACACCACGTTTTTGTCCTCTGCTGCAAAGTGTTCTGTGAAAAACAACCAACCAAATCCCACCCACCGACAACAACAAAAACCAAAGAGAAATCTCTCCAGCTCACAGGAGCCTGAGCTCGCTCTCCGTTGCTCTCTTTCCAGTGTCTTGGGGGAGTCACGGCCGAGCTGAGATTGGGGGTGGTGGTGGTGGGAGTTTGCCCCATGGCTGTGATGGGGGGAGAAGGGGTGGGCGGGGAGTGGGGGATGTGGTGTGGGGTTTTTTTGGGGTGGTGGTTTTTTGCCAGGCGCAGCTTTACCCAGTGGCTCGGGGAGGTGTTGGCATCAGGAAGCCTGTGCTAAAGCGGGGTGGGGGCCTCACCGCAGTTGGTTAGCAGAGCCAAAGTGGTTACTAATGGTTACTAACGGCACAGTAATTAGGCCCGTGTAATGGGGAAGCTCAGATGCCCCCTAACCACTCCCCCCCGGTGCTTCTCTAGCCAGGCGAGCGCTGGGCGTCCCCCCCGCAGGAGAGGAGCGCACCTCCGGGGTGGGTGGAAGGGCGTCACCCAACGGGGAGAGGACCAAGATGGGGCTTGGGTGTCCCTTGGGGTGGCCGGGTGGCGGGGTAGGGCTGCTGGGGGCTGCCACGATGAGGGACACCCCCACGCCTTTCTCCATGGCTCCCAGAGCTGTGCTCCCTCCCTCCCTCCCTCCCACCCATCCAGTGCCACCGGAGAGGTGGTGTCCCCCCTCCCGGGGCGGGCAGGGGCTGTGCCACCCCATCTAACACCTCAACGCACCAAAGCACCTCACTGGGGGAGGGACTCTGCGCCTGGTAGCCCCGTGCGCCCCAGCACTGTAAGGATGGGGCTGAGCCCCCACCACTGCTACCCTGTGCAAACCAAAGACCCCTCCCAAAAACACCCCCCCTCCCCCATTCCCTGCGGCACTGCGAGGATGCACCACCGAAGGGTACGGGGAGGGCTCTCTCCAACCCACAGCCTCCCCATTCCTCCTCCCTCGCCTCCCGACGCCATCCGTTTTGTTAGACTAACACAGGCAGAGAGAAAGAGAGGTTTTATTATTCTTTTTTTTCTTTTAATTTTTTATTTGATATTTCCTAAAAGCCACCGGTTTTTCATCCCAGGCATGGCCAGAGGAGCTCGCCCAGCGCTGGGGGGGGGAGGTTGGGCTGCGGCACACAGCACAGCAGCTCATCAGTTTTTACAATCAATGTAACGATAACGAAACTAGCGGCTATTTTTAAGTTTTGCAAGGATTTTAATTCTTTATTTATTTCATTTCAGAGGGGGCCGGGGCAGGAGGGGGACGTTTGTTTTTTAGCAAAAGCCGGCTTTTCTAGAGGTTAAAGGAAAGGCCGTCCTCGGCTGTAAATGCTCCCCTCCAGCGTCCTGGATGGGGGGGACGGATCTCCGAGGGGCCAGCTGTATCCTTGGAGGATTCCCCATTTGTCTCCCCAGACCCTGTGGTTTATATTTCCTGACTCGGTGAGGGTGCAGGATTATGCCTGAGTGGATTACACTGTCTGGGATATTTCCCTCTGGTGGTGCCATAGCGAAGTCTCTGTCGCCAATTTGTGATGTCCAGCGCTCAACATCACGGGAAGAGTGGTGGGATGGGACTCGGGGCATTTTGATTGTTAAGGGCCATTTGGTTTTGGTTGTTCTGTGCCATCTTGAGATAAGCCCGGGCTGAGCTGTTTTGCAGCTCCCCCCAAGTTCTCTCTGCACAGCCACGGCACGGCGGAGATGGAGCTGAGTGGGATGGCAGCTCCCTGCCTCTCACCTCTTGTGCTCTGAAACCGGCTTGGCTGGCTGCTCCCATACAGAGTGTTACTGGCTTGCCCAGCAGGTAAAGAACCCAGATTTGGGACGCCACTAAGGTGTCTGTTAGGGATCATGGGCGGCCCTTATGTGGTCCTGGGGGGGGAATCTTGCAGGCCAGAGGGAGTCTGGGGCAGCCCTTCAAGGATCTGGGGGTCCCCTCTGGTGCCTCTGGGGAGGGTTTTGTGGCTGGAGAGGGCCGAGCTGGTTTCAAGAGGTGCTTCCTCCCTTTCTCCAGCCCACCCAGCTCCCCCGACACCACCACCCCCCAGGTTGGTGGGTGCCAGCAGTGCCAGCCTGTCCCACTGGGTCGGGCACTGAGGGGGGCACAGCCCCAGCCACGGGATGGGAGGAGGAACCACAGCACCAGGGATAGAGACCAACATTTTATTTCTCTCACATTTCCCATGGGGGGCACCCCAGGGTTGCGCGGCTGCACCGCAGCTGGTGCCAGGAGGGAGTCCAACATCCCCCCCGCAGCTCACCTGGCTCCGCTCGTGATGCTTTTGATGGGGCTCAGCGCGGTCTCTTCTGTGCTACGGACCAAGCGGCTCCAGGTAGGCGACTGCTGCACCGCACTGTGCCGCAGCGTGGGGTGGGGTGGGGGGCTGCGGCGCGGGGCTGGGAGCTGCTCCCGTCTCACCCAGCTCCCGGGGTCCTGCAGAGGGACTGGAAGAAGCCAAAGCAAGGGACGACGGACGCGAGAGCCCGCCCAGAGGAGCAGAGCAGTGAGTGGCCCTGGCACCGAGCACCATGCAAACAGCCCACACCCCACGGCAGCCCTGAGCCGGGGCTGTGCCGGGGGCTGCTGCCTGCTCACTCCGTCCCCTCCCTCAGCAGCTTCTCAGCTAGCGGATGAAGGATGGGAGCTCAAGTCGACACAGGAGAAGCAGGGAGTGTGGGGGAGACCCCCAGATCCTGCCCCAGACCCTCAGCCCGTGCCCTGCCTGCGCTGGGCAGCCCTGCCCGCCTGCTGAGGAGGGGGTGCTGCCCGCGGGCCCCGACGGAGGAGACGGGGTGCAGCGGGTCTCTTCTCTCTCCTCCTCTGCAGGGCAACCGAGGAGGGAGCACCGGGCCCCACAGGACCCACTGGGCTCCCTGCCAACCATATACCATCTGAGCAGTGATGCCTCTCTCTACCCCCTGACCCCCCCAAGCCCCCACGTCCCCCTGCCTTCCTCTGCCGCCTATAGGTCCTATCAGTGGGGACAGCTCCTTCTGGTCCAGGGAACCCCCCGGGATCCTGGGCCCCCCAAGGGCTACCGCAAGAGCCCCTGCAGCCTGTGCTCGCTGGCCAACTCGGAGGACTGCAGCAGCCTGTTGAGGAGCAGCTCCTCTTCCCAGAGCTCCCTCTACCACTTCCTGGAGGCCTGGCCCAGTGCAGCAACAGAGCCACTGGTGCTCACACACTCAGGACACCCCCGCTCTCCCATGGCTGCTGGTGGGGCAGTGGGGAAACTGGGGCTGGTCCTCGGCCAGGAGCCTCCACAGGAGCTGCCAGCAGGGACCGAGAAAGAGCGGGTTCCCAGGCAGGGAACGGAACTGAGCGTGGAAGCATACACTGTGGAGCTCTGAGCTGCTGCGTGGTGCCAGGTCTATCCAACGTCAGGCAGTATGTTCCCAGGAGACATCACCGCTGACAACTCTTCCGAGGAAGTGGGGCCATTTCTGTAGTCGTAGCCTGCCTGGAGAAACAGCCCCACGGAGCCAATAGTCTGCTGAGCAGCAAGGGAGCAGAGTCGCTGACTCTCAACCAAGGACTGAAGTACAGCAACCCACTCTATTGCCTTCCCCCTTCGCCCGCTGCCTCCCACAGTCTACAAGAAAAGAACCAGGGAGCTCCAAAGGAGGGGACCCCTCCCCCACTCCCCCAAATCTGCCCAACACCCCCAAAGCTCCCCAAAGACACGGGACTCCTCCCACACACCTCCACTCCCCACACCGACAACCCTCCCCCTCCCCCAACGCTCCAAAAAGCAGCAGTCCTTAGGGCAGACTCCTTAAGCTGACTCCACAGCTACGGCTCCCCGTCGGCTCCGGGGGAGATAAGGGGGCCCCGGGGGGTCTCCGTGGGCTTTGAGGGGGTCCCAGGGCTGCCCACGGGCTCCCAGCAATGCCCATGCCCACCACCCGCTTCAGGGGGCCCAGCGCTGACACCCCCCGACCCATCTCGGGGGTACCTGGGGGGACTCGGCCGTGGGCTGGAGGCGGGCGAAGGGGGCACGGCCGGGCTGACCTGCCGGGGGGGGCTGAGAGCGGAGCCCAGAGCGGAGCCAAGCGCCCGGACAGGCCGGCCCCGGGCACCCTGCGCTGCGGCCGGGGCTGCCGCCACCTGCGGGGAGCGAGCGGGGGGTGAGGGGACGGCAGCGGGGGACGGGGGAGCCTGAATCGGCCCTGTTTCCCCCGGGGACGCCCCACTCGGCTCTACCCCCCCCAAACAGGCCCAGACCGCCCCCCGCGCCCCCCAGCCCGGTCCCGCCACCCCACAACCCCCCGAACTGGCCCCGGAGACCTCCGCACCGCTCCTGCCGCCGCCGCCGCCCCACCCCCACCCCGCTCCCGCCCCCCTCGGCCCCGGTCCCCCCGTCTCTCCCGGTACCAAACGCCGCAGCTCCCGACCACCGCCGCACACCGGAAACGTTCTCCTTCGCGTCCGCCCACCCGCGCATGCGCCATGGGGCAGATCCGGGCCACGCCCCCCAACGTCGCCGCGGCAACGGCGGGCGAGAGGGGCGGGGCCGCGCCGAGGAGAACGAGGCCCCCTCAGCCTCGCACCACCGCTTCTTTCCGCCCCGGGCACTGCGAGGCCGAAAACAGCGCAGCCCTCCCCCAAATGCGCCGGGACCCCCCTAAACTAGCCCAATCCTCCGCAAAATGAGCCGGGACTCCCTGAAATCAGCTCAGCCCTCACCAAAATGAGCCCCACATCTGCCTGCAGAGCTCCGCCAGCCCCCCCGACGGACATCACGGGGATGGGGGGAAAGAAAACAACCAGAAAGGTACTGAAAACAACGTGGAGACGGTGCTTAGAGATCCTTCTGAGAGGCAAAACTCGGCCTTTATCCTCATTTTTGAACACGGGGTTTCGCAGTGCTTCGCGGGCAGTGGTTATCCAGGGGCATCAGCTATCCCGGGAAGCGAACGTTCCCATCCCGTGTGGCAAAAATCCACTCGCATGAATAACTTAGACAAAACCAGCCCACAAAAGGACAAGAGGCACCTTTGGTCACCTTTTCCTTGAAGCTTCGCTAAAACTGTATACTCAGATTGGCCCTGTCCTGCAGTTTCTTTCCCAGAGTTTTGCCCCAAACCCACGCTTCTAGCCCCGCTCCCCAAGCCCTCCCTCGGGGCCCACCACCTTTCCCCAGCCCAGCCTGTCCTTAAAGCTTTTCTTTCCACACACAGCCCTTTCCACTCACCTCCCTCCGGGGCCTCCTCTCTCACAGACAACCTCACAGCCCTGCAAACCTCCGCTCCTTCACCTCTCCCGCTCACGAAAATCTATTCCCCCCTCACAAACATCCATTCCCCTCACTCCCCCCTCACACGCTCACTCCCACACCCCCAACCATTCCCCCCACCATTCTCCCCTCCCCCCTCGACCCACCTCTTCTCTTCTTCTCCTTTTTTCTTCTCCTACCCCTCTCTCTGCCCGTGGGCAGCCCTGGGACCCCTTTAAAGCCCACGGAGACCCCCGGGGCCCCCTTATCTCCCCCAGAGCCCACGGGGAGCCGTAGCTGTGGAGTCAGCTTAAGGAGTCTGCCCTAAGGACTGCTGCTTTTTGTAGCGTTGGGGGAGGGGGAGGGTTGTCGGTGTGGGGAGTGGAGATGTGTGGGTCCCTTCTGCCAAAGTGCAGTGAGAACCACGTTCACTGAACCCCCATTCTACATGGACAGGGTCAGTTGGATGTATAGGACCAAGTTGTTGGAATAACCTCAGCTCTTTTATTAGCAATTCCAAGGCATTGGTATGTTGGTCCGTCCATTCCCAGGATTTTCCCTTCCTGAGCAAATCATCAAGGGGCGAGCAATGATGGAAAAGCCAGGGGTGTGTTTATGCCAACAGCTTAAAGTTCCTAGAACTTGCTGTAACTCCTTCACACTGGGTGGATTCTGCCCCTGTTCTGTTTTTTTTAGGGTATCTTGAGGGACCGAAGCAGCTCCTTTAATCCACCAGAGCCCCAGGAATTGCACTTCCTGCGCCGGTCCTTGACACTTGGTGGGGAACGGCCCCAGTTTCAGATCTGACCTTGGGGGATGAAACCAGGCTTGGGTCTAGTGGGAGGTGTCCCTGCCCATGGTGGGGGGGTGGAACTCCATGATCTTCAAGGTCCCTTCCAGCCCAAACGGTTCCGTGAGTCTATGATGGTGTCTGTCCAGCTGATGAGCTCCCACCCGAGTTTCACTCGGCGAAAAGCAGCAGCCGGTGCTTGGGTACCCAAAGGCTTCTTTTACATTTTTCCTCTTCTTTGTTTCTTAACTTTTTCAACTCAAACCAAAGGTGTTGGAAAGGGCGGCCCTGTGGGCAGAGAAATCATTCCTCCCTGCGAGATGGGCTGTGGCACCACGGGGCCATCTCACCTGAAAGGAGGAAACCCACAGGTCACTCCTTTGGTCCAAAGAGTGGAAAAAAATAGAAAAGAGAACCACCACCACCACCACCCCCCACCCCCCACCCTCCCCCACCCCCCCACCCCCAACCACCAAATCAGCCCCTCGCTGAAGGCGTAAGGTGGGAAATAGTGCAACAACTGTATTTTTTGCAACAGCCCCACTTAAAAAATGCTGTAATGATTCATAATGACCCATCCGACTAAAACCAGGAGTAGCAGTGACCTACCCGTCAGCTTTTAGCATCCTGCTAACCAGCTTAAAGGCACCGGTGAGGAGAAGAGTTTAGCCACAACCAGCTCGAAGGAGGAAAAGAGGATCTTGCTTTTAGGGGAACGGCTGTCTTTGCAGAAGGTAAGTGCCCCCGCGGCTCGACCGCCCCTTCAAACCTCGATTTCTCTGGCTGTTTTCTCTGTAACTGCTCCCACAGCACCACGGATCCTGCAGCTTTCCCTGAATCATAATAAAACCTTCCCTAAATCCGGCAGCAGGTTTCTGACGTCTCCAACGCCTCCGAGCATCCCACAGGGATCCCGCACGCCGCTGGTCCCCCGGGATTTCCAGGCTCTGACCCCTGGCTTGGCTCAGGTGCCCTCTTTTTTCACTCAATTCCTCAAATTTTAGGTAAAAGGGCACTGGGGATGCGCCTGCCTGACCCCACAGACCTGTGACAGAGGGGGGTTTGAAAGAAATGAATAAAAAAAATACTATATGAAAGATAACTAGAATCTCTTTGGATTTAATGTAATGCTAATTAACTGTATTGCAGATGGGCAAAAATATACCCCCAAGAATGTAGGGAGGAAGAAATGCTCAATTTCTGTTGTGCGCCGACCCCTCCCTCCCCCCAGTCCCTTTCTGAGCTCCCTGAGCACCCCACGGTCTGGCAGAGGGGACACGTGTGACACTGCTGTCCCCTCCCTCCTGCAACACAGAGCTCATCGCAATTACTTGCACAGAAAAACAACCACAATTAAAAAAAAAAATATAAAAACCCAAATTAAAGAAACCCACAAAATTTAAACCCCCCAAATTTAATAACCCAAATTAAAAAAAAAAAACAACAAAATTTAAAAAACAAAACACAGTTAAGTCATTCAATTTTTCAAACCCCCAAACCCACTAATTTCAGCCCTTTCCCCAGTCAGCTGGTTCCCCACCCCCACGCAAATGGGCTTTCCCCCAAAAATCAGTGCTGCCCACTCCCCCATCCCCTCCAGCCCCCCCCAAAAAAGCTCCACACCCCCCTCTGCCTCCTCCCCGCCCTCCCAAAGACACGGCAGCAGCGCAGTGAGACAAACGAGAGGTTTATTCCATTCTTTTTCCCATTACGTTCAATGAGCAACAAGAGAAAAAGGGCCGACAGTCCCGGCTCCGGTGGGGGGAACCCCTCAGTCCACAGTGACGCTCCACCGACGGGACCCACGCGACGGCGACAGGGATTTGTGTCATTTGTGTTCCACAGAATGAACCCAAAATAAATTAAAAAAACCCAATGAAACAAAAAAACTAAAACCAAACACAAAACCGCACAAAGATTCAAAGTTATAACTAACACAGATTTGCTTGGGGGATTCCCCCCCCCCCGTTTTATTTACAACACGGAGCGTTTCCAAACTAGATCATCTCTTACAATAAAATAAATATATTTCAGCATCTGCGCAAGAAAAAGAATTGCTGCATTTCTACATGTAGTGCACTGGGGGGGGTAAAATAATAACCCCACCCTTTTATATTACCTTTTTACATTACACCCCCCACCCCCTGCTTAAGGATCTCTATTAAGCGCATCATTTTAGGAAACTTCTTTCGAGGGGCCCCCGGGGGTGTGAGGAGCTGTTTGAAGGCACCGAAGCGCACTGCAGCCCCCGTCCCGCCTCGCTGGGAAGGGGCTTTGCTGCCAACTAAAGCATTGCGGGTCACTGCAGGGATATCTCTTTTGATTCCTAAAGCGACTCCAGCAGCAGCTTTGAGAGGGATTCCTCCTCCCGCCTCCTCCCCGTAAAATTCTCCTCTGCACAGGGAAATATTAAATCCTCCCAAAATACAGAGCCGGCCGTGGGATCACGGAGCACGAAGGGGGGACAGGCGCAGCACTGTGTCCCACAGTCAGCCCGGGGGGTTACAGCCGCCTTTTAGGTGGCTCACAGTCACGTTGTTAACCAAGGCCTCAGCTTTCATTTAATTCAAAATAAATACATAAATATATAAATAAATAAAAAGTCTCACCTTGTAAGCAGCAAAAACCCCCGAGCTTCGAATGCAGAAGAGGGCCACGCCGGGGAAATCTGCTTTGTTTTTTAAGTAAGGACTTTTGGAGGCAGCCGCCAAGGTTTTGTGGCCCCTGGGGAGGGGGGAGATGCAGAGCCGGACTCAGCCCGCTCTGCCCCAAAACCGGTCGCGTTTTCCCTCCAGGGTGATTTTCTTCCTTTCTGTCTCTGCCGGAGTGATGCCCGGCACGTGCCGAAAACAATCCCAGGCTCTGGCCCCGGTCCCGGCCAGGAGGGAGTGAAGCTCAGCCCCACTCCCTCCTTTTCCAGGGAGGAAAACAAAATGGAAAAAAAAAACCCAAATTATCCTATATTAGAAGTGTATAATTCCATTTTAGAAGTGTATAATTCCATTTTAAGGGCAGGGCAGCAATAGGGCTAGTACCACAGCCCCACAGCCACTGTGGGTCACCAGCGTAACGATTAAGTTAAAGTTTCTTTTGGGAAGGGGGGAGAGACGGGGACTCTCCTGCTCTGGGACCTTTCCCCTCCGGGGAGGCAGAGCCGGAGCAGCGAGCACGGTCCTGCCCGGAGGGCAGCATGGAGGGGACGTGCATGGCCATCCCTGAGGAACAGCAGCAAGGAAACCCCGGTGCTGCACCTTTCCCTTCCTCCGAGCCTTTTTCTTTTCCTCTTTTTAAGGGCTCAACCAGTTTCTTCCCCCTCCGACCGTCACCGTGGGGCACTGGCACCAGCCGCTTTGCAAAACCCCATCCCGTAAAAGCCGCCTGATTTTGGCCCTGTTTGGGGATGCGCCGCTTCCATCCTTACAGAGCAAACTGATAGATGATTTGTTTTTCTCCCCCCTCCCCATTTAGCAAGAAGCACCAACGTGCCGTTGTCATTTTGGGTCGGTTTGCTGCAGAAAAAGGCTCCCACAGGGGACGGGATAAGCCGATGGCAGGAGGGTCCCTGCACCCATCCCACCGCTGCTGGTGGAGGGCAGCAAGGGGACCTTTTCTTCGGGGTTGTCCTCTCCTCCCGGGCTCCGCGGCCCCACGCCGCAGCCCAACGACCCCACCGAGATGGGAAGAGAGCACAAGAACCATCTCTGCTCAACAGCTTCTTCCTGCAAAGGGGCAGGAAAAAGGAGGAGGAAAAGGCACCTTCCCACTTGCCTCCGGGCTCATCCCACCCTGCGAGAGGCTTTGTGAGGAGAGGGGAGGAGGAAAAAACACCACAGCGAGAGAGCCAGGGAGGGAAAAGGAAGGAAAGCGGAGGGACAGCGGAGGGGCAGCCCGGGGACACAGAGCCCCAGGTCTCGCCTGGCCGCTCCCGCCACCACCCGGCGGATTGGAGGGGTTTGATCTGAAGCGCTGCCTTATATTAATTTAACAGCCGGGGGAGGAGAAGGCGCCATTTCTGCCTTTTGCAGCTTCCAGGCTGACGGCAGAGCCGAAACAAGAAAAATAATTATCATAAAAACAAACAAACAAACCAACAAACAAAAATTCCAAAAAAACTCCAGTGTAAAACTGGAGCGCAGGGAGCAAATGCTTTTCCTTCGCCTCGGCCCAACCGCTCGGGCGCTCCGCGCTGCCCCGCCACGGAGGGCATCCCTCTCCTGCCAGGGAGAGACAGAAGGGCGAACTGAAGGCAGGACCCCAAACCAGACCCGAGAACCTGGTCGCGATGAAGAAGAAAGTGGAGAAAGCGTCACATACAACAGAAACATTCAGAGTTTATTTTTGGGGAACAAAAGAAAGATAAATAGAAAAGGAGTGAGATATTAAAAAAATAGCACCGAACGATGAAGCGGCAGCAGTCCCTCTACTGCTACAAAATGGCAACAACCCACACACGAACACACGGAGGCGGAACACCACCGAACTCCCACTGACTGTCATGTGCACCTCAGTTTGCTGCTCTGGAGAGAGGGAATGCCTGAAGCACACCAAGGACAGCTGAAACCATCGCCATGGCTTAAAGGGGAATCCGCCAACTGGAAAACAAAATAAAAGCGGTTTCTGCCCATGTCTGCGTGGGCACATCCCCGAGTCACGTTCTCACGCCTCTCCTTCAAAGTCAAGATTCCTACACATGAAAACTGGAGTTGGGGGGATGGAGGAGAGAGAAAAGGAGGGAGAGCGTCATCAGTGGGGCTGCTGCCCCACTCGTGGGACCGTGCCGGCAGAGAGGAGCTGGTTCGTGTGCCGCAGCCCTCGCCGCTTGCTCGACATTGCCGGCAAAAAAAGAAAAGCCGTAGGCATGTGCCACAGCTTGCAAAGGAGCACGGCCACGTTCCCACGCGATCCTTTACCTCTTTTCTCCCCAGATTCAGACTGTTTCCATGCTCATAGTGAGAGCCTTCCACACGGGTGTTTTTGATATCTCTTCCGAGATATTAATCTCCGAAGGATCAGTCCTGCAATAAATATTTGAGACAGCAATCCGTGACTGCGGGAACTGATGCCACCCAGCGCATCAGCACCAGCAAGAGGAACGGGGGGGGAGGAGAACCAAAGCTGCGCATAAGCACAGCGGGTTGGGCGGGATGAGGAGGTTTGGAAGGCGAGCCGGAGAGCCGCAGAGCCACAGCTCTGTGCAAAGGCTCTGCACAGAATCCCAGACTGGTCAGGGCTGGAAGGGCCCTCTGGAGCTCACCCAGTCCCACCCCCGCCAGAGCAGGGGCACCTACAGCAGTGGCACAGGACACCTCCAGGCGGGTTTGGAATGGCTCCCAAGTGGGAGACTCCCCCACCTCTCTGCGCAGCCTGTGCCAGCGCTCTGCCGCCCGCCCTGCCCATAAATTTGCTCTTCCCGCCAAGCTGAGTGCATGGCGCTGGGATGCTCAGCAAAGATAAACGTGGAGAAAATTCTGCCAACCCCCTTCAGGCTAATCATGCCGGGGGTCCTGCTGCTTGGTGGGGCTTTACCTGTCGCTGCTTGGCTTTGGGATATCCGCGCTGCTGGTCTTGCCCAGCTGCAGCCAAACGGAGTTTGCAGCAGCAGCTTCCATCATCTCCTGGGACTCCTGACATAAAAAGGGACAAATCAAAGTTCTCTGTCTATGATCGAAGTGGAGATAAACTGAACACCCAGCAAAACCCACATGCTGCCCTCTCCTTCTGACCTTCTGTTAGCGCAGCCGGGGAAGGACCTTTCACTCCAAACATTTTGGGAGGGGGTTAAAACCACCCTTATGAGCAAATCTTTCCATCATAATTATAATGTTTATTATAAATGGCACCTTTAAAAATTGTACCGCTATTCAAGTGTTAAGCTCACTGCTAATTTAAAAAGTTATGATGCGGGATCCAGGCTGTCAGGATCTATTTCTATTGAGTTCGGATCTTCCCCCAACATTTCAAGAGAAGCTGTGACGGAAAGAGGCAATCTCAGAGCCCGAGGGAGACACCCACCCCCGAGCACCCAGCAAGCATCACCTCTTCTTCTTTGGCTTCATTTTTGGCATCGGCCAACTTCTTCCTGCTTTCTGGCATAAGGTCATCCAAAAAGCTGAGCTCCCGCTTTGAGAAGCAGAAGTCCATCACTTTCCGGACAAACACGAGAGCCAAAACCTTCACAAAATAAGAAGGAAGAGGGGGTGAGGTCTGAGATGATGTTACATCTCACTCCGACGCTGCAAATGTCCCACTGCTGAGCGGCACCGGCTCTTACCATCATGGGAAAGATGATGGCAGCACGGGACACCTTGATGGCCCAGAGCAGGACGAGGCAGATGAGCTGGATCATGGTGAAGAAATGCACTTTCCGCAAGGGAACGTGCCGCAGGTAGATGAAATCCGGCTGGTGTTTTGCCGGCATCCAAAAGAGCTTCAAGCGGTCGAAGAACTGCAAAATAAAAGCGGAAAAGTTACCCCTTGGGGCTGCGGAAAGTTTCCGGCCCTGTTGGCACGTGGAATGAGTTTTCAGGATCTCGCGTGCAGTGAGAAATCCTGGATCCCATTTTGTTCCTCCCAGGAGCAGCACCCGTTTTCCCTTTGCTCCATCTATAAACCAGTGTGCCCATGAGAGCTGCCCACCAAATTGCAATTATTCCACGTCCTTCTATTATAGAATCACAGAAGGGTTTCGGTTGGAAGGGACCTCGAAGATCATCCAGTCCCACCCCCTGCCCTGGGCAGGGACACCTCCCACCAGCCCAGGTTGCTCCAAGCCCTGTCCAACCTGGCCTTGAACACCTCCAGGGATGGGGCAGCCACAGATTCTCAGGGCAACCTGCGCTGGTGCCTCACCACCCTCACAGGGAAAAATTTCTCCCCGATATCTCATCTCAATCTGCCCTCTGTCAGTGTCAAACCATCCCCCCTCGTCCCATTGCTCCCCTCCCTCATCCAGAGTCCCTCCCCAACTCTCCTGGAGCCCCTTTAGGCACTGGAAGGGGCTCTGAGGGCTCCCCGGAGCCTTCTCTTCTCCGGGCTGAACACCCCCACCTCTCCCAGCCTGTCCTCCCAGCAGAGAGGCTCCAGCCCTCCCAGCAGCTCCAGGGCCTCCTCTGGCCCCGCTCCACCAGGTCCATGGCTCTCCTGTGCTGTGGTCCCAGAGTTGGAGGCAGCACTGCAGGGGGTCTCCCCAGAGCAGAGCACAGCAGAGGGCACAATCCCCCCCTCACCCTGCCGGCCACACTGCTGATGCAGCCCAGGATGCGGTCGGCCTTCCGGGCTGCGATCGCGCATTGCCGGCTCACGGTGAGCTTCTCATCAGTCCGCACCCCCAGGTCCTCCTCAGACCATCTCCCCCTCCCCCTCCCTGTTCTTCTATAAAAATATATGTTTAATATATTCTATTCTTCTGTTTGTTATTTGGCATTTCTCAGCCCACTCAACCCCCCAGTGAGGATTCCCACCGGCAGTAGAAATCGCCTTCGCTTTGCACTGAATTCCCCCATTTTCACCACACCAAACACTGCCCTGTCCCAAACCGTGACGCAGAGCGCGCTGAACTTGCCTGGTCCTCCCGCCCTACGTACCTCCTGTGCCCCCACCAATCTTTTCCTTATACAAAATACTTTCACTGCCTGCTTTTGGGGAGGTTTTCTCCCACACCACTGCTTTTTTCCTGCTTCTCTGGAGATGACACAGCAGGGAGCTGCACGCTGTAAGAGTCCGTACCTGAATCCCTCTGAGCGACGACACACCCATGTAGAGAAAGACACCATAAAGCACAGGCATGGGTATAAACTGGGAAATTAAAAAAAAAAAAAATGCAATAATTTATTTTTTTAATTGGTTTTTCAGTATTACTGCTCTCTTCTAGAGGCACTGCCTAAAATTGCCTAAAGCTTTCCAGTTTCCACAGGGTTAGAGATGTTTCAGCTCTCAACCCGTAGAGGTTTTGTGCGTGCGAGTGAGTGAGTGTATGCTCTGCTTTAGGCAGAGCATTTAGTTACGTTTCATTAGAATAATCTAATAAATTTTTAGTTACGTTTCATTAGAATACTCCTGTTTTCCTGAAAGGTTGGAGGAAAATAGGTCATTTCACCCATGAAACTGTACGCCACATTCTGTGACGGCAGAAGAACATTTCTACACATTTTTGTGGCAACACGCAAAAGCAAAGTGCCTCCTTTTAGCCTAGAGCTGAGGTGACTTTGTGGGAGGAGCACACAAGGAAGCCCACGGGGATGATTTTGGTGTGTTTAGCTACTGGGAACGGCTGTTGGGAGGCATTTGGGGGAGCCAATTGCATCCCATAAGGTGCTGCCTGCTTGAAAGAGAGCAGTGTACTGGTCTGAATCCGCTTTGTCGTAACCCATAAACACAGGTGGGCCTGAGAGACACCTGGGAATGAAAGCAGTTGTCCTGCTCGCTTGCCTCGAGGACACCAAACTGGTGGAAAGGGTAACTGAGGCTGGTTCCCACCGTGGGCCAAGCCTCAAGGTTTGGGATCGCCTCCTCCTCTGCTCCACACCTACTCAGGCCTGGAGGGAGGGGATGGTTTTTGTCAAACCTCCAAAAAGCTCATGCTTGTTGGGCGTTTTGCATTTTCCTCTTACCTTTAACACCGAAGTGAAGAAGACAGAGCAGCCCATGAGCACAAAGATCATCAAGCCGGTGACTCTCTGCTCTCGTATCCCCAGAAACTTGGGTTGTTCTCCTGGAGCTGAGCAGCCAGACTCCACTTTGAGGCTATTGACGTGGGTGATGGACAGGACAGTCGCAGCCACAAACCAGGGCAGCCCCATCACGGAGCACACCCCGAGCATCACGGCCACCATGAAAAGGTCCAGGTGGTACCCGCATCCTTTCTGTGGGCAGCAAAACAAGGAACAGAGCATCCCACAGCACAAGAGCGAGGACAACGTCGCGACTCAGACTCAAACCCTACTTGGGCGCAAGTCACCCTCTTGAAAATTTAAGAGAAGAATTGGCAAAAATAAGGATGGATCCAGTCTTTGCGCAAGCACCTTGCATGAAAATCTGGCAGGAGTTCAGACCAAGTGGATTTGGGAGGTTTGTGCAATAGCTACTTCTCAAACAAACACACAAACAAACAGACTATTTTCATTCATAAAGAAATTTCTACTGCTTGTAAGCAAGATGTGACCCTGAGTTATCCCTGGCAGCGCGTCAAAACAGTTCGTTCCCCCAGCTCCTGCTGGCATTCTGAAACAAAAACACGCTTCTATAGTGCTCGAAAATTAATTTGCTCCTCCAAAAGATTGCTCATCTGAACTGCCCTCGTTTGCTCCCTGTGACATCACTAATCCAGCAGAGCATCCTGCCACACAGCCTGACCTTGTCCCAAACCAACGCCTTCACAAAGCACTTGGCATAGGAGCTTCTCCCCACACCTGCAGCCCAGAGTGGGGTGGGGATGGGGTCAGCTCTTGCAGCCCCTTACCTTCAGCTTGTGCTCCTTCCTGTTGACAATGACAGACGTGATCTGCTGGTCCATGAATATCAAGATGGTGCAGAGCAGAGCTGGGATGGGCGCGGCCAACACCGTCCACCAAGGGTTGGGCCCTATGGGGTTGACCAACCACCCGCGGTCGTCTCTGGTAGGCTGCAACAAAGCCAAAACACACATCAGGATCAACTCCCAGCCCAGCCACTTCACTGGCTTTGATTTTCCTCTCCATCGCTGTGCCGCCTCATCTCCTGGCCCTGCCTTCGTGTCACCCTCTCCTACGGGGTTCAGCAGTGCCAGCGTCCTCGTCGCAAGCACCTATAGATACTTCTGTAGGTATCAAGTTTTGGGGCTGGCTTCCTCTTTCCAGAAGGAAACGATGCACTCGGAGGTGGAAGAGGAGATGGTAACACCACCAGCATCCCCAGACTCAGCCCTGTCCTGTCCCAGCATCACCCTGTGGCATCCCCAAGGGCCAAAAGCGGCTCCACACCAAAACACCCCATTACCTTGAACATGTGGGGGACGTGGAGCTTCGGCGATGGGATCCCAACCAGGAAGTCAATGAGGACCATGATGACGATGGTGAGGAAGACACCAAAGTCACTGACTGTGGACCGTACCTGGGGCAAGAAAGCAGAGCTGAAAGGGACAGCACAAACGGGGCCATACCGTGAGATGGAAAAGTTAAAGACATCAACAGCATTAAGGCTGGTTAACAAATTCCCACCACTCTGAGAAGATGCAGCCAAATCCCTCGTTTGGATAGTGTTGCTGTGTTTGTACCTGCAAGATCTGGTGTCAGGCAATAAAAAAAGTTTAATTAGGTGGAAAAGGGTGGTTTAAATTCAAACTTAAAAAAAAAGCCAATAAATATTAAAAAATAATGAAACAGACGTCTGCCACTACAGCTGCACTCACAGCTACAATGGGAATAAGGCACTGAGGCATCATTTGCTCCTCAAAAGGAAGAAACAGTGTCTTTTGTGTCTTTTTCTATGGCAGTTCCTCATTTGAATCAACTTTCCCCTTGGGCACACAAGGTGAAAAAAACCACAAATGAAAATACAACAAACAACCAACTTTGGAAGACCGATTTCCCACTGCCTGGGGAAAAAAACACTCCGGGGCAGGTCACGAGGCAGGTGGGAAACGCTACGATCGTTTTGCACTCCTGGAAATGAGTGAGAGACATCCAAGTTTGGCCTTCAAGGTCCAATATTTCCCAGTTTGACCAAGCGGTAGCAAACACTGCTTAGTGCTCCGGGAAAGCCATTTTGGGAAATGAGTGTGGAGACTGCTGCTGGCCACCGTCTTCTACCTACTCTGGTCGGGAAGTAGCGGCTGGTTTTAAACTTCTTCAATAAGCCCGACAGGACAAAGGTGGAGAAGAAGAGGATGCAGCACCAGAAGAGGACATCGGGCGTGTAGGGGCCATCGTGTCCACAGGCAGGTCCACGAAACTCTCCATGCAAATACCGACATTCCTGGGGAAACAGAGCATCAGGACACAAAGGTAGTGCACATGCGTCAAGGAAACCTCGGATAACTAGGGGGTTTGGAGGATCTTGCTCCAAGATCTGTGACCTCGGGACTGCTGCAGCTAGCGGAGATTTATATTTAACGATCAACAGCAGCTGAATAAGTGACACATGGAACTACACAGACAGCGGAGAGAGGAGATGTGATGGGACACTGTACCACAGACCTATGGCACATCCTCTGCTTGAACAGCAGGTAACCGTGGCTGAAGAAGACACCAGAGGGGAAGGAAACACTGGGAACTCTTGGGGAGAGTGAAAGAGGGAACGGGGAAGGAGGGCTAAGACAACAGTGACAGGAAAGGAGAAGAGACAAATTGTCCCTTCCCAGGGTCGGGCTCACAGGACACGGCCAAGGGGGGTGAAGATGTCCATAAGAGCGTCCCACCCTGTGCCTGAGCTCTGCTTCCAGCAACAACAGCCCAAGGGGCTGC
The DNA here is from genome assembly GCF_965231255.1 of Vanellus vanellus. Lineage (NCBI taxonomy): Eukaryota > Metazoa > Chordata > Aves > Charadriiformes > Charadriidae > Vanellus > Vanellus vanellus. The sequence goes on from NW_028127572.1 coordinate 1,181,724, forward strand.
TCAGACATGCAAGTTTATGCACGTACCTTCAGACAGCGCTGAGTAAGAAAGCAAGGCCTGGAGTTACTAGGAACCAATGAAGGAAGCTAATTACAGCCTTCAAGCATGAACTTAAGTCCTCCAACTTCTCCAATAACCAAAGCACCCACTGAACCTTGCTCCCAGACAGAACCGCTGTCCTGAGGATAACAGTTATTGCCCACCATGTCGGGGATGAGGTGAACTCTCCTTCCCAGGCCCAAGGAGGTTAAACACACTGAAGTAATGACTTTTCAGAGCAGCACTGGCACAAGTTGAAGCCCACCATCACCTGAAGGGCTCTGAGCTTTGCACCAGGCCAGTGCCCCTGGACCCTGCGGCCGCGGCACGAGGAAGCAGTGACTCGGGGCACTTACAGTCACCGTGAGGTTCTCCCAGGTGATGCCAGACACATTGATCTTGTTGCTCTCCCAGAACTGCAGGGTTTCGTTGCTGGGATGGGTCGGTGCCTCACACTTACAGCTGGGAGGAGAGAAGCCAAGACAGGGGTGAGGGGAAGGCGATGGAGGTGCAGCCCTGAGCTCCTGCCAAGGGGCAGCGGCACTTTAGAAGGAAGAAACCCACTAGGAGATGGTGAGGAAGTCCAGCTTGCTGTGCGTGTGCACAGGGTAGGTCTCTCGCAGGTGACTCAGCTTCTCCAGAGCCTCATAGATGAAGATGATGCAGATGAGGGAGGCGAAGGCTTCTTCGGTGAAGCGGGTGATGTAGCACACCAAAGAGCTAGCATCAGTGGCCACCAGCACTATGCAGAAGAAGGCGGTCCACAGCCCGATGCATGCCCGGAGAGAGAGATAAGAGAGCGCGTAGTCCCTGGGAAAGCAAAAGAAAACGCAGGGTGGAGAGGGCAGCAAGAGACTCCGAGCGTTGCCTTCCTTCGGGGAAAGTGGGCAGCAATTCAGGAGCGTGTCAAGGCTGCGGATGGTAAATGCAGTTTCCGGTCCTACGACAGACAGCCTTGGGACTGCGGCACAGGGTGTGGGCCCGCAGGAGGAGAGGCTAATTAATCCTTATTTAACAATGACCTTGTGTTAATGCCTCGGAGGCTAATTGAGGTCAGGTCCCTGTTGTGGAAGGTGGTGTTCTCCCACATCACCCCGATGCCCTAACAGCGAAACCGGCTGGGTTTGCACCCAGTTACCTGCTGCCAGCAAGTTGGGGCTTCATAATAAATTTAATTGCAATAAGGGGGTTAATCTCCCATCACAGTTGCCACAACAAAAAGACTGTCATGGAAAATATCCATTTCGCGTGAAAAGCTCCTGCTTTCTCAAAAATCATCAAAACATTTGACCAGAAAACTCTTTGGATATGTGGGTAAAATATATTTCCACTTCCAGCAAAAATCATACAAAAAAGTGCCCGAGTTTGTACTGAGAGGAAAGCAAATCTTCCCTCATTCCCAAACCAGAGTCATTTGTCTCATCTTCCCTGTGCAGCCCATCTCAGGCATCCACATCCTTGTGGTTTCTCCTCCTCCTGCTCTTTCACTTTAACCCTAAAAAACCCGAACCACCCATCCATCCTTCAGAGACCGAGGGCTCCTGCACCGTCACATACTAAAGCAGCAGCGCGTGATGTCTGTGACACAGAAGACAACTTAAATCTACCAACTACCACTAAGAAAAACATCCTTTCTCCATCCCTGCCTTCTTCCAAAGGCGCTCGCAGCACCTGGCCGCAGAAGCCAGCCTTACTTGCAGAATTTGTAGAGGATCTTCTCGAACACGAGGACGGGGCCGGTGCTGCCGAGGATGGTGAGAGGTTGGCCAGCAAAGAGGGAATACACCACGCCGGTCATGGATGCGCCCAGCAGCGACTCCATGGCACTCTGTCCGGGGAAGAGAGGCAGCAGCGAGTAATTAAATCATTAGGGGGAAAAAAACAAGTGCAAATTCACTGCAGCAAGGACTTTTGCATGAGTGTTGTCCTCCCCCGTGCCACCCAACAGAGAGAGGTGCTCACTATGTGGCCGTTGGTCGCCTCCCCCAGCAGTCCCCCGAAGGTGATGATGGGGGACATGCAGGCACAGTAGAGGAACAGGAAGGACGCCAGACACTGCAGGCTCAGACCATCCCGAAAGTCACTCCAGAACCAGGGGGCTTTTCGCTTCACATCCCGGATCAAACCTCCAAAGAGCCTGGAGGAAGGAAAAAAAAACAAAACAACATTTTCGTGGAAGACAGCATTGAGTTTTCTTGGCTGAGGAAGGACAATCACAAGCACAGAGTAACTTCCGTTGCTAAAAAGAAGTCTCCTTCTCCCATTTTAGCCCCAGTAGAAACTGAGGCATACAAAAAACCCCTCCAACAAAAAGAAAAGGAGACCAAACCTGAGAGCCCGTCCCCTCTTATTGCAACAGTCCCTCACTTTGAGAAGCAGCAGAGCTCTACCTGGAGGTACTTACACATCTGCTTCCACCCCAAAGCAAGAAAACCTGTGTGCAACCATGCTGCGGCTCAGCCCAGCTGCCCAAATGTCCCACCCACCCAGCCCAGGGGACCAAGCTGGGAACCTGGAGCCCCTTCACTGACCCAGTTAACCCCAAAACTCTGCTAGAAGGGAGGTGCACACTCAGATTTTAGGGGCAAACAGAAAAACACCCCACCAAACTATTTCAGTTCACACCTTCCTGTCCGCTCCAGTTCAGGACCGCTGTGTTTCTCCAGCTTGCTGTGAGAAGCGCTGTCATCGAGAGCTTCTGGCAACTTCCTTTTTTCCTGTTAAAATGCAAATAAGATAAAGATATGTCTTTGCAGCCACTGGCTTGTTTTGCTTTTTGGGCTGGGTACGTGACCTGTGAATTTGGGCCCCTGAGCAGCACCCCCAGCCGTGCTGCCCTCCTGCCCGTCCCCATCGTGCCTCCTTCTGCCGCAGCACCCACCTGCGAAGGGACGTTTTTCGGGGGCTCAATTCGGATGGAGGGATCCCACTCTCCTGGCGGCAAAACCATGACCTGATCCAGAAACTCATCGATGCCAGCCACCAGGTCAGCCCGGTTCTTGGCTTTATAGGCAACGTCGTGGAAAACCTGCCGTAGGAGACAACCTGGTGAGAGCATGACCCATCTCGGATGTCCTAACCAGTGCAATAAGCTCTTGGCTAAATGCAAGGTCATTTCCCCCAAATCGCCTGTTGGAAGTGGCAGGAAATATTCCCCCCAAAGCAAAAATCTGTGCATCACAGTATTTGTAACCATCTCCACCAGGCTCCCGTCCCCCATGGCACACCACAGCCTTCTGCTTCAAGAGGAGAAGTTTCACTGGCCCTGGCAATGCCACCACTGGGGACAGCATGCTGGGGACCCTGGGGAGAAGGATGAGGCGCGGGCTGCAGCCCAGGTGGGATTTTAGCCTCCTGCAGGCAGCTAAGAGAGACAACAAACCCTCTTCCTCACTACTACAGAGACAGGGAGAGGTGAAGCCCCAAAAAAATGACCCAGAGATATCTCTTATCTCGTCACACCTCATCCGTCATGATAGTAGCCATGGACCTGCCGATCTCATGGTACTGATGGGCTTTTCCTCCTGGTCCAAGCAAAACAAACAGGAACCTAGGCAAGAAAACCAAAATGAGAGAGAAGAACATGGCCTCACTCAAAGGGCGCCCAAGGAAATCCCTGGGAGCTCCCAGCCCAGAGCGTGGCTCCAGGGGGGACGTGTAGGCTCACCGACTCCGGTGATGAATTTGAAACGCATCAAAACCAAACACAAATTTGAGGTTTGGACCAACTTTCATTAAAATTGGCCAATGGGTTTAAAAGCTCCAGCAGGGAAGGGAGGAATGAAAGCAGGGAGATGTGGGTGGGAGAAACGTGCTTGCTCCCACTGGCTGTGTTCCCCTGGGACGCCCAACTGATGCATGAATTTGGTGTTTTGTTGTGGTGTTTTTTTTTTAAATAAAAACTTTGCGCTTCTCATTCAGACCTCGTTGGGATGGGAACTTCCATCATGCCCGAGAGGAGGACAGCTGGGCTCAGGCGGACAAATGCCACGATGGGCTGGCGAAGGAAATCCAGCTCTCCTACGAGCACGCTGCACGCTTCAGCCCCGGTGGGAATTTTCTTCATGAAGCGCAGCTCCGCCTGGGCACGACAAGGGATTTTCAGCCATTACCCCAAAAGCAAAGCCCACAGCACTCTGCAGAACACTCTGCAGCCAAGTTTGCAAGAGCAAATCTGGCCTAAAAGCGTAAGAAAGCTACGAGTGTCTCACCTTGCTTAGATCCATCGGATGGCTGTCATGGTTCACCCCATTTTTAGCTTCTGCAGTGGTGGGAGATGGATGAGGAGTGAGTGTTTGGGTTGGGAGGAGAAAGAAAGACACTGAGAAAGACAGGCAAGGAGCAATCGGGACACTTCTCCTTTGCCGGGAGAAGTCTAATGGGGCCAAAGCCCTGCAGAAACCTTCACCTGGTGCCAAAGCCTGGCAGAAACCCTCACTGGGTACCAAACCCTGCAGGAACCCTCACCTGGCTTGTCAAGGGGATGCACGTCTAACTGCTTCTTGCTCATGTCAGCAAATGAGCAGACGATGGGGAGAAGGTTGTTTCTTTTCTTCTCGTTCTGATGGTGATGCTTCTTCAAAAGCACTTCTCGAACTTTCGCCCGCGTGCGCTCATCAAACTCCGTGGACTGCTCTTGCTGGCCCAGGATCATATCTGGAGATGGCAACGGGAAACGAAGCCGTCAGAGCAGAAAGTCCCCAAGCCCCGACCCCTCAAGCCCCCGGCGAAGGCTGCGCCACGCAGGATACCCTAACGCGGGCTCAGCCTTGCTTAGCAAGACGTTTTAATGCAGTTCAGCCTTTGCAGCCAAAGGAAGAATTCTCTTTTGCTAAAAGCCATCATCAAAGTGCTTATTCATCACTCCGCTCAGATAATTATTCCCCATCCTAGATAATGTGATTTTTTTGCCCGATCTGGCGTTTCTAGACAGACTTTCTAGACTCGACACATGTCAACAAATTATAAGCAATCTCTAGCACAGACTTTCCCAGAGTTTCCTTTGCCCATCGACTGCAATTTGCCAAGCCCAGGGAGAAACGTGCTAAGAACGGCTCCGACTTCTCCAGCTCTTGCAAGGGCTGAATGGAGACCTGCCAGTCAAAGATAATTTCTCCAAAGCCGCTTTTTCAATTAACTTCAATTATCTTCCCCACAGAAATATGCTGCTTGGTCACCTGCCAGATAAACTCTGCCTTTAAAGCTCTTAAATCCTGGATGTTAAGGCAATAGGAAAAAAAAAAAACAAGAACAGGAAGAAACAGCTTGTAGTAAGTAGCTTATTTAAGGAGGTTCAGCTCTTACGCAGACTCCGTGTTCCTGAGAGCAGCCTGCCAAGCCCTGACACTCCTTTCTGGCCGGAGAATATTCTCTAATCGCCTCTCTGACCCCACAAATTGCTTTCAAAAGGCTCCCATACTGGGAGAAAAAGCTGATGTGACTGTTGTACACCCAGTCTACATCCAAAAAGCAACCCACGATTTAAAAACACAGTGGAGGTTCTGGAAAAGGACGTGCCATTGGGGCAGGGCTTGATACGGGAGTGAAGGGCACCACGGCAAATTGAGCTCGGCCGTTCCCAGCGGGTCGCAGTGCGCTCAGTACCTGCGATCTCTTCAATGCTGTTGGCACAAACATCCAGCAGCACCATCCCGTTGCTGATGCAGCTCCGCAGCTCGAAGAGGCTGTGCAAGGACAGCGTGGCCACGTAGGGCTTGCTCCAGCGCTCGCCACCATCTTCCACGTCCTCCTCAAACTTCAGCCACCTGCGGACATTGGGCACGATCAGCCCCGTTGCAAGAAAACAGCCTCAGCTCTGCAACCTCTTTGGTGCAGCTACGGGGCGGCAAGAGGAGAAGGCTCCGCGCATTGGCACCTGCAGCTGCAAAGCTTCATGTCCCAGAGAGCGGAAGGCAGAGCCCACGGCTGCCACCGCAGCCGGCGGCAGGGATTTACCTTGCCGTTTCCTTCCACTCGGCATCTTCACCCGCCTTCAGGAAGATCTCATCCAGCTCAGTGAACAAGTGGTGGGGAACATGCTGCTCGTCCTCCTCGGTGCTGAGGATGAACTGCACCCGCTGGGATGGGGTGTCTGGGGGCAGAAGATAAATCCCGTTACCACACCTGCATTCGACCCGTCACGCTCATACGCAAAGTGGCCATCGATCGGCACCAGTTCAGCCCTAAATATTGGGCTGGCCCCTCTCCCCCGGGTCTGGCCGGGCTTGCACAGAGCCACGGAGAAGGAGAAGCATCTATTGCACGTCTGCATAAGGACGGGCCACTTTCCTTCCCCACGTTTCCATTTTTAATGGCAGGATCCCTCTAAGGAAGACCAGCCTCAATCCATTATGCCTTCAACTGCCTCCCAAATAATGCCACTTTCCCTCAGAAGAACAGCAAACCACACAAATCAGCCACACAGACCTGCTTGCAGAGGATCCCGGCACCCACACAGCCCCGAGAAGGCTCGTGAACGCTGCGGCGGGACTTACAGTGGTAGCCCTGCTCCATCGGGGCACAGTCCTTCTCCCGTTCCTTCTTCCGATGCTTCTGGCGGTGGGGTCGGTGGTGCCGGTGGCACCGGTGGCTTTGCCTCACCAGCGGCATCCGCACGCCCACGGACAGGGTGCGGTGGCCTGCGAAAAAAGCAGTGTTCGCATCACTCTCGATATTGTGGAGACGGTTGACACCGCTGCCACGATTAAACCAGCGCATCCATCCCAGGAGGAAACACCAACTTCTCTTCATTTTAGTTTCACTGCATCCCTGAATGTCAGAGACATCCTTTTTTCCAAGCCTGTTTAACTTTGCAACAATAGAGCAACAACAAGCGATGGCTCCGGGTCACCTAAAAGTGCCCTGAAAATATCAACCCTTGTCTAAAATTCCAGCTTTGGCTGGACAACACTCAGACCTGCTCATTAAGCAGCCACAGAAGGTAATTATTTTTAAAATCTTTGTATGGCACAAGGCAACAAGAGGAGATCCAATCAGTCCTGTGATAATGAAGTCTGGAACAAAAAAAAAAGAAAATCACAGCCCTGTGTCTGCAGCCATCAACTTATTCTCCTGACCTCTCCAAGCCAAGAGCAGCCTCTGAGAAAACAAGCTGGGAACTACCCAGCTCTGTGGCCAACGCTCACACCGCAGATGCCATGGGGGCTTTTTCCCCTCTGTCTAAAAGCCATAATATTAAAACAATGTGAAAATAACTGTGCTTGTTTATTTGCAGGTGATGCATACGCTGAGCACAGGACGCGGCAGGGACTTTGCGCGACGGGAAAACGCGTGGGGCTGGTGGCACCTCTCACGACTCACCTTCCAGCTCCTCCTTCTCATAGTGAATAGTGACAGCGGTGCTCGTTCTTCCCTGGTCAATCACCGCCTCCTCGTCGTGTCTCTGTTTAGTGAGGAGAAGAAGGTACAAGTTGGGGCCGGGTGAGGAGAGCTCCCTTACGTCCTCCCAGTCATCACCCATCCCTGCGGCCACGCGAGCCCAAGAGCATCACACCTCTGTGTGTCTCCTCCTCCAGGCACAGCCCTAAAAACACGGACTTGGAGGTTTTTATTCCCATACCCAAATAAAACCACCTGTAATGTCACCTGTATTGTATATACCGTGAGTCTGGAAGGCTTTACTAAAAGGGGAGAGAGTTGAGTGTTTCAAACCAAAACCAAACCTCCTGCTTCGTTCTTGTGGTTCCTTTCGAAAAATTAAAATTGAAAAAGGGATTTCCAAACTGGGGTGGAGTGGGGTGGGGGAACCCAACTCCACACTTTTGAGCACAGCCAGTTTCATTCTCCAAAAGTGATACCTGCAGGACTCACTAGATGGCACTTGGCCACAGGACATGGCCACCATCAACCTCCAAAGGCCCTCAAGAACCTGCAAGGGTGAAGCTTCGACTTCAGCCCAACCAGGCTCGGGCTTCTCTTGCTGCAAGCCTGCTTTCCACACAAAACTGCGTTTTTCTCCTCAAAAGAAAAGCCAAAGGCTAACAGCTAATGCCCTCCTTGGCTGAAATACCACTGCCAGTGCTGCACGAAGAGCATCTGTGCCTTAAAAGCCAAAGGAGAATTACAGGCGTTCTCTTCTCCCCTTGCCCCTGGGCTGGGGAAGGGCATCACCGGGATCACCACGCTCAAAGAAATAAAAACCCAACCACGTCTCACACTCGAGTCGCAACTGCAACTTTGAAAGGGCCTCCAGGAAACCCTTCTCTTTAGAGAAGAGCAAAACACCAGAAATCTGCTTTTTATCCCCCAAATCCCTGCTTCGACTGAATGGCATCACCTGCCGCTGCGCAGCAGCAACGCTCGGGAAGCTCACACCTCCCGCTCACCAGTTAATTTAATGAGCAAAAGGAACAAACGTTCCCATCTGGGAATGAGTTTTTTCTGGCCCCCGAGTACTAATTTCAAAGCCGACTTGCTGTGACCTCCCCGCCACCTCCCGGCACTCGCCCGTGTCACCCGGCAGCCGGATTATGACACGCCTGTGGCTTTCCCGTCCTCTCTCCCACGCCGATCTCCACCACCCTCCGTCCCTTCTTAGCAATGCGTCTACTCCCCTCCAGATTTACCGGAAAAAAACCTCAAAAACCCAAACCCCATCCTCAGAAAAGGCACGGGACAAAAGGGGCTTAATCAAATCGCTTTAAATGGCAATTTTAGTAAAATCATTACTTAAGTAAAACACCAATTTGAATTAAATCACAATTTAAGTAAAATCGCCACCGAAATAAAACCCCAATTTGAATTAAATCACTGTTTAAATTAAATCGCAACTTAGATACAATCACAATTGAAATAAAATCGCAATTTAAATACAATAGCGAGCTTGAGTGTGTTACAGGGGTGTCAGAGTGGGAATAAAGGGAGCGATTTGGGCATCACAGCTCCCCAAATCCCCCCCGAGCAACATGGGGAAAGTCTGCTTCTCTCTCAGAAACCATTTTGGCTCCGTGCTCCCACCCACGATGCTAAACCTGCCCCCGGCAGGGCACAAAGCATCGTCCCCCCGCATCCTTCCCTGCTCTGGCGACATGCCAGTGGGATTTTGGGAAGTCTCCCCCCCTTTTGGGGGGATGCGCAGCCCCTCGGCACAGCCCTCCCACCTGTAACTCTTCCAGAAGTGTCATTTTGGGACCCTCCTCCTGCTTCATCCTCAAGTCGGTCACCGGTTTTGGGGGATAACTGAGCCTCCAGATCAATCAGAGGACCAAACCCTCCGACTGCAGACCAGTGACTCCCAGTCTGCACCATCTCCAGCACATAAACAGCGACCGTTGCTGGGATCGGAATGTTCAGGGTGACCCCGGCAGTTATTTAAAGCCATACACCCCAATACTGATCCCGCTTGGAAAACTTAGCGGATGGGGAGAAACCTGCTCTGTTTTGAGGAAAAACTATCCAGAATAGAGAAAAGGGGTGGAAACGCTGCATCTCGGCAGGGCAAAAGGTGTTACACAGTGTTTGGGTGTATTTGAAAGCCCAAACTGCCAAAAGACCACGTGAGGCACAAACCATTGGGGAAATGCCCGTTATGGGGCAGCCCTGATTTTCATCAACATTTCCTGCATCAAATCAGGGTGTTTCAGGGAGGTCTCCCTTCGGCACAGCCTCCGTCCCTTCGCTGCTTCCATAAACCCTCGTTAGCCAGACCAAGTCCTACGCCGTACGGAAATGGCCAGAGAAGCCCCATGTTTTACTCTCCTCGCTTCCGCCAGCTATCTCCAGCCCTACTTTATGTTCCGAGCGGAGCTAATCCCTCATTTCCAGCCTACAGATTCATTTGCTGTCATGAACTCTCTCCCCGGCGCTGCTCAGCACAAAGGTTAACGGCCCCGGCTCGCCCTGAAAGGTGACATGGGATGTAAAATAACACAGCGAAGGAGGGTGACACCGAGGGCTAATCCGTTAAAATCCCATTGGGATCCAAGCTCAGATCTCTGCTGCTTTTTTATTATTTAGTATTAAAGCTTCAGGCGCAAATACAGGAGAAAGAAGCCAAGTGGGTCCGTGGCAAGACACTCCGAGAATCCCATCGCCCTTCCCCAGTTGTTGCAGCAGAAATCGCGGCAAACCTCGCACAGAGATGCCACCGAAGGAAACGGTGCCACTCAAAACCCTCTTTTTCCCGATTAAGACACCCAAATGGACCCAGAAAGGTTATTTCATTGAGGAAATTGCTGGAGGATTTAAGGATTTAATAAGTCTATGGGATCTGTGGACGCGTGGGCTTGGGATGGGATGGAGCAGGATGGAGAGATGCCTCCAGAAAGCAAATTATCCCATCCCAGGATGGGTACCAGCACTTGCAGACACTTCGCCTTCCCTCTTTGTCCTTCTCCGCTGCTGCCAGGCGCCTGGAAAACATCAAATCATCGAAACTGGGCTGGGAAAGGGGATGGCGAGATCACTTTTGAGTTTCGGAGCAGAGAGTGTTGTTCCCTCTCAAGAAAACTTCTCCAAATTATTATTTTGCTGCAGGGTTTTTTTTGTCCCAGCAGGAGAGAGAGGGACTTTTGACTGTCCTGCCTCAGTTTACCTGTCTCAGTGCATCTCCTCCAGTTAGAAAGAAAAATCTTTCCCTGGGGAAGCTTTGGTGTAATTGAGGATGAGGAAAAGCACAAAGCAGAGGTTCAGGTCCGGCTTTGAGTCCTCCCGGTGCCAGGGGAGGCCAAAAGCATCGCACGAGCACGCAAACTTCCCATCTCAGCCCCCTCATTCCGTCACTCGCAAGCTGGACTGGCCACCAGCAGCAGGAGGGAGGATTGATGTAATTAATCTCGCGCAAAGTGTAATTAATAACACTGATCCCAGTGTTATAAGGGGATGAGGGGCCAAACTGGGGGAGCTGCTCTAGTGGTGGAGCAGGAGACCCCCCTCCTCGCCCCTCTCCATCTCCATCCTACCCAGACGAAGCCACCGGTCCTGTGGCTCCCTCCTTTGCTATCGTGGGGGTCAGCACCATCCCCTGCAGGGACCCCTCCGGCTCCTGAGCCAGGATTTGGGCTGTGACGGGGACTGGACCCGGGAGAGGACACATCTCCAGAGCCCCAAAGTGGGGCTGTGAGGGGGGGACACACGCAGGTCACAGCTGAGCATCACCAGGACGTGACCGTCTTCCCTTGCTGGCAGAGACGCAAATTCCTCTCAGTCTTTCCCGTGAGCTGTAATTTCAGGGCAGATTAATTAATTCCCCACCTCTCGTTTGCCCCCGAGAGCACCTCCTGCAGCTGGGTCCCATGGGTGCAGCGGGGGGGCGGACAGGCCCTCCCCCGGGCCAAGGAGATGCAGAAAGAGGGGGGGACCACCCAGCCACCTCCTGCCTGCACCCCAACACCGGGTGCATCCGTGCAAGCGCCCGGTGGGACAATAGCTGAGGTGACCGGGTGGCATGGGGCTCTGTGGGGACAGTGGCCTTTGTCCCCCTGCTCTGAAGGGCCACAGCATCACCAGGGGGTCACATCGAGATGCGGAGGAGGGGGGGTCTGGTGGGGAGACCCCCAACAGGCATTGCCCAGGTGCCTCCCTCCCCTCCTCACATCCCTCCCGCACCCAACTTGGGTACCCCTCGCCTCCCCCTTTGAGCCCCCACCCCTCTGCCTTGCAGATGCCTTGCTGATGCCTTACACCCCCTTTCAGCGGCCTGCTGTCCCCCCTCCTTGCACACCCCCAGCACCCTATTTTAGACACCTACCACCCTCCTTACCCCCTCCAACCTTGCAGATGCCCTTCACTCCCCTTTCCATGGCCCTCACAGCCCCTTGCAGATGCTTTGCCTCCCCCATTCACCCCCACCCCCTGCTCCCAACGTGTTTCCCCCCAGCCATGAGAAATGTCGCAGTGAGCAGCCATGGAGCATTCTCCAGCCACACCGTCGGCATGGCCCGCCCGGGGGTACCAGGCATCGCCCTCCCTGCCCTGGTGCCGCTGCCCCCCACCTGACAGCTGAGGATCCCATCGGCCTGTTGCTGCTGGTGGGCATGGCGGGGCTGGGGGGGAGATAATTGCTTGATAACGATACTCTTAAGACATCCAAACAAAACACAAACAAAAATCACTACGATCACAAAAATGAGTAGGTTTCACAATAGGCTTTGCAGCTGTCAGCTCAGGGCAAACTCAAAGCCATGCAAGATTTTGTTCAACCATCCGACTTCTATTGCCTCTCGTAGATTTCTGCCATCCAAGTAGAAAACAAATTAATTTTTCTTATTTTCTCTTTTGACTGATTCCCTGTCCAATCAATACACCAAGGAGGAGATCGCGTGTAATGCCATTCGCCGTGTTCTGCCATCTTCCAAACTGAAGGGAACTGCATTCGAGAAAGTGCTCGAAAGCCCAGCAGTTATCGCCTCTGTTTTGGACCCGCGCTTCAAGGAGATGCAGTTTCTCAGCCCCAGTCTGAGAAGCGAGTTGCACCAGCCAGTGAGAACCACGCTGTTGTGGGTTTGCAACCACCAGTCCCCATCTGCCACCCAGTCTGGGGTGCCAAACTCAGATTCCAAAGCCACAGGCGCAGATGCCGGCAGCCAGCTGCCTGCTCGCAAGGACCCATGCGCCAGCACCCCGTCTCAGAGTAGCTACGACATCCTTCTGGGGTAGGACCCGATGGAGAGCATGCCCGAGATCCACCAGCAACTGGAAAACTACATCCTGGAGCCCCTCTGCAAGCACAGCACCAGCTGGTGGAAGAAGAACGAGCATCGCTTCCCGGCCGTGGGGCGGCTGAGCCGGCAGTACCTCGCCATCCCCGCCACCGCCCTCCTGCCAGACCAGGCCTTTGCTGCTGGGGAAAGCGCCCTGGAGCATCGGTGCACTGTCCTGGTGCCGGAGAATCTGGTCCAAATTCTGTTCTTGCATCCACATTCTGATTTTTTAGAATCAATGTGAAACAGCAACAAGACTTGGAACAGGAACTGGCACGTGGAGCCCTTCCCTGGGTCAGTGGGGGGTTAAATCGACCCGCGGGGTTTTGGACACCACAGTTAGATAGGGTGCCGGGTATTTTTCCCAAACTTCCGCCTTTTTGGCATCGCTTGGGCAGCACCGGCAGTGAGGAGCAGGCTTAGGGAAGAGGTGTGAACACGCCAATGCCTCTTCTGACTTTTAGGGTAGTTTTTTTATAAATACAAGTGATGGGAAACAAAAGGAGAATGTTCGTACCCGCTCTGCAAAGCGGGCGCTTCGGGGAAAGAAGTTTACCATGGCCCAGACCTGAAGATCAATCCTTTAAAGACAAAACAGAACCAAAATACAGATTTGCTTCAACCGGGCGGGAATATTCAGCCACACAAAAAAAAAACCAAACCAAACCAAACCAAAAAAAAAAAACAAAAAAACAAAGCCATGAAAATCAGGTGGCCTGGCAACGAAAAGTAAACCTTTTCTCCCTCCCGGTACACCGCCAGCAGAGACCAGCCCCCTTCTTTAGATGTCATTCCCTGAACTAACCCAACCACCATTGTCACTGCCAAACGCCGCGTTATTTGTGCAAACAAACACCGATGGGCGCTACAGCGCAGCACGAAAGGCCAACGCCGACTCTGGCAAATAACCAAGAGGCCTTGCAGACATCCAATGCCTTCACCCGCCCCAATCCTGCTGCCGGCTTTGTCATGGCAGTGCCGCTGCGCTCTCCAGTGGGAAAACCAACCCGGGAACAGCACTGTGTGGCGCAGGCCCAGGTTCTCCTTTGCTTCGCACCACCAACCACACAGAACGGGTTTTGACGGCTTCGATTATTTCTGGCTCAAACCCAGCAAGAGCAGCCCCAGGACTTGAACGTTCAACAGCTCAATTTAATAAATTGAGGAGAACACATAAAAAAAAAACCTTACTCCTCTCAGAAGAACAACAAACCTTACTCCTATCAGAACAACACTAAAGCCTAAAACTAAGAGCTAAAATATGCCTAACTAAGACCGAAAATCTACACGTCACTATCACCTAAGGGGGAAACACTATTAAATACAATACCTTATTCTCTGCTGTTCTTATCTTCTGGGTCTTTCTGGAGCGGGGGTGACCTCGTGGTGGTGGACCCTCCGCAGAGCTCAGGCGCTGCTGGAGGCAAGAGATGGTGGGTGGGGTTTTCTTAGTGGAGGAAAGGGACCTGGTTGCTGGGCTGCACCGGCAGTTGCCCAGTTGCCAACGGGAGGAGGTCACCCTCTGGGCTTCTGCCGGCTTCGCCGCCCTTTGAAGACGTCCCCAGGGCCTTCCGATCCTGCCGTGGGCGATGGTATTTCACATGCGCGTTCCTCCCGTTGACTGTCCCAAACACCCTGGAAGGGAAAAAACAAACGGGGATTTTTAACTCCTTTTCTAAGAAAAAAAAAATTGTTAGACGACGTTTCATTACTTCTAATTTTGTGAGTTTCTTGTGCGTTTTGCTGCGTGGTGCCACACAGTCTCTGCCGGTACCCCCGGCTGGGTGGGACCTCGTTGGTTAAACACGGCAGATCATTGGGGATTAAAATAGGAGAATTAACATCACGATGGATCAAAATCGGGTCGGACTGAAACTCGAGTGGCTCTGCGTGGCAGGAGCAATGTCGCTTGGCACGAGCGACTGCAGCGTGGGAGCCCTCGGGCCGCAAACCGCAAGAAGGAACTTCAGTGGAACCTTTTTCTCAGCCAAACAAAGGAGAAACGCTGGGATTCTCGCCCAAGGAGATGAACCGCCCTGAGCCTGTAATGGGAGGAAAGGGCCTTCAAAGAGAGAGAGAGAAACCGTTGTGGCTGCAGTCAGCGGGAGACGGAGGAGCCCCGAGTGCAGGGGAGACGGGAGGAGGATGGAACTGAGCAGGAACAATCCCGACAGGTTCGTTGCTCCAACAGGCGCAGAGGAAAAGCGGCTATTAAACAAATGGTGGTGACAACACGTGGCCATGTGCGGCATGGGACAGGTGCCCCAACACCTCAGGGAAGAGACCGTGAGGCGTTCAAAGGCACAGGAAAACACAGCGGTTTCAGCTAAAAGTCCAACAAAAGCAGCAGGTGGCGGCGGGACAGTGGGAATCCTCCAGCTGCCCTTAGTTCTGCTCCCCCCCAGCCATCTCGGAGAGTTTCCATCTGTTTGAGCCCAAAGCAGTGAGTTTCAAGAAGAAAAAGCGAGCAGCTCACCTTCCACACTGCCCGCAGGGAAACCCAGCTGCATCGCCTGCGCCTCCAACCCCGCGCGGAGCGTCCCCGGGATGGCGGGAGGGACTGCCTGTGCCACGGGGCGTCTTCTCGCTGCTCTTCTGCTTCTTGGTGGGCCCAAGCCGGCGCCTCTTCTTTGGGCTGCAACCAGCCTGTAAACCAGACAGCTTGTGCTCATTTCTCCTGCTCCTCAGCAAGGGGGACAGCTAAAGCGAAAAACTGGCTGGAAACATCCCCAAACGGCCTAGGCAGTGAGGGGTTTATTTGTGTGCTGGGTGGAACGCGTTCTATCAGCCCCAGCCTGCCCCGCTGAGCTCCTCCAAACGCTAAAACAGCCAAAACAATGCTGAAATTCGACGGGGAGGATGGGGTGCAAAGACAGATGGTGAAAGAAAAACCATATTATTTCTACTGTCCTCAGCAGAACAGTAGAATTACAGAGAACTGAAGGGACATGCTTACCCAGTGGCTGCCATCAAAAAAAACCCCTAAATAATATGTATTTCTGTGAGCCACATTTCTGCTTCCTGGCAAGGAACATTTTGGCAAGACCCACACAGAGGTGGATCACCGGCAGTTCCTGTGACGGAGCACTGGGACGTCATGAAACATCCCCGAAAATCATCAGAAGCAAGTTTAATGTGAAGGGGATCATTTCCCAGAGCCCGAGACAATGCGTCCATGGGGCATCTCGCACCCACCCCCGGCAGTTCTCTTACCTTCTCTTCAGCCGCCTCCACCTCATCCGTGCCTCGCTGGAGCCTTTTGGCTGTCTGTCCTGGTCGGGTGGCGCCAAACCTGACGTGTTTTTTCCAGGTGTAGTAATATTCCACACACTGGGCCACAGTCTTCGTCTGAATCTGTCAGGAAAAAACCAGAAGCGATCGATGAGGGAAATACTGCAGGAAAACACTGAAGGCACAGACCCACAACAAATCTATCCAGTGCTCTTTGTCTGTCCCCCCCTCTGTCTGCAGTCCCCACAGCACAATGCACAGGTGAGATCAGGCCGAAAACGAGCCCCCTTCTTCTGAAAGGGCCGTAAAGAAGCCTTGGGAGGGCAGAACTGTACGTTATACGCCGATGGTCAGCGGAATGTGTCATTATTCTTTTAATATTTCCCATATTTTGTACCGGAGAGATTCAATTTCTTTGGTAATTACACATTAGGAAAATTATGTTTCGTACCGGTGTCTTTTTAGCATGAAGCTGCATCCCAAGGACAGGATTCCGACACACCGTTCAAAAGATGACTTTTCTGGGTTAAAACTCCCCTCCACACTAACAACCCGCAACCCGCCTTGGTCTAACGGCTTTACCTTCTTCTGGATCAGGTGGAAATTCTTCTTATGCACATAAAAAGCCTCTTTAAACAACTGCTCCTCCAGGGGCGTCCAAGTGTCTGAGCCTGGGAAGAAACAGCCACGTGCAAATGATTAGACCACTCGCAGCCTACCTGAAATCCGCACAAGTTATTCATCACACATCCACATCTCTCCTCCTGTGGAAAGTGATTAGCCAATGCCGCAGGGAGTTCGTTAGCACGAGCAGTTATGGCTGCCAGCAGAGCTGCCGTGAAGCCGGCATGCAAAAGGAGGAGCGTACAGCAGCGTGGGGCATCACTGTACAGGACAGCAGTGGGCTGGAATACAGGGACAAGGCACTCCCCATGCCAAAAGACCCCCGGAACAGATTAAAACAACTATTTTCCCTGCCCCGAAGAACATGAACCGTTGCTCGCACGTTTTTAAAAATCACTTCTTTCAATCAGAACAAAGGGAACGGCAGTACCCGCTCGCATTCCTGGAGAAGCAACAAGCTCTGCTTCCACTTTACCTGCGTAATGATAATCAGCCAGGGGATGGGATTCAGGTCGCTGAGGTGCCCCAGACTGCAACATCTCCAGACCCTCCTGCAGGAGTTCAGAGAACAAGACTTAGATTCCCCCTCAGGAGGGACCTCAACTCTTCAGCCCACTGTAGGAAGACGGTGCTCAGTCGGTGCTCAGTCGATGCTCAGCAACAGCGCGTCGGGGTCACCTCCGCCCACGGCAGTCGATGGGAATATTTCCTCAATCCACACTGATGTGTTTTAAGAAACCAGAACCCGCGCAGATCTCCGGGGACCAAGCTGTGGCACCCCAACGGCCACTGCTTGCTGCTGGAGTCCTTCTGGGCTCGTCCCCGCTGCAGGCAGAGCTGCCTGCAGGAGTAGGAGGACTTCTATTCTCCAAATTGTCAGAATTGACAAGAGACAGAACAAGCTCTTATTGATACACAGGGTCTGTCATCCCACAAGACCTTAATGCAGACGGCGGCCAACAGGCAGCACGCAAGAACTCTGCCCCTTTAGCAAAGGGATTCGAGCCTGCGGAACAGAAAACTCAGGAGCGACTCCCAGCTCACCCCAGTAATTAAGTCTGTCCTACTCCAGCAGGAATTCGAAAATAGCTGCTTCTTACCAGGGCTTCATGCAGGCGGTGCAAGGCGTGCTCCAGGTTGCCTCTTCCCCCCGGCACCACATTGGAGCAGGCGAAATTGAGCAGATTTGTCACTAGAAATGCAACAAAAACCAACAGAAAGTCAGTTCCCATCAAGAAAGAGGAAAAGGTACGATACAAGGCCGAGGGCAAACAGAGCACACAGACTGGAGACCCAGAAAAGCCACTGCAAAAAAGGCAGGTTATCCACTATCGCTCTCTCTCCCTTCAGAGCAGCTTTGGGACCAGAAGGTCCAGAGACAGATCTCCCCTCTCCCGAGGTCGCTGCAGTTGAGGTGGGACAGCTACAAACACCCCTGACCGTCTCTCCCAGAGGACGCGACTGAGAGTGCCACCAGTTATCTGTTCACTGTCCCATCAGATCTGAGCACCCTCGGGTGCTACCAGCCACGAAGGCAGTCAAGGAAAGGAGGGAGAGGGTCCCAACGGACAAACAGCTGCTGTGAAAACGTGCAGTTTTCGACCCTTAGTATCTCGGGGGGGAACTGACAAGAAAAGCGTTAAGAGAAACCTCTGTCCTTTGTTTCCAGGTTCGTTGCGGTGTCTCCCCAGGGCTTCCACACTAGCGACGCTCCCTCCTCCTCCTCTTCCAACCGGGATCTGTCCTGCAGGTCTGGGATCTCGGCCTGAAAGTCGCTGCCAATGTTGACATGACTGAAATTGTTAAGGCAGAGGAGGTGAGGAAGCAGAGCTGGGAACAGCACGATAGCACGCACCCGCTTCGAAGGAGGGGACATGTCAGGTATGGCAGTTATTTCCCAGCACAGCATCACCAACTGCCCTCTGACAACTCCCACAGCCCCTTCTCGCCACCAACAGCATTACCGTTCCACCACGTGAGCCCTTTTGCGCCCCATCGGGCAAGAAAATTGCCGCTTCCTTCCTCAAAAGCCTGAGCAAACTCGCAAAGTTCACTCTGAGACCGACAGCCAGCAGCAGAAGAGCTGCAACGGTGGGCCAAGACCACCGTCGGAATGTTGTGTAGAAGGCGGGAGGCCGGCAACGGGCATCATGAGGTCAGCCTGAGTGGCAAGCCCAGCCTGGGCTAGCACTGGCCATTTCTGGCCAGCACAGGGGTATACTCCAGCCAAAAATAACCCTCCATGACCCTCCGCAGTGCTGTGGGGCAGTGGGAGAAGTGGCCGATCCACAGGGAGAAGGTCAACGGCAACAGCGACGGCTGGCAGAGCCCCGGCACCGAACCAACCACGCACCCGCTCCTCAGCCCCCTTTCCCCAGGGTTTGCAGTTATTCTGACCGCTGGGCTGGAACTCATGGCCCAATGCGGATTTTAGAGTTGACCTTCATCGGCCTAAACACAAAGTCCCCGGCCATTCTGCCCAAAAGATATATGAAAAAACCCGCTCACGGTAAAAATCATCAAGACCATCCTTTAGCCTTCCTCGCCACCCTCATCATTGCACCACTCCCCATTCTCCCAGAACTTCCCTCTTTTCGGGGAAATCTCTCACTGGACACGGAAGGTGTGGAGATGGACCCTCCGGATCTCCTGGCACAGCTGCCCCTCACCTGGGTCACAGTCGGCCCCACAGGGATTGAGCCGTTTCGGGCTTTTTCCAAGCCAAAGCCAAGAGCGGAGCAAAAGCCCGGTGGGCTGTTTCCATCCCCTCTGACACAAAAGCAATCCCAAAGGAGAAAGGCACATCCTTTTTCACTTTTCCAGACTTTCTTTGGAAGGCAGGAGTCTTTTAACAATATAGTTTAATCACAGTCAACGTTAGATCTGCACTCGCATTCCCTCCGTAGAGCTCACTGCCTGTCTAGCTGGAAAATCTCTGCCGCTCAATTAGCCGCAAAAGATGGGAACTGGAGAAAAATCCCCAGCGGGACATCAATCCCCGGCGTTATCAGGATACAGCCTGAAATAAGAGATGCGGTTAAGATCCCTTCTCCTTCCAGCGACTACGTGAATTGCACCCATTGACAAATATGTACAAATATTTGTTTCAAAGTTACAGACGTCACTTTTTAATTGCGACACCAAAAAGGAATGACCTGCATTAAAAGTTCCAGGAGCGTTTTCTTCCCATACCGTGCTGGAATTTCTGAAAAATCCTGTTTCCTGCACAGAAAATCGCATCATTTGCGGATAACAAATGGCAAACTCAGCGTTTGGGGAAGGTGAGCTCCAAAGTGCTGAGGATCCATCTCTCCATTCACAGGAGGAAGATAGCAAAGGCAGTCAAAGCTTCCCAGCACAGCATCCTTACTGCCTGCCTGTTCCTATAGCCCGGGAGATCCTCGGAGCCTTCCCACAGGGAAAGGGAGGAGGGGGCTGACCACTAAGGCCGGCTGGACTGGGTAACGATTGTCACCATATTCATTTCTTGCCAAAGAACAATAAAATTCATCCATCTAACAATATAGCAGGTCCCTTCCCTGCCATGGTTCCAGCGCTGGAGGAAAGGTGCCTCTCCCGAGGCTGCATTGGGATGGCAGTGCTGCACAGAAGGACAGAGATTTTTAAATCTCTTTTTTTCCTTCCAGGGAAAAACTTGCTTTCTCATTCAGTAAAGGACAAGCTCCCCAGGCCGGGCAGGAAGGCGGCACAGCCACAGTTTACTTACAGAGAAAGGACCAGAGGGGTGTGCGGTCCCTGTGCCCAAGGAAAGCGGCCATTGCCAAAGCAGAGGGAAGGACGTGTCTCATCTTCAGCAGAGAGAACCGAGTCACAGACTCACTCTAAAAGAAAAAAGCATTAACCACAAAATTAGCTAATGGCTTCCCAAACCTAAACTCAGGGCCTGCCTCTGTGGTTATAATGCAGTAACGGTCTTAACAGGCAGGCAGCTCACCAGGAATGAGATGGAGAGTGACCCCTGTATTCCCCTGGAAACCCTTCGATGAGGCAAATCCCTGAACGCCCTCCCAGATTGTCGGTTCTTTACCTCCACGAGGAACTTGTGGCCTTTTATTGTCATATTGGGTGACCAGAACAAGCCCTGCCATTCCTTATTCCAGCCTTAACAGCCTTCAGCGTTTCACTCCGGTCACCTCCCTGTCCCACTTCCGTCCCTGCACAGTTTTTAAGACGGCAACTGAGAAATTAGGTCTTGTGGTTCCCATTGAAACACCCATTAATTCATACAACCAAAAGCTAGGCAAATGAAAAGGCGATGTTAAACCTCAGCCCCCCCCAGGGAAAAGAAATGTGCCCGACGAGGTGCTAAAAGGCGCTCTGGCAAACCACCCCCCTCTCCAAACTGCAGTTTGCTCCAGGAAACTGACAAGTTTTCTTCCTCTGCGGCCTTAGCCAGGCTATAGAATTTTCCCACCCTGCAGGGAAAGAAACAATCCTCAAAAGCAGATGTCATTCTGCCTGCAAGGAAAGCTTTAAAATAGGCATTCTGCCTTTAAAAAAAAGAAAAATAAAGGGAACATCTGAGCTGGTTTCTCCATGAAAATAACACTTTGCACTTGCGCAGCAAAGCAACGCTCATTAACCAATCTCGTAAATCTTCGCAGGCATTAAGAAACACTCCACGTAACACACATGCGTGCACCCTGTAAGCACATGTGCAAAGAGGAATCCCCGTTTACGCACCCCGGCTATATCAAACCGCACTATTTCCCTCACAAGCTGTGATGGAAACGGGCCACGCTCCCATTCCTCGGCTCCAGAGCTCCGGCGATGCCGGGATCATGCCGACCCTCAGCTGCTGCGGGCATCAGCTCTGCTAACACCCCGCTGACGGGTCAGCGACAGGAATCTGGGAGCAGGAAGGGGATTGTACCACACAGGCTCCCCAAAATCCCCCGCAGTTATGAGGAATGCAAATCTCGGGCTCCCCTAAGCCAACACATTTCTCACCGTGACCGCCGCACTAACACCCAGAGCAGTTTTTAAGCAGCACACACTGGGTTTAGCCTCTGCACTTGAGAAAGTCCCTGTCCTGAAGGCTGCCGGTCCCCTCGGCCCAATGCAGGAGGCAGCAGCAAACCCCTCCAGACAGGGCAAGAGGTGCTTCTAAGAGTGACATCCAGCTAATAACCAAAGAGCACTTAAACCAACCCCAAACTTTGGAGATATTTAGTCTCGGGCCAGCAGCAGCATGTTGCTCAGTAAGGCACGCTTCCACGACTCCCCTCAATTAACCGTCACCTCCAGAGTGCGACCTCTGAAGGTGAGAAGTTCCTTTAGGTTGACTCTTGACGTCCCTTTCCCTCCCACAGGCAACGAGACCCCAAGTATTTCCACTTGAGAGTGCAGTTCCCCTTCCACGGGCACCCAGCTCGCTCTGCAGTTTTGGATTATCACCGACCTCTGTGCCAGCTCCACCAAGAAGCCAGGTGAGAGGCTCCGAATCACGTTACTAAAGATCCCAAGGCTTGACCTTGTTCCATTTATTTCTAAACCTTTGGCCCTGGATTAATGAGTTCATTGTTTTCAGGGCGTTCCAGATGTAAGCGCTGAGTACTGTTATTGGTGAATCCAGAACTGTCAACAGTGATAAAAAACAGAGTGCAGGAAGACAGTAAGGCCTCCGAGTCCCAAACTCAAATAACAGATGGCTAAAAAGGAAGGAGGAGCACACAGACATACTCGAATCCTGCTGAAAATAGTCAGCCATGGCCAACAGGAGCCGAGGAGGCAGTGGCCATGGCCACCTGGCTCGGGGGAGCCGCGCAGCTCAGCACGTATTTCGAGAGCTTTTCAGAACAAGTAATAAAAGCTTGACAGCAGCAGGGAGTGCGGGAGTCACGGCAGCAGTTGCATCGATAAGCAATCTGTGCAACACTTCCTAAAACAGGGGCTGCCCACAATCAGAAGTTGACTCTTTGGTACAGACTCCCTCCACACCAGTCATCACACAGGGGAAAAAAAAACAACCAAGCTATTGTAGGGCTCAGTATTACCCATTTCTCTGCAGCTGGACAGAAATACACACTTCTGCGGCTTTTCCCACACTGGAAAATTCAAAGCACCCAAACAGGGCGCGCTTTTAGAGACATCAGCAATTAAGTTCTCTGTCCCCTCCAGAAAAGCCTTTTCCTAAAGGCGCTCTCCTCCCAAGGGCAGACCCACAAAAAGAAGCCCTCTCTGCTTAATCCATTTCACAGAGAATTTCAAATGCAAACAAGAATTAAACAGGACGTCTTTTCCCCGCTTCAGGAAAAGCCACTAATATAGACCTCGGCAACATATTTAGCAAATCTATCATTGTAATGCCTTTGCATTGCCCATTTCCACCTGGAGAGCAGGCTGAAAGGACTCTTATAAAAAAACCCAAACCAACCACAAAACATATTCCTGTCTAGGGGGTAATTTTATGAAACGATTTGAACACCTTAACGATTTGAACATCTTTTTACAGGTACAAGGCAACAAGAAACATTCTCGAGGTGAAAAAAAAAACAAACCACCTATTCACCTCTTTACCCCAAAGATCTTTTCACCACACGGATTCCACCACCAATACACAGCTGCTAAATATCCCCGGCTGCTGCCGATCCGTAAGAAACCCTTCAAAATACAAGAGAATGCCAAGCCTGGCGCACTGACGGTGCTGCCAGGGCTGTGAGTCGGAGCCCCTGAGGACGGAGTCGCAGCCCCTGAGGTTGAAATCAGCCCCACACTCAGGCACAACCCGGGGTTTTAAGCCTCGCTACAAACCAGCCCCCCGCTTTTCAAGACAAACAGGGAGATTCACCTCAAAATAAACCACGTTCTCGACGCCAAAGGGTCGCTGGTCCATGGCCGCCGCCGCCCTTAGGGCCAGTTCCATGGGGCTTCGCTTGACCTGGAGCAGAACTCGCGGGCGTGAGGACAACGAGCCCCTTACACAAAATCTGAAAAAAAGGAAAAGTTCAATAAGATTTGCTGTTACTCACCCACCAAAGCCTAACCACTACAACTGGCCCTTTCACAACCATGCCTGATGGCAGAAGAAAACTGAAATATCCCAATTCCCGCTTCAAACACAAGGCGTGGAGCTGCCCAGACCCTACGTGTGGGCTGGGAAGACAGGGGGCTCTACTCAAAACCCGCAGGAAGAGAAAGGGCAGGAGTGTTTTCCCAGCCCTGGAAGAGCTGTGGGGAGAAGGTGGGAGGGAGGAAAAGGCTGCCCAGCAGTGGGGTTGGGGGGAGGAGGGGGCTCCATCCATAGGGGAAACGCCGTTCCTGGCCACACAGGCGGCTGTGGGACCACCCTGGGGATGGATTTGGGGGCTCTCCCTGAGGGAAACACTGCTCCCAGCCATGCAGAAGGCTGTGGGACCACCCTGGGGATAGGTTTGGGGATGAGGGGGGATCTATCCCTGAGGGAATCACTGCTCCCAGCCATGCAGGAGGCTGTAGGGCAATGACAGAGATGGATTTGGGGGCTCTCCCTGAAGGAAACCCCATTCCCGGACACACAGGAGGCTGTGGGGCCGCCCGGGGGACAGATTTGGGGGCTCTCCCTGAGGAGAGCCTGTGGGGAGGAGGGAGGCGGGGGCCGCCCCAGGGCCGGGGCCACTCCTGGAAGGGGAGGGGGGGATCTCCAGCCGCCCACGCGGGGCTGCCCGAAGCCTGAGGAGATGAAAAGAAGAGGAGAAAAGCCGAAAATTCCCTCCCCGCCATCGCCTCTCACAGCCCCGGCCCTCCCCGCCGCGCCTCATGGCGGCTGTGTGCGGTGTCACCTGAGCGGGGGGCGGGGGCTGAGGCAGGAAAAGGCGAGAGGGGGAGGGAAGGGCCATTTTGAATGGGAGGAGAGGGGAAGGGGGGGCGAAAGATGGGGGGAGGGGGAGGGGAGGAGAGAGGATGGTGGGGGGGGTGGGAGCGAGTGTGTGAGGGGAAGAGGTGTTGCGTGAGGGGGGAGCGAGGGGGGAATGGGTTTTCGTGAGAGGGAGGTTTGCAGGGCTGTGAGGTGCCTGTGAGAGAGGAGGCCCCGGAGGGAGCTGAGTGGAAAGGGCCGTGTGTGGAAAGAAAAGCTTTAAGGACAGGCTGGGCTGGGGAAAGGTGGTGGGCCCTGAGGGAGGGCTTGGGGACCGGGGCTAGAAGCGTGGGTTTGGGGCAAAACTCTGGGAAAGAAACTGCAGGACAGGGCCAATCTGAGTATACAGTTTTAGCGAAGCTTCAAGCAAAGGGTGACCAAACGTGCCTCTTGTGGGCTGGTTTTGTCTAAGTTATTCATGCGAGTGGACTTTTGCCACACGGGATGGGAACGTTCGCTTCCCGGGATAGCTGATGCCCCTGGATAACCACTGCCCGCGAAGCACTGCGAAACCCCGTGTTCAAAAATGAGAACAAAGGCCGGGTTTTGCCTCTCGGAAGGATCTCTAAGCACCGTCTCCACGTTATTTTCAGTACCTTTCTGGTTGTTTTCTTTCCCCCCATCCCCGTGATGTCCGTCGGGGGGGCTGGCGGAGCTCTGCAGACGGCTGTCCGGCTCATTTTGGGGAAGGCTGGGCTGGTTTCGGAGGTCCCGGCGCATTTGGGGAAGCGCTGGGCTGGTTTCGGCCTCGCACTGCCCGAGGCGGAAAGAAGCGGTGGTGCGGTGATGAGGGCAGGGGCGGTGCTGGGGGGCGTGGCCCGGGTTTGCCCCTCGGCGCATGCGCGGTTGGGCGGACGCGAAGGGGAGCACTTCCGGTGTGCGTCGGCGGTCGGGAGCTGCGATGGTCGGTACCGGGCGAGACGATACCCGGTCGGACCGGGGCCGAGGGTGGGCGGGAGCGTGCGCGGGCGGGGCGGCGGCGGCGGAGGCGGAGGCGGAGGCGGAGGCGGAGGCGGAGGCGGAGGCGGCGGCAGCGGCAGCGGCAGCGGGAGGAGCGGAGGTGTCCAGGGCCAGTTCGGGGGATTTGTGGGGTGTCGGGACCGGGCTGGGGGGCTCGGGGGGCGGCCTGGGCCTGTTTGGGGGGGGCAGAGCTGACTGGGGGGTCCCCGGAGGGAACAGGGCCGATTCAGGCCCCCCGTCCCCCGCTGCCCCCCCTCACCCCCCGCTCGCTCCCCGCAGGTGGCGTCAGCCCCGGCCGCAGCGCAGGGTGCCCGGGGCCGGCCTGGCCGGGCGCTTGGCTCCGCTCTGGGCTCCGCTCTCAGCCCCCCCCGGCAGGTCAGCCCGGCCGTGCCCCCTTCGCCCGCCTCCAGCCCACGGCCGAGCCCCCCCAGGTACCCCCGAGATGGGGTGGGGGGTGTCAGCGCTGGGCCCCCTGAAGCGGGGGTGGGTGGTGGGCACGGGCATTGCTGGGAGCCCGTGGGCAGCCCTGGGACCCCCTTAAAGCCCACGGAGAGCCCCGGGGCCCCGTTGTCTCCCCCAGAGCCGACGGGGAGCCGTAGCTGTGGAGTCAGCTTAAGGAGTCTGCCCTAAGGACTGCTGCTTTTTGGAGCTTTGGGGGGGAGGCAGGGTTGTCGGTGTGGGGAGTGGAGATGTGTGCGAGGAGTCCCGTGTCTTGAGGGAGCTTTGGGGGTGTTGGGCAGATTTGGGGGAGTGGGGGAGGGGTCCCCTCACTTGGAGCTCCCTGGTGACTGTGGGAGGCAGCGGGCGAAGGGGGAAGGCAATAGAGTGTGTTGCTGTACTTCAGTCCTTGGTTGAGAGTCAGCGACTCTGCTCCCTTGCTGCTCAGCAGACTATTGGCTCCGTGGGGCTCTTTCTCCAGGCAGGCTACGACTACAGAAACGGCCCCACTTCCTCGGAAGAGTTGTTAGCGGTGACATCTCCTGGGAACATACTGCCTGATGTTGGATAGACCTGGCACCACGCAGCAGCTCAGAGCTTCACAGCGTATGCTTCCACGCTCAGTTCCGTCCCCTGCCTGGGAACCCACTCTTTCTCGGTCCCTGCTGGCAGCTCCTGTGGAGGCTCCTGGCTGAGGACCAGCCCCAGTTTCCCCACTGCCCCACCAGCAGCCATGGGAGAGCGGGGGGTGTCCTGAGTGTGTGAGCACCACTGGCTCTGTTGCTGCACTGGGCCAGGGCTCCAGGAAGTGGTAGAGGGATCTCTGGGGAGAGGAGCTGCTCCTCAACAGGCTGCTGCAGTCCTCCGAGTTGGCCAGCGAGCACAGGCTGCAGGGGCTCTTGGGGTGGCCCTCGGGGGGCCCAGGAGCCCGGGGGGTGCCTGGACCAGAAGGAGCTGTCCCCACTGATAGGACCTATGGGTGGCAGAGGAGGGCAGGGGGACCTGGGGGCTTGGGGGGGGGCAGGGGGTAGAGAGAGGCATCACTGCTTCGATGGTATATGGTTGGCAGGGAGCCCAGTGGGTGCTGCCTCCTCGGTTGCCCTGCAGAGGAGGAGAGAGAAGAGACCCGCTGCACCCCGTCTCCTCCGTCGGGGCCCGCGGGCAGCACCCCCTCCTCAGCAGGCGGGCAGGGCTGCCCAGTGCAGGCAGGGCAGGGCACAGGCTGAGGGTCTGGGGCAGGATATGGGGGTCTCCCCCACACTCCCTGCTTCTCCTGTGTCGACTTGAGTTCCGTTCCTTCATCCGCTAGCCGAGAAGCTGCTGAGGGAGGGGACGGAGTCCTCCTCCCATCCCGCGGCTGGGGCTGTGCCCCCCTCAGTGCCCGACCCAGTGGGACAGGCTGGCACTGCGGGCACCCACCAACCTGGGGGGGTGATGGTGTCGGGGGAGCTGGGTGGGCTGGAGAAAGGGAGGAAGCACTTCTTGAAACCAGCTCGGCCCTCTCCAGCCACAAAACCCTCCCCAGAGGCACCAGAGGGGACCCCCAGATCCTTGAAAAACTGCCCCAGACTCCCTCTGGCCTGCAAGAGTCCCCCCCAGGACCCCATAAGGGCCGCCCAGGACCCCTTACGGACACCCCAGTGGCGTCCCAAATCTGGGTTCTTTACCTGCTGGGCAAGCCAGTAACACACTGTGTGGGAGCAGCCAGCCAAGCCGGTTTCAGAGCACCAGAGGTGAGAGGCAGGGAGCTGCCATCCCACTCAGCTCCATCCCCGCCGTGCCGTGGCTGTGCAGAGAGAACTTGGGGGCAGCTGCAAAACAGCTCAGCCCGGGCTTATCTCCAGATGGCACAGAACAACCAAAACCAAATGGCCCTTAACAAACAAAATGCCTCTAGTCCCATCCCACCACTATTCCTGTGACGTTGAGCGCCGGACATCACAAACTGGCAACAGAGACTTCGCTATGGCACCACCAGAGGGAAATATCCCAGACAGTGTAATCCACTCGGGCATAATCCTGCACCCTCACCGAGTCAGGAAATATAAACCGCAGGGTCTGGGGAGACAAATGGGGAATCCTCCAAGGATACAGCTGGCCCCTAGGAGATCCGTCCCCCCCATCCAGGACGCTGTACAGGGTAACTTCCCCGGGATGGAGCGACCTCACCTGAGAGAGAGAGGGTAAGTGACTAAGAAACATCCGTACGGTATAGGGCATGCGATTGAGTTTGTGACTGGTGTACTCTTCTAAGGTATTAATATCTAGCGCCCTTGTGGTTTGTGTTGCTACTTGTCGGGGGCATTTGTAGCTCGCAATAGTGGATCCCGCTAATTTCTTTTAAACCGCAATAGTGTAATCGCCATTGCACACACAGAACTTGCAATAGTGACATATTGGGCCCGTGACCGAAGTCCAAAGAAATTATTAATTTGAACCTCTCAGTGAAGCCCTTTTTCCCGTTTCGTCACACTCCCCGAGCCACTGGGTAAAGCGACACCTGGCAAAAAAAACACCACCACCTCAAAAAAACCACCACCACCCCAAAAAAACCCCACAGCACATCCCCCACTCCCCACCCACCCCTTCTCCCCCCATCACAGCCATGGGGCAAACTCCCACCACCACCACCCCCCAGTCTCAGCTCGGCTGTGACCCCCCGAAGACACTGGAATGAGAGCAACGGAGAGCGAGCTCAGGCTCTTGTGAGTTTGGTTTTTGATGTTGTCGTTGGGTGGGTTTTGGTTGGGTTTTTCACAGAACACTTTGCAGTGTGGTGTCACAGCCCCCGGGGCCGGCGCTGGCACCGCCACCTCACCCCCGGCTCTCGTCCCTCGTCTTGCCCGAGGGCTTTCACCCCTTTCCTTGCTTGGTTTGGTTGTTTGTTTTTTCCTTTCTACCTTTCTTTTTTTTTATATTTGGGGTTTTTGTTTCCTTTTCCTTTTTTTTTCTCTTCCCCCCCCCTTTTTTCCTTTTCCCTTTTTTTCTTTTTCCCCCTTTTTTCTTCCCCCCCTTTTATCTCTTTTTCTCTTTGTTCTTCTTTCCCCTCTTTTTTTTTCGCCCCCATTTTTTTCTTTTGGTTTTTTTCTTTTTCTCTCTTTAAGCATCTCTCAAGCTTTCTCCGAAGGAACGGCCCCTGGCTCTCAGCCAGCAGAAGGAGACTATGGAAGAGCTCTGGCACCCGTGGGATTGCTTTCCTTCTCCCGCCTCGCACTCAGTAGAGAGCATGTTTTCCAAGTCTTTTTTTTTTTTTTTATTAAGAAAATAAACAAAAATAATGCTCCAGCTATCAGTTTTGTAAGGCACAAAAAATCTCTAAAAGGAACAGAAGCGCAATGTGCTGAGGTATGAAAGCCTGAGGTAGTTTTTGTGTGTGGATGTGTGTGTGTCATCGGGGGTTGGGGGTTGAGTGTGTGTTACTTTAGAAACTAAAAAAAAAATTAATATTTTTGCTAGTGTTGGGTTTTTTTTTCCCCCAGCCCTGGGCTGACAACCTCTTGGAAATCTGTTTTTCCCCCCCGCCCCTCTTTCCCCCCTTCTCT
The DNA here is from genome assembly GCF_965231255.1 of Vanellus vanellus. Lineage (NCBI taxonomy): Eukaryota > Metazoa > Chordata > Aves > Charadriiformes > Charadriidae > Vanellus > Vanellus vanellus. Next base: position 1,211,072 of record NW_028127572.1, read on the forward strand.
CCTTGCAACTGGGATCTTTCCGCAAAGCGTTTACGGCCGAGCACAGCCTTTCCTTTAACCTCTAGAAAAGCCGGCTTGTGCTAAAAAACAAACATCCCCCTCCCGCCCCCACCCCCTCTGAAATGAAATAAATAAATAAATAAAATAAAGTCCTTACAAAACTTAAAAATCACCATTTGTTTTGTTATCGTTACATTAATTCTAAAAACTGATGAGCCGCTGTGCTGTGCACTGCAGCCCAACCTCCCCCCCTCAACGCTGGGCGCACCTCTGGCCATGCCTGGGATGAAAACCGGTGGCTTTTAGGAAATAAAAAATTAAAAAAAAAAAAAAGAATAATAAAACCTCTCTCTCTCTCTCTCTCCTCACAGTGCCACGGGGAATGGGGGTGGGGGGGGTCTGTGTGGGGGTCTTTGGTTTGCACAGGGTGGCCGTGGTGGGGGCTCAGCCCCATCCTTACAGTGCTGGGGCGCACGGGGCTACCAGGCACAGGGTCCCTCCCCCAGTGAGGTGCTTTGGTGCGTTGAGGTGTTAGATGGGGTGGCACAGCCCCTGCCCGCCCCGGGAGGGGGGACACCACCTCTCCGGTGGCACTGGATGGGAGGGAGGGAGGGAGCAGAGCTCTGGGAGCCATGGAGAAAGGCGTGGGGGTGTCCCTCATCGTGGCAGCCCCCAGCAGCCCCACCCAGCCACCCCAAGGGACACCCAAGCCCCATCTTGGTCCTCTCCCCGTTGGGTGACGCCCTTCCACCCGCCCTGGAGGTGCGCTCCTCTCCTGTGGAGGGACGCCCAGCGCTCGCCTGGCTAGAGAAGCACCGGGGGGGAGTGGTTAGGGGGCATCTGAGCTTCCCCATTACACGGGCCTAATTACTGTGCTGTTGAAACCCCCACACCACATCCCCCACTCCCCACCCACCCCTTCTCCCCCCATCACAGCCATGGGGCAAACTCCCACCACCCCCACCCCCCAATCTCAGCTCGGCCGTGACCCCCCCGAGACACTGGAAAGAGAGCAACGGAGAGCGAGCTCAGGCTCGTGTGAGCTGGAGAGATTTCTCTTTGGGTTTTGATGTTGTCGGTGGGTGGGATTTGGTTGGGGTTTTTTCACAGAACACTTTGCAGTAGAGGACAAAAACGTGGTGTCGCAGCCCCCGGGGCCGCCGCTGGCACCGCCACCTCCCCCCACGGCCCCCCCCCCCCCCCCCCGGCTCCTGTCCCTCCTCCTGCCCCGCGGCTGTTCCCACTTTCCTTCCTTGGTTTGTTTGTTTTTTTTTCTTTTCTACCTTTCTTTTTTAATATGTGGGGTTTTCTTCTTTCTCCCTTTTGTTATTCGCTTCCCCCTCCTTTTTTCTCTTTTTTCCCTTTTTTTCTTTTTCCCTTTTTTTTGCCTTTTCCCCCTTTTTTCTGTTTCTCCTTTTCCCCGTTTTACTTTTTCTCTTTTTTTACTTTTTTCCTCTTTTTCCCCTTTGTTCTTTTTCCCTTTTTTTTTCCTTATCTCCCTTTTTTCTCTGTTTCTCCCTTTCCCCCCGTTTTCACTTTTCTCATTTTTTCACTTTTTTCCCCTTTTTTTCTCTTTTTTCCCCTTTTTTCTTTTCCCACTTCCCCCCCCCCCCCCCCCCCCGCTTTTTTTTTTTCCTCTCTTTAAACAAGCTCTCTCCCGAAGGAGCGGCCCCTGGCTCTCCGCTGGCAGAAGGAGCCTACGGAAGAGCTCTGGCACTGACACGGGCAGGAACACCCACTCCCACATCGCAACACAGCAGTTAGTTTGGCAACACCCCCACCCCCTGTCACAAGTGAGACCTGCACAGACAAAGGGCTCCTGAGTGAGGGCACTGGGGCAGCCCCACCTTAGAAGCAGCAGAGGAGCAGAGCCGTCCGGAGCCATCAAGAGCACAGGAAGGGCTATTCAGGGCCTCATTGTCTGCGCCGAGTGACCGTCTGCTGAGAACCGCTCTGGCGGCTCAGAGCTCAGCCCCAGCAGCAGTCTGGAGCCAACGGGGAAAAGTACACTGGGAGGAAGACTGGCAGCCTTCCTCCACAACGCCCCGGAGAGAATGACCACAGTGCTGCCTATTCCCATCGTTTTGTCCAACTCGTTTCTTTTTTTATTAGAAAATTAATAAAAAAAACCCTCCAACTCTCAGGTTTCCAAGGCACACAAAATCTCTAAAAGGGAGACACAAGCGTGAGGTGCTGAGGTACCCAAACCTGCCCACGTTAGTCCAACTAAAGGGAGAGCGTCGGGAGGCGAGGGAGGAGGAAGGGGGAGGCTGTGGGATGGAGAGAGCCCTCCCCGTACCCCTCGGCTGTGCATCCTCGCAGCGCCGCGGGGAATGGGGGGCTGTGTGTTTGGGGGGGTCTTTGGTTTGCTCCCCTGACCTGCTGGGGGTGGGGGAGGAGGGTTTGGGACGGGGGGATGTCCGGCGGTGGGGTTACATTCATCGGGCGGTGCTGGGCGGCACGGCGGGAGCCTCCCTTGCTGTGCTGCGAGGCCGGGGCTCCCGGAGCGTGTTTCTGCTCCTGCTGCTTCACCTGCTGGAGCATTTCCCTCATCTTGCGCTGTGCAGTCTTGGGGAGGAGAGGGGAAAAGCAAGAGGTGGGGGTCAGGGCACCGCTTCTCCCCCCACCAACCACTCCCAAGCCCCTACTGAGCATCTCGCTGCTCCCAACTTTTCACTCTGGACAAGCTGTAATTAATTTCGTGGGAGTGGTGCTGGTGTGTGTTTGGGTTTTTTTTGTTAATTTTTTGTTTTGTTTTGTTCTTTTTTTTTTTTAACTTGTGCTTCACTCCTCGAGAGAGCCTGAATTTTTTGGGGGGTCGCCATCCCGCCGAAGTGGACAGGAGACAAGGTTATGGAAGATGCACCCAGGTGGGATGCGCATGGATTTGCCCGCACCAAGGAGTCCATTCACACCCTGGGTGCTGCTCTGCACAGCATCCAAAACACACATTTTTAGCTCAATCAAGCCAATCTTCAATTTCAGTTCTCGCACAGCCGGGGGGAGCTACCGAAACACCTTCAGTGCCTCTTGGGGACACAGGGACCTCCCAAAAGAAGAGCAGCAGGTCGCTCGGGTGGTGCTGGGCTCAGCAAGCCCCACACCTTTCCTCGGTGGATGAAAGTGGCCAGGGAGGATCGGGTAAAGCCACAGCCAAACAGTACCTGACTGGCAAAGAAATGCCCAATGATTTTAACGATGACCTCCTCGTTCTCGTCCGGGGTTTGGTCTCATGGCACAATGACTTCCACACTGGTTAAGTTTTGCAGTTCGTTCACCTGGAGGAACCACAAGAGGCTTCTGTTGTGGAAGAGCCAAAAACCTCCACTACCGGTGTCACGACGGCACCAGGCACCCTGTGTGTCTCCCCCTTCCTTGGGACCAACGAGAACCACCACCAGGACATGGGGGCTGAGGGTCAAGACGTCGCTGAAACCACTGTGCACCCGGGATTTGTCCCCCTGGGGTGGGCAGGGGTGATGGGTGATGCCCAACTCTGCATCCCCGGGGCACCACCACCTACCGTTTTGCCACCTTTGCCTATCACACGACCAGCAGTGAAGGAAGGCACCTTGATGTGGGCTTCAAGCTTCACTTCTTTCGCGTTAAAGAAGTTTGCCTCTTTCAGCTTCCCAAATATTCACCCCTGGGCCTGGGGAGCAGGCGGACGGGAAGGAAAACCATCAGGCAACGCCCGCTGTGCCTCTCCATCCCCAAAGCTGATAATGTCCCCACGTCCAGCAGCATCAAAACCACTGTACCCAGCAAAGAGCATCCCCTGGCGCTGAGGGAGGCCAAGCCAGGCTGGCAGCACAGTGGTGACCACAGGGACGCCCGCGACTTGTCCCTTACTGTCCCCCCCACCCACAGCCCCCACCCAGAGCACCTTGAACTGAGCCTCGGGCGGCCCTGTGATGATGACCATCCGCTCGCTGCCCTCGGGACCTTCTGCCGGGGCGATCTGGGGAGGGATGGGGGAGAGGGAGCATGAGCGCGGCCCCCACTTTGGCGAGACCTTCCCTCGGTGGCATTTCCCCCCCAGTGCAGGGCAACCCCCCCATGCAGGAGCATCCCCTCCCACCCGAGCCGGGCTGATAACCAGGGTGCTGCAGGCCTGGCCTTCTACTAATGACAGGCCGGAGAGGTGGGCCCATGCCAACCTCATCAAGTTCAACCAGGACAAGTGCAATGTCCTGCTCCTGGGTCGGGGCAATCCCCAGCCCAAATCCAGGCTGGGCGGAGAATGGATGGAGAGCAGCCCTGGGGAGAAGGACCTGGGGGTGCTGACTGATGAGAAGCTCAACATGAGATGGCAACACATGATCACGAGATGTGGGGACTGAGGCAAAAGAAGGGTTAAGTGGGGTAGAACTAATCGGGAGGAATAAGCAGCTGCAGCACTGTTCTGGCAGACGATGAAGCTGTGTGAAGCTCCTCCCGAGATAAGGAGGTGCTGCTCACAGGGAAGAGAGATTCCCTTTTCGGTGGGAACGTGATCTTTTGGAGTACGCGATGGTGTAAACAAGTACAGTAGGAAATTACTGCCTTGGTAGAAAGGTATGTAAAGAGCACGCTTGCTTAATACAGCGGATTCCGGTTTCGATCCTGCATATCGCAGTCCGCGCATTCCCACCGCCACACGCCCCCTCCCCCGCGGGCCGCCCCCCGGCCCCGGCAGCGCCCCGCTCCGCCCGCCCGCCCCCGCCCTGGGCAGGAGCTCCCCGAGCCCGCGCCGCCCCGCCGGAGCGCAGCGGGACGAGCAGCTGCAGCGCCCGGTGCCGCGGGGCCGGTTCCTGCGCGCCGTCACCCGCGGCGGGAGGAGCCGCACCGCGCCCGCGGGCACCGGCGGGGCTCGGCTCCGCTCGGATGGAGTCGGATGGGTACGGCCCATCCATCCCCCAGTGGTGGGAGGGGAGAAGGGAACCCCCCCTCTTTGCCAGCACCGCCTCCTCCCCACAGTGTCCCCCAGAGAAGGCTCTGAACTCGGGACGATGCCAACGCGGGGGGGGACTGCAGTCTCTGCCCTCCCGCACCCACTCCGAGGGGATCTTCCGCTCTCGGACCATCTCCTGCTCCCGCTGCGGGGAGTTCCTGCTCTGGATGGATCCAGCCGGTTATGGAGGTACCGAGGGAAGTTGGACTCTCGCGTCCGCTACGGGGAGGTCAGAGCTGGGAAGCGCTCCGTACCCCGGCAGCAGCGGGGGGGGTTGAGCTGAGCAGGGAGGTGTTGGCCGGGCAGGAGGAACTGCTGCGCCGTCCCTGTCTCCCTCCAGAAGGACAGCGGCAAGAGAGGAGTGTGGGAGGAGGAGGTGGCGGGGGCAGAAGAGGAGGGGGAAGGGGAGCCGAACGCGGAGGAGCTGCGGGAGAAGAGCTGGACCATGGGGCTGTCCTGCCCCCCGCTGCCGGGCACAGGGGTCTGGGGGCACCGAGGGCTGGAGCTGTGCTCCGCAGGGCTGTGCTGGCCCCCAGGTGCGGTTTTAATGTTGAATTTCTGTAAATAAGTGGCTTGTAGAAGGCAGGTGTAGATTTGGGGAGGGGTGAAGCAGGAGCTGTGGCCGTGGGGGGGTGCATGCAGCTGAGGGGGTGGAGCTGTGACCTTGCTGGGCAGGAAGGACCACGGACCCGTCCGTGTCTGACCCCTGCAGCCCCCCCGGCTGTCCCCCTGCAGCTCTAGGGGAAGGGGCTGCCAGCGTCGGACAGGCGGCTCCTGCTCCTGCCCCCCTCCGGGGGAAAAGGGTCCCCGGGGCTGCGGGCAGAGCCCCTCCTGTGCTCCCCGGGGGCTCTCGGGACAACGCCAAGGTGCCGTCAGGGGCGACCTCCTCTTGCAGTAGCAGCGGGGGGGGCAATGCCGCCCGAACCAAGGTGCCTGCCTGTGTCAGGTTCTGCAGGCAGCCTGTGGGCAGGGACGGTGCCCGGAGGGGGCGGGGGGGACCCCGCGCTCTTCCCACATGCCCGCAGCAGGGCAAGCAGCCCCAGGATCCTCCAGCTCCCCACGAGCGCTGGGGGATGTGCCTGTCCCCACCATGGCACCGCTACGGGGAAACAACATCCAGAGAGACATTGCAACATGGCAAAATGCATAGCGAGAGTCGTAGCTGAGAGGCTCCTGAATGGTGACCCTGGGGCAGCTCTACCTTGGAAGTGGCAGAAAGCAGAGCCATCTGGAGCCATAGAGCAGCGGCTTTGGCAACCAGATAAGGACAGTTGACCAAAACAATACAGTGATTAAAAAGGAGTCAGCGACTCCCAGAGGATTCTGAAGGACCATCGAGAGACTATAATGGGCATACCGGGGTGGGTAGTAGCTTATGGTAATGAGTTCCCGGAAAAGTCATGAGCATGTTAATCATTTCCTGAAACCTTGTGAATGTGTATATATGGCATGTCTATAAGGTGTATAACTAACCCTTTAGGGTGTGCAAGTTTGGAGGAGCGATCCCCCTTGCACCCAGCGCTGCAATAGACATAGCTGCTTTATAACTCTGCGTGAGTTGTGGAGTTTGTTTCCGTACGTCAGCACTGCAGGGCTCAAGGATGGGGATGACACCCCCCCGTGTCCCCCCCATCCCCCCCGTCCCCCCGTCCCCTCCATTCTGTCCGCAGGGAGCAGCCCCAGGCACGGGGGTTTATTGACAGGCCTGGGGCTGGCAGCGGTGACACTTGGCTGTAGGACATGTCCCACCCAGGTAGGGGTGCAACTCCTTCTGGGGGCAGCATGTCACTCAGAGCTGGGGGGGACTTGGATGGTCTCGGGCAGAGCGAGTGTTACCCCAGCCTGCCACCATGGCCCTTTGCAGCTCCGGCGGTACCGGGGCAGGGACGGGACGGGCTGGCCTGAGGCTGGAGCACCCCAGGGTGATGCCCCCCCACCACAGAGCATCCTCAGACCAATGGGTGCTGTGGGGATGGTGGGGCAGGGCTGGATAAAGGATGCGGGGCAGCGGGGCCAGGGCAGGGCCAGGGTCATCACCTGTAGCTGTAGCCAAGGGGAAGCCGAAGTCCTTTTGGGATGAAGGTGGTGGAAGGAGTAGCGAGGGCGGCACTCGCTGTCGGATAGGTCCAGGTTGCAGTTCCAGCCGATGGTCACACTGATCACCCAGTCCTGCAGCAGGGACCAGCAGACCTCGCACAGTGCCAGCACTCTGCGCACACAGCATCCCAACGGGAACGGCACCACCATGGTCACAGCATCTCCAGGGGCACGGCATCCCCATGGGTACAGCACCTACGTCCCTGCAGGCGTAGAATCTCCACAGACATGGCGATCCCCCAGGCACAGCACCCCAGTGGCCATGGCAACCCCCACGGGCATGGCATCCCTGCGGGCACAGCATGTCCACGGGTATGGCATCCCTGGGGGCATGGCAGCATCCCCCCAACCCACACTGCTCCCGCCCGGCCACGAGCACAGCCCCATCCTCGCCCTCCCCAGCAGGACGGGGCTGGGTTGCCACAGGCGTTGGGCCACAGGCCCTTGCCAGGGCCGCCGTTGGCACTGCCTGCTGGCCCAAGAGTGGCCGGGAAGGGGCTTCCCAGAGGAGCTGGCCGGGCAGCAAGGAGCAGGTCCCAAAGGACGGGAAGACGCTGGGGACGGGCAGGGGGGCAGAGAGCGGGGGAAGGATGGAACAGCGTGGAGTGCCTCTCCTGGGGGGGACTTGTCTGCTCCCGCAGGTGCAGAGGGCAGGGAGGGCCCTGCGGGGACGCTGCGCTGCTCGGCCACCCGCCCCCCATCCCCGGCAGAGGCGGGAGGGAGTCCCGGGGAGGCGGCACTGCCTCGCTCCGGCCGCGCCTGCCGCCTGCTCCCCCCGCCCGGCTCGGCCCGGCTCTGCCCGCACGGCTGGCTGGATCGGCTCGGCTGGGCTCGGCTCGTCTGGGCCGGGCCGGGCTGGGCCGGGCTGGGCCGGGCTCGGCTCGAGTGGGCTGCGGCCCTGCGGGCCCGGGCCGGGCCGTGCGGCGGGAGCCCCGGCGGAGCGGCGGGGCAGGTGTGGGCGCGGAGGGGGCCGGGGGTCCCGGTGGGTGCGTGCGGGGGCTGCGGGCAGGGGGCGTGTGGGCCTCGCTCCGCGGAGGCTGCGGAGGCCGCGGCGGGGCCCGAGGGCAGAAGCGCGGGGCCGGCGGGCCCGTGAGCGGGTCCCCGCGGGAGCGGGCAGCGGCGCAGCCGTCGGGCGTCCCCCGGGCGCGGCCCCGCCGCTGCCCGCTGCTGCCGGGGGTCTGGCGGGGCGGCCGTCGGCGGGCAGCGGGGGTGCGGAGAGGGGCCGGGCTGTGGCCGCTGGCTGCGCTGCCCCCGGTGCCGGCGGGGACGGGGACGGGGACGGGGACGGGCCCGGGGAGAGGCGGGCTGGCGGCGGGGCAGAGGCTGCGGGGCTCCCCCGGGGCACAGGGTCGGGCCCGGGCCGGTGGAGACGCTCTCGGGCTGCGGCCGGGACAGACGAGGCACAGCCGGCGGCTCTGGCAGAGGAGACGGAGGCTCCGCTTCGATTGCCCGCTCCGTCCTGAGGCAGCATGGCGCCTGCAGCCTGTGCAAGCAGGCCGTGCCCGGCCCAGGGCAGAAGACCCCCGGGGGGCTCGTGCAGGGAGGTCCCGGAGGTGCCCCTGCCAAGCTGGCACAGGGAGGAGAGGCGGAGGGATGGAGGGCACCGCTGGACTCCCGCTCCTGCCAGGACAGGGAACCGCTGGCCACAACTGGCCCCGAGGAGCCCTGGCAAGGGGCCGTGCTCGGGGCTGCAGAGGAAGGCGAAAGACCCCCGGGGGCCCGTGCCAGTGTGCCCCGGGGGAAAAATTCCTTCCTGACCCCAAAAGTGGCGATCGGCTGTTCCCTGAGCACTCGAGCAAGACCTTTTGCGTGGCCTCCAGGGCAGCGGTGGCTCCAGGGGACACGTGCACTGCCCAACCCCTCCTCTACTTCCACTGGGGGCACCTCAGGGCCATCCCAGCATGGAAACCTGACATGGTATTCTCTACCAAAACACTCTTTTTCTATGAAAATGTATCCTCCAGGGTCCACACATGACTCCTCCCAGGCAACTCCTCCAGGCTTTTGATCACTGCTTTAGGGACCTGAGCTCCCAGGAAGCAACCCCAGACTCATCCAGGGAAGATACCCGAGATGATTTTTCTCCGTGGACAATGCTCCATCCTCTGGGATGCATCCGAGACTCCACCCAGGTATGGCTGTGAGTCTTTTTTTTCCAGTGTTTAAGTGACCTGTGATCCCGGGTAGCAACCCCAGAATCCTCCAGGGAAGATACCCGAGATGATTTTTCTCCTTGGAAAATGCTCCATTCTTTGGGATGCAACCAAGACTCCTCGCAATTATATGTCTGAGTGTTTTTTCTGGTGGTTTAGGGCCCTGTGATCCCAGGTAGCAAGCCCAGACTCCTCCAGGGAAGATACCCGAGATGATTTTTCTCTCTTGACAGTGGTCCATCCTACGGGATCTACCCAGAACTCCTCCCAGGCGTCTTCCGCAGAGTTTTCTGCAATGCTTTAGGGCCCTGTGATCCCGGCTAGCAACCCCAGACTCCTCCAGGGAAGATACCCGAGATGATTTTTCTCCTTGGACAATGCTCTATACTCTGAGATGCATCCGAGACTTGTCGCAGCTATGTCCCCGAGTCTTTTTTCTCGCGGTTTAGGGTTCTGTCATCCCGGGTAGCAACCCCAGACTCCTCCAGGGAAGATACCCGAGATGATTTTTCTCCTTGGACAATGCTCCATCCTCGGGGAAGCATCCGAGACTCCTTGCAGGTATGTCCCTGAGTGTTTATTCCGGTGTTTTCGGGCCCTGTGATCCCGGGTAGCAACCCCAGACTCCTCCAGGGAAGATACCCGAGATGATTTTTCTCCTTGGACAATGCTCCATCCTCTGGGATGCATCTGAGACTTGTCGCAGCTATGTCCCTGAGTCTTTTTTCTCGCCGTTTAGGGTTCTGTCATTCCAGGTAGCAACCCCAGACTCCTCCAGGGAAGACACCCGAGATGATTTTTCTCTCTTGACAGTGGTCCATCCTGCGGGATCTATCCAGAACTCCTCCCAGGCGTCTCCCGCAGTTTTCTCCAGTGCTTTAGGGCCCTGTGATCCTGGTTAGCAACCCCAGACTCCTCCAGGGAAGATACCCGAGATGATTTTTCTCCTTGGACAATGCTCCATCCTCTGGGAAGCATCCGAGACTCCTTGCAGGTATGTCCCTGAGTGTTTATTCCGGTGGTATGGGTCCCTGTAATCCCGGGTAGCAACCCCAGACTCCTCCAGGGAAGATACCCGAGATGATTTTTCTCCTTGGACAATGCTCCATCTTCTGGGATGCATCTGAGAGTCCTCCCAGGCGTCTCCCGCTGACATTTTTCCTGTGGTTTGGGTCCCTGTAAACCCGGGTAGCAACCCCAGACTCCTCCAGGGAAGATACCCGAGATGATTTTTCTCCTTGGACAATGCTCTATACTCTGGGATGCATCCGAGACTTGTCGCAGCTATGTCCCCGAGTCTTTTTTCTCGCGGTTTAGGGTTCTGTCATCCCGGGTAGCAACCCCAGACTCCTCCGGGGAAGATACCCGAGATGATTTTTCTCCTTGGACAATGCTCCATCCTCTGGGAAGCATCCGAGACTCCTTGCAGGTATGTCCCTGAGTGTTTATTCCGGTGTTTTGGGGCCCTGTGATCCCGGGTAGCAACCCCAGACTCCTCCAGGGAAGATACCCGAGATGATTTTTCTCCTTGGACAATGCTCCATCCTCTGGGATGCATCTGAGATTCCTCCCAGGTGTCTCCCGCAGACATTTTTCCTGTGGTTTTGGTCCCTGTAATCCCAGGTAGGAACCCCAGACTCCTCCAGGGAAGATACCCGAGATGATTTTTCTCCTTGGACAATGCTCCATCTTCTGGGATGCATCTGAGATTCCTCCCAGGCATCTCCCACAGACATTTTTCCTGTGGTTTGGGTCCCTGTAATCCCGGGTAGCAACCCCAGACTCCTCCAGGGAAGATAACCCGATATGATTTTTCTCCTTGGACAATGCTCCATCCTCTGGGAAGCATCCGAGACTCCTTGCAGGTATGTCCCTGAGTGTTTATTCCGGTGCTTTTGGGCCCTGTCATCCCGGGTAGCAACCCCAGACTCCTCCGTGGAAGACACCCAAGTTGATTTTTCTCTTTCGACATTGTCCATCCTGCGGGATGCACCCGAGACTCCTCCCAGCTCTGTTTCTGAGTGTTTTCTTCCGGTGTTTCCGGGCCCTGTGATCCCGGGGAGCAACCCCAGACTCCTCCAGGGAAGATACCCGAGATGATTTTTCTCCTTGGACTATTGTCCATCTTCTGGGATGCATCTGAGATTCCTCCCAGGTGTCTCCCGCAGACATTTTTCCTGTGGTTTTGGTCCCTGTAATCCCGGGTAGCAATCCCAGACTCCTGCAGGGAAGATACCCGAGATGACTTTTCTCCTTGGACAATGCTCCATCCTCTGGGAAGCATCCGAGACTCCTTGCAGCTTTGACCCTGAGTGTTTATTCCGGTGCTTTTGGGCCCTGTCATCCCAGGTAGCAACCCCAGACTCCTCCGTGGAAGATACCGAAGTTGATTTTTCTCCTTGGACTATTGTCCATCCTGCGGGATGCACCCGAGACTCCTCCCAGCTCTGTTTCTGAGTGTTTTATTCCGGTGGTTTAGCGCCCTGTGATCCCGGGTAGCAACCCCAGACTCCTCCAGGGAAGATACCCGAGATGATTTTTCTCCTTGGACAATGCTCCATCCTCTGGGAAGCATCCGAGACTCCCTGCAGGTATGTCCCTGAGTGTTTATTCCGGTGCTTTTGGGCCCTGTCATCCCGGTTAGCAACCCCAGACTCCTCCAGGGAAGATACCCGAGATGATTTTTCTCCTTGGACAATGCTCCATCTTCTGGGATGCATCTGAGATTCCTCCCAGGCGTCTCCCACAGACATTTTTCCTGTGGTTTGGGTCCCTGTAATCCCGGGTAGCAACCCCAGACTCCTCCAGGGAAGATAACCCGATATGATTTTTCTCCTTGGACAATGCTCCATCCTCTGGGAAGCATCCGAGACTCATTGCAGGTATGTCCCTGAGTGTTTATTCCGGTGCTTTTGGGCCCTGTCATCCCGGGTAGCAACCCCAGACTCCTCCAGGAAAGATACCCGGGATGATTTTTCTCCTTGGACAATGCTCTATACTCTGGGTTGCATCCGAGACTTGTCGCAGCTATGTCCCTGAGTCTTTTTTCTCGCGGTTTATGGTTCTGTCATCCCAGGTAGCAAGCCCAGACTCCTCCAGCGCAGATACCTGAGATGATTTTTCTCTCTTGACAGTGGTCCATCCTGCGGGATCTACCCAGAACTCCTCCCAGGCGTCTCCCGCAGAGTTTTCTCCAGTGCTTTAGGGCCCTGTGATCCTGGGTAGCAACCCCAGACTCCTCCAGGGAAGATACCCGAGATAATTTTTCTGTTTGGACAATGCTCCATCCTCTGGGAAGCATCCGAGACTCCTTGCAGGTATGTCCCTGAGTGTTTATTCCGGTGTTTTGGGGCCCTGTGATCCCGGGTAGCAACCCCAGACTCCTCCAGGGAAGATACCCGAGATGATTTTTCTCCTTGGACAATGCTCCATCCTCTGGGAAGCATCCGAGACTCCTTGCAGCTTTGTCCCTGAGTGTTTATTCCGGTGGTTTTGGGCCCTGTGATCCCGGGTACCAACCCCAGACTCCTCCAGGGAAGATACCCGAGATAATTTTTCTCCTTGGACAATGCTCCATCCTCTGGGAAGCATCCGAGACTCCTTGCAGGTATGTCCCTGAGTGTTTATTCCGGTGTTTTGGGGCCCTGTGATCCCGCGTAGCAACCCCAGACTCCTCCAGGGAAGATACCCGAGATGATTTTTCTCCTTGGACAATGCTCCATCCTCTGGGAAGCATCCGAGACTCCTTGCAGCTTTGTCCCTGAGTGTTTATTCCGGTGGTTTTGGGCCCTGTGATCCCGGCTAGCAATCCCAGACTCCTCTAGGGACGATACCCGAGATAATTTTTCTCCTTGGACAATGCTCCATCCTCTGGGAAGCATCCGAGACCCCTTGGAGGTATGTCCCTGAGTCTTTATTCCGTTGGTTTAGCGCCCTGTGATCCCGGGTAGCAACCCCAGACTCCTCCAGGGAAGATACCCGAGATAATTTTTCTCCTTGGACAATGCTCCAACCTCTGGGAAGCATCCGAGACTCCTTGCAGGTATGTCCCTGAGTGTTTATTCCGGTGTTTTGGGGCCCTGTGATCCCGGGTAGCAACCCCAGACTCCTCCAGGGAAGATACCCGAGATGATTTTTCTCCTTGGACAATGCTCCATCCTCTGGGAAGCATCCGAGACTCCTTGCAGCTTTGTCCCTGAGTGTTTATTCCGGTGCTTTTGGGCCCTGTCATCCCGGGTAGCAACCCCAGACTCCTCCGTGGAAGATACCCAAGTTGATTTTTCTCCTTGGACTATTGTCCATCCTGCGGGATGCACCCGAGCCTCCTCCCAGCTCTGTTTCTGAGTGTTTTCTTCCGGTGGTTTAGCGCCCTGTGATCCCGGGGAGCAACCCCAGACTCCTCCAGGGAAGATACCCGAGATGATTTTTCTCCTTGGACAATGCTCCATCCTCTGGGAAGCATCCGAGACTCCTTGCAGCTTTGTCCCTGAGTGTTTATTCCGGTGGTTTTGGGCCCTGTGATCCCGGCTAGCAACCCCAGACTCCTCTAGGGAAGATACCCGAGATAATTTTTATGCTTGGACAATGCTCCATCCTCTGGGAAGCATCCGAGACTCCTTGCAGGTATGTCCCTGAGTGTTTATTCCGGAGCTTTTGGGCCCTGTCATCCCGGCTAGCAACCCCAGACTCCTCCATGAAAGATACCCGAGATGATTTTTCTCCTTGGACAATGCTCCATCTTCTGGGAAGCATCTGAGATTCCTCCTAGGCGTCTCCTGCAAACATTTTTCCTGTTGTTTGTGTCCCTGTAATCCCGGGTAGCAACCCCAGACTCCTCTAGGGAAGATATCCGAGATGATTTTTCTCCTTGGACAATGCTCCATCCTCTGGGAAGCATCCGAGACTCCTTGCAGGTATGTCCCTGAGTGTTTATTCCGGTGTTTTGGGGCCCTGTGATCCCGGGTAGCAACCCCAGACTCCTCCAGGGAAGATACCCGAGATGATTTTTCTCCTTGGACAATGCTCCATCTTCTGGGATGCATCTGAAATTCCTCCCAAGTGTCTCCCGCTGACATTTTTCCTGTGGTTTTGGTCCCTGTAATCCGGGGTAGCAAGCCCAGACTCCTCCAGGAAAGATACCCGGGATGATTTTTCTCCTTGGACAATGCTCTATACTCTGGGATGCATCCGAGACTTGTCGCAGCTATGTCCCTGAGTCTTTTTTCTCGCGGTTTATGGTTCTGTCATCCCAGGTAGCAACCTCAGACTCCTCAAGGGAAGACACCCAAGATGATTTTTCTCTCTTGACAGTGGTCCATCCTGTGGGATCTACCCAGAACTCCTCCCAGGCATCTCCCGCAGAATTTTCTCCAGTGCTTTAGGGCCTTGTGATCCCGGCTAGCAACCCCAGACTCCTCTAGGGAAGATACCCGAGATGATTTTTTTGCTTGGACAATGCTCCATCCTCTGGGACGCATCTGAGATTCCTCCCAGGCGTCTCCTGCAAACATTTTTCCTGTTGTTTGTGTCCCTGTAATCCCGGGTAGCAACCCCAGACTCCTCCAGGGAAGATACCCGGGATGATTTTTCTCCTTGAACAATGCTCCATCTTCTGGGATGCATCTGAGATTCCTCCCAGGCGACTCCCACAGACCTTTTTCCTGTGGTTTAGCGCCCTGTGATCCCGGGTAGCAACCCCAGACTCCTCCAGGGAAGATACCCGAGATGATTTTTCTCATTGGACAATGCTCCATCTTCTGGGATGCATCTGAGATTCCTCCCAGGCGTCTCCCACAGACTTTTTTCCTGTGGTTTGGGTCCCTGTAATCCCGGGTAGCTACCCCAGACTCCTCCAGGGAAGATACCCCGAGATGATTTTTCTCCTTGGACAATGCTCCATCCTCTGGGAAGCATCCGAGACTCCTTGCAGGTATGTCCCTGAGTGTTTATTCCGGTGCTTTTGGGCCCTGTCATCCCGGGTAGCAACCCCAGACTCCTCTAGGGAAGATACCCGAGATAATTTTTCTGCTTGGACAATGCTCCTTCCTCTGGGAAGCATCCGAGACTCCTTGCAGGTATGTCCCTGAGTCTTTATTCCGGTGGTTTAGCGCCCTGTGATCCCGCGTAGCAACGCCAGACTCCTCCAGGGAAGATACCCGAGATGATTTTTCTCCTTGGACAATGCTCCATCCTCTGCGAAGCATCCGAGACTCCTTGCAGGTATGTCCCTGAGTGTTTATTCCGGTGTTTTGGGGCCCTGTGATCCCGCGTAGCAACGCCAGACTCCTCCAGGGAAGATACCCGAGATAATTTTTCTCCTTGGACAATGCTCCATCCTCTGGGAAGCATCCGAGACTCCTTGCAGCTTTGTCCCTGAGTGTTTATTCCGGTGGTTTTGGGCCCTGTGATCCCGGCTAGCAACCCCAGACTCCTCTAGGGAAGATACCCGAGATAATTTTTATGCTTGGACAATGCTCCATCCTCTGGGAAGCATCCGAGACTCCTTGCAGGTATGTCCCTGAGTGTTTATTCCGGTGCTTTTGGGCCCTGTCATCCCGGGTAGCAACCCCAGACTCCTCCAGGGAAGATACCCGAGATGATTTTTCTGCTTGGACAATGCTCCTTCCTCTGGGAAGCATCCGAGACTCCTTGCAGGTATGTCCCTGAGTCTTTATTCCGGTGGTTTAGCGCCCTGTGATCCCGCGTAGCAACGCCAGACTCCTCCAGGGAAGATATCCGAGATGATTTTTCTCCTTGGACAATGCTCCATCCTCTGGGAAGCATCCGAGACTCCTTGCAGGTATGTCCCTGAGTGTTTATTCCGGTGTTTTGGGGCCCTGTGATCCCGGGTAGCAACCCCAGACTCCTCCAGGGAAGATACCCGAGATGATTTTTCTCCTTGGACAATGCTCCATCTTCTGGGATGCATCTGAGATTCCTCCCAGGCGTCTCCCACAGACATTTTTCCTGTGGTTTGGGTCCCTGTAATCCCGGGTAGCAACCCCAGACTCCTCTAGGGAAGATACCTGAGATAATTTTTCTGCTTGGACAATGCTCCATCTTCTGGGAAGCATCCGAGACTCCTTGCAGGTATGTCCCTGAGTGTTTATTCCAGTGCTTTTGGGCCCTGTCATCCTGGGTAGCAACCCCAGACTCCTCCGTGGAAGATACCCAAGTTGATTTTTCTCCTTGGACTATTGTCCATCCTGCGGGATGCACCCGAGACTCCTCCCAGCTCTGTTTCTGAGTGTTTTCTTCCGGTGGTTTAGCGCCCTGTGATCCCGGGTAGCAACCCCAGACTCCTCCAGGGAAGATACCCGAGATGATTTTTCTCCTTGGACAATGCTCCATCCTCTGGGAAGCATCCGAGACCCCTTGGAGGTATGTCCCTGAGTGTTTATTCCGGTGTTTTCGGGCACTGTGATCCCGGGTAGCAACCCCAGACTCCTCCAGGGAAGATACCCGAGATGATTTTTCTCCTTGGACAATGCTCCATCTTCTGGGATGCATCTGAGATTCCTCCCAAGCGTCTCCCACAGACATTTTTCCTGTGGTTTGGGTCCCTGTAATCCCGGGTAGCAACCCCAGACTCCTCCAGGGAAGATACCCGAGATGATTTTTCTCCTTGGACAATGCTCCATCCTCTGGGAAGCATCCGAGACCCCTTGCAGGTATGTCCCTGAGTGTTTATTCCGGTGTTTTCGGGCCCTGTGATCCCGGGTAGCAACCCCAGACTCCTCCAGGGAAGATACCCGAGATGATTTTTCTCTTTGGACAATGCTCCATCTTCTGGGATGCATCTGAGATTCCTCCCAAGCGTCTCCCACAGACATTTTTCCTGTGGTTTGGGTCCCTGTAATCCCGGGTAGCAACCCCAGACTCCTCCAGGGAAGATACCCGAGATGATTTTTCTCCTTGGACAATGCTCCATCCTCTGGGAAGCATCCGAGACCCCTTGCAGGTATGTCCCTGAGTGTTTATTCCGGTGTTTTCGGGCCCTGTGATCCCGGGTAGCAACCCCAGACTCCTCCAGGGAAGATACCCGGGATGATTTTTCTCCTTGGATAATGCTCTATACTCTGGGATGCATCCGAGACTTGTCGCAGCTATGTCCCTGAGTCTTTTTTCTCGCGGTTTATGGTTCTGTCATCCCAGGTAGCAACCCCAGACTCCTCCAGGGAAGACACCCAAGATGATTTTTCTCTCTTGACAGTGGTCCATCCTGCGGGATCTACCCAGAACTCCTCCCAGGCATCTCCCGCAGAGTTTTCTCCAGTGCTTTAGGGCCCTGTGATCCTGGGTAGCAACCCCAGACTCCTCTAGGGAAGATACCCGAGATAATTTTTCTGCTTGGACAATGCTCCATCTTCTGGGAAGCATCCGAGACTCCTTGCAGGTATGTCCCTGAGTGTTTATTCCGGTGCTTTTGGGCCCTGTCATCCTGGGTAGCAACCCCAGACTCCTCCGTGGAAGATACCCAAGTTGATTTTTCTCCTTGGACTATTGTCCATCCTGCGGGATGCACCCGAGCCTCCTCCCAGCTCAGTTTCTGAGTGTTTTCTTCCGGTGGTTTAGCGCCCTGTGATCCCGGGTAGCAACCCCAGACTCCTCCAGGGAAGATACCCGAGATGATTTTTCTCCTTGGACAATGCTCCATCCTCTGGGAAGCATCCGAGACCCCTTGGAGGTATGTCCCTGAGTGTTTATTCCGGTGTTTTCGGGCCCTGTGATCCCGGGTAGCAACCCCAGACTCTTCCAGGAAAGATACCCGGGATGATTTTTCTCCTTGGACAATGCTCTATACTCTGGGATGCATCCGAGACTTGTCGCAGCTATGTCCCTGAGTCTTTTTTCTCGCGGTTTATGGTTCTGTCATCCCAGGTAGCAACCCCAGACTCCTCCAGGGAAGACACCCAAGATGATTTTTCTCTCTTGACTGTGGTCCATCCTGCGGGATCTACCCAGAACTCCTCCCAGGCATCTCCCGCAGAGATTTCTCCAGTGCTTTAGGGCCCTGTGATCCCGGCTAGCAACCCCAGACTCCTCTAGGGAAGATACCTGAGATAATTTTTCTGCTTGGACAATGCTCCACCCTCTGGGAAGCATCCGAGACTCCTTGCAGGTATGTCCCTGAGTGTTTATTCCGGTGTTTTGGGGCCCTGTGATCCCGGGTAGCAACCCCAGACTCCTCCAGGGAAGATACCCGAGATGATTTTTCTCCTTGGACAATGCTCCATCTTCTGGGATGCATCTGAGATTCCTCCCAAGCGTCTCCCACAGACATTTTTCCTGTGGTTTGGGTCCCTGTAATCCCGGGTAGCAACCCCAGACTCCTCCAGGGAAGATACCCGAGATGATTTTTCTCCTTGGACAATGCTCCATCCTCTGGGAAGCATCCGAGACTCCTTGCAGGTATGTCCCTGAGTCTTTATTCCGGTGTTTTGGGGCCCTGTGATCCCGGGTAGCAACCCCAGACTCCTCCAGGAAAGATACCCGAGATAATTTTTCTGCTTGGACAATGCTCCATCTTCTGGGATGCATCTGAGATTCCTCCCAGGCGTCTCCCACAGACATTTTTCCTGTGGTTTGTGTCCCTGTGATCCCGGGTAGCAACCCCAGACTCCTCCAGGGAAGATACCCGAGATGATTTTTCTCTTTGGACAATGCTCCATCTTCTGGGATGCATCTGAGATTCCTCCCAGGCGACTCCCACAGACCTTTTTCCTGTGGTTTGGGGCCCTGTGATCCCGGCTAGCAACCCCAGACTCCTCTAGGGAAGATATCCGAGATGGTTTTTCTCCTTGGACAATGCTCCATCCTCTGGGAAGCATCCGAGACTCCTTGCAGGTATGTCCCTGAGTGTTTATTCCGGTGTTTTGGGGCCCTGTGATCCCGGGTAGCAACCCCAGACTCCTCCAGGGAAGATACCCGAGATGATTTTTCTCCTTGGACAATGCTCCATCTTCTGGGATGCATCTGAGATTCCTCCCAGGCGTCTCCCACAGACATTTTTCCTGTGGTTTGGGTCCCTGTAATCCCGGGTAGCAACCCCAGACTCCTCCAGGGAAGATACCCGAGATGATTTTTCTCCTTGGACAATGCTCCATCCTCTGCGAAGCATCCGAGACCCCTTGCAGGTATGTCCCTGAGTGTTTATTCCGGTGTTTTGGGGCCCTGTGATCCCGGGTAGCAACCCCAGACTCCTCCAGGGAAGATACCCGAGATGATTTTTCTCCTTGGACAATGCTCCATCTTCTGGGATGCATCTGAGATTCCTCCCAAGTGTCTCCTGCAGACATTTTTCCTGTGGTTTTGGTCCCTGTAATCCCGGGTAGCAACCCCAGACTCCTCCAGGGAAGATACCCAAGTTGATTTTTCTCCTTGGACTATTGTCCATCCTGCGGGATGCACCCGAGACTCCTCCCAGCTCTGTTTCTGATTGTTTTCTTCCGGTGGTTTAGCGCCCTGTGATCCCGGGTAGCAACCCCAGACTCCTCCAGGGAAGATACCCGAGATGATTTTTCTCCTTGGACAATGCTCCATCTTCTGGGTCGCATCTGAGATTCCTCCCAGGCGTCTCCTGCAAACATTTTTCCTGTTGTTTGTGTCCCTGTAATCCCGGGTAGCAACCCCAGACTCCTCCAGGGAAGATACCTGAGATGATTTTTCTCCTTGGACAATGCTCCATCTTCTGGGATGCATCTGAGATTCCTCCCAGGCGACTCCCACAGACATTTTTCCTGTGGTTTGGGTCCCTGTAATCCCGGGTAGCAACCCCAGACTCCTCCAGGGAAGATATCCGAGATGATTTTTCTCCTTGGACTATTGTCCATCCTGCGGGATGCACCCGAGACTCCTCCCAGCTATGTTTCTGATTGTTTTCTTCCGGTGGTTTAGCGCCCTGTGATCCCGGGTAGCAACCGCAGACTCCTCCAGGGAAGATACCCGAGATGATTTTTCTCCTTGGACAATGCTCCATCTTCTGGGTCGCATCTGAGATTCCTCCCAGGCGTCTCCTGCAAACATTTTTCCTGTTGTTTGTGTCCCTGTAATCCCGGGTAGCAACCCCAGACTCCTCCAGGGAAGATACCCGAGATGATTTTTCTCCTTGGACAATGCTCCATCTTCTGGGATGCATCTGAGATTCCTCCCAGGCGACTCCCACAGACATTTTTCCTGTGGTTTGGGTCCCTGTAATCCCGGGTAGCAACCCCAGACTCCTCCAGGGAAGATAACCCGAGATGATTTTTCTCCTTGGACAATGCTCCATCCTCTGGGAAGCATCCGAGACTCCTTGCAGCTTTGTCCCTGAGTGTTTATTCCGGTGCTTTTGGGCCCTGTCATCCCGGGTAGCAACCCCAGACTCCTCCGTGGAAGATACCCAAGTTGATTTTTCTCCTTGGACTATTGTCCATCCTGCGGGATGCACCCGAGACTCCTCCCAGCTCTGTTTCTGAGTGTTTTCTTCCGGTGGTTTAGCGCCCTGTGATCCCGGGTAGCAACCCCAGACTCCTCCAGGGAAGATACCCGAGATGATTTTTCTCCTTGGACAATGCTCCATCCTCTGGGAAGCATCCGAGACCCCTTGGAGGTATGTCCCTGAGTGTTTATTCCGGTGTTTTCGGGCCCTGTGATCCCGGGTAGCAACCCCAGACTCCTCCAGGAAAGATACCCGGGATGATTTTTCTCCTTGGACAATGCTCTATACTCTGGGATGCATCCGAGACTTGTCGCAGCTATGTCCCTGAGTCTTTTTTCTCGCGGTTTATGGTTCTGTCATCCCAGGTAGCAACCCCAGACTCCTCCAGGGAAGACACCCAAGATGATTTTTCTCTCTTGACTGTGGTCCATCCTGCGGGATCTACCCAGAACTCCTCCCAGGCATCTCCCGCAGAGATTTCTCCAGTGCTTTAGGGCCCTGTGATCCCGGCTAGCAACCCCAGACTCCTCTAGGGAAGATACCTGAGATAATTTTTCTGCTTGGACAATGCTCCACCCTCTGGGAAGCATCCGAGACTCCTTGCAGGTATGTCCCTGAGTGTTTATTCCGGTGTTTTGGGGCCCTGTGATCCCGGGTAGCAACCCCAGACTCCTCCAGGGAAGATACCCGAGATGATTTTTCTCCTTGGACAATGCTCCATCTTCTGGGATGCATCTGAGATTCCTCCCAGGCGTCTCCCACAGACATTTTTCCTGTGGTTTGGGTCCCTGTAATCCCGGGTAGCAACCCCAGACTCCTCCAGGGAAGATACCCGAGATGATTTTTCTCCTTGGACAATGCTCCATCCTCTGGGAAGCATCCGAGACTCCTTGCAGGTATGTCCCTGAGTCTTTATTCCGGTGTTTTGGGGCCCTGTGATCCCGGGTAGCAACCCCAGACTCCTCCAGGGAAGATACCCGAGATGATTTTTCTCCTTGGACAATGCTCCATCCTCTGGGAAGCATCCGAGACTCCTTGCAGGTATGTCCCTGAGTCTTTATTCCGGTGTTTTGGGGCCCTGTGATCCCGGGTAGCAACCCCAGACTCCTCCAGGGAAGATACCCGAGATGATTTTTCTCCTTGGACAATGCTCCATCCTCTGGGAAGCATCCGAGACCCCTTGGAGGTATGTCCCTGAGTGTTTATTCCGGTGTTTTCGGGCCCTGTGATCCCGGGTAGCAACCCCAGACTCTTCCAGGAAAGATACCCGGGATGATTTTTCTCCTTGGACAATGCTCTATACTCTGGGATGCATCCGAGACTTGTCGCAGCTATGTCCCTGAGTCTTTTTTCTCGCGGTTTATGGTTCTGTCATCCCAGGTAGCAACCCCAGACTCCTCCAGGGAAGACACCCAAGATGATTTTTCTCTCTTGACTGTGGTCCATCCTGCGGGATCTACCCAGAACTCCTCCCAGGCATCTCCCGCAGAGATTTCTCCAGTGCTTTAGGGCCCTGTGATCCCGGCTAGCAACCCCAGACTCCTCCAGGGAAGATACCCGAGATGATTTTTCTCCTTGGACAATGCTCCATCCTCTGGGAAGCATCCGAGACTCCTTGCAGGTATGTCCCTGAGTCTTTATTCCGGTGTTTTGG
The DNA here is from genome assembly GCF_965231255.1 of Vanellus vanellus. Lineage (NCBI taxonomy): Eukaryota > Metazoa > Chordata > Aves > Charadriiformes > Charadriidae > Vanellus > Vanellus vanellus. The sequence goes on from NW_028127572.1 coordinate 1,233,328, forward strand.
GGCCCTGTGATCCCGGGTAGCAACCCCAGACTCCTCCAGGGAAGATACCCGAGATGATTTTTCTCCTTGGACAATGCTCCATCTTCTGGGATGCATCTGAGATTCCTCCCAAGTGTCTCCCGCAGACATTTTTCCTGTGGTTTTGGTCCCTGTAATCCCGGGTAGGAACCCCAGACTCCTCCAGGAAAGATACCCGGGATGATTTTTCTCCTTGGACAATGCTCTATACTCTGGGATGCATCCGAGACTTGTCGCAGCGATGTCCCTGAGTCTTTTTTCTCGCGGTTTATGGTTCTGTCATCCCGGGTAGCAACCCCAGACTCCTCCAGGGAAGACACCCAATATGATTTTTCTCTCTTGACAGTGGTCCATCCTGCGGGATCTACCCAGAACTCCTCCCAGGCATCTCCCGCAGAGTTTTCTCCAGTGCTTTAGGGCCCTGTGATCCCGGCTAGCAACCCCAGACTCCTCTAGGGAAGATACCCGAGATAATTTTTCTGCTTGGACAATGCTCCATCCTCTGGGAAGCATCCGAGACTCCTTGCAGGTATGTCCCTGAGTCTTTATTCCGGTGGTTTAGCGCCCTGTGATCCCGGGTAGCAACCCCAGACTCCTCCAGGGAAGATACCCGAGATGATTTTTCTCTTTGGACAATGCTCCATCCTCTGGGATGCATCTGAGATTCCTCCCAGGCGTCTCCCGCAGACATTTTTCCTGTAGTTTGGGTCCCTGTAATCCCGGGTAGCAACCCCAGACTCCTCCAGGGAAGATACCCGAGATGATTTTTCTCCTTGGACAATGCTCCATCTTCTGGGATGCATCTGAGATTCCTCCCAGGCGTCTCGCACAGACATTTTTCCTGTGGTTTGGGTCCCTGTAATCCCGGGTAGCAAGCCCAGACTCCTCCAGGGAAGACACCCAAGATGATTTTTCTCTCTTGACAGTGGTCCATCCTGCGGGACAATGTTCTATACTCTGGGATGCACCCGAGACTCCTCCCAGCTCTGTTTCTGAGTGTTTTCTTCCGGTGGTTTAGCGCCCTGTGATCCCGGGTAGCAACCCCAGACTCCTCCAGGGAAGATACCCGAGATGATTTTTCTCCTTGGACAATGCTCCATCTTCTGGGATGCATCTGAGATTCCTCCCAAGTGTCTCCCGCAGACATTTTTCCTGTGGTTTTGGTCCCTGTAATCCCGGGTAGCAAGCCCAGACTCCTCCAGGAAAGATACCCGGGATGATTTTTCTCCTTGGACAATGTTCTATACTCTGGGATGCATCCGAGACTTGTCGCAGCTATGTCCCTGAGTCTTTTTTCTCGCGGTTTATGGTTCTGTCATCCCAGGTAGCAACCCCAGACTCCTCCAGGGAAGACACCCAAGATGATTTTTCTCTCTTGACAGTGGTCCATCCTGCGGGATCTACCCAGAACTCCTCCCAGGCATCTCCCGCAGAGTTTTCTCCAGTGCTTTAGGGCCCTGTGATCCCGGGTAGCAACCCCAGACTCCTCCAGGGAAGATACCCGAGATAATTTTTCTGCTTGGACAATGCTCCATCTTCTGGGATGCATCTGAGATTCCTCCCAGGCGTCTCCCACAGACATTTTTCCTGTGGTTTGGGTCCCTGTAATCCCGGGTAGCAACCCCAGACTCCTCCAGGGAAGATACCCGGGATGATTTTTCTCCTTGAACAATGCTCCATCTTCTGGGATGCATCTGAGATTCCTCCCAGGCGACTCCCACAGACCTTTTTCCTGTGGTTTAGCGCCCTGTGATCCCGGGTAGCAACCCCAGACTCCTCCAGGGAAGATACCCGAGATGATTTTTCTCATTGGACAATGCTCCATCTTCTGGGATGCATCTGAGATTCCTCCCAGGCGTCTCCCACAGACTTTTTTCCTGTGGTTTGGGTCCCTGTAATCCCGGGTAGCTACCCCAGACTCCTCCAGGGAAGATACCCCGAGATGATTTTTCTCCTTGGACAATGCTCCATCCTCTGGGAAGCATCCGAGACTCCTTGCAGGTATGTCCCTGAGTGTTTATTCCGGTGCTTTTGGGCCCTGTCATCCCGGGTAGCAACCCCAGACTCCTCTAGGGAAGATACCCGAGATGATTTTTCTGCTTGGACAATGCTCCTTCCTCTGGGAAGCATCCGAGACTCCTTGCAGGTATGTCCCTGAGTCTTTATTCCGGTGGTTTAGCGCCCTGTGATCCCGCGTAGCAACGCCAGACTCCTCCAGGGAAGATACCCGAGATGATTTTTCTCCTTGGACAATGCTCCATCCTCTGCGAAGCATCCGAGACTCCTTGCAGGTATGTCCCTGAGTGTTTATTCCGGTGTTTTGGGGCCCTGTGATCCCGGGTAGCAACCCCAGACTCCTCCAGGGAAGATACCCGAGATGATTTTTCTCCTTGGATAATGCTCCATCCTCTGGGAAGCATCCGAGACTCCTTGCAGCTTTGTCCCTGAGTGTTTATTTCGGTGGTTTTGGGCCCTGTCATCCCGGGTAGCAACCCCAGACTCCTCTAGGGAAGATACCCGAGATAATTTTTCTGCTTGGACAATGCTCCTTCCTCTGGGAAGCATCCGAGACTCCTTGCAGGTATGTCCCTGAGTCTTTATTCCGGTGGTTTAGCGCCCTGTGATCCCGCGTAGCAACGCCAGACTCCTCCAGGGAAGATACCCGAGATAATTTTTCTCCTTGGACAATGCTCCATCCTCTGGGAAGCATCCGAGACTCCTTGCAGCTTTGTCCCTGAGTGTTTATTCCGGTGGTTTTGGGCCCTGTGATCCCGGCTAGCAACCCCAGACTCCTCTAGGGAAGATACCCGAGATAATTTTTATGCTTGGACAATGCTCCATCCTCTGGGAAGCATCCGAGACTCCTTGCAGGTATGTCCCTGAGTGTTTATTCCGGTGCTTTTGGGCCCTGTCATCCCGGCTAGCAACCCCAGACTCCTCCATGAAAGATACCCGAGATGATTTTTCTCCTTGGACAATGCTCCATCTTCTGGGAAGCATCTGAGATTCCTCCTAGGCGTCTCCTGCAAACATTTTTCCTGTTGTTTGTGTCCCTGTAATCCCGGGTAGCAACCCCAGACTCCTCTAGGGAAGATATCCGAGATGATTTTTCTCCTTGGACAATGCTCCATCCTCTGGGAAGCATCCGAGACTCCTTGCAGGTATGTCCCTGAGTGTTTATTCCGGTGCTTTTGGGCCCTGTCATCCCGGGTAGCAACCCCAGACTCCTCCAGGGAAGATACCTGAGATGATTTTTCTCCTTGGACAATGCTCCATCTTCTGGGATGCATCTGAGATTCCTCCCAAGTGTCTCCCGCAGACATTTTTCCTGTGGTTTTGGTCCCTGTAATCCCGGGTAGCAACCCCAGACTCCTCCAGGAAAGATACCCGGGATGATTTTTCTCCTTGGACAATGCTCTATACTCTGGGATGCATCCGAGACTTGTCGCAGCTATGTCCCTGAGTCTTTTTTCTCGCGGTTTATGGTTCTTTCATCCCAGGTAGCAACCCCAGACTCCTCCAGGGAAGACACCCAAGATGATTTTTCTCTCTTGACTGTGGTCCATCCTGCGGGATCTACCCAGAACTCCTCCCAGGCATCTCCCGCAGAGTTTTCTCCAGTGCTTTAGGGCCCTGTGATCCCGGCTAGCAACCCCAGACTCCTCTAGGGAAGATACCCGAGATAATTTTTCTGCTTGGACAATGCTCCATCTTCTGGGAAGCATCCGAGACTCCTTGCAGGTATGTCCCTGAGTGTTTATTCCAGTGCTTTTGGGCCCTGTCATCCTGGGTAGCAACCCCAGACTCCTCCGTGGAAGATACCCAATTTGATTTTTCTCCTTGGACTATTGTCCATCCTGCGGGATGCACCCGAGACTCCTCCCAGCTCTGTTTCTGAGTGTTTTCTTCCGGTGGTTTAGCGCCCTGTGATCCCGGGTAGCAACCCCAGACTCCTCCAGGGAAGATACCCGAGATGATTTTTCTCCTTGGACAATGCTCCATCCTCTGGGAAGCATCCGAGACCCCTTGGAGGTATGTCCCTGAGTGTTTATTCCGGTGTTTTCGGGCCCTGTGATCCCGGGTAGCAACCCCAGACTCCTCCAGGGAAGATACCCGAGATGATTTTTCTCCTTGGACAATGCTCCATCTTCTGGGATGCATCTGAGATTCCTCCCAAGCGTCTCCCACAGACATTTTTCCTGTGGTTTGGGTCCCTGTAATCCCGGGTAGCAACCCCAGACTCCTCCAGGGAAGATACCCGAGATGATTTTTCTCCTTGGACAATGCTCCATCCTCTGGGAAGCATCCGAGACCCCTTGCAGGTATGTCCCTGAGTGTTTATTCCGGTGTTTTCGGGCCCTGTGATCCCGGGTAGCAACCCCAGACTCCTCCAGGGAAGATACCCGGGATGATTTTTCTCCTTGGATAATGCTCTATACTCTGGGATGCATCCGAGACTTGTCGCAGCTATGTCCCTGAGTCTTTTTTCTCGCGGTTTATGGTTCTGTCATCCCAGGTAGCAACCCCAGACTCCTCCAGGGAAGACACCCAAGATGATTTTTCTCTCTTGACAGTGGTCCATCCTGCGGGATCTACCCAGAACTCCTCCCAGGCATCTCCCGCAGAGTTTTCTCCAGTGCTTTAGGGCCCTGTGATCCTGGGTAGCAACCCCAGACTCCTCTAGGGAAGATACCCGAGATAATTTTTCTGCTTGGACAATGCTCCATCTTCTGGGAAGCATCCGAGACTCCTTGCAGGTATGTCCCTGAGTGTTTATTCCGGTGCTTTTGGGCCCTGTCATCCTGGGTAGCAACCCCAGACTCCTCCGTGGAAGATACCCAAGTTGATTTTTCTCCTTGGACTATTGTCCATCCTGCGGGATGCACCCGAGCCTCCTCCCAGCTCAGTTTCTGAGTGTTTTCTTCCGGTGGTTTAGCGCCCTGTGATCCCGGGTAGCAACCCCAGACTCCTCCAGGGAAGATACCCGAGATGATTTTTCTCCTTGGACAATGCTCCATCCTCTGGGAAGCATCCGAGACCCCTTGGAGGTATGTCCCTGAGTGTTTATTCCGGTGTTTTCGGGCCCTGTGATCCCGGGTAGCAACCCCAGACTCTTCCAGGAAAGATACCCGGGATGATTTTTCTCCTTGGACAATGCTCTATACTCTGGGATGCATCCGAGACTTGTCGCAGCTATGTCCCTGAGTCTTTTTTCTCGCGGTTTATGGTTCTGTCATCCCAGGTAGCAACCCCAGACTCCTCCAGGGAAGACACCCAAGATGATTTTTCTCTCTTGACTGTGGTCCATCCTGCGGGATCTACCCAGAACTCCTCCCAGGCATCTCCCGCAGAGATTTCTCCAGTGCTTTAGGGCCCTGTGATCCCGGCTAGCAACCCCAGACTCCTCTAGGGAAGATACCTGAGATAATTTTTCTGCTTGGACAATGCTCCACCCTCTGGGAAGCATCCGAGACTCCTTGCAGGTATGTCCCTGAGTGTTTATTCCGGTGTTTTGGGGCCCTGTGATCCCGGGTAGCAACCCCAGACTCCTCCAGGGAAGATACCCGAGATGATTTTTCTCCTTGGACAATGCTCCATCTTCTGGGATGCATCTGAGATTCCTCCCAAGCGTCTCCCACAGACATTTTTCCTGTGGTTTGGGTCCCTGTAATCCCGGGTAGCAACCCCAGACTCCTCCAGGGAAGATACCCGAGATGATTTTTCTCCTTGGACAATGCTCCATCCTCTGGGAAGCATCCGAGACTCCTTGCAGGTATGTCCCTGAGTCTTTATTCCGGTGTTTTGGGGCCCTGTGATCCCGGGTAGCAACCCCAGACTCCTCTAGGGAAGATACCCGAGATAATTTTTCTGCTTGGACAATGCTCCATCTTCTGGGATGCATCTGAGATTCCTCCCAGGCGTCTCCCACAGACATTTTTCCTGTGGTTTGGGTCCCTGTAATCCCGGGTAGCAACCCCAGACTCCTCCAGGGAAGATACCCGAGATGATTTTTCTCCTTGGACAATGCTCCATCCTCTGGGAAGCATCCGAGACTCCTTGCAGGTATGTTCCTGAGTGTTTATTCCGGTGCTTTTGGGCCCTGTAATCCCGGGTAGCAACCCCAGACTCTTCCAGGAAAGATACCCGGGATGATTTTTCTCCTTGGACAATGCTCTATACTCTGGGATGCATCCGAGACTTGTCGCAGCTATGTCCCTGAGTCTTTTTTCTCGTGGTTTATGGTTCTGTCATCCCAGGTAGCAACCTCAGACTCCTCCAGGGAAGACACCCAAGATGATTTTTCTCTCTTGACAGTGGTCCATCCTGCGGGATCTACCCAGAACTCCTCCCAGGCATCTCCCACAGAGTTTTCTCCAGTGCTTTAGGGCCCTGTGATCCCGGCTAGCAACCCCAGACTCCTCTAGGGAAGATACCCGAGATAATTTTTATGCTTGGACAATGCTCCATCCTCTGGGAAGCATCCGAGACTCCTTGCAGGTATGTCCCTGAGTGTTTATTCCGGTGCTTTTGGGCCCTGTCATCCCGGCTAGCAACCCCAGACTCCTCCAGGAAAGATACCCGAGATGATTTTTCTCGTTGGACAATGCTCCATCTTCTGGGAAGCATCTGAGATTCCTCCTAGGCGTCTCCTGCAAACATTTTTCCTGTTGTTTGTGTCCCTGTAATCCCGGGTAGCAACCCCAGACTCCTCCAGGGAAGATACCCGAGATGATTTTTCTCTTTGGACAATGCTCCATCTTCTGGGATGCATCTGAGATTCCTCCCAGGCGACTCCCACAGACCTTTTTCCTGTGGTTTGGGGCCCTGTGATCCCGGCTAGCAACCCCAGACTCCTCTAGGGAAGATATCCGAGATGGTTTTTCTCCTTGGACAATGCTCCATCCTCTGGGAAGCATCCGAGACTCCTTGCAGGTATGTCCCTGAGTGTTTATTCCGGTGTTTTGGGGCCGTGTGATCCCGGGTAGCAACCCCAGACTCCTCCAGGGAAGATACCCGAGATGATTTTTCTCCTTGGACAATGCTCCATCTTCTGGGATGCATCTGAGATTCCTCCCAGGCGTCTCCCACAGACATTTTTCCTGTGGTTTGGGTCCCTGTAATCCTGGGTAGCAACCCCAGACTCCTCCAGGGAAGATACCCAAGTTGATTTTTCTCCTTGGACTATTGTCCATCCTGCGGGATGCACCCGAGACTCCTCCCAGCTCTGTTTCTGATTGTTTTCTTCCGGTGGTTTAGCGCCCTGTGATCCCGGGTAGCAACCCCAGACTCCTCCAGGGAAGATACCCGAGATGATTTTTCTCCTTGGACAATGCTCCATCCTCTGGGAAGCATCCGAGACCCCTTGGAGGTATGTCCCTGAGTGTTTATTCCGGTGTTTTCGGGCCCTGTGATCCCGGGTAGCAACCCCAGACTCCTCCAGGGAAGATACCCGAGATGATTTTTCTCCTTGGACAATGCTCCATCTTCTGGGATGCATCTGAGATTCCTCCCAAGCGTCTCCCACAGACATTTTTCCTGTGGTTTGGGTCCCTGTAATCCCGGGTAGCAACCCCAGACTCCTCCAGGGAAGATACCCGAGATGATTTTTCTCCTTGGACAATGCTCCATCCTCTGGGAAGCATCCGAGACCCCTTGCAGGTATGTCCCTGAGTGTTTATTCCGGTGTTTTCGGGCCCTGTGATCCCGGGTAGCAACCCCAGACTCCTCCAGGGAAGATACCCGGGATGATTTTTCTCCTTGGATAATGCTCTATACTCTGGGATGCATCCGAGACTTGTCGCAGCTATGTCCCTGAGTCTTTTTTCTCGCGGTTTATGGTTCTGTCATCCCAGGTAGCAACCCCAGACTCCTCCAGGGAAGACACCCAAGATGATTTTTCTCTCTTGACAGTGGTCCATCCTGCGGGATCTACCCAGAACTCCTCCCAGGCATCTCCCGCAGAGTTTTCTCCAGTGCTTTAGGGCCCTGTGATCCTGGGTAGCAACCCCAGACTCCTCTAGGGAAGATACCCGAGATAATTTTTCTGCTTGGACAATGCTCCATCTTCTGGGAAGCATCCGAGACTCCTTGCAGGTATGTCCCTGAGTGTTTATTCCGGTGCTTTTGGGCCCTGTCATCCTGGGTAGCAACCCCAGACTCCTCCGTGGAAGATACCCAAGTTGATTTTTCTCCTTGGACTATTGTCCATCCTGCGGGATGCACCCGAGACTCCTCCCAGCTCAGTTTCTGAGTGTTTTCTTCCGGTGGTTTAGCGCCCTGTGATCCCGGGTAGCAACCCCAGACTCCTCCAGGGAAGATACCCGAGATGATTTTTCTCCTTGGACAATGCTCCATCTTCTGGGTCGCATCTGAGATTCCTCCCAGGCGTCTCCTGCAAACATTTTTCCTGTTGTTTGTGTCCCTGTAATCCCGGGTAGCAACCCCAGACTCCTCCAGGGAAGATACCTGAGATGATTTTTCTCCTTGGACAATGCTCCATCTTCTGGGATGCATCTGAGATTCCTCCCAGGCGGCTCCCACAGACATTTTTCCTGTGGTTTGGGTCCCTGTAATCCCGGGTAGCAACCCCAGACTCCTCCAGGGAAGATATCCGAGATGATTTTTCTCCTTGGACTATTGTCCATCCTGCGGGATGCACCCGAGACTCCTCCCAGCTCTGTTTCTGATTGTTTTCTTCCGGTGGTTTAGCGCCCTGTGATCCCGGCTAGCAACCCCAGACTCCTCCAGGGAAGATACCCGAGATGATTTTTCTCCTTGGACAATGCTCCATCTTCTGGGTCGCATCTGAGATTCCTCCCAGGCGTCTCCTGCAAACATTTTTCCTGTTGTTTGTGTCCCTGTAATCCCGGGTAGCAACCCCAGACTCCTCCAGGGAAGATACCCGAGATGATTTTTCTCCTTGGACAATGCTCCATCTTCTGGGATGCATCTGAGATTCCTCCCAGGCGACTCCCACAGACATTTTTCCTGTGGTTTGGGTCCCTGTAATCCCGGGTAGCAACCCCAGACTCCTCCAGGGAAGATAACCCGAGATGATTTTTCTCCTTGGACAATGCTCCATCCTCTGGGAAGCATCCGAGACTCCTTGCAGCTTTGTCCCTGAGTGTTTATTCCGGTGCTTTTGGGCCCTGTCATCCCGGGTAGCAACCCCAGACTCCTCCGTGGAAGATACCCAAGTTGATTTTTCTCCTTGGACTATTGTCCATCCTGCGGGATGCACCCGAGACTCCTCCCAGCTCTGTTTCTGAGTGTTTTCTTCCGGTGGTTTAGCGCCCTGTGATCCCGGGTAGCAACCCCAGACTCCTCCAGGGAAGATACCCGAGATGATTTTTCTCCTTGGACAATGCTCCATCCTCTGGGAAGCATCCGAGACCCCTTGGAGGTATGTCCCTGAGTGTTTATTCCGGTGTTTTCGGGCCCTGTGATCCCGGGTAGCAACCCCAGACTCCTCCAGGAAAGATACCCGGGATGATTTTTCTCCTTGGACAATGCTCTATACTCTGGGATGCATCCGAGACTTGTCGCAGCTATGTCCCTGAGTCTTTTTTCTCGCGGTTTATGGTTCTGTCATCCCAGGTAGCAACCCCAGACTCCTCCAGGGAAGACACCCAAGATGATTTTTCTCTCTTGACTGTGGTCCATCCTGCGGGATCTACCCAGAACTCCTCCCAGGCATCTCCCGCAGAGATTTCTCCAGTGCTTTAGGGCCCTGTGATCCCGGCTAGCAACCCCAGACTCCTCTAGGGAAGATACCTGAGATAATTTTTCTGCTTGGACAATGCTCCACCCTCTGGGAAGCATCCGAGACTCCTTGCAGGTATGTCCCTGAGTGTTTATTCCGGTGTTTTGGGGCCCTGTGATCCCGGGTAGCAACCCCAGACTCCTCCAGGGAAGATACCCGAGATGATTTTTCTCCTTGGACAATGCTCCATCTTCTGGGATGCATCTGAGATTCCTCCCAGGCGTCTCCCACAGACATTTTTCCTGTGGTTTGGGTCCCTGTAATCCCGGGTAGCAACCCCAGACTCCTCCAGGGAAGATACCCGAGATGATTTTTCTCCTTGGACAATGCTCCATCCTCTGGGAAGCATCCGAGACTCCTTGCAGGTATGTCCCTGAGTCTTTATTCCGGTGTTTTGGGGCCCTGTGATCCCGGGTAGCAACCCCAGACTCCTCCAGGGAAGATACCCGAGATGATTTTTCTCCTTGGACAATGCTCCATCCTCTGGGAAGCATCCGAGACTCCTTGCAGGTATGTCCCTGAGTCTTTATTCCGGTGTTTTGGGGCCCTGTGATCCCGGGTAGCAACCCCAGACTCCTCCAGGGAAGATACCCGAGATGATTTTTCTCCTTGGACAATGCTCCATCCTCTGGGAAGCATCCGAGACCCCTTGGAGGTATGTCCCTGAGTGTTTATTCCGGTGTTTTCGGGCCCTGTGATCCCGGGTAGCAACCCCAGACTCTTCCAGGAAAGATACCCGGGATGATTTTTCTCCTTGGACAATGCTCTATACTCTGGGATGCATCCGAGACTTGTCGCAGCTATGTCCCTGAGTCTTTTTTCTCGCGGTTTATGGTTCTGTCATCCCAGGTAGCAACCCCAGACTCCTCCAGGGAAGACACCCAAGATGATTTTTCTCTCTTGACTGTGGTCCATCCTGCGGGATCTACCCAGAACTCCTCCCAGGCATCTCCCGCAGAGATTTCTCCAGTGCTTTAGGGCCCTGTGATCCCGGCTAGCAACCCCAGACTCCTCCAGGGAAGATACCCGAGATGATTTTTCTCCTTGGACAATGCTCCATCCTCTGGGAAGCATCCGAGACTCCTTGCAGGTATGTCCCTGAGTCTTTATTCCGGTGTTTTGGGGCCCTGTGATCCCGGGTAGCAACCCCAGACTCCTCCAGGGAAGATACCCGAGATGATTTTTCTCCTTGGACAATGCTCCATCTTCTGGGATGCATCTGAGATTCCTCCCAAGTGTCTCCCGCAGACATTTTTCCTGTGGTTTTGGTCCCTGTAATCCCGGGTAGGAACCCCAGACTCCTCCAGGAAAGATACCCGGGATGATTTTTCTCCTTGGACAATGCTCTATACTCTGGGATGCATCCGAGACTTGTCGCAGCGATGTCCCTGAGTCTTTTTTCTCGCGGTTTATGGTTCTGTCATCCCGGGTAGCAACCCCAGACTCCTCCAGGGAAGACACCCAATATGATTTTTCTCTCTTGACAGTGGTCCATCCTGCGGGATCTACCCAGAACTCCTCCCAGGCATCTCCCGCAGAGTTTTCTCCAGTGCTTTAGGGCCCTGTGATCCCGGCTAGCAACCCCAGACTCCTCTAGGGAAGATACCCGAGATAATTTTTCTGCTTGGACAATGCTCCATCCTCTGGGAAGCATCCGAGACTCCTTGCAGGTATGTCCCTGAGTCTTTATTCCGGTGGTTTAGCGCCCTGTGATCCCGGGTAGCAACCCCAGACTCCTCCAGGGAAGATACCCGAGATGATTTTTCTCTTTGGACAATGCTCCATCCTCTGGGATGCATCTGAGATTCCTCCCAGGCGTCTCCCGCAGACATTTTTCCTGTAGTTTGGGTCCCTGTAATCCCGGGTAGCAACCCCAGACTCCTCCAGGGAAGATACCCGAGATGATTTTTCTCCTTGGACAATGCTCCATCTTCTGGGATGCATCTGAGATTCCTCCCAGGCGTCTCGCACAGACATTTTTCCTGTGGTTTGGGTCCCTGTAATCCCGGGTAGCAAGCCCAGACTCCTCCAGGGAAGACACCCAAGATGATTTTTCTCTCTTGACAGTGGTCCATCCTGCGGGACAATGTTCTATACTCTGGGATGCACCCGAGACTCCTCCCAGCTCTGTTTCTGAGTGTTTTCTTCCGGTGGTTTAGCGCCCTGTGATCCCGGGTAGCAACCCCAGACTCCTCCAGGGAAGATACCCGAGATGATTTTTCTCCTTGGACAATGCTCCATCTTCTGGGATGCATCTGAGATTCCTCCCAAGTGTCTCCCGCAGACATTTTTCCTGTGGTTTTGGTCCCTGTAATCCCGGGTAGCAAGCCCAGACTCCTCCAGGAAAGATACCCGGGATGATTTTTCTCCTTGGACAATGTTCTATACTCTGGGATGCATCCGAGACTTGTCGCAGCTATGTCCCTGAGTCTTTTTTCTCGCGGTTTATGGTTCTGTCATCCCAGGTAGCAACCCCAGACTCCTCCAGGGAAGACACCCAAGATGATTTTTCTCTCTTGACAGTGGTCCATCCTGCGGGATCTACCCAGAACTCCTCCCAGGCATCTCCCGCAGAGTTTTCTCCAGTGCTTTAGGGCCCTGTGATCCTGGGTAGCAACCCCAGACTCCTCTAGGGAAGATACCCGAGATAATTTTTCTGCTTGGACAATGCTCCATCTTCTGGGAAGCATCCGAGACTCCTTGCAGGTATGTCCCTGAGTGTTTATTCCGGTGCTTTTGGGCCCTGTCATCCTGGGTAGCAACCCCAGACTCCTCCGTGGAAGATACCCAAGTTGATTTTTCTCCTTGGACTATTGTCCATCCTGCGGGATGCACCCGAGACTCCTCCCAGCTCAGTTTCTGAGTGTTTTCTTCCGGTGGTTTAGCGCCCTGTGATCCCGGGTAGCAACCCCAGACTCCTCCAGGGAAGATACCCGAGATGATTTTTCTCCTTGGACAATGCTCCATCTTCTGGGTCGCATCTGAGATTCCTCCCAGGCGTCTCCTGCAAACATTTTTCCTGTTGTTTGTGTCCCTGTAATCCCGGGTAGCAACCCCAGACTCCTCCAGGGAAGATACCTGAGATGATTTTTCTCCTTGGACAATGCTCCATCTTCTGGGATGCATCTGAGATTCCTCCCAGGCGGCTCCCACAGACATTTTTCCTGTGGTTTGGGTCCCTGTAATCCCGGGTAGCAACCCCAGACTCCTCCAGGGAAGATATCCGAGATGATTTTTCTCCTTGGACTATTGTCCATCCTGCGGGATGCACCCGAGACTCCTCCCAGCTCTGTTTCTGATTGTTTTCTTCCGGTGGTTTAGCGCCCTGTGATCCCGGCTAGCAACCCCAGACTCCTCCAGGGAAGATACCCGAGATGATTTTTCTCCTTGGACAATGCTCCATCTTCTGGGTCGCATCTGAGATTCCTCCCAGGCGTCTCCTGCAAACATTTTTCCTGTTGTTTGTGTCCCTGTAATCCCGGGTAGCAACCCCAGACTCCTCCAGGGAAGATACCCGAGATGATTTTTCTCCTTGGACAATGCTCCATCTTCTGGGATGCATCTGAGATTCCTCCCAGGCGACTCCCACAGACATTTTTCCTGTGGTTTGGGTCCCTGTAATCCCGGGTAGCAACCCCAGACTCCTCCAGGGAAGATAACCCGAGATGATTTTTCTCCTTGGACAATGCTCCATCCTCTGGGAAGCATCCGAGACTCCTTGCAGCTTTGTCCCTGAGTGTTTATTCCGGTGCTTTTGGGCCCTGTCATCCCGGGTAGCAACCCCAGACTCCTCCGTGGAAGATACCCAAGTTGATTTTTCTCCTTGGACTATTGTCCATCCTGCGGGATGCACCCGAGACTCCTCCCAGCTCTGTTTCTGAGTGTTTTCTTCCGGTGGTTTAGCGCCCTGTGATCCCGGGTAGCAACCCCAGACTCCTCCAGGGAAGATACCCGAGATGATTTTTCTCCTTGGACAATGCTCCATCCTCTGGGAAGCATCCGAGACCCCTTGGAGGTATGTCCCTGAGTGTTTATTCCGGTGTTTTCGGGCCCTGTGATCCCGGGTAGCAACCCCAGACTCCTCCAGGAAAGATACCCGGGATGATTTTTCTCCTTGGACAATGCTCTATACTCTGGGATGCATCCGAGACTTGTCGCAGCTATGTCCCTGAGTCTTTTTTCTCGCGGTTTATGGTTCTGTCATCCCAGGTAGCAACCCCAGACTCCTCCAGGGAAGACACCCAAGATGATTTTTCTCTCTTGACTGTGGTCCATCCTGCGGGATCTACCCAGAACTCCTCCCAGGCATCTCCCGCAGAGATTTCTCCAGTGCTTTAGGGCCCTGTGATCCCGGCTAGCAACCCCAGACTCCTCTAGGGAAGATACCTGAGATAATTTTTCTGCTTGGACAATGCTCCACCCTCTGGGAAGCATCCGAGACTCCTTGCAGGTATGTCCCTGAGTGTTTATTCCGGTGTTTTGGGGCCCTGTGATCCCGGGTAGCAACCCCAGACTCCTCCAGGGAAGATACCCGAGATGATTTTTCTCCTTGGACAATGCTCCATCTTCTGGGATGCATCTGAGATTCCTCCCAGGCGTCTCCCACAGACATTTTTCCTGTGGTTTGGGTCCCTGTAATCCCGGGTAGCAACCCCAGACTCCTCCAGGGAAGATACCCGAGATGATTTTTCTCCTTGGACAATGCTCCATCCTCTGGGAAGCATCCGAGACTCCTTGCAGGTATGTCCCTGAGTCTTTATTCCGGTGTTTTGGGGCCCTGTGATCCCGGGTAGCAACCCCAGACTCCTCCAGGGAAGATACCCGAGATGATTTTTCTCCTTGGACAATGCTCCATCCTCTGGGAAGCATCCGAGACTCCTTGCAGGTATGTCCCTGAGTCTTTATTCCGGTGTTTTGGGGCCCTGTGATCCCGGGTAGCAACCCCAGACTCCTCCAGGGAAGATACCCGAGATGATTTTTCTCCTTGGACAATGCTCCATCCTCTGGGAAGCATCCGAGACCCCTTGGAGGTATGTCCCTGAGTGTTTATTCCGGTGTTTTCGGGCCCTGTGATCCCGGGTAGCAACCCCAGACTCTTCCAGGAAAGATACCCGGGATGATTTTTCTCCTTGGACAATGCTCTATACTCTGGGATGCATCCGAGACTTGTCGCAGCTATGTCCCTGAGTCTTTTTTCTCGCGGTTTATGGTTCTGTCATCCCAGGTAGCAACCCCAGACTCCTCCAGGGAAGACACCCAAGATGATTTTTCTCTCTTGACTGTGGTCCATCCTGCGGGATCTACCCAGAACTCCTCCCAGGCATCTCCCGCAGAGATTTCTCCAGTGCTTTAGGGCCCTGTGATCCCGGCTAGCAACCCCAGACTCCTCCAGGGAAGATACCCGAGATGATTTTTCTCCTTGGACAATGCTCCATCCTCTGGGAAGCATCCGAGACTCCTTGCAGGTATGTCCCTGAGTCTTTATTCCGGTGTTTTGGGGCCCTGTGATCCCGGGTAGCAACCCCAGACTCCTCCAGGGAAGATACCCGAGATGATTTTTCTCCTTGGACAATGCTCCATCTTCTGGGATGCATCTGAGATTCCTCCCAAGTGTCTCCCGCAGACATTTTTCCTGTGGTTTTGGTCCCTGTAATCCCGGGTAGGAACCCCAGACTCCTCCAGGAAAGATACCCGGGATGATTTTTCTCCTTGGACAATGCTCTATACTCTGGGATGCATCCGAGACTTGTCGCAGCGATGTCCCTGAGTCTTTTTTCTCGCGGTTTATGGTTCTGTCATCCCGGGTAGCAACCCCAGACTCCTCCAGGGAAGACACCCAATATGATTTTTCTCTCTTGACAGTGGTCCATCCTGCGGGATCTACCCAGAACTCCTCCCAGGCATCTCCCGCAGAGTTTTCTCCAGTGCTTTAGGGCCCTGTGATCCCGGCTAGCAACCCCAGACTCCTCTAGGGAAGATACCCGAGATAATTTTTCTGCTTGGACAATGCTCCATCCTCTGGGAAGCATCCGAGACTCCTTGCAGGTATGTCCCTGAGTCTTTATTCCGGTGGTTTAGCGCCCTGTGATCCCGGGTAGCAACCCCAGACTCCTCCAGGGAAGATACCCGAGATGATTTTTCTCTTTGGACAATGCTCCATCCTCTGGGATGCATCTGAGATTCCTCCCAGGCGTCTCCCGCAGACATTTTTCCTGTAGTTTGGGTCCCTGTAATCCCGGGTAGCAACCCCAGACTCCTCCAGGGAAGATACCCGAGATGATTTTTCTCCTTGGACAATGCTCCATCTTCTGGGATGCATCTGAGATTCCTCCCAGGCGTCTCGCACAGACATTTTTCCTGTGGTTTGGGTCCCTGTAATCCCGGGTAGCAAGCCCAGACTCCTCCAGGGAAGACACCCAAGATGATTTTTCTCTCTTGACAGTGGTCCATCCTGCGGGACAATGTTCTATACTCTGGGATGCACCCGAGACTCCTCCCAGCTCTGTTTCTGAGTGTTTTCTTCCGGTGGTTTAGCGCCCTGTGATCCCGGGTAGCAACCCCAGACTCCTCCAGGGAAGATACCCGAGATGATTTTTCTCCTTGGACAATGCTCCATCTTCTGGGATGCATCTGAGATTCCTCCCAAGTGTCTCCCGCAGACATTTTTCCTGTGGTTTTGGTCCCTGTAATCCCGGGTAGCAAGCCCAGACTCCTCCAGGAAAGATACCCGGGATGATTTTTCTCCTTGGACAATGTTCTATACTCTGGGATGCATCCGAGACTTGTCGCAGCTATGTCCCTGAGTCTTTTTTCTCGCGGTTTATGGTTCTGTCATCCCAGGTAGCAACCCCAGACTCCTCCAGGGAAGACACCCAAGATGATTTTTCTCTCTTGACAGTGGTCCATCCTGCGGGATCTACCCAGAACTCCTCCCAGGCATCTCCCGCAGAGTTTTCTCCAGTGCTTTAGGGCCCTGTGATCCCGGGTAGCAACCCCAGACTCCTCCAGGGAAGATACCCGAGATAATTTTTCTGCTTGGACAATGCTCCATCTTCTGGGATGCATCTGAGATTCCTCCCAGGCGTCTCCCACAGACATTTTTCCTGTGGTTTGGGTCCCTGTAATCCCGGGTAGCAACCCCAGACTCCTCCAGGGAAGATACCCGAGATGATTTTTCTCCTTGGACAATGCTCCATCCTCTGGGAAGCATCCGAGACTCCTTGCAGGTATGTTCCTGAGTGTTTATTCCGGTGCTTTTGGGCCCTGTAATCCCGGGTAGCAACCCCAGACTCTTCCAGGAAAGATACCCGGGATGATTTTTCTCCTTGGACAATGCTCTATACTCTGGGATGCATCCGAGACTTGTCGCAGCTATGTCCCTGAGTCTTTTTTCTCGTGGTTTATGGTTCTGTCATCCCAGGTAGCAACCTCAGACTCCTCCAGGGAAGACACCCAAGATGATTTTTCTCTCTTGACAGTGGTCCATCCTGCGGGATCTACCCAGAACTCCTCCCAGGCATCTCCCGCAGAGTTTTCTCCAGTGCTTTAGGGCCCTGTGATCCCGGCTAGCAACCCCAGACTCCTCTAGGGAAGATACCCGAGATAATTTTTATGCTTGGACAATGCTCCATCCTCTGGGAAGCATCCGAGACTCCTTGCAGGTATGTCCCTGAGTGTTTATTCCGGTGCTTTTGGGCCCTGTCATCCCGGCTAGCAACCCCAGACTCCTCCAGGAAAGATACCCGAGATGATTTTTCTCCTTGGACAATGCTCCATCTTCTGGGAAGCATCTGAGATTCCTCCTAGGCGTCTCCTGCAAACATTTTTCCTGTTGTTTGTGTCCCTGTAATCCCGGGTAGCAACCCCAGACTCCTCCAGGGAAGATACCCGAGATGATTTTTCTCTTTGGACAATGCTCCATCTTCTGGGATGCATCTGAGATTCCTCCCAGGCGTCTCCCGCAGACATTTTTCCTGTGGTTTGGGTCCCTGTAATCCCGGGTAGCAACCCCAGACTCCTCCAGGGAAGATACCCGAGATGATTTTTCTCCTTGGACTATTGTCCATCCTGCGGGATGCACCCGAGACTCCTCCCAGCTCTGTTTCTGATTGTTTTCTTCCGGTGGTTTAGCGCCCTGTGATCCCGGGTAGCAACCGCAGACTCCTCCAGGGAAGATACCCGAGATGATTTTTCTCCTTGGACAATGCTCCATCTTCTGGGTCGCATCTGAGATTCCTCCCAGGCGTCTCCTGCAAACATTTTTCCTGTTGTTTGTGTCCCTGTAATCCCGGGTAGCAACCCCAGACTCCTCCAGGGAAGATACCCGAGATGATTTTTCTCCTTGGACAATGCTCCATCTTCTGGGATGCATCTGAGATTCCTCCCAGGCGACTCCCACAGACATTTTTCCTGTGGTTTGGGTCCCTGTAATCCCGGGTAGCAACCCCAGACTCCTCCAGGGAAGATACCCGAGATGATTTTTCTCCTTGGACAATGCTCCATCCTCTGGGAAGCATCCGAGACTCCTTGCAGCTTTGTCCCTGAGTGTTTATTCCGGTGCTTTTGGGCCCTCTCATCCCGGGTAGCAACCCCAGACTCCTCCGTGGAAGATACCCAAGTTGATTTTTCTCCTTGGACTATTGTCCATCCTGCGGGATGCACCCGAGACTCCTCCCAGCTCTGTTTCTGAGTGTTTTCTTCCGGTGGTTTAGCGCCCTGTGATCCCGGGTAGCAACCCCAGACTCCTCCAGGGAAGATACCCGAGATGATTTTTCTCCTTGGACAATGCTCCATCTTCTGGGATGCATCTGAAATTCCTCCCAAGTGTCTCCCGCTGACATTTTTCCTTTGGTTTTGGTCCCTGTAATCCGGGGTAGCAACCCCAGACTCCTCCAGGAAAGATACCCGGGATGATTTTTCTCCTTGGACAATGCTCTATACTCTGGGATGCATCCGAGACTTGTCGCAGCTATGTCCCTGAGTCTTTTTTCTCGCGGTTTATGGTTCTGTCATCCCAGGTAGCAACCTCAGACTCCTCCAGGGAAGACACCCAAGATGATTTTTCTCTCTTGACAGTGGTCCATCCTGTGGGATCTACCCAGAACTCCTCCCAGGCATCTCCCGCAGAGTTTTCTCCAGTGCTTTAGGGCCCTGTGATCCCGGCTAGCAACCCCAGACTCCTGTAGGGAAGATACTCGAGATAATTTTTCTGCTTGGACAATGCTCCATCCTCTGGGAAGCATCCGAGACTCCTTGCAGGTATGTCCCTGAGTCTTTATTCCGGTGGTTTAGCGCCCTGTGATCCCGGGTAGCAACCCCAGACTCCTCCAGGGAAGATACCCGAGATGATTTTTCTGCTTGGACAATGCTCCATCCTCTGGGAAGCATCCGAGACTCCTTGCAGGTATGTCCCTGAGTGTTTATTCCGGTGCTTTTGGGCCCTGTCATCCCGGGTAGCAACCCCAGACTCCTCCGTGGAAGATACCCAAGTTGATTTTTCTCCTTGGACAATGCTCCATCTTCTGGGATGCATCTGAGATTCCTCCCAGGCGTCTCCCACAGACATTTTTCCTGTGGTTTGGGTCCCTGTAATCCCGGGTAGCAACCCCAGACTCCTCCAGGGAAGATACCCGAGATGATTTTTCTCCTTGGACAATGCTCCATCCTCTGGGAAGCATCCGAGACTCCTTGCAGGTATGTTCCTGAGTGTTTATTCCGGTGCTTTTGGGCCCTGTAATCCCGGGTAGCAACCCCAGACTCCTCTAGGGAAGATACCCGAGATAATTTTTCTTCTTGGACAATGCTCCATCCTTTGGGAAGCATCCGAGACTCCTTGCAGGTATGTCCCTGAGTCTTTATTCCGGTGGTTTAGCGCCCTGTGATCACGGGTAGCAACCCCAGACTCCTCCGTGGAAGATACCCAAGTTGATTTTTCTCCTTGGACTATTGTCCATCCTGCGGGATGCACCCGAGACTCCTCCCAGCTCTGTTTCTGAGTGTTTTCTTCCGGTGGTTTAGCGCCCTGTGATCCCGGGTAGCAACCCCAGACTCCTCCAGGGAAGATACCCGTGATGATTTTTCTCCTTGGACAATGCTCCATCTTCTGGGATGCATCTGAGATTCCTCCCAAGCGTCTCCCACAGACATTTTTCCTGTGGTTTGGGTCCCTGTAATCCCGGGTAGCAACCCCAGACTCCTCCAGGGAAGATACCCGAGATGATTTTTCTCCTTGGACAATGCTCCATCCTCTGGGAAGCATCCGAGACCCCTTGCAGGTATGTCCCTGAGTGTTTATTCCGGTGTTTTCGGGCCCTGTGATCCCGGGTAGCAACCCCAGACTCCTCCAGGGAAGATACCCGAGATGATTTTTCTCCTTGGACAATGCTCCATCTTCTGGGATGCATCTGAGATTCCTCCCAAGTGTCTCCTGCAGACATTTTTCCTGTGGTTTTGGTCCCTGTAATCCCGGGTAGCAAGCCCAGACTCCTCCAGGAAAGATACCCGGGATGATTTTTCTCCTTGGACAATGCTCTATACTCTGGGATGCATCCGAGACTTGTCGCAGCTATGTCCCTGAGTCTTTTTTCTCGCGGTTTATGGTTCTGTCATCCCAGGTAGCAACCCCAGACTCCTCCAGGGAAGACACCCAAGATGATTTTTCTCTCTTGACAGTGGTCCATCCTGCGGGATCTACCCAGAACTCCTCCCAGGCATCTCCCGCAGAGTTTTCTCCAGTGCTTTAGGGCCCTGTGATCCCGGCTAGCAACCCCAGACTCCTCTAGGGAAGATACCCGAGATAATTTTTCTGCTTGGACAATGCTCCATCTTCTGGGAATCATCCGAGACTCCTTGCAGGTATGTCCCTGAGTGTTTATTCCGGTGCTTTTGGGCCCTGTCATCCTGGGTAGCAACCCCAGACTCCTCCGTGGAAGATACCCAAGTTGATTTTTCTCCTTGGACTATTGTCCATCCTGCGGGATGCACCCGAGACTCCTCCCAGCTCTGTTTCTGAGTGTTTTCTTCCGGTGGTTTAGCGCCCTGTGATCCCGGGTAGCAACCCCAGACTCCTCCAGGGAAGATACCCGAGATGATTTTTCTCCTTGGACAATGCTCCATCTTCTGGGTCGCATCTGAGATTCCTCCCAGGCGTCTCCTGCAAACATTTTTCCTGTTGTTTGTGTCCCTGTAATCCCGGGTAGCAACCCCAGACTCCTCCAGGGAAGATACCCGAGATGATTTTTCTCCTTGGACAATGCTCCATCTTCTGGGATGCATCTGAGTTTCCTCCCAGGCGACTCCCACAGACATTTTTCCTGTGGTTTGGGTCCCTGTAATCCCGGGTAGCAACCCCAGATTCCTCCAGGGAAGATATCCGAGATGATTTTTCTCCTTGGACTATTGTCCATCCTGCGGGATGCACCCGAGACTCCTCCCAGCTCTGTTTCTGATTGTTTTCTTCCGGTGGTTTAGCGCCCTGTAATCCCGGGTAGCAACCGCAGACTCCTCCAGGGAAGATACCCGAGATGATTTTTCTCCTTGGACAATGCTCCATCTTCTGGGATGCATCTGAGATTCCTCCCAGGCGACTCCCACAGACATTTTTCCTGTGGTTTGGGTCCCTGTAATCCCGGGTAGCAACCCCAGACTCCTCCAGGGAAGATAACCCGAGATGATTTTTCTCCTTGGACAATGCTCCATCCTCTGGGAAGCATCCGAGACTCCTTGCAGCTTTGTCCCTGAGTGTTTATTCCGGTGCTTTTGGGCCCTGTCATCCCGGGTAGCAACCCCAGACTCCTCCGTGGAAGATACCCAAGTTGATTTGTCTCCTTGGACTATTGTCCATCCTGCGGGATGCACCCGAGACTCCTCCCAGCTCTGTTTCTGAGTGTTTTCTTCCGGTGGTTTAGCGCCCTGTGATCCCGGGTAGCAACCCCAGACTCCTCCAGGGAAGATACCCGAGATGATTTTTCTCCTTGGACAATGCTCCATCTTCTGGGATGCATCTGAAATTCCTCCCAAGTGTCTCCCGCTGACATTTTTCCTGTGGTTTTGGTCCCTGTAATCCGGGGTAGCAACCCCAGACTCCTCCAGGAAAGATACCCGGGATGATTTTTCTCCTTGGACAATGCTCTATACTCTGGGATGCATCCGAGACTTGTCGCAGCTATGTCCCTGAGTCTTTTTTCTCGCGGTTTATGGTTCTGTCATCCCAGGTAGCAACCTCAGACTCCTCCAGGGAAGACACCCAAGATGATTTTCCTCTCTTGACAGTGGTCCATCCTGTGGGATCTACCCAGAACTCCTCCCAGGCATCTCCCGCAGAGTTTTCTCCAGTGCTTTAGGGCCCTGTGATCCCGGGTAGCAACCCCAGACTCCTGTAGGGAAGATACTCGAGATAATTTTTCTGCTTGGACAATGCTCCATCCTCTGGGAAGCATCCGAGACTCCTTGCAGGTATGTCCCTGAGTGTTTATTCCGGTGTTTTGGGGCCCTGTGATCCCGGGTAGCAACCCCAGACTCCTCCAGGGAAGATACCCGAGATGATTTTTCTCCTTGGACAATGCTCCATCTTCTGGGATGCATCTGAGATTCCTCCCAGGCGTCTCCCACAGACATTTTTCCTGTGGTTTGGGTCCCTGTAATCCCGGGTAGCAACCCCAGACTCCTCTAGGGAAGATACCCGAGATTATTTTTCTGCTTGGACAATGCTCCATCCTCTGGGAAGCATCCGAGACTCCTTGCAGGTATGTCCCTGAGTCTTTATTCCGGTGGTTTAGCGCCCTGTGATCCCGGGTAGCAACCCCAGACTCCTCCAGGGAAGATACCCGAGATGATTTTTCTCCTTGGACAATGCTCCATCTTCTGGGATGCATCTGAGATTCCTCCCAAGTGTCTCCTGCAGACATTTTTCCTGTGGTTTTGGTCCCTGTAATCCCGGGTAGCAAGCCCAGACTCCTCCAGGAAAGATACCCGGGATGATTTTTCTCCTTGGACAATGCTCTATACTCTGGGATGCATCCGAGACTTGTCGCAGCTATGTCCCTGAGTCTTTTTTCTCGCGGTTTATGATTCTGTCATCCCGGGTAGCAACCCCAGACTCCTCCAGGGAAGACACCCAAGATGATTTTTCTCTCTTGACAGTGGTCCATCCTGCGGGATCTACCCAGAACTCCTCCCAGGCATCTCCCGCAAAGTTTTCTCCAGTGCTTTAGGGCCCTGTGATCCCGGCTAGCAACCCCAGACTCCTGTAGGGAAGATACTCGAGATAATTTTTCTGCTTGGACAATGCTCCATCCTCTGGGAAGCATCCGAGACTCCTTGCAGGTATGTCCCTGAGTGTTTATTTCGGTGTTTTGGGGCCCTGTGATCCCGGCTAGCAACCCCAGACTCCTCTAGGGAAGATACCCGAGATAATTTTTCTGCGTGGACAATGCTCCATCCTCTGGGAAGCATCCGAGACTCCTTGCAGGTATGTCCCTGATCTTTATTCCGGTGTTTTGGGGCCCTGTGATCCCGGGTAGCAACCCCAGACTCCTCCAGGGAAGATACCCGAGATGATTTTTCTCCTTGGACAATGCTCCATCCTCTGGGAAGCATCCGAGACTCCTTGCAGGTATGTCCCTGAGTCTTTATTCCGGTGGTTTAGCGCCCTGTGATCCCGGGTAGCAACCCCAGACTCCTCCAGGGAAGATACCCGAGATGATTTTTCTCCTTGGACAATGCTCCATCTTCTGGGATGCATCTGAGATTCCTCCCAAGCGTCTCCCACAGACATTTTTCCTGTGGTTTGGGTCCCTGTAATCCCGGGTACCAACCCCAGACTCCTCCAGGGAAGATACCCGGGATGATTTTTCTCCTTGGACAATGCTCTATACTCTGGGATGCATCCGAGACTTGTCGCAGCTATGTCCCTGAGTCTTTTTTCTCGCGGTTTATGGTTCTGTCATCCCAGGTAGCAACCCCAGACTCCTCCAGGGAAGATACCCGAGATGATTTTTCTCCTTGGACAATGCTCCATCCTCTGGGAAGCATCCGAGACCCCTTGGAGGTATGTCCCTGAGTGTTTATTCCGGTGTTTTCGGGCCCTGTGATCCCGGGTAGCAACCCCAGACTCCTCCAGGGAAGATACCCGAGATGATTTTTCTCCTTGGACAATGCTCCATCTTCTGGGATGCATCTGAGATTCCTCCCAAGTGTCTCCTGCAGACATTTTTCCTGTGGTTTTGGTCCCTGTAATCCCGGGTAGCAAGCCCAGACTCCTCCAGGAAAGATACCCGGGATGATTTTTCTCCTTGGACAATGCTCTATACTCTGGGATGCATCCGAGACTTGTCGCAGCTATGTCCCTGAGTCTTTTTTCTCGCGGTTTATGGTTCTGTCATCCCAGGTAGCAACCCCAGACTCCTCCAGGGAAGACACCCAAGATGATTTTTCTCTCTTGACAGTGGTCCATCCTGCGGGATCTACCCAGAACTCCTCCCAGGCATCTCCCGCAGAGTTTTCTCCAGTGCTTTAGGGCCCTGTGATCCCGGCTAGCAACCCCAGACTCCTCTAGGGAAGATATCCGAGATAATTTTTCTGCTTGGACAATGCTCCATCCCCTGGGAAGCATCCGAGACTCCTTGCATGTATGTCCCTGAGTGTTTATTCCGGTGTTTTGGGGCCCTGTGATCCCGGCTAGCAACCCCAGACTCCTACAGGGAAGATACCCGAGATGATTTTTCTCCTTGGACAATGCTCCATCTTCTGGGATGCATCTGAGATTCCTCCCAGGCGTCTCCCACAGACATTTTTCCTGTGGTTTGGGTGCCTGTAATCCCGGGTACCAACCCCAGACTCCTCCAGGGAAGATACCGAAGTTGATTTTTCTCCTTGGACTATTGTCCATCCTGCGGGATGCATCCGAGACTCCTCCCAGCTCTGTTTCTGTGTGTTTTCTTCCGGTGGTTTAACGCCCTGTGATCCCGGGTAGCAACCCCAGACTCCTCCAGGGAAGATACCCGAGATGATTTTTCTCCTTGGACAATGCTCCATCTTCTGGGATGCATCTGAGATTCCTCCCAAGTGTCTCCTGCAGACATTTTTCCTGTGGTTTTGGTCCCTGTAATCCCGGGTAGCAAGCCCAGACTCCTCCAGGAAAGATACCCGGGATGATTTTTCTCCTTGGACAATGCTCTATACTCTGGGATGCATCCGAGACTTGTCGCAGCTATGTCCCTGAGACTTTTTTCTCGCGGTTTATGATTCTGTCATCCCGGGTAGCAACCCCAGACTCCTCCAGGGAAGACACCCAAGATGATTTTTCTCTCTTGACAGTGGTCCATCCTGCGGGATCTACCCAGAACTCCTCCCAGGCATCTCCCGCAAAGTTTTCTCCAGTGCTTTAGGGCCCTGTGATCCCGGCTAGCAACCCCAGACTCCTGTAGGGAAGATACTCGAGATAATTTTTCTGCTTGGACAATGCTCCATCCTCTGGGAAGCATCCGAGACTCCTTGCAGGTATGTCCCTGAGTGTTTATTCCGGTGTTTTGGGGCCCTGTGATCCCGGCTAGCAACCCCAGACTCCTCTAGGGAAGATACCCGAGATAATTTTTCTGCTTGGACAATGCTCCATCCTCTGGGAAGCATCCGAGACTCCTTGCAGGTATGTCCCTGAGTCTTTATTCCGGTGGTTTAGCGCCCTGTGATCCCGGCTAGCAACCCCAGACTCCTCCAGGGAAGATACCCGAGATGATTTTTCTCCTTGGACAATGCTCCATCCTCTGGGAAGCATCCGAGACTCCTTGCAGGTATGTCCCTGAGTGTTTATTCCGGTGTTTTGGGGCCCTGTGATCCCGGGTAGCAACCCCAGACTCCTCCAGGGGAGATACCCGAGATGATTTTTCTCCTTGGACAATGCTCCATCTTCTGGGATGCATCTGAGATTCCTCCCAAGTGTCTCCCGCAGACATTTTTCCTGTGGTTTTGGTCCCTGTAATCCCGGGTAGCAAGCCCAGACTCCTCCAGGAAAGATACCCGGGATGATTTTTCTCCTTGGACAATGCTCTATACTCTGGGATGCATCCGAGACTTGTCGCAGCTATGTCCCTGAGTCTTTTTTCTCGCGGTTTATGGTTCTGTCATCCCAGGTAGCAACCCCAGACTCCTCCAGGGAAGACACCCAAGATGATTTTTCTCTCTTGACAGTGGTCCATCCTGCGGGATCTACCCAGAACTCCTCCCAGGCATCTCCCGCAGAGTTTTCTCCAGTGCTTTAGGGCCCTGTGATCCCGGCTAGCAACCCCAGACTCCTCTAGGGAAGATATCCGAGATAATTTTTCTGCTTGGACAATGCTCCATCCTCTGGGAAGCATCCGAGACTCCTTGCATGTATGTCCCTGAGTGTTTATTCCGGTGTTTTGGGGCCCTGTGATCCCGGGTAGCATCCCCAGACTCCTCCAGGGAAGACACCCAAGATGATTTTTCTCTCTTGACAGTGGTCCATCCTGCGGGATCTACCCAGAACTCCTCCCAGGCATCTCCCGCAAAGTTTTCTCCAGTGCTTTAGGGCCCTGTGATCCCGGCTAGCAACCCCAGACTCCTGTAGGGAAGATACTCGAGATAATTTTTCTGCTTGGACAATGCTCCATCCTCTGGGAAGCATCCGAGACTCCTTGCAGGTATGTCCCTGAGTGTTTATTCCGGTGTTTTGGGGCCCTGTGATCCCGGCTAGCAACCCCAGACTCCTCTAGGGAAGATACCCGAGATAATTTTTCTGCTTGGACAATGCTCCATCCTCTGGGAAGCATCCGAGACTCCTTGCAGGTATGTCCCTGAGTCTTTATTCCGGTGGTTTAGCGCCCTGTGATCCCGGCTAGCAACCCCAGACTCCTCCAGGGAAGATACCCGAGATGATTTTTCTCCTTGGACAATGCTCCATCCTCTGGGAAGCATCCGAGACTCCTTGCAGGTATGTCCCTGAGTGTTTATTCCGGTGTTTTGGGGCCCTGTGATCCCGGGTAGCAACCCCAGACTCCTCCAGGGGAGATACCCGAGATGATTTTTCTCCTTGGACAATGCTCCATCTTCTGGGATGCATCTGAGATTCCTCCCAAGTGTCTCCCGCAGACATTTTTCCTGTGGTTTTGGTCCCTGTAATCCCGGGTAGCAAGCCCAGACTCCTCCAGGAAAGATACCCGGGATGATTTTTCTCCTTGGACAATGCTCCATCCTCTGGGATGCATCCGAGACTTGTCGCAGCTATGTCCCTGAGTCTTTTTTCTCGCGGTTTATGGTTCTGTCATCCCAGGTAGCAACCCCAGACTCCTCCAGGGAAGACACCCAAGATGATTTTTCTCTCTTGACAGTGGTCCATCCTGCGGGATCTACCCAGAACTCCTCCCAGGCATCTCCCGCAGAGTTTTCTCCAGTGCTTTAGGGCCCTGTGATCCCGGCTAGCAACCCCAGACTCCTCTAGGGAAGATATCCGAGATAATTTTTCTGCTTGGACAATGCTCCATCCTCTGGGAAGCATCCGAGACTCCTTGCATGTATGTCCCTGAGTGTTTATTCCGGTGTTTTGGGGCCCTGTGATCCCGGGTAGCAACCCCAGACTCCTCCAGGGAAGACACCCAAGATGATTTTTCTCTCTTGACAGTGGTCCATCCTGCGGGATCTACCCAGAACTCCTCCCAGGCATCTCCTGCAGAGTTTTCTCCAGTGCTTTAGGGCCCTGTGATCCCGGCTAGCAACCCCAGACTCCTCTAGGGAAGATACCCGAGATAATTTTTCTGCTTGGACAATGCTCCATCTTCTGGGAAGCATCCGAGACTCCTTGCAGGTATGTCCCTGAGTGTTTATTCCGGTGCTTTTGGGCCCTGCCATCCTGGGTAGCAACCCCAGACTCCTCCGTGGAAGATACCCAAGTTGATTTTTCTCCTTGGACTATTGTCCATCCTGCGGGATGCACCCGAGACTCCTCCCAGCTCTGTTTCTGAGTGTTTTCTTCTGGTGGTTTAGCGCCCTGTGATCACGGGTAGCAACCCCAGACTCCTCCGTGGAAGATACCCAAGTTGATTTTTCTCCTTGGACAATGCTCCATCTTCTGGGATGCATCTGAGATTCCTCCCAGGCGTCTCCCACAGACATTTTTCCTGTGGTTTGGGTCCCTGTAATCCCGGGTAGCAACCCCAGACTCCTCCAGGGAAGATACCCGAGATGATTTTTCTCCTTGGACAATGCTCCATCTTCTGGGATGCATCTGAGATTCCTCCCAGGCGTCTCCCACAGACATTTTTCCTGTGGTTTGGGTCCCTGTAATCCCGGGTAGCAACCCCAGACTCCTCCAGGGAAGATACCCGAGATAATTTTTCTGCTTGGACAATGCTCCATCCTCTGGGAAGCATCCGAGACTCCTTGCAGGTATGTCCCTGAGTCTTTATTCCGGTGCTTTTGGGCCCTGTCATCCCGGGTAGCAACCCCAGACTCCTCCAGGGAAGATACCCGAGATGATTTTTCTCCTTGGACAATGCTCCATCTTCTGGGATGCATCTGAGATTCCTCCCAAGTGTCTCCTGCAGACATTTTTCCTGTGGTTTTGGTCCCTGTAATCCCGGGTAGCAAGCCCAGACTCCTCCAGGAAAGATACCCGGGATGATTTTTCTCCTTGGACAATGCTCTATACTCTGGGATGCATCCGAGACTTGTCGCAGCTATGTCCCTGAGTCTTTTTTCTCGCGGTTTATGATTCTGTCATCCCGGGTAGCAACCCCAGACTCCTCCAGGGAAGACACCCAAGATGATTTTTCTCTCTTGACAGTGGTCCATCCTGCGGGATCTACCCAGAACTCCTCCCAGGCATCTCCCGCAAAGTTTTCTCCAGTGCTTTAGGGCCCTGTGATCCCGGCTAGCAACCCCAGACTCCTCTAGGGAAGATACCCGAGATAATTTTTCTGCTTGGACAATGCTCCATCTTCTGGGAAGCATCCGAGACTCCTTGCAGGTATGTCCCTGAGTGTTTATTCCGGTGCTTTTGGGCCCTGTCATCCTGGGTAGCAACCCCAGAGTCCTCCGTGGAAGATACCCAAGTTGATTTTTCTCCTTGGACTATTGTCCATCCTGCGGGATGCACCCGAGACTCCTCCCAGCTCTGTTTCTGAGTGTTTTCTTCCGGTGGTTTAGCGCCCTGTGATCCCGGGTAGCAACCCCAGACTCCTCCAGGGAAGATACCCGAGATGATTTTTCTCCTTGGACAATGCTCCATCCTCTGGGAAGCATCCGAGACCCCTTGGAGGTATGTCCCTGAGTGTTTATTCCGGTGTTTTCGGGCCCTGTGATCCTGGGTAGCAACCCCAGACTCCTCCAGGGAAGATACCCGAGATGATTTTTCTCCTTGGACAATGCTCCATCTTCTGGGATGCATCTGAAATTCCTCCCAAGTGTCTCCCGCTGACATTTTTCCTGTGGTTTTGGTCCCTGTAATCCCGGGTAGCAAGCCCAGACTCCTCCAGGAAAGATACCCGGGATGATTTTTCTCCTTGGACAATGCTCTATACTCTGGGATGCATCCGAGACTTGTTGCAGCTATGTCCCTGAGTCTTTTTTCTCGCGGTTTATGGTTCTGTCATCCCAGGTAGCAACCTCACACTCCTCCAGGGAAGACACCCAAGATGATTTTTCTCTCTTGACAGTGGTCCATCCTGCGGGATCTACCCAGAACTCCTCCCAGGCATCTCCTGCAGAGTTTTCTCCAGTGCTTTAGGGCCCTGTGATCCCGGCTAGCAACCCCAGACTCCTGTAGGGAAGATACTCGAGATAATTTTTCTGCTTGGACAATGCTCCATCCTCTGGGAAGCATCCGAGACTCCTTGCAGGTATGTCCCTGAGTCTTTATTCCGGTGGTTTAGCGCCCTGTGATCCCGGGTAGCAACCCCAGACTCCTCCAGGGAAGATACCCGAGATGATTTTTCTCCTTGGACAATGCTCCATCTTCTGGGATGCATCTGAGATTCCTCCCAGGCGTCTCCCACAGACATTTTTCCTGTGGTTTGGGTCCCTGTAATCCCGGGTAGCAACCCCAGACTCCTCCAGGGAAGATACCCGAGATGATTTTTCTCCCTGGACAATGCTCCATCCTCTGGGAAGCATCCGAGACTCCTTGCAGCTTTGTCCCTGAGTGTTTATTCCGGTGCTTTTGGGCCCTGTCATCCCGGGTAGCAACCCCAGACTCCTCCGTGGAAGATACCCAAGTTGATTTTTCTCCTTGGACTATTGTCCATCCTGCGGGATGCACCCGAGACTCCTCCCAGCTCTGTTTCTGAGTGATTTCTTCCGGTGGTTTAGCGCCCTGTGATCCCAGGTAGCAACCCCAGACTCCTCCAGGGAAGATACCCGAGATGATTTTTCTCCTTGGACAATGCTCCATCCTCTGGGAAGCATCCGAGACTCATTGAAGGTATGTCCCTGAGTCTTTATTCCGGTGTTTTGGGGCCCTCTGATCCCGGGTAGCAACCCCAGACTCCTCCAGGGAAGATACCCGAGATTATTTTTCTCCTTGGACAATGCTCCATCTTCTGGGATGCATCTGAGATTCCTCCCAAGTGTCTCCCGCAGACATTTTTCCTGTGGTTTTGGTCCCTGTAGTCCCGGGTAGCAAGCCCAGACTCCTCCAGGAAAAATACCCGGGATGATTTTTCTCCTTGGACAATGCTCTATACTCTGGGATGCATCCGAGACTTGTCGCAGCTATGTCCCTGAGTCTTTTTTCTCGCGGTTTATGGTTCTGTCATCCCAGGTAGCAACCCCAGACTCCTCCAGGGAAGACACCCAAGATGATTTTTCTCTCTTGACAGTGGTCCATCCTGCGGGATCTACCCAGAACTCCTCCCAGGCATCTCCCGCAGAGTTTTCTCCAGTGCTTTAGGGCCCTGTGATCCCGGCTAGCAACCCCAGACTCCTCTAGGGAAGATATCCGAGATAATTTTTCTGCTTGGACAATGCTCCATCCTCTGGGAAGCATCCGAGACTCCTTGCAGGTATGTCCCTGAGTGTTTATTCCGGTGCTTTTGGGCCCTGTCATCCCGGGTAGCAACCCCAGACTCCTCCGTGGAAGATACCCAAGTTGATTTTTCTCCTTGGACTATTGTCCATCCTGCGGGATGCACCCGAGACTCTTCCCAGCTCTGTTTCTGAGTGTTTTCTTCCGGTGGTTTAGCGCCCTGTGATCCCGGGTAGCAACCCCAGACTCCTCCAGGGAAGATACCCGAGATGATTTTTCTCCTTGGACAATGCTCCATCCTCTGGGAAGCATCCGAGACTCATTGAAGGTATGTCCCTGAGTCTTTATTCCGGTGTTTTGGGGCCCTGTGATCCCGGGTAGCAACCCCAGACTCCTCCAGGGAAGATACCCGAGATGATTTTTCTCCTTGGACAATGCTCCATCTTCTGGGATGCATCTGAGATTCCTCCCAAGTGTCTCCCGCTGACATTTTTCCTGTGGTTTTGGTCCCTGTAATCCCGGGTAGCAAGCCCAGACTCCTCCAGGAAAGATACCCGGGATGATTTTTCTCCTTGGACAATGCTCTATACTCTGGGATGCATCCGAGACTTGTCGCAGCTATGTCCCTGAGACTTTTTTCTCGCGGTTTATGGTTCTGTCATCCCAGGTAGCAACCCCAGACTCCTCCAGGGAAGACACCCAAGATGATTTTTCTCTCTTGACAGTGGTCCATCCTGCGGGATCTACCCAGAACTCCTCCCAGGCATCTCCCGCAGAGTTTTCTCCAGTGCTTTAGTGCCCTGTGATCCCGGCTAGCAACCCCAGACTCCTGTATGGAAGATACCCGAGATAATTTTTCTGCTTGGACAATGCTCCATCCTGTGGGAAGCATCCTAGACTCCTTGCAGGTATGTCCCTGAGTGTTTATTCCGGTGCTTTTGGGCCCTGTCATCCCGGGTAGCAACCCCAGACTCCTCCAGGGAAGTTACCCGAGATGATTTTTCTCCTTGGACAATGCTCCATCCTCTGGGAAGCATCCGAAACTCCTTGCAGGTATGTCCCTGAGTCTTTATTCCGGTGTTTTGGGGCCCTGTGATCCCGGGTAGCAACCCCAGACTCCTCCAGGGAAGATACCCGAGATGATTTTTCTCCTTGGACAATGCTCCATCTTCTGGGATGCATCTGAGATTCCTCCCAAGTGTCTCCGCAGACATTTTTCCTGTGGTTTTGGTCCCTGTGATCCCGGGTAGCAACCCCAGACTCCTCCAGGAAAGATACCCGGGATGATTTTTCTCCTTGGACAATGCTCTATACTCTGGGATGCATCCGAGACTTGTCGCAGCTATGTCCCTGAGTCTTTTTTCTCGCGGTTTATGGTTCTGTCATCCCGGGTAGCAACCCCAGACTCCTCCAGGGCAGATATCCGAGATGATTTTTCTCCTTGGATAATGCTCCATCCTCTGGGAAGCATCCGAGACTCATTGAAGGTATGTCCCTGAGTGTTTATTTCGGTGTTTTGGGGCCCTGTGATCCCGGCTAGCAACCCCAGACTCCTCTAGGGAAGATACCCGAGATAATTTTTCTGCGTGGACAATGCTCCATCCTCTGGGAAGCATCCGAGACTCCTTGCAGGTATGTCCCTGAGTCTTTATTCCGGTGGTTTAGCGCCCTGTGATCCCGGGTAGCAACCCCAGACTCCTCCAGGGAAGATACCCGAGATGATTTTTCTCCTTGGACAATGCTCCATCCTCTGGGAAGCATCCGAGACTCCTTGCAGGTATGTCCCTGAGTCTTTATTCCGGTGGTTTAGCGCCCTGTGATCCCGGGTAGCATCCCCAGACTCCTCCAGGGAAGATACCCGAGATGATTTTTCTCCTTGGACAATGCTCCATCTTCTGGGATGCATCTGAGATTCCTCCCAAGCGTCTCCCACAGACATTTTTCCTGTGGTTTGGGTCCCTGTAATCCCGGGTACCAACCCCAGACTCCTCCAGGGAAGATACCCGGGATGATTTTTCTCCTTGGACAATGCTCTATACTCTGGGATGCATCCGAGACTTGTCGCAGCTATGTCCCTGAGTCTTTTTTCTCGCGGTTTATGGTTCTGTCATCCCAGGTAGCAACCCCAGACTCCTCCAGGGAAGATACCCGAGATGATTTTTCTCCTTGGACAATGCTCCATCCTCTGGGAAGCATCCGAGACCCCTTGGAGGTATGTCCCTGAGTGTTTATTCCGGTGTTTTCGGGCCCTGTGATCCCGGGTAGCAACCCCAGACTCCTCCAGGGAAGATACCCGAGATGATTTTTCTCCTTGGACAATGCTCCATCTTCTGGGATGCATCTGAGATTCCTCCCAAGTGTCTCCTGCAGACATTTTTCCTGTGGTTTTGGTCCCTGTAATCCCGGGTAGCAAGCCCAGACTCCTCCAGGAAAGATACCCGGGATGATTTTTCTCCTTGGACAATGCTCTATACTCTGGGATGCATCCGAGACTTGTCGCAGCTATGTCCCTGAGTCTTTTTTCTCGCGGTTTATGGTTCTGTCATCCCAGGTAGCAACCCCAGACTCCTCCAGGGAAGACACCCAAGATGATTTTTCTCTCTTGACAGTGGTCCATCCTGCGGGATCTACCCAGAACTCCTCCCAGGCATCTCCCGCAGAGTTTTCTCCAGTGCTTTAGGGCCCTGTGATCCCGGCTAGCAACCCCAGACTCCTCTAGGGAAGATATCCGAGATAATTTTTCTGCTTGGACAATGCTCCATCCTCTGGGAAGCATCCGAGACTCCTTGCATGTATGTCCCTGAGTGTTTATTCCGGTGTTTTGGGGCCCTGTGATCCCGGCTAGCAACCCCAGACTCCTACAGGGAAGATACCCGAGATGATTTTTCTCCTTGGACAATGCTCCATCTTCTGGGATGCATCTGAGATTCCTCCCAGGCGTCTCCCACAGACATTTTTCCTGTGGTTTGGGTCCCTGTAATACCGGGTACCAACCCCAGACTCCTCCAGGGAAGATACCGAAGATGATTTTTCTCCTTGGACTATTGTCCATCCTGCGGGATGCATCCGAGACTCCTCCCAGCTCTGTTTCTGTGTGTTTTCTTCCGGTGGTTTAACGCCCTGTGATCCCGGGTAGCAACCCCAGACTCCTCCAGGGAAGATACCCGAGATGATTTTTCTCCTTGGACAATGCTCCATCTTCTGGGATGCATCTGAGATTCCTCCCAAGTGTCTCCTGCAGACATTTTTCCTGTGGTTTTGGTCCCTGTAATCCCGGGTAGCAAGCCCAGACTCCTCCAGGAAAGATACCCGGGATGATTTTTCTCCTTGGACAATGCTCTATACTCTGGGATGCATCCGAGACTTGTCGCAGCTATGTCCCTGAGACTTTTTTCTCGCGGTTTATGATTCTGTCATCCCGGGTAGCAACCCCAGACTCCTCCAGGGAAGACACCCAAGATGATTTTTCTCTCTTGACAGTGGTCCATCCTGCGGGATCTACCCAGAACTCCTCCCAGGCATCTCCCGCAAAGTTTTCTCCAGTGCTTTAGGGCCCTGTGATCCCGGCTAGCAACCCCAGACTCCTGTAGGGAAGATACTCGAGATAATTTTTCTGCTTGGACAATGCTCCATCCTCTGGGAAGCATCCGAGACTCCTTGCAGGTATGTCCCTGAGTGTTTATTCCGGTGTTTTGGGGCCCTGTGATCCCGGCTAGCAACCCCAGACTCCTCTAGGGAAGATACCCGAGATAATTTTTCTGCTTGGACAATGCTCCATCCTCTGGGAAGCATCCGAGACTCCTTGCAGGTATGTCCCTGAGTCTTTATTCCGGTGGTTTAGCGCCCTGTGATCCCGGCTAGCAACCCCAGACTCCTCCAGGGAAGATACCCGAGATGATTTTTCTCCTTGGACAATGCTCCATCCTCTGGGAAGCATCCGAGACTCCTTGCAGGTATGTCCCTGAGTGTTTATTCCGGTGTTTTGGGGCCCTGTGATCCCGGGTAGCAACCCCAGACTCCTCCAGGGGAGATACCCGAGATGATTTTTCTCCTTGGACAATGCTCCATCTTCTGGGATGCATCTGAGATTCCTCCCAAGTGTCTCCCGCAGACATTTTTCCTGTGGTTTTGGTCCCTGTAATCCCGGGTAGCAAGCCCAGACTCCTCCAGGAAAGATACCCGGGATGATTTTTCTCCTTGGACAATGCTCTATACTCTGGGATGCATCCGAGACTTGTCGCAGCTATGTCCCTGAGTCTTTTTTCTCGCGGTTTATGGTTCTGTCATCCCAGGTAGCAACCCCAGACTCCTCCAGGGAAGACACCCAAGATGATTTTTCTCTCTTGACAGTGGTCCATCCTGCGGGATCTACCCAGAACTCCTCCCAGGCATCTCCCGCAGAGTTTTCTCCAGTGCTTTAGGGCCCTGTGATCCCGGCTAGCAACCCCAGACTCCTCTAGGGAAGATACCCGAGATGATTTTTCTCCTTGGACAATGCTCCATCCTCTGGGAAGCATCCGAGACTCCTTGCAGGTATGTCCCTGAGTGTTTATTCCGGTGTTTTGGGGCCCTGTGATCCCGGGTAGCAACCCCAGACTCCTCCAGGGAAGACACCCAAGATGATTTTTCTCTCTTGACAGTGGTCCATCCTGCGGGATCTACCCAGAACTCCTCCCAGGCATCTCCCGCAAAGTTTTCTCCAGTGCTTTAGGGCCCTGTGATCCCGGCTAGCAACCCCAGACTCCTGTAGGGAAGATACTCGAGATACTTTTTCTGCTTGGACAATGCTCCATCCTCTGGGAAGCATCCGAGACTCCTTGCAGGTATGTCCCTGAGTGTTTATTCCGGTGTTTTGGGGCCCTGTGATCCCGGCTAGCAACCCCAGACTCCTCTAGGGAAGATACCCGAGATAATTTTTCTGCTTGGACAATGCTCCATCCTCTGGGAAGCATCCGAGACTCCTTGCAGGTATGTCCCTGAGTCTTTATTCCGGTGGTTTAGCGCCCTGTGATCCCGGCTAGCAACCCCAGACTCCTCCAGGGAAGATACCCGAGATGATTTTTCTCCTTGGACAATGCTCCATCCTCTGGGAAGCATCCGAGACTCCTTGCAGGTATGTCCCTGAGTGTTTATTCCGGTGTTTTGGGGCCCTGTGATCCCGGGTAGCAACCCCAGACTCCTCCAGGGGAGATACCCGAGATGATTTTTCTCCTTGGACAATGCTCCATCTTCTGGGATGCATCTGAGATTCCTCCCAAGTGTCTCCCGCAGACATTTTTCCTGTGGTTTTGGTCCCTGTAATCCCGGGTAGCAAGCCCAGACTCCTCCAGGAAAGATACCCGGGATGATTTTTCTCCTTGGACAATGCTCCATCCTCTGGGATGCATCCGAGACTTGTCGCAGCTATGTCCCTGAGTCTTTTTTCTCGCGGTTTATGGTTCTGTCATCCCAGGTAGCAACCCCAGACTCCTCCAGGGAAGACACCCAAGATGATTTTTCTCTCTTGACAGTGGTCCATCCTGCGGGATCTACCCAGAACTCCTCCCAGGCATCTCCCGCAGAGTTTTCTCCAGTGCTTTAGGGCCCTGTGATCCCGGCTAGCAACCCCAGACTCCTCTAGGGAAGATATCCGAGATAATTTTTCTGCTTGGACAATGCTCCATCCTCTGGGAAGCATCCGAGACTCCTTGCATGTATGTCCCTGAGTGTTTATTCCGGTGTTTTGGGGCCCTGTGATCCCGGGTAGCAACCCCAGACTCCTCCAGGGAAGACACCCAAGATGATTTTTCTCTCTTGACAGTGGTCCATCCTGCGGGATCTACCCAGAACTCCTCCCAGGCATCTCCTGCAGAGTTTTCTCCAGTGCTTTAGGGCCCTGTGATCCCGGGTAGCAACCCCAGACTCCTCTAGGGAAGATACCCGAGATAATTTTTCTGCTTGGACAATGCTCCATCTTCTGGGAAGCATCCGAGACTCCTTGCAGGTATGTCCCTGAGTGTTTATTCCGGTGCTTTTGGGCCCTGCCATCCTGGGTAGCAACCCCAGACTCCTCCGTGGAAGATACCCAAGTTGATTTTTCTCCTTGGACTATTGTCCATCCTGCGGGATGCACCCGAGACTCCTCCCAGCTCTGTTTCTGAGTGTTTTCTTCCGGTGGTTTAGCGCCCTGTGATCACGGGTAGCAACCCCAGACTCCTCCGTGGAAGATACCCAAGTTGATTTTTCTCCTTGGACAATGCTCCATCTTCTGGGATGCATCTGAGATTCCTCCCAGGCGTCTCCCACAGACATTTTTCCTGTGGTTTGGGTCCCTGTAATCCCGGGTAGCAACCCCAGACTCCTCCAGGGAAGATACCCGAGATGATTTTTCTCCTTGGACAATGCTCCATCTTCTGGGATGCATCTGAGATTCCTCCCAGGCGTCTCCGGCAGACATTTTTCCTGTGGTTTGGGTCCCTGTAATCCCGGGTAGCAACCCCAGACTCCTCCAGGGAAGATACCCGAGATAATTTTTCTGCTTGGACAATGCTCCATCCTCTGGGAAGCATCCGAGACTCCTTGCAGGTATGTCCCTGAGTCTTTATTCCGGTGCTTTTGGGCCCTGTCATCCCGGGTAGCAACCCCAGACTCCTCCAGGGAAGATACCCGAGATGATTTTTCTCCTTGGACAATGCTCCATCTTCTGGGATGCATCTGAGATTCCTCCCAAGTGTCTCCTGCAGACATTTTTCCTGTGGTTTTGGTCCCTGTAATCCCGGGTAGCAAGCCCAGACTCCTCCAGGAAAGATACCCGGGATGATTTTTCTCCTTGGACAATGCTCTATACTCTGGGATGCATCCGAGACTTGTCGCAGCTATGTCCCTGAGTCTTTTTTCTCGCGGTTTATGATTCTGTCATCCCGGGTAGCAACCCCAGACTCCTCCAGGGAAGACACCCAAGATGATTTTTCTCTCTTGACAGTGGTCCATCCTGCGGGATCTACCCAGAACTCCTCCCAGGCATCTCCCGCAAAGTTTTCTCCAGTGCTTTAGGGCCCTGTGATCCCGGCTAGCAACCCCAGACTCCTCTAGGGAAGATACCCGAGATAATTTTTCTGCTTGGACAATGCTCCATCTTCTGGGAAGCATCCGAGACTCCTTGCAGGTATGTCCCTGAGTGTTTATTCCGGTGCTTTTGGGCCCTGTCATCCTGGGTAGCAACCCCAGAGTCCTCCGTGGAAGATACCCAAGTTGATTTTTCTCCTTGGACTATTGTCCATCCTGCGGGATGCACCCGAGACTCCTCCCAGCTCTGTTTCTGAGTGTTTTCTTCCGGTGGTTTAGCGCCCTGTGATCCCGGGTAGCAACCCCAGACTCCTCCAGGGAAGATACCCGAGATGATTTTTCTCCTTGGACAATGCTCCATCCTCTGGGAAGCATCCGAGACCCCTTGGAGGTATGTCCCTGAGTCTTTATTCCGGTGTTTTCGGGCCCTGTGATCCTGGGTAGCAACCCCAGACTCCTCCAGGGAAGATACCCGAGATGATTTTTCTCCTTGGACAATGCTCCATCTTCTGGGATGCATCTGAAATTCCTCCCAAGTGTCTCCCGCTGACATTTTTCCTGTGGTTTTGGTCCCTGTAATCCCGGGTAGCAAGCCCAGACTCCTCCAGGAAAGATACCCGGGATGATTTTTCTCCTTGGACAATGCTCTATACTCTGGGATGCATCCGAGACTTGTTGCAGCTATGTCCCTGAGTCTTTTTTCTCGCGGTTTATGGTTCTGTCATCCCAGGT
This sequence comes from Vanellus vanellus, assembly GCF_965231255.1. NCBI lineage: Eukaryota > Metazoa > Chordata > Aves > Charadriiformes > Charadriidae > Vanellus > Vanellus vanellus. Next base: position 1,271,859 of record NW_028127572.1, read on the forward strand.
AGCAACCTCACACTCCTCCAGGGAAGACACCCAAGATGATTTTTCTCTCTTGACAGTGGTCCATCCTGCGGGATCTACCCAGAACTCCTCCCAGGCATCTCCTGCAGAGTTTTCTCCAGTGCTTTAGGGCCCTGTGATCCCGGCTAGCAACCCCAGACTCCTGTAGGGAAGATACCCGAGATAATTTTTCTGCTTGGACAATGCTCCATCCTCTGGGAAGCATCCGAGACTCCTTGCAGGTATGTCCCTGAGTCTTTATTCCGGTGGTTTAGCGCCCTGTGATCCCGGGTAGCAACCCCAGACTCCTCCAGGGAAGATACCCGAGATGATTTTTCTCCTTGGACAATGCTCCATCTTCTGGGATGCATCTGAGATTCCTCCCAGGCGTCTCCCACAGACATTTTTCCTGTGGTTTGGGTCCCTGTAATCCCGGGTAGCAACCCCAGACTCCTCCAGGGAAGATACCCGAGATGATTTTTCTCCCTGGACAATGCTCCATCCTCTGGGAAGCATCCGAGACTCCTTGCAGCTTTGTCCCTGAGTGTTTATTCCGGTGCTTTTGGGCCCTGTCATCCCGGGTAGCAACCCCAGACTCCTCCGTGGAAGATACCCAAGTTGATTTTTCTCCTTGGACTATTGTCCATCCTGCGGGATGCACCCGAGACTCCTCCCAGCTCTGTTTCTGAGTGATTTCTTCCGGTGGTTTAGCGCCCTGTGATCCCAGGTAGCAACCCCAGACTCCTCCAGGGAAGATACCCGAGATGATTTTTCTCCTTGGACAATGCTCCATCCTCTGGGAAGCATCCGAGACTCATTGAAGGTATGTCCCTGAGTCTTTATTCCGGTGTTTTGGGGCCCTGTGATCCCGGGTAGCAACCCCAGACTCCTCCAGGGAAGATACCCGAGATGATTTTTCTCCTTGGACAATGCTCCATCTTCTGGGATGCATCTGAGATTCCTCCCAAGTGTCTCCCGCTGACATTTTTCCTGTGGTTTTGGTCCCTGTAATCCCGGGTAGCAAGCCCAGACTCCTCCAGGAAAGATACCCGGGATGATTTTTCTCCTTGGACAATGCTCTATACTCTGGGATGCATCCGAGACTTGTTGCAGCTATGTCCCTGAGTCTTTTTTCTCGCGGTTTATGGTTCTGTCATCCCAGGTAGCAACCTCAGACTCCTCCAGGGAAGACACCCAAGATGATTTTTCTCTCTTGACAGTGGTCCATCCTGCAGGATCTACCCAGAACTCCTCCCAGGCATCTCCTGCAGAGTTTTCTCCAGTGCTTTAGGGCCCTGTGATCCCGGCTAGCAACCCCAGACTCCTGTAGGGAAGATACCCGAGATAATTTTTCTGCTTGGACAATGCTCCATCCTCTGGGAAGCATCCGAGACTCCTTGCAGGTATGTCCCTGAGTCTTTATTCCGGTGGTTTAGCGCCCTGTGATCCCGGGTAGCAACCCCAGACTCCTCCAGGGAAGATACCCGAGATGATTTTTCTCCTTGGACAATGCTCCATCTTCTGGGATGCATCTGAGATTCCTCCCAAGTGTCTCCCGCAGACATTTTTCCTGTGGTTTTGGTCCCTGTAATCCCGGGTAGCAAGCCCAGACTCCTCCAGGGAAGACACCCAAGATGATTTTTCTCTCTTGACAGTGGTCCATCCTGCGGGATCTACCCAGAACTCCTCCCAGGCATCTCCCGCAGAGTTTTCTCCAGTGCTTTAGGGCCCTGTGATCCCGGCTAGCAACCCCAGACTCCTCTAGGGAAGATACCCGAGATAATTTTTCTGCTTGGACAATGCTCCATCCTCTGGGAAGCATCCGAGACTCCTTGCAGGTATGTCCCTGAGTGTTTATTCCGGTGCTTTTGGGCCCTGTCATCCCGGGTAGCAACCCCAGACTCCTCCGTGGAAGATACCCAAGTTGATTTTTCTCCTTGGACTATTGTTCATCCTGCGGGATGCACCCGAGACTCCTCCCAGCTCTGTTTCTGAGTGTTTTCTTCCGGTGGTTTAGCGCCCTGTGATCCCGGGTAGCAACCCCAGACTCCTCCAGGGAAGATACCCGAGATGATTTTTCTCCTTGGACAATGCTCCATCCTCTGGGAAGCATCCGAGACCCCTTGCAGGTATGTCCCTGAGTGTTTATTCCGGTGTTTTGGGGCCCTGTGATCCCGGGTAGCAACCCCAGACTCCTCCAGGGAAGATACCCGAGATTATTTTTCTCCTTGGACAATGCTCCATCTTCTGGGATGCATCTGAGATTCCTCCCAAGTGTCTCCCGCAGACATTTTTCCTGTGGTTTTGGTCCCTGTAATCCCGGGTAGCAAGCCCAGACTCCTCCAGGAAAGATACCCGGGATGATTTTTCTCCTTGGACAATGCTCTATACTCTGGGATGCATCCGAGACTTGTCGCAGCTATGTCCCTGAGAATTTTTTCTCGCGGTTTATGGTTCTGTCATCCCAGGTAGCAACCCCAGACTCCTCCAGGGAAGACACCCAAGATGATTTTTCTCTCTTGACAGTGGTCCATCCTGCGGGATCTACCCAGAACTCCTCCCAGGCATCTCCCGCAGAGTTTTCTCCAGTGCTTTAGTGCCCTGTGATCCCGGCTAGCAACCCCAGACTCCTGTATGGAAGATACCCGAGATAATTTTTCTGCTTGGACAATGCTCCATCCTGTGGGAAGCATCCTAGACTCCTTGCAGGTATGTCCCTGAGTGTTTATTCCGGTGCTTTTGGGCCCTGTCATCCCGGGTAGCAACCCCAGACTCCTCCAGGGAAGTTACCCGAGATGATTTTTCTCCTTGGACAATGCTCCATCCTCTGGGAAGCATCCGAAACTCCTTGCAGGTATGTCCCTGAGTCTTTATTCCGGTGTTTTGGGGCCCTGTGATCCCGGGTAGCAACCCCAGACTCCTCCAGGGAAGATACCCGAGATGATTTTTCTCCTTGGACAATGCTCCATCTTCTGGGATGCATCTGAGATTCCTCCCAAGTGTCTCCCGCAGACATTTTTCCTGTGGTTTTGGTCCCTGTGATCCCGGGTAGCAACCCCAGACTCCTCCAGGAAAGATACCCGGGATGATTTTTCTCCTTGGACAATGCTCTATACTCTGGGATGCATCCGAGACTTGTCGCAGCTATGTCCCTGAGTCTTTTTTCTCGCGGTTTATGGTTCTGTCATCCCGGGTAGCAACCCCAGACTCCTCCAGGGCAGATATCCGAGATGATTTTTCTCCTTGGATAATGCTCCATCCTCTGGGAAGCATCCGAGACTCATTGAAGGTATGTCCCTGAGTCTTTATTCCGGTGTTTTGGGGCCCTGTGATCCCGGGTAGCAACCCCAGACTCCTCCGTGGAAGATACCCGAGATGATTTTTCTCCTTGGACAATGCTCCATTTTCTGGGATGCATCTGAGATTCCTCCCAGGCGTCTCCCACAGACATTTTTCCTGTGGTTTGGGTCCCTGTAATCCCGGGTAGCAACCCCAGACTCCTCCAGGGAAGATACCCGAGATGATTTTTCTCCTTGGACAATGCTCCATCCTCTGGGAAGCATCCGAGACTCCTTGCAGGTATGTCCCTGAGTGTTTATTCCGGTGCTTTTGGGCCCTGTAATCCCGGGTAGCAACCCCAGACTCCTCCAGGGAAGATACCCAAGTTGATTTTTCTCCTTGGACTATTGTCCATCCTGCGGGATGCACCCGAGACTCCTCCCAGCTCTGTTTCTGAGTGTCTTCTTCCGGTGGTTTAGCGCCCTGTGATCCCGAGTAGCAACCCCAGACTCCTCCAGGGAAGATACCCGAGATGATTTTTCTCCTTGGACAATGCTCCATCCTCTGGGAAGCATCCGAGACCCCTTGGAGGTATGTCCCTGAGTGTTTATTCCGGTGTTTTGGGGCCCTGTGATCCCGGGTAGCAATCCCAGACTCCTCCAGGGAAGATACCCGAGATGATTTTTCTCCTTGGACAATGCTCCATCTTCTGGGATGCATCTGAGATTCCTCCCAAGTGTCTCCTGCAGACATTTTTCCTGTGGTTTTGGTCCCTGTAATCCCGGGTAGCAACCCCAGACTCCTCCAGGAAAGATACCCGGGATGATTTTTCTCCTTGGACAATGCTCTATACTCTGGGATGCATCCGAGACTTGTCGCAGCGATGTCCCTGAGTCTTTTTTCTCGCGGTTTATGGTTCTGTCATCCCGGGTAGCAACCCCAGACTCCTCCAGGGAAGACACCCAAGATGATTTTTCTCTCTTGACAGTGGTCCATCCTGCGGGATCTACCCAGAATTCCTCCCAGGCATCTCCCGCAGAGTTTTCTCCAGTGCTTTAGGGCCCTGTGATCCCGGGTAGCAAACCCAGACTCCTCTAGGGAAGATACCCGAGATAATTTTTCTGCTTGGACAATGCTCCATCTTCTGGGAAGCATCCGAGACTCCTTGCAGGTATGTCCCTGAGTGTTTATTCCGGTGCTTTCGGGCCCTGTGATCCCGGGTAGCAACCACAGACTCCTCCAGGGAAGATACCCGAGATGATTTTTCTCCTTGGACAATGCTCCATCTTCTGGGATGCATCTGAGATTCCTCCCAAGTGTCTCCCGCAGACATTTTTCCTGTGGTTTTGGTCCCTGTAATCCCGGGTAGCAAGCCCAGACTCCTCCAGGAAAGATACCCGGGATGATTTTTCTCCTTGGACAATGCTCTATACTCTGGGATGCATCCGAGACTTGTCGCAGCTATGTCCCTGAGTCTTTTTTCTCGCGGTTTATGGTTCTGTCATCCCAGGTAGCAACCCCAGACTCCTCCGTGGAAGATACCCAAGTTGATTTTTCTCCTTGGACTATTGTCCATCCTGCGGGATGCACCCGAGACTCCTCCCAGCTCTGTTTCTGAGTGTTTTCTTCCGGTGGTTTAGCGCCCTGTGATCACGGGTAGCAACCCCAGACTCCTCCAGGGAAGATACCCGAGATGATTTTTCTCCTTGGACAATGCTCCATCTTCTGGGATGCATCTGAGATTCCTCCCAGGCGTCTCCCACAGACATTTTTCCTGTGGTTTGGGTCCCTGTAATCCCGGGTAGCAACCCCAGACTCCTCCAGGGAAGATACCCGAGATGATTTTTCTCCTTGGACAATGCTCCATCCTCTGCGAAGCATCCGAGACCCCTTGCAGGTATGTCCCTGAGTGTTTATTCCGGTGTTTTGGGGCCCTGTGATCCCGGGTAGCAACCCCAGACTCCTCCAGGGAAGATACCCGAGATGATTTTTCTCCTTGGACAATGCTCCATCTTCTGGGATGCATCTGAGATTCCTCCCAAGTGTCTCCTGCAGACATTTTTCCTGTGGTTTTGGTCCCTGTAATCCCGGGTAGCAACCCCAGACTCCTCCAGGAAAGATACCCGGGATGATTTTTCTCCTTGGACAATGCTCTATACTCTGGGATGCATCCGAGACTTGTCGCAGCTATGTTTCTGAGTCTTTTTTCTCGCAGTTTATGATTCTGTCATCCCGGGTAGCAACCCCAGACTCCTCCAGGGAAGACACCCAAGATGATTTTTCTCTCTTGACAGTGGTCCATCCTGCGGGATCTACCCAGAACTCCTGCCAGGCATCTCCCGCAAAGTTTTCTCCAGTGCTTTAGTGCCCTGTGATCCCGGCTAGCAACCCCAGACTCCTCCAGGGAAGATACCCGAGATAATTTTTCTGCTTGGACAATGCTCCATCCTCTGGGAAGCATCCGAGACTCATTGAAGGTATGTCCCTGAGTCTTTATTCCGGTGTTTTGGGGCCCTGTGATCCCGGGTAGCAACCCCAGACTCCTCCAGGGAAGATACCCGAGATGATTTTTCTCCTTGGACAATGCTCCATCTTCTGGGATGCATCTGAAATTCCTCCCAAGTGTCTCCCGCAGACATTTTTCCTGTGGTTTTGGTCCCTGTAATCCCGGGTAGCAAGCCCAGACTCCTCCAGGAAAGATACCCGGGATGATTTTTCTCCTTGGACAATGCTCTATACTCTGGGATGCATCCGAGACTTGTCGCAGCTATGTCCCTGAGTCTTTTTTCTCGCGGTTTATGGTTCTGTCATCCCAGGTAGCAACCTCAGACTCCTCCAGGGAAGACACCCAAGATGATTTTTCTCTCTTGACAGTGGTCCATCCTGCGGGATCTACCCAGAACTCCTCCCAGGCATCTCCCGCAGAGTTTTCTCCAGTGCTTTAGGGCCCTGTGATCCCGGCTAGCAACCCCAGACTCCTCTAGGGAAGATACCCGAGATAATTTTTCTGCTTGGACAATGCTCCATCTTCTGGGAAGCATCCGAGACTCCTTGCAGGTATGTCCCTGAGTCTTTATTCCGGTGGTTTAGCGCCCTGTGATCCCGGGTAGCAACCCCAGACTCCTCCAGGGAAGATACCCGAGATGATTTTTCTCCTTGGACAATGCTCCATCTTCTGGGATGCATCTGAGATTCCTCCCAGGCGTCTCCCACAGACATTTTTCCTGTGGTTTGGGTCCCTGTAATCCCGGGTAGCAAGCCCAGACTCCTCCAGGGAAGATACCCGAGATGATTTTTCTCCCTGGACAATGCTCCATCCTCTGGGAAGCATCCGAGACTCCTTGCAGCTTTGTCCCTGAGTGTTTATTCCGGTGCTTTTGGGCCCTGTCATCCCGGGTAGCAACCCCAGACTCCTCCGTGGAAGATACCCAAGTTGATTTTTCTCCTTGGACTATTGTCCATCCTGCGGGATGCACCCGAGACTCCTCCCAGCTCTGTTTCTGAGTGTTTTCTTCCGGTGGTTTAGCGCCCTGTGATCCCAGGTAGCAACCCCAGACTCCTCCAGGGAAGATATCCGAGATGATTTTTCTCCTTGGACAATGCTCCATCCTCTGGAAAGTATCCGAGACTCATTGAATGTATGTCCCTGAGTTTTTATTCCGGTGTTTTGGGGCCCTGTGATCCCGGGTAGCAACCCCAGACTCCTCCAGGGAAGATACCCGAGATGATTTTTCTCCTTGGACAATGCTCCATCTTCTTGGATGCATCTGAGATTCCTCCCACGTGTCTCCCGCAGACATTTTTCCTGTGGTTTTGGTCCCTGTAATCCCGGGTAGCAAGCCCAGACTCCTCCAGGAAAGATACCCGAGATGATTTTTCTCCTTGGACAATGCTCTATACTCTGGGATGCATCCGAGACTTGTCGCAGCTATGTCCCTGAGTCTTTTTTCTCGCGGTTTATGGTTCTGTCATCCCAGGTAGCAACCCCAGACTCCTCCAGGGAAGACACCCAAGATGATTTTTCTCTCTTGACAGTGGTCCATCCTGCGGGATCTACCCAGAACTCCTCCCAGGCATCTCCCGCAGAGTTTTCTCCAGTGCTTTAGTGCCCTGTGATCCCGGCTAGCAACCCCAGACTCCTCTAGGGAAGATACCCGAGATAATTTTTCTGCTTGGACAATGCTCCATCCTCTGGGAAGCATCCGAGACTCCTTGCAGGTATGTCCCTGAGTGTTTATTCCGGTGCTTTTGGGCCCTGTCATCCCGGGTAGCAACCACAGACTCCTCCGTGGAAGATACCCAAGTTGATTTTTCTCCTTGGACAATGCTCTATACTCTGGGATGCATCCGAGACTTGTCGCAGCTATGTCCCTGAGTCTTTTTTCTCGCGGTTTATGGTTCTGTCATCCCAGGTAGCAACCCCAGACTCCTCCGTGGAAGATACCCAAGTTGATTTTTCTCCTTGGACTATTGTCCATCCTGCGGGATGCACCCGAGACTCCTCCCAGCTCTGTTTCTGAGTGTTTTCTTCCGGTGGTTTAGCGCCCTGTGATCACGGGTAGCAACCCCAGACTCCTCCAGGGAAGATACCCGAGATGATTTTTCTCCTTGGACAATGCTCCATCTTCTGGGATGCATCTGAGATTCCTCCCAGGCGTCTCCCACAGACATTTTTCCTGTGGTTTGGGTCCCTGTAATCCCGGGTAGCAACCCCAGACTCCTCCAGGGAAGATACCCGAGATGATTTTTCTCCTTGGACAATGCTCCATCCTCTGCGAAGCATCCGAGACCCCTTGCAGGTATGTCCCTGAGTGTTTATTCCGGTGTTTTGGGGCCCTGTGATCCCGGGTAGCAACCCCAGACTCCTCCAGGGAAGATACCCGAGATGATTTTTCTCCTTGGACAATGCTCCATCTTCTGGGATGCATCTGAGATTCCTCCCAAGTGTCTCCTGCAGACATTTTTCCTGTGGTTTTGGTCCCTGTAATCCCGGGTAGCAACCCCAGACTCCTCCAGGAAAGATACCCGGGATGATTTTTCTCCTTGGACAATGCTCTATACTCTGGGATGCATCCGAGACTTGTCGCAGCTATGTTTCTGAGTCTTTTTTCTCGCAGTTTATGATTCTGTCATCCCGGGTAGCAACCCCAGACTCCTCCAGGGAAGACACCCAAGATGATTTTTCTCTCTTGACAGTGGTCCATCCTGCGGGATCTACCCAGAACTCCTGCCAGGCATCTCCCGCAAAGTTTTCTCCAGTGCTTTAGTGCCCTGTGATCCCGGCTAGCAACCCCAGACTCCTCCAGGGAAGATACCCGAGATAATTTTTCTGCTTGGACAATGCTCCATCCTCTGGGAAGCATCCGAGACTCATTGAAGGTATGTCCCTGAGTCTTTATTCCGGTGTTTTGGGGCCCTGTGATCCCGGGTAGCAACCCCAGACTCCTCCAGGGAAGATACCCGAGATGATTTTTCTCCTTGGACAATGCTCCATCTTCTGGGATGCATCTGAAATTCCTCCCAAGTGTCTCCCGCAGACATTTTTCCTGTGGTTTTGGTCCCTGTAATCCCGGGTAGCAAGCCCAGACTCCTCCAGGAAAGATACCCGGGATGATTTTTCTCCTTGGACAATGCTCTATACTCTGGGATGCATCCGAGACTTGTCGCAGCTATGTCCCTGAGTCTTTTTTCTCGCGGTTTATGGTTCTGTCATCCCAGGTAGCAACCTCAGACTCCTCCAGGGAAGACACCCAAGATGATTTTTCTCTCTTGACAGTGGTCCATCCTGCGGGATCTACCCAGAACTCCTCCCAGGCATCTCCCGCAGAGTTTTCTCCAGTGCTTTAGGGCCCTGTGATCCCGGCTAGCAACCCCAGACTCCTCTAGGGAAGATACCCGAGATAATTTTTCTGCTTGGACAATGCTCCATCTTCTGGGAAGCATCCGAGACTCCTTGCAGGTATGTCCCTGAGTCTTTATTCCGGTGGTTTAGCGCCCTGTGATCCCGGGTAGCAACCCCAGACTCCTCCAGGGAAGATACCCGAGATGATTTTTCTCCTTGGACAATGCTCCATCTTCTGGGATGCATCTGAGATTCCTCCCAGGCGTCTCCCACAGACATTTTTCCTGTGGTTTGGGTCCCTGTAATCCCGGGTAGCAAGCCCAGACTCCTCCAGGGAAGATACCCGAGATGATTTTTCTCCCTGGACAATGCTCCATCCTCTGGGAAGCATCCGAGACTCCTTGCAGCTTTGTCCCTGAGTGTTTATTCCGGTGCTTTTGGGCCCTGTCATCCCGGGTAGCAACCCCAGACTCCTCCGTGGAAGATACCCAAGTTGATTTTTCTCCTTGGACTATTGTCCATCCTGCGGGATGCACCCGAGACTCCTCCCAGCTCTGTTTCTGAGTGTTTTCTTCCGGTGGTTTAGCGCCCTGTGATCCCAGGTAGCAACCCCAGACTCCTCCAGGGAAGATATCCGAGATGATTTTTCTCCTTGGACAATGCTCCATCCTCTGGAAAGTATCCGAGACTCATTGAATGTATGTCCCTGAGTTTTTATTCCGGTGTTTTGGGGCCCTGTGATCCCGGGTAGCAACCCCAGACTCCTCCAGGGAAGATACCCGAGATGATTTTTCTCCTTGGACAATGCTCCATCTTCTTGGATGCATCTGAGATTCCTCCCACGTGTCTCCCGCAGACATTTTTCCTGTGGTTTTGGTCCCTGTAATCCCGGGTAGCAAGCCCAGACTCCTCCAGGAAAGATACCCGAGATGATTTTTCTCCTTGGACAATGCTCTATACTCTGGGATGCATCCGAGACTTGTCGCAGCTATGTCCCTGAGTCTTTTTTCTCGCGGTTTATGGTTCTGTCATCCCAGGTAGCAACCCCAGACTCCTCCAGGGAAGACACCCAAGATGATTTTTCTCTCTTGACAGTGGTCCATCCTGCGGGATCTACCCAGAACTCCTCCCAGGCATCTCCCGCAGAGTTTTCTCCAGTGCTTTAGTGCCCTGTGATCCCGGCTAGCAACCCCAGACTCCTCTAGGGAAGATACCCGAGATAATTTTTCTGCTTGGACAATGCTCCATCCTCTGGGAAGCATCCGAGACTCCTTGCAGGTATGTCCCTGAGTGTTTATTCCGGTGCTTTTGGGCCCTGTCATCCCGGGTAGCAACCACAGACTCCTCCGTGGAAGATACCCAAGTTGATTTTTCTCCTTGGACTATTGTCCATCCTGCGGGATGCACCCGAGACTCTTCCCAGCTCTGTTTCTGAGTGTTTTCTTCCGGTGGTTTAGCGCCCTGTGATCCCGGGTAGCAACCCCAGACTCCTCCAGGGAAGATATCCGAGATGATTTTTCTCCTTGGACAATGCTCCATCCTCTGGGAAGCATCCGAGACTCATTGAAGGTATGTCCCTGAGTTTTTATTCCGGTGTTTTGGGGCTCTTTGATCCCGGGTAGCAACCCCAGACTCCTCCAGGGAAGATACCCGAGATGATTTTTCTCCTTGGACAATGCTCCATCTTCTGGGATGCATCTGAGATTCCTCCCAGGCGTCTCCCACAGACATTTTTCCTGTGGTTTGGGTCCCTGTAATCCCGGGTAGCAACCCCAGACTCCTCCAGGGAAGATACCCGAGATGATTTTTCTCCCTGGACAATGCTCCATCCTCTGGGAAGCATCCGAGACTCATTGAAGGTATGTCCCTGAGTCTTTATTCCGGTGCTTCTGGGCCCTTTCATCCCGGGTAGCAACCCCAGACTCCTCCGTGGAAGATACCCAAGTTGATTTTTCTCCTTGGACTATTGTCCATCCTGAGGGATGCACCCGAGACTCCTCCCAGCTCTGTTTCTGAGTGTTTTCTTCCGGTGGTTTAGCGCCCTGTGATCCCAGGTAGCAACCCCAGACTCCTCCAGGGAAGATATCCGAGATGATTTTTCTCCTTGGACAATGCTCCATCCTCTGGGAAGTATCCGAGACTCATTGAATGTATGTCCCTGAGTCTTTATTCCGGTGTTTTGGGGCCCTGTGATCCCGGGTAGCAACCCCAGACTCCTCCAGGGAAGATACCCGAGATGATTTTTCTCCTTGGACAATGCTCCATCTTCTGGGATGCATCTGAGATTCCTCCCACGTGTCTCCCGCAGACATTTTTCCTGTGGTTTTGGTCCCTGTAATCCCGGGTAGCAACCCCAGACTCCTCCAGGAAAGATACCCGGGATGATTTTTCTCCTTGGACAATGCTCTATACTCTGGGATGCATCCGAGACTTGTCGCAGCTATGTCCCTGAGTCTTTTTTCTCGCGGTTTATGGTTCTGTCATCCCAGGTAGCAACCCCAGACTCCTCCAGGGAAGACACCCAAGATGATTTTTCTCTCTTGACAGCGGTCCATCCTGCGGGATCTACCCAGAACTCCTCCCAGGCATCTCCCGCAGAGTTTTCTCCAGTGCTTTAGGGCCCTGTGATCCCGGCTAGCAACCCCAGACTCCTCTAGGGAAGATACCCGAGATAATTTTTCTGCTTGGACAATGCTCCATCCTCTGGGAAGCATCCGAGACTCCTTGCAGGTATGTCCCTGAGTGTTTATTCCGGTGCTTTTGGGCCCTGTCATCCCGGGTAGCAACCCCAGACTCCTCCGTGGAAGATACCCAAGTTGATTTTTCTCCTTGGACTATTGTCCATCCTGCGGGATGCACCCGAGACTCTTCCCAGCTCTGTTTCTGAGTGTTTTCTTCCGGTGGTTTAGCGCCCTGTGATCCCGGGTAGCAACCCCAGACTCCTCCAGGGAAGATATCCGAGATGATTTTTCTCCTTGGACAATGCTCCATCCTCTGGGAAGCATCCGAGACTCATTGAAGGTATGTCCCTGAGTCTTTATTCCGGTGTTTTGGGGCCCTGTGATCCCGGGTAGCAACCCCAGACTCCTCCAGGAAAGATACCCGAGATGATTTTTCTCCTTGGACAATGCTCCATCTTCTGGGATGCATCTGAAATTCCTCCCAAGTGTCTCCCGCTGACATTTTTCCTGTGGTTTTGGTCCCTGTAATCCCGGGTAGCAAGCCCAGACTCCTCCAGGAAAGATACCCGGGATGATTTTTCTCCTTGGACAATGCTCTATACTCTGGGATGCATCCGAGACTTGTGGCAGCTATGTCCCTGAGACTTTTTTCTCGCGGTTTATGGTTCTGTCATCCCAGGTAGCCACCCCAGACTCCTCCAGGGAAGACACCCAAGATGATTTTTCTCTCTTGACAGTGGTCCATCCTGCGGGATCTACCCAGAACTCCTGCCAGGCATCTCCCGCAGAGTTTTCTCCAGTGCTTTAGGGCCCTGTGATCCCGGCTAGCAACCCCAGACTCCTCTAGGGAAGATACCCGAGATAATTTTTCTGCTTGGACAATGCTCCATCCTCTGGGAAGCATCCGAGACTCCTTGCAGGTATGTCCCTGAGTCTTTATTCCGGTGGTTTAGCGCCCTGTGTTCACGGGTAGCAACCCCAGACTCCTCCAGGGAAGATACCCGAGATGATTTTTCTCCTTGGACAATGCTCCATCTTCTGGGATGCATCTGAGATTCCTCCCAGGCGTCTCCCACAGACATTTTTCCTGTGGTTTGGGTCCCTGTAATCCCGGGTAGCAACCCCAGACTCCTCCAGGGAAGATACCCGAGATGATTTTTCTCCCTGGACAATGCTCCATCCTCTGGGAAGCATCCGAGACTCCTTGCAGCTTTGTCCCTGAGTGTTTATTCCGGTGCTTTTGGGCCCTGTCATCCCGGGTAGCAACCCCAGACTCCTCCGTGGAAGATACCCAAGTTGATTTTTCTCCTTGGACTATTGTCCATCCTGCGGGATGCACCCGAGACTCCTCCCAGCTCTGTTTCTGAGTGTTTTCTTCCGGTGGTTTAGCGCCCTGTGATCCCGGGTAGCAACCCCAGACTCCTCCAGGGAAGATACCCGAGATGATTTTTCTCCTTGGACAATGCTCCATCCTCTGGGAAGCATCTGAGACCCCTTGGAGGTATGTCCCTGAGTGTTTATTCCGGTGTTTTCGGGCCCTGTGATCCCGGGTAGCAACCCCAGACTCCTCCAGGGAAGATACCCGAGATGATTTTTCTCCTTGGACAATGCTCCATCTTCTGGGATGCATCTGAGATTCCTCCCACGTGTCTCCCGCAGACATTTTTCCTGTGGTTTTGGTCCCTGTAATCCCGGGTAGCAAGCCCAGACTCCTCCAGGAAAGATACCCGGGATGATTTTTCTCCTTGGACAATGCTCTATACTCTGGGATGCATCCGAGACTTGTCGCAGCTATGTCCCTGAGTCTTTTTTCTCGCGGTTTATGGTTCTGTCATCCCAGGTAGCAACCCCAGACTCCTCCAGGGAAGACACCCAAGATGATTTTTCTCTCTTGACAGTGGTCCATCCTGCGGGATCTACCCAGAACTCCTCCCAGGCATCTCCCGCAGAGTTTTCTCCAGTGCTTTAGGGCCCTGTGATCCCGGCTAGCAACCCCAGACTCCTCTAGGGAAGATAACCGAGATGATTTTTCTGCTTGGACAATGCTCCATCCTCTGGGAAGCATCCGAGACTCCTTGCAGGTATGTCCCTGAGTGTTTATTCCGGTGCTTTTGGGCCCTGTCATCCCGGGTAGCAACCCCAGACTCCTCCGTGGAAGATACCCAAGTTGATTTTTCTCCTTGGACTATTGTCCATCCTGCGGGATGAACCCGAGACTCCTCCCAGCTCTGTTTCTGAGTGTTTTCTTCCGGTGGTTTAGCGCCCTGTGATCCCGGGTAGCAACCCCAGACTCCTCCAGGGAAGATACCCGAGATGATTTTTCTCCTTGGACAATGCTCCATCCTCTGGGAAGTATCCGAGACTCATTGAAGGTATGTCCCTGAGTCTTTATTCCGGTGTTTTGGGGCCCTGTGATCCCGGGTAGCAACCCCAGACTCCTCCAGGGAAGATACCCGAGATGATTTTTCTCCTTGGACAATGCTCCATCTTCTGGGATGCATCTGAGATTCCTCCCAGGCGTCTCCCACAGACATTTTTCCTGTGGTTTTGGTCCCTGTAATCCCGGGTAGCAACCCCAGACTCCTCCAGGGAAGATACCCGGGATGATTTTTCTTCTTGGACAATGCTCTATACTCTGGGATGCATCCGAGACTTGTCGCAGCTATGTCCCTGAGTCTTTTTTCTCGCGGTTTATGGTTCTGTCATCCCAGGTAGCAACCTCAGACTCCTCCAGGGAAGACACCCAAGATGATTTTTCTCTCTTGACAGTGGTCCATCCTGCGGGATCTACCCAGAACTCCTCCCAGGCATCTCCCGCAGAGTTTTCTCCAGTGCTTTAGGGCCCTGTGATCCCGGCTAGCAACCCCAGACTCCTCTAGGGAAGATACCCGAGATAATTTTTCTGCTTGGACAATGCTCCATCCTCTGGGAAGCATCCGAGACTCCTTGCAGGTCTGTCCCTGAGTCTTTATTCCGGTGGTTTAGCGCCCTGTGATCACGGGTAGCAACCCCAGACTCCTCCAGGGAAGATACCCGAGATGATTTTTCTCCTTGGACAATGCTCCATCCTCTGGGAAGCATCCGAGACTCATTGAATGTATGTCCCTGAGTCTTTATTCCGGTGTTTTGGGGCCCTGTGATCCCGGGTAGCAACCCCAGACTCCTCCAGGGAAGATACCGGAGACGATTTTTCTCCCGGGACAATGCTCCATCCTCTGGGAAGCATCCGAGACTCCTTGCAGGTATGTCCCTGAGTCTTTATTCCGGTGGTTTAGCGCCCTGTGATCACGGGTAGCAACCCCAGACTCCTCCAGGGAAGATACCCGAGATGATTTTTCTCCTTGGACAATGCTCCATTTTCTGGGATGCATCTGAGATTCCTCCCAGGCGTCTCCCACAGACATTTTTCCTGTGGTTTGGGTCCCTGTAATCCCGGGTAGCAACCCCAGACTCCTCCAGGGAAGATACCCGAGATGATTTTTCTCCTTGGACAATGCTCCATCTTCTGGGATGCATCTGAGATTCCTCCCAGGCGTCTCCCACAGACATTTTTCCTGTGGTTTGGGTCCCTGTAATCCTGGGTAGCAAGCCCAGACTCCTCCAGGGAAGATACCCGAGATGATTTTTCTCCTTGGACAATGCTCCATCTTCTGGGATGCATCTGAAATTCCTCCCAAGTGTCTCCCGCTGACATTTTTCCTGTGGTTTTGGTCCCTGTAATCCCGGGTAGCAAGCCCAGACTCCTCCAGGGAAGATACCCGGGATGATTTTCCTTCTTGGACAATGCTCTATACTCTGGGATGCATCCGAGACTTGTCGCAGCTATGTCCCTGAGTCTTTTTTCTCGCGGTTTATGGTTCTGTCATCCCAGGTAGCAACCTCAGACTCCTCCAGGGAAGACACCCAAGATGATTTTTCTCTCTTGACAGTGGTCCATCCTGCGGGATCTACCCAGAACTCCTCCCAGGCATCTCCCGCAGAGTTTTCTCCAGTGCTTTAGGGCCCTGTGATCCCGGCTAGCAACCCCAGACTCCTCTAGGGAAGATACCCGAGATAATTTTTCTCCTTGGACAATGCTCCATCCTCTGGGAAGCATCCGAGACTCCTTGCAGGTCTGTCCCTGAGTCTTTATTCCGGTGGTTTAGCGCCCTGTGATCACGGGTAGCAACCCCAGACTCCTCCAGGGAAGATACCCGAGATGATTTTTCTCCTTGGACAATGCTCCATTTTCTGGGATGCATCTGAGATTCCTCCCAGGCGTCTCCCACAGACATTTTTCCTGTGGTTTGGGTCCCTGTAATCCCGGGTAGCAACCCCAGACTCCTCCAGGGAAGATACCCGAGATGATTTTTCTCCTTGGACAATGCTCCATCTTCTGGGATGCATCTGAGATTCCTCCCAGGCGTCTCCCACAGACATTTTTCCTGTGGTTTGGGTCCGTGTAATCCCGGGTAGCAACCCCAGACTCCTCCAGGGAAGATACCCGAGATGATTTTTCTCCCTGGACAATGCTCCATCCTCTGGGAAGCATCCGAGACTCCTTGCAGCTTTGTCCCTGAGTGTTTATTCCGGTGCTTTTGGGCCCTGTCATCCCGGGTAGCATCCCCAGACTCCTCCGTGGAAGATACCCAAGTTGATTTTTCTCCTTGGACTATTGTCCATCCTGCGGGATGCACCCGAGACTCCTCCCAGCTCTGTTTCTGAGTGTTTTCTTCCGGTGGTTTAGCGCCCTGTGATCCCAGGTAGCAACCCCAGACTCCTCCAGGGAAGATACCCGAGATGATTTTTCTCCTTGGACAATGCTCCATCCTCTGGGAAGCATCCGAGACCCCTTGGAGGTATGTCCCTGAGTGTTTATTCCGGTGTTTTCGGGCCCTGTGATCCCGGGTAGCAATCCCAGACTCCTCCAGGGAAGATACCCGAGATGATTTTTCTCCTTGGACAATGCTCCATCTTCTGGGATGCATCTGAGATTCCTCCCAAGTGTCTCCTGCAGACATTTTTCCTGTGGTTTTGGTTCCTGTAATCCCGGGCAGCAACCCCAGACTCCTCCAGGAAAGATACCCGGGATGATTTTTCTCCTTGGACAATGCTCTATACTCTGGGATGCATCCGAGACTTGTCGCAGCTATGTCCCTGAGTCTTTTTTCTCGTGGTTTATGGTTCTGTCATCCCAGGTAGCAACCCCAGACTCCTCCAGGGAAGACACCCAAGATGATTTTTCTCTCTTGACAGTGGTCCATCCTGCGGGATCTACCCAGAACTCCTCCCAGGCATCTCCCGCAGAGTTTTCTCCAGTGCTTTAGTGCCCTGTGATCCCGGCTAGCAACCCCAGACTCCTCTAGGGAAGATACCCGAGATAATTTTTCTGCTTGGACAATGCTCCATCCTCTGGGAAGCATCCGAGACTCCTTGCAGGTATGTCCCTGAGTGTTTATTCCGGTGCTTTTGGGCCCTGTCATCCCGGGTAGCAACCCCAGACTCCTCCGTGGAAGATACCCAAGTTGATTTTTCTCCTTGGACTATTGTCCATCCTGCGGGATGCACCCGAGACTCTTCCCAGCTCTGTTTCTGAATGTTTTCTTCCGGTGGTTTAGCGCCCTGTGATCCCGGGTAGCAACCCCAGACTCCTCCAGGGAAGATATCCGAGATGATTTTTCTCCTTGGACAATGCTCCATCCTCTGGGAAGCATCCGAGACTCATTGAAGGTATGTCCCTGAGTTTTTATTCCGGTTGTTTGGGGCCCTGTGATCCCGGGTAGCAACCCCAGACTCCTCCAGGGAAGATACCCGAGATGATTTTTCTCCTTGGACAATGCTCCATCTTCTGGGATGCATCTGAGATTCCTCCCACGTGTCTCCCGCAGACATTTTTCCTGTGGTTTTGGTCCCTGTAATCCCGGGTAGCAAGCCCAGACTCCTCCAGGAAAGATACCCGAGATGAGTTTTCTCCTTGGACAATGCTCTATACTCTGGGATGCATCCGAGACTTGTCGCAGCTATGTCCCTGAGTCTTTTTTCTCGCGGTTTATGGTTCTGTCATCCCAGGTAGCCACCCCAGACTCCTCCAGGGAAGACACCCAAGATGATTTTTCTCTCTTGACAGTGGTCCATCCTGCGGGATCTACCCAGAACTCCTCCCAGGCATCTCCCGCAGAGTTTTCTCCAGTGCTTTAGGGCCCTGTGATCCCGGCTAGCAACCCCAGACTCCTCTAGGGAAGATACCCGAGATAATTTTTCTGCTTGGACAATGCTCCATCTTCTGGGAAGCATCCGAGACTCCTTGCAGGTCTGTCCCTGAGTCTTTATTCCGGTGGTTTAGCGCCCTGTGATCCCGGGTAGCAAACCCAGACTCCTCCAGGGAAGATACCCGAGATGATTTTTCTCCTTGGACAATGCTCCATCTTCTGGGATGCATCTGAGATTCCTCCCAGGCGTCTCCCACAGACATTTTTCCTGTGGTTTGGGTCCCTGTAATCCCGGGTAGCAACCCCAGACTCCTCCAGGGAAGATACCCGAGATGATTTTTCTCCCTGGACAATGCTCCATCCTCTGGGAAGCATCCGAGACTCATTGAAGGTATGTCCCTGAGTCTTTATTCCGGTGCTTCTGGGCCCTGTAATCCCGGGTAGCAACCCCAGACTCCTCCGTGGAAGATACCCAAGTTGATTTTTCTCCTTGGACTATTGTCCATCCTGCGGGATGCACCCGAGACTCCTCCCAGCTCTGTTTCTGAGTGTTTTCTTCCGGTGGTTTAGCGCCCTGTGATCCCAGGTAGCAACCCCAGACTCCTCCAGGGAAGATATCCGAGATGATTTTTCTCCTTGGACAATGCTCCATCCTCTGGGAAGTATCCGAGACTCATTGAATGTATGTCCCTGAGTCTTTATTCCGGTGTTTTGGGGCCCTGTGATCCCGGGTAGCAACCCCAGACTCCTCCAGGGAAGATACCCGAGATGATTTTTCTCCTTGGACAATGCTCCATCTTCTGGGATGCATCTGAGATTCCTCCCACGTGTCTCCCGCAGACATTTTTCCTGTGGTTTTGGTCCCTGTAATCCCGGGTAGCAAGCCCAGACTCCTCCAGGAAAGATACCCGGGATGATTTTTCTCCTTGGACAATGCTCTATACTCTGGGATGCATCCGAGACTTGTCGCAGCTATGTCCCTGAGTCTTTTTTCTCGCGGTTTATGGTTCTGTCATCCCAGGTAGCAACCCCAGACTCCTCCAGGGAAGACACCCAAGATGATTTTTCTCTCTTGACAGTGGTCCATCCTGCGGGATCTACCCAGAACTCCTCCCAGGCATCTCCCGCAGAGTTTTCTCCAGTGCTTTAGGGCCCTGTGATCCCGGCTAGCAACCCCAGACTCCTCTAGGGAAGATACCCGAGATAATTTTTCTGCTTGGACAATGCTCCATCCTCTGGGAAGCATCCGAGACTCCTTGCAGGTATGTCCCTGAGTGTTTATTCCGGTGCTTTTGGGCCCTGTCATCCCGGGTAGCAACCCCAGACTCCTCCGTGGAAGATACCCGAGATGATTTTTCTCCCTGGACAATGCTCCATCCTCTGGGAAGCATCCGAGACTCCTTGCAGCTTTGTCCCTGAGTGTTTATTCCGGTGCTTTTGGGCCCTGTCATCCCGGGTAGCAACCCCAGACTCCTCCGTGGAAGATACCCAAGTTGATTTTTCTCCTTGGACTATTGTCCATCCTGCGGGATGCACCCGAGACTCCTCCCAGCTCTGTTTCTGAGTGTTTTCTTCCGGTGGTTTAGCGCCCTGTGATCCCGGGTAGCAACCCCAGACTCCTCCAGGGAAGATACCCGAGATGATTTTTCTCCTTGGACAATGCTCCATCCTCTGGGAAGCATCCGAGACCCCTTGGAGGTATGTCCCTGAGTGTTTATTCCGGTGTTTTGGGGCCCTGTGATCCCGGGTAGCAACCCCAGACTCCTCCAGGGAAGATACCCGAGATGATTTTTCTCCTTGGACAATGCTCCATCTTCTGGGATGCATCTGAGATTCCTCCCACGTGTCTCCCGCAGACATTTTTCCTGTGGTTTTGGTCCCTGTAATCCCGGGTAGCAAGCCCAGACTCCTCCAGGAAAGATACCCGAGATGATTTTTCTCCTTGGACAATGCTCTATACTCTGGGATGCATCCGAGACTTGTCGCAGCTATGTCCCTGAGTCTTTTTTCTCGCGGTTTATGGTTCTGTCATCCCAGGTAGCAACCCCAGACTCCTCCAGGGAAGACACCCAAGATGATTTTTCTCTCTTGACAGTGGTCCATCCTGCGGGATCTACCCAGAACTCCTCCCAGGCATCTCCCGCAGAGTTTTCTCCAGTGCTTTAGGGCCCTGTGATCCCGGCTAGCAACCCCAGACTCCTCTAGGGAAGATACCCGAGATAATTTTTCTGCTTGGACAATGCTCCATCTTCTGGGAAGCATCCGAGACTCCTTGCAGGTCTGTCCCTGAGTCTTTATTCCGGTGGTTTAGCGCCCTGTGATCACGGGTAGCAACCCCAGACTGCTCCAGGGAAGATACCCGAGATGATTTTTCTCCTTGGACAATGCTCCATCTTCTGGGATGCATCTGAGATTCCTCCCAGGCGTCTCCCACAGACATTTTTCCTGTGGTTTGGGTCCCTGTAATCCCGGGTAGCAACCCCAGACTCCTCCAGGGAAGATACCCGAGATGATTTTTCTCCCTGGACAATGCTCCATCCTCTGGGAAGCATCCGAGACTCCTTGCAGCTTTGTCCCTGAGTGTTTATTCCGGTGCTTTTGGGCCCTGTCATCCCGGGTAGCAACCCCAGACTCCTCCGTGGAAGATACCCAAGTTGATTTTTCTCCTTGGACTATTGTCCATCCTGCGGGATGCACCCGAGACTCCTCCCAGCTCTGTTTCTGAGTGTTTTCTTCCGGTGGTTTAGCGCCCTGTGATCCCAGGTAGCAACCCCAGACTCCTCCAGGGAAGATATCCGAGATGATTTTTCTCCTTGGACAATGCTCCATCCTCTGGGAAGTATCCGAGACTCATTGAATGTATGTCCCTGAGTCTTTATTCCGGTGTTTTGGGGCCCTGTGATCCCGGGTAGCAACCCCAGACTCCTCCAGGGAAGATACCCGAGATGATTTTTCTCCTTGGACAATGCTCCATCTTCTGGGATGCATCTGAGATTCCTCCCACGTGTCTCCCGCAGACATTTTTCCTGTGGTTTTGGTCCCTGTAATCCCGGGTAGCAAGCCCAGACTCCTCCAGGAAAGATACCCGGGATGATTTTTCTCCTTGGACAATGCTCTATACTCTGGGATGCATCCGAGACTTGTCGCAGCTATGTCCCTGAGTCTTTTTTCTCGCGGTTTATGGTTCTGTCATCCCAGGTAGCAACCCCAGACTCCTCCAGGGAAGACACCCAAGATGATTTTTCTCTCTTGACAGTGGTCCATCCTGCGGGATCTACCCAGAACTCCTCCCAGGCATCTCCCGCAGAGTTTTCTCCAGTGCTTTAGGGCCCTGTGATCCCGGCTAGCAACCCCAGACTCCTCTAGGGAAGATACCCGAGATAATTTTTCTGCTTGGACAATGCTCCATCCTCTGGGAAGCATCCGAGACTCCTTGCAGGTATGTCCCTGAGTGTTTATTCCGGTGCTTTTGGGCCCTGTCATCCCGGGTAGCAACCCCAGACTCCTCCAGGGAAGATACCCAAGTTGATTTTTCTCCTTGGACTATTGTCCATCCTGCGGGATGCACCCGAGACTCCTCCCAGCTCTGTTTCTGAGTGTTTTCTTCCGGTGGTTTAGCGCCCTGTGATCCCGGGTAGCAACCCCAGACTCCTCCAGGGAAGATACCCGAGATGATTTTTCTCCTTGGACAATGCTCCATCCTCTGGGAAGTATCCGAGACTCATTGAAGGTATGTCCCTGAGTCTTTATTCCGGTGTTTTGGGGCCCTGTGATCCCGGGTAGCAACCCCAGACTCCTCCAGGGAAGATACCCGAGACGATTTTTCTCCCTGGACAATGCTCCATCCTCTGGGAAGCATCCGAGACTCCTTGCAGCTTTGTCCCTGAGTGTTTATTCCGGTGCTTTTGGGCCCTGTCATCCCTGGTAGCAACCCCAGACTCCTCCAGGGAAGATACCCAAGTTGATTTTTCTCCTTGGACTATTGTCCATCCTGCGGGATGCACCCGAGACTCCTCCCAGCTCTGTTTCTGAGTGTTTTCTTCCAGTGGTTTAGCGCCCTGTGATCCCAGGTAGCAACCCCAGACTCCTCCAGGGAAGATATCCGAGATGATTTTTCTCCTTGGACAATGCTCCATCCTCTGGGAAGCATCCGAGACTCCTTGCAGGTATGTCCCTGAGTCTTTATTCCGGTGGTTTAGCGCCCTGTGATCCCGGGTAGCAACCCCAGACTCCTCCAGGGAAGATACCCGAGATGATTTTTCTCCTTGGACAATGCTCCATTTTCTGGGATGCATCTGAGATTCCTCCCAGGCGTCTCCCACAGACATTTTTCCTGTGGTTTGGGTCCCTGTAATCCCGGGTAGCAACCCCAGACTCCTCCAGGGAAGATACCCGAGATGATTTTTCTCCTTGGACAATGCTCCATCTTCTGGGATGCATCTGAGATTCCTCCCAGGCGTCTCCCACAGACATTTTTCCTGTGGTTTGGGTCCCTGTAATCCCGGGTAGCAACCCCAGACTCCTCCAGGGAAGATACCCGAGATGATTTTTCTCCCTGGACAATGCTCCATCCTCTGGGAAGCATCCGAGACTCCTTGCAGCTTTGTCCCTGAGTGTTTATTCCGGTGCTTTTGGGCCCTGTCATCCCGGGTAGCAACCCCAGACTCCTCCGTGGAAGATACCCAAGTTGATTTTTCTCCTTGGACTATTGTCCATCCTGCGGGATGCACCCGAGACTCCTCCCAGCTCTGTTTCTGAGTGTTTTCTTCCGGTGGTTTAGCGCCCTGTGATCCCAGGTAGCAACCCCAGACTCCTCCAGGGAAGATATCCGAGATGATTTTTCTCCTTGGACAATGCTCCATCCTCTGGGAAGTATCCGAGACTCATTGAATGTATGTCCCTGAGTCTTTATTCCGGTGTTTTGGGGCCCTGTGATCCCGGGTAGCAACCCCAGACTCCTCCAGGGAAGATACCCGAGATGATTTTTCTCCTTGGACAATGCTCCATCTTCTGGGATGCATCTGAGATTCCTCCCAGGCGTCTCCCACAGACATTTTTCCTGTGGTTTGGGTCCCTGTAATCCCGGGTAGCAACCCCAGACTCCTCCAGGGAAGATATCCGAGATGATTTTTCTCCTTGGACAATGCTCCATCCTCTGGGAAGTATCCGAGACTCCTTGCAGGTATGTCCCTGAGTCTTTATTCCGGTGTTTTGGGGCCCTGTGATCCCGGGTAGCAACCTCAGACTCCTCCAGGGAAGATACCCGAGATGATTTTTCTCCTTGGACAATGCTCCATCTTCTGGGATGCATCTGAGATTCCTCCCAGGCGTCTCCCGCAGACATTTTTCCGGTGGTTTGAGGCCCTTTAATCCCGGGTAGCAACCCCAGACTCCTCCAGGGAAGATACCCGAGATGATTTTTCTCCTTGGACAATGCTCCATCTTCTGGGATGCATCTGAGATTCCTCCCAAGTGTCTCCCGCAGACATTTTTCCTGTGGTTTTGGTCCCTGTAATCCCGGGTAGCAACCCCAGACTCCTCCAGGAAAGATACCCGGGATGATTTTTCTCCTTGGACAATGCTCTATACTCTGGGATGCATCCGAGACTTGTCGCAGCTATGTCCCTGAGTCTTTTTTCTCGCGGTTTATGGTTCTGTCATCCAAGGTAGCAACCCCAGACTCCTCCAGGGAAGACACCCAAGATGATTTTTCTCTCTTGACAGTGGTCCATCCTGCGGGATCTACCCAGAACTCCTCCCAGGCATCTCCCGCAGAGTTTTCTCCAGTGCTTTAGGGCCCTGTGATCCCGGCTAGCAACCCCAGACTCCTCTAGGGAAGATACCCGAGATAATTTTTCTGCTTGGACAATGCTCCATCTTCTGGGATGCATCTGAAATTCCTCCCAAGTGTCTCCCGCTGACATTTTTCCTGTGGTTTTGGTCCCTGTAATCCCGGGTAGCAACCCCAGACTCCTCTAGGGAAGATACCCGAGATAATTTTTCTGCTTGAACAATGCTCCATCCTCTGGGAAGCATCCGAGACTCCTTGCAGGTATGTCCCTGAGTGTTTATTCCGGTGCTTTTGGGCCCTGTCATCCCGGGTAGCAACCCCAGACTCCTCCAGGGAAGATACCCAAGTTGATTTTTCTCCTTGGACTATTGTCCATCCTGCGGGATGCACCCGAGACTCCTCCCAGCTCTGTTTCTGAGTGTTTTCTTCCTGGGGTTTAGGGCCCTGTGATCCCGGGTAGTAAACCCAGACTCCTCCGTGGAAGATACCCGAGATAATTTTTCTGCTTGGACAACGCTCCATCTTCTGGGATGCATCTGAGATTCCTCCTAGGTGTCTCCCGCAGACATTTTTCCTGTGGTTTGAGGCCCTGTGATCCCGGGTAGCAACCCCAGACTCCTCCAGGGAAGACACCCAAGATGATTTTTCTCTCTTGACAGTGGTCCATCCTGCGGGATCTACCCAGAACTCCTCCCAGGCGTCTCCCACAGAGTTTTCTCCAGTGCTTTAGGGCCCTGTCATCCCGGGTAGCAACCCCAGACTCCTCCAGGGAAGATACCCGAGATGATTTTTCTCTTTGGACAATGCTCCATCCTCTGGGAGGCATCCGAGATTCCCTGCAGGTACGTCCCTGAGTCTTTATTCTGGTGGTTTAGGGCCCTGTCATCCTGGGTAGCAACCGCAGAGTCCTCCAGGGAAGATACCCGAGATGATTTTTCTCCTTGGACAATGCTCCATCTTCTGGAATGCATCTGAGATTCCTCCCAGGCGCTTCCCGCAGCCGTTTTTCCTGTGGTTTGGGTCCCTGTAATCCCGGGTAGCAACCCCAGACTCCTCCAGGGAAGATACCCGAGATGATTTTTCTCCTTGGACAATGCTCCATCCTCTGGTAAGCATCTGAGACTCCTTGCAGCTTTGTCCCTGAGTGTTTATTCCGGTCTTTTGGGGCCCTGTGATCCCGGGTAGCAACCCCAGACTCCTCCAGGGAAGATACCCGAGATGATTTTTCTCCTTGGACAAAGCTCCATCCTCTGGGATGCATCCGAGACTTGTCGCAGCTATGTCCCTGAGACTTTTTTCTCGCGGTTTAGTGTTCTGTCATCCCAGGTAGCAACCCCAGACTCCGCCAGGGAAGATACCCGAGATGATTTTTCTCTTTGGACAATGCTCCATCTTCTGGGAAGCATCTGAGATTCCTCCCAGGCGTCTCCCGCAGACATTTTTCCTGTGGTTTGGGTCCCTGTAATCCCGGGTAGCAACCCCAGACTCCTCCAGGGAAGATACCCGAGATGATTTTTCTCCTAGGACAAAGCTCCTTCCTCCGGGAAGCATCGAGACTCCTTGCAGGTATGTTCCTCAGTCTTCATTCCAGTGTTTTTGGGCCCTGTCATCCCAGGTAGCAATCCCAGACTCCTCCGTGGATGATTCCCAAGTTTATTTTTCTCCTTGGACTATTGTCCATCCTGCGGGATGCACCCGAGACTCCTCCCAGCTCTCTTCCTGAGTGCTTTCTTCATGGGGTTTAGGGCCCTGTGATCCCGGGTAGCAACCCCAGACTCCTCCAGGGAAGATACCCAAGATGATTTTTCTCCTTGGACAATGCTCCATCCTCTGGGAAGCATCCGAGACTCCTTGCTGGTATGTCCCTGAGTCTTTATTCTGGTGGTTTGCGGTCCTCTGATCCCGGGTAGCATCCCCAGACTCCTCCAGGGAAGATACCTGAGATGATTTTTCTCCTTGGTCAATGTTCCATCCTCTGGCTTTCACCCGAGACTCCTTCCAGGCTTCTGTTGTTGTCTTTTGTCATGTATTTTAGGGACCTGAGATCCCTGGTAGGACCTCCAGACTCTCCAAAGGGAGATAACTGTGATGGTTTTTTCTCACTGGGAAGTAACCTATCATGTTTTTTCTCTTTTAGGCAAAGCTTTTTACCCCGCAATAAACCCATGGCTCCTCCCAGGCATCTCCCAGAGACTTTTGATCTCTAGTTGAGGGACCTGATATCACAGGTAGCTACCAAGACTCCTCCAAGGAAGCTTCCTTCTGTTTTGCCAATAGGTCTCTGTTCCTGGATCCATCCAACCCTCCCATTAGCGTTAGGTTAGGGTGTGCGTTCTGTATGAGAATCCCACAGCTCCAGGGACACGTGGCTGGAAAAGGTATGTCGAGGAGGGAACGGCATTGCACCAACATCACTCCCTTGACACTGTGATGGTGTGCTCCCCCTCCCCGCCTTCCAACCTGACCTTTATCTCCCGTGACCCTGCCCAAGCACTAACACCCGTGGTGGTCACAATGGGCACGTGTACATGTGATGGCTGCCCCCGGCTCGATGTGGTTTCGGGGAAACACATAACACCACAGTAGCCAAGGGCTAACTTGAGCAGTGCTGGTACTGTGGCCAATATGCAGATATGACTATAGGTCAATCATCTCACCCACATCAATAGTGAACAGCCCAAGAGCCCTTTGAGCTCCCCTGCACGCCAGGATCTCCCCATGAGCGGGGACGCCTCTCAAGGTTACTCCTCGAGCTTCACAGATTCTTTGCCGCAACAGATCCTCGGTCAGTGACTAATAGCACGCGAAACTGTGAAATCTTAGCTAAGTGATAGAAAGGATTGATTGCACATATATAATCCCTTAGACATAAACCGTTGACCCAGTCTGGGACCAGGATTGGATCCAGCCGCACCCAGACTCCTCTCTGAGAAGGAGGTTAGAAAGCAAGGGGCTCCTTTCCGAACCTCAGCCCAACAGGAGGGTCTCCCTGGCAGTTCTGCCTGACCCTGTCCTCCATGCAGGAAATAACCAAGTGTACCTTGCCATCGAATCCTGCTAAAGCACTGTCGCATTTACTCTCAAACTTTGTTAAATCCCTGTTTTGTATCAATAAACGTGTCGCTGCTTCTCTCTACGAGTGAAGTGCATCGCTCCATCCGCAACAGACACCTCTCTCCTCTGGGCCACCCGTGCTGCTGGGGACCTCAGCCTCAGCCCACGCTGCCATTAGCTGCCTGTCAAAGCGCTGCTGCGGGATGGTGAAGGCACGAACAGCTTTCCATCCTTGCTCCTTTTGTGTAGGAGCAGTCGCTGGATGTTTTCCATTTTGGAGCGGGGCTCTGGCGAGTGTGGGAGAGAGTGTTGGGATCGTTACGGTGCAAGGAAAGCGCAGAGCCCCAGTGTTGGTCGGGCTGTGAAAGTGCTGCCGAGGGATAGTGAGGGCAAGCAGTCTAATATGACCGAATTGAATGAAACAATCCAGGAATTCTTTACTTACAGAATCTCACTTGGATACAGCCCACGCTAAGGGATGCTGGACTAAAGTCACACTCCTTTTCTTTGGAGGAATTCTGAAAGGAAAAGGAACCAAAGAACTGTTACACAATGTAAAATTCTATTGTACAGGAGAAGTTTATTTGTTTGCTTGCTTTAAGAACTAAAGGCGGTTTCAAACCCTAAAAATGCAAGATAACCAAAGTACAGAACGAGATACCCGAGCTAAACAAAAGACATCTCTCTCGTCTGTGCTATCGCCTAGCAGCCAACTACTCCCCTCGATAAATATCACCGTCAGGAGGAGCCCAATTTGACCTCTCCCTGAATGGCAGCTGGACTGCACGCCAGGCGACTCTCCCCGTGGGCAGGGGCGACTCTCAAGGTTAGAGATTCCTTACCTGAGACTGAGAGCCTTCCTCACCCAAGGCGGAGAGATGCCTTAGCTGCGGCAGATCCTCAGTAAGTGACTGAGAGCGTGCTGAATTAGTACTAATGAGACATTACTAATCCATGCAGCTACTCAATATTATTGCAAACATTGTATAGGTAATTCCGTTAGACATAAGCTGTTCTCCAAGTGTGAGACCGGGGCTCCATAAGGAGTTTAGAAGGCAAGGGGATCCACTCTGAACCTCGTGACTCAATGGGAGGGTCTTCCTTACTCTTTGCGTCTCCAGTCCCCGTGTGAATCAGCCTAACCTGATTCTAACTCAGTTTTCCTTTGTATGTTTTTTCCAAGCAGTAGTTAATCATAGAATGGTCTGGGTCGTCTTCAATTGGATCTGGTTGCTCAGAGCCCCATCCAACCTGACCTGGAATGTTTCCAGGTATGGGCCATCTCCCACCTCTTTGGGCAACCTGGGCCAGTGTCTCCCCACCCTCATCATCAAAAAACATAATCTTCCCAGATGCCCCATCCCTGCTTATTGCAGGGGGTTGGACTCAACAACCTCTAAAGGTCCCTTCCAACCCAAATGATTCTATGACACTGTGGTTTCACTGATGTTTCCCTGTTGGCTTCTGTTCCGTCAGAAGCCCCTGGCTCATCTCCATAAGACTGCGAGTCTGCTGCACCCAGCACGTCTCAGACCAACAGGCTGAGGGTCCTCGCTGGCGCCCCGTCCCCCTGACCTTAGCATGTTCCCGCAGCTTGTCATGGGCAAGCCTGATCCTATCCCTGACCCCTTCAAGTCTAGTTTAAAGCTCTGCCAATGAGCCCCACTGGCTCCTGAGCAAAGACCCTCTTCCCCCTTTCAGAAAGTTCAATCCCATCTGACCCCAGCAGGCCTGGCACCATGGAGGCCACCCTATTTGTGCAAAAAAACGAAAATTGTGGTGGTGACAGCAGCCACGGAGCCATGTATTAAGAGACAAGGTCCGTCTGTTCCTTCCAGTGTCGCTGCGCATAACTGGAAGGAGAGAGGAAAAATAGCCGGCGCTCCAGATTCCCTTACCACCCATCCCAAGGCCCTGAAGTCTCTCCGGATCGCCCTCGGACTACGCATTGTGGCTTCGTGGCCACCCACAGGGAAGAGCAGCGCTGGGCAATAGTCCGAGGGCCGTACCAGGCCGGGAAGTTTCCTAGTGATGTCCTTAACCCGGGCCCAGGGGGGCAGCAGACTTCCCCAAGAGGAGGGTCTGCCCGGTGAGTCAGGGGTATGTGATAGAGACAATAACACATTGTGCACTGATTGACTAGCAGTGATTCATAACCTAAAGGACAGGCCTGATAAAAAGCAAGAAGTCTTGAGATTGCCAAGGACAGCTCCTGATAACGAATAAGAGTGTGCCTTGAAAAGCGGCTGAAACCAACCCTGCGGTCTGGACAAAGACCAAAGAAGAACTGAGTCTGCGCAAGGACAAAGAGTTACTTGCGGTGATGAAGAGGAATCATCAGCCTTCGTGGTCACGACCCTCAGCGACCACCACCAGGAGGCACTGCGCAAGCGCAGTTGGGAGGAGTTTATGGAAATGACTTCTTAGAGCTAATTTTAATACGAAGTGGGGACAGGTTATGCATATGTATAGGCGTATTGGGAAATCTTATGATTATGTAATTAAGAACTATATATATTTGAGAAGGCCGCTGCATTGGGCGCGCACGATTGTGGTGGGGCGACCCCCCCGTGCTGCCCAGCGCTGAATAAACATACCCACTTTACAACCTTCCCGGTTGTGGAGTCTCTGGAGTTTCGTTTCCGCATGTCACCGGCAGATCGGGTCCTCTGTTCCCGTCCCCGTCTCCGGGAGGGCAGAGCGTGGCTCCAGCGGCCCCTCTCTCTCTCGCTCACGCTCCCGGCTGCTCCTCAGCCTTTCTCCTTCCCCCCCGGCTCTGCCGCCAGGCCGAGCGCACCGTCCCCCTGCTCCCCCCTCACGCTGCGCTGCTCTCCGCCGCGGAGCGGGCCGGCCCCGGAGCGGCTCCCTCGGCCACCGGCCGCTCCCTCCGCTGCGGCGCGTTTGAGCCTCCCGCCGTTGCCCGGGCAACGCCCAGGTCTCGCCAGCGGCTGTGGCGAGAGGTACCGGCTGCCGCTCGGCTCCGCTCGGCAACACTCGGCCCCGCTCGGATCGGCTCGTCATCTCGCGGCCCCTCTCGGCCGGTCAGGGCCGTCCCCGAGCGCGGCGGCGGGGCCGGGCTGGCGCAGGGCGGGCAGAGGAGCGGCGGGCGGAGGGGCCGAGCCGCCCCGGGAGGCGGCCGCGGGGCGCTCCCCTCCTGCGCTGCCCCGAGGTCCCGGCCGGCCCGGGGCAGCCGCTCGGTGTCCCTCGGGTCCCCGCTGTCCGGGCGTCGGGGCAGCCCCGGGGCTGGGCTGGGGCCGGCTCTGTCCCGGCGGCCATCCCCCCCTCCTGCCTGCCCCGGGCCCCGCCGCACGGGCTCTGTGCCGCACACACCGTCCCGTCCGTACCCGCCCTCTCCCCCGCTGGGAGGGCGGTGGGGCCACCGCGGGGCGGGCAGAGCCCTGTGGGGCTGCGCCCGGGAGTCACCGAGCGCCGCAGGTTGCCCGATGCGGAGCGAAAGGAGCCCGAGGGGCCGCCCAGAGCAGCCCCCGCAGCGCAGCGCAGCGGCACAGGCAGCGGCAGGAGGGGCAGCCCCCGGCCGGGGGAGCCCCCGTCGGGGCGGGTAAGTAGCACAGCCACGTCTGCGCAAGAGGAGCAACGCAGAAGCCTTTTCCCGCCCCGACTGCTCCCGCCAGCGAGCTCGGGGCCGGTGGCACTGACGGCGGCAGCCAGGAGCATCGGGCCCCGAGTCACCGGTGCCGACAGCACAGGCGCCGCTGGAGGCGTCCGCCTCTTCCCGCCCCGACGGGATGCCGAGGGCAAGAGCGGGAAGAGGCCCCCAGACGCAGCCCCGCTGCCTTGCTGCGGCTCCTCTGCTTCCAGTACCTTTCCCTTTCCTTCCACAAGGCTGCCGTATCTTCACCAATCTTGACCTTTTCATGCTGGGAAGCAGAGGCCCGGCTCATACTAGAAACCTCTGCTGCTTCTTGGAGGGAATGAGTGTTTTCTGCCGGGGCAAGACTGATTAAAGACTGATTAAAATAACACCAAGTTCCAAGTTGCTTCTTTTATTAGAATCCCACAGAACAGTTTTTCAAAGGCACATTGCCACTTGGTGACACGCAAGGATCAAAATCTTAAAGCTTGTTGCTCTTTTTCCCCAAAACTCTAGGTTGTACAGAAAAACACATTCCAACCCAACACCTTCAGTACATCAATTTGGAAACATAAGCAAAGTAGCATTTCACTTAAAGCATTCACTAGCTGAGACAAGCCATGTGAAAAGCAGAGTTACACAAGAGACAATACCACCAAACAGTCACACTACAAGTTTACCTTTCCACAACAATCAGTGCTTCCAGGTCAGTTCTTTCCACCAAAAAGATGCTGGAGTGGCAAAAAGATGATGCTGGGGAAACAACAACAAGAGCACGTTACACTGCCAGTCCTTCTCTGAGAATTGTAATGACAAGGCCATTTCTGGCCACCAGAAAGACACAACCCCAGCACAAAACAGACAGGGAAAGACTGAAAAAATAGAGACAACATAAAGAATAACTGGTGCACGGTGATGTTAATTTCAGTTTGCAATGGTGTCTTTGGGAGTCAAGGTTACCAAGGCCACAGTTGCTACGCAGCCAAAGAAGGTCTGTCCAGGGAAAGCCCTGTCAGAAGGGGGAGTATTTAAGCCCTTTAGAAATCGGGCTGGAGATGGCACTCCTCAGCGGATAAAGCCCCACCTCCCACCAGGAGGGCTTTTCCCAAAGACAGCTCACAAGAGGACCATTTCTTGGCAATGTTGCACCTTACACAAGACAAAAGGACAGCCCTGAACGGTCCTTTGCCCCGGCACACTTTGGTTTAACCACAGAACAGAGGTGTCCGTTCTTCAAGACCATGTAGAACCACCTCAACTGCTACAGTCGGGTACGCTCTCCAACACAGGCTTGGACATCGAATCAGAGAATCCTCTAGCTTGGAAGGGACCTTAAAGATCATCCAGTCCAACCATCAACCTAACACTGCCAGAACCACCACTAAACCACATCCCACAGCACGTCTACCTGGCTTTTAAATCTCTCTGGGGACAGAGATTCCACCACTTCCATGGGCAGCCTGTTCCAATGCTTCACAACCCTTTTGGTGAAGAACTTTTTCCTAATATCCACTCTAAACCTCCCCTGGGGAACCTTGAGGCCATTTCCTCTTGTCCTATCGCTTGTTACTAGCGATAGCCAGGCCTGCATCTGCTCCGAGCTGCAGTGTTGGTACCTTCTCCAGAACTCGGAGAGACCTCTTCCTCCCGACTCCACGCTTCCTTCCTTTATCGTGTGGTCCATTCGCTGCGGCAGCTGCATGGCACCCTCAGCCTGACCGGCTGCTGTTCTTTGTTCAAGGTCAGATTCCACAGGTGCCCCTGTAAGAAACAGCAGCAAGAACAAAAACAGAAGCTCGCTCTCTCCACCCTCCCAGAACACCAGCGGCAGCCCCTGAAACCGAGAGGCGGGTCCAGACTCCGGCTGACATGACGCCTGGGGGGTTTCCCAGCCATCACCGTGCAGAGGGATTTGGAGGGAGGTTCCCATCTCACAGCCCTGCTCTGAACGAGCGACAGAGCCGAGCTCTGCGGGTGGGATGGGATGCACGGGAAGAGACTCTCAGCCAAAATCATTGCTGACCTACCGCTTTCCCATGGTTCTCATTCCTAATCTCACGTGCTGGAAAATACCAAACATGATTTTTAAAGGAAAACTAATACCGATGTCATCCTTGTGGCTTTGGATGCAATACGACCAATCTGAACGAAACAACCCAGGAATTCCTTACTTACAAAATCTCCCTTGGTTACAGCCCACGCTGAGGGACGCTGGACTAAAGCCACACTCCTTTTCTTTGGAGGAATTCTGAAAGGAAAAGGAACACAAGAACCGTTACACAATGTAAAAGTCTACGGTACAGGAGATTTTTGCTTGTTTGCTCGCTTTCAGAACTAAAAGACAAGGTCGACTCCCTCGTTCTGGGATTTCCATTTCTTTTCCTGCTCCTACGAGGACTTTCTTTACCAATATATTGCTACCTCTCCCTCCTCGGGACATTCACGTGCCTAACATAAAGCTGTAGTTCGCTGAGTAGACTTTAATATAGCAGACTGTGAAAGAATAACAGCAGCTATGGCACGGAGAGAGATTTAAGAAACCACCAACCGAGGTGCTGTGGGAAATAAGAGCCGCTGGACCATACAGGCCCCCAGACATCAGCCCTGCTAAGACACAGTCATAGGAAACAGAGTAACAGGGAAGGCACAAAAGTGCAAAGTGCCAGAAGGGGGAGGTGAGTCGGGAATCCCCATTAGGAAGGCTGTCAGCAAGACAAAGGACCACAAACAGCAAAATCAGCATGTAAGCTTCTTGACGAGAGAGTAAACCAACTTTGTCCTAGCGAGAAGATCACAGAAGAATAGCTCCACTCCCCGATGGTGTTCCTCTTGCACTAAGCTCAGGTTCACCCAAAATTCCAAACTGTGGATGGCCTAAGAGCTTTGCAGTTTAGTCTCAGAGCAGTAACTAAGTCAGAAAATTATCTGCAGTGACAGTCTGAACGTCTCTCAGTTCTCTGTTCTCTTTCTTTGACTGCTACTGGTACACGTGGTAAGTGGAAAGGTGCGCAGGCTCGACACCAGTCATCCTGACCAGACAGCCTACTGTCAAAATCACAGGCCAAGAAGGCATTTGGATGAAAGCTGAAAATGCCATCTATTTAACAGCCAGGTGACTGCGGCACTGCCACGCTCCTCCTTCCCAATTGAGTGCCCGTCGCTCCTACGTGCGCTAAGTAGACAGATTTCCTTCACGTTTAACGAGACCCTTCCCTTTTTGAGATGCATTCTAAAACACCGTGTGGGTTTGCATCCAAATTCAGACACTGCAGATAAACTGAACAAGAGCCCCAGAGGAACTGTCAGAAGAATCCTGAGGAACTACAGGAGCTACCGATACGTTTTTTCCTAAACCTAATCCTTCTTCTGATCCCAAATAGCAAAAGAAAGCAAATGGAGAGCAAAGCAAGTGGAAAGCGCGTCACAGAAGCACCTGGCTCTGAGCTCCTAGAAAAACATAGAGAAGGCAGAGGTCATCTGCCCATGATTTTGGGCAGTGCTCATGGTATCTGGCCCGGCATTCATAACCACAACACTCTGTGCCTGGACACCCCCCTCAGCGTAACAGTGCCCTGACTAGTGCAAATTTCAGGTGCGAGGCATGGTGGCACACGCATCTGTTCTGGAGAAGGTTCTTCTCCCCTCAGTTGGTATTTGCCCAGTTGACGAGTCATTCCGTATAGTTCCAGTTTACCTGGAAAGAGCTCAGGACGTGGCCTCCCACATTAGTTAACACCATACGAGGCTACGGTGAAGTCTGCCGCCTGCCACATTCTTTCTCAGGGTCCAACATGCCAACCTGCAGCTCCAGCTTTCAAGGACTCTAATATTTGGGAAACTCAGCCACAGTACAAGGAGCAGAGGCATTCTGGGCACAGTGGCTATAGCAAAGTGGGGAACAAAAAAGCATCTCTCAGCGGATGACTCTTATCCCACCAAGAGTGTGTTTGGAGCTCCCGAGGAAAGAAGCCAGCAGGGGCACGTGTAGAGACCCGTCACTAATCCTGCAAAGGGAAGCTGAGGGAAAAACAGCGATACAGGTTTTGGAGACAAGTAAGCCGGCTTGTTTTAGAGACATTCTTCTGTACCGAACGCTCCTGAGGAGTCACCAGGCAGTCTCCTTTCTGTCTTGAAAATCCAACAAACCTGTCAAAACCCCTCTTCTGAAAGAAAGTTTGGGGCTTACAACAAGGGGAGGGCTGTTTCAATACAGGAGTTCACCTGTGCAGGCTGAAGGTAACCACACAACTGGTAGCCCAGCACTGCAGGCGGCTGTCCAGGCAGGGAATCCCTGCAGAGCAATGATGCTGGGGTTGGCCCTTTGAAACCAGGGCTCCAGGAGCCAGCAGGCAGTATGCCCCGGCCATCTGAGAGCTCAAGCAAGCCCACAGACGACATCTGCGTAAAGGCTCCGCCAGTTGTGAAGAGGTCCAGAAGGTTCCTGAAGCAGGGGCAGCATGTCGTCATGCAGAAACATGCAGAAATCCTGGGATTTGATGCAACTGGTCACCTCCCAGGCAACAGTGGGAGAAGCAGCTGTTCCTTTCATACCACCAGGCAACTCCCTTTGTGGACAAACCCAAGAGAAATGAACCAGCCTCCTCATAAAATTCTCTCTCCAAAGAGGTGGAGGGGAAAAAGGCCAGGAAGGTGAGAGCATGGCAGGGATTGGAACTAAATTTCGAATGGGTATTGGTACCGAGAAAATGGATGAAGTGCAGCGGGTCGTTTGGGAGGACGGGCAACAGGCAGGAGCAGGAGAACAGGGGTGCTGGCGCAGACCCTGTTCCCTAAAGGCTGTGCCCAACAGCAGCTCTGTCAGAGCAGCCTTTTCGCCTGCGAGCTACAGGAGAAAGAATCTTCCCCTCCTGACAAGGTCTCTGGAGAACAGCGGGTTCAGGAAGCAACTGCCAATCCCGTGGGTACAACCCTGTCGTAAACCCGCCTTCCGACACCCTACTGAGAAAAGGCACGGCACTGTTTCAAGACGAGGGAGACGCCTGCAAGGCCATCTGCACAGAGAAAGGACACTGCTGGGGAGGGGCGAGTCCTCACGCTGAAGCCAGTGTCAAGGTGTCAGCCCCCACTGTTGGCCCTCCACGGAGCTCTGCACGAAGGGGCATCTGAGGAAAAAGAGGACCGGAGTCTGGAAGACAAGGCAGGGCACCCTTCAGGCTCATCTCTGGCAGGCGAAGCTCACCCCTAGAGTTTGTAGCTTGACACTCAGAAAAGCTCGTGTCGTCTCCCGGTAGAACTCATCCCTTGGCTAAATCTGAGGAGCAGGAATGACAAATGTCTCCATGCAGGTGAAAAGGGGAAAAACATTACCTGAAGGCATTTTTCTGCTTGCCACTTTAAGAATCTAGGACTAAAGAGATAGTGTTGTCTCTTTCTGGACGTTCTGTAGCTTACCGTTTCAAATCCACGCTTTGCTTTACTCCTGTGGTGAACACACTCAGCTCCAGTTCTAAAAAGAAGTCAAATAAGTAAGAACTGAGTTTAACAAAAAGCCAAAAAAAGGAAGCAATCTTGTAAAAGGCTACTTCCAGTATTTCATCAGAAATCAGGATTTCAGTACCTCTAGCCAACAAGATAGAGACCCTTAATTGATATTTGCACTCACGCTTCAAAGTCTCATTTGAAGAAGGAAAACCGGCCCTCGTTCCATTATCAGGCTTTCTGCTTTTCTAGTAAAACCAGCAAGCAGTTAAAGAGAAGAAAAGCTTGTGGAATGATTACTAAAGTGATCAATAATAGAGCATTGGTCACACATTAAGGAAAGGTATAAAATCAAGAGGGTTCGAGGGTAGAACACAGCCGCAGCCGGTATGCGAAGAATCCGCTCCATCTGCGATTCCCTGTACAATACTGCTTGCAGAGCAACACACAGAGTGGAGTGGGGTGGAGACTCCAAGGCCAAACCCTGTGATAATCCAGCAAACACGGGAACGAGATGGCACCACGGAACTGATGTGCGCCAGCTCTAAGAAGGAAAACAGTGCGGAGGATGGAGCGGAGTGGAGACAGCGCAGCCAAACTCTGTGATAAAATGGGAACTGGAGGGCCAAATGCAACCCTCAAAGGTCTTACAGAATTGATAAGCTGCCTACTTGTTACCCTGAGCCAACGATCTGTCATTTGTTGACAAAATGCTCTCCTTTGTGTGAACTTTGCACATTATAATGGCATTATAATACAAAAACACCCCTCCAGCCCCAAAGCTACCTGCCTCCAAGGTGCGACCACTCCTCCTTGAGTCTGCGCCCTGAATTTTTCGTAAACGATACCTTTAAGTGAGAGGCGAGAAAATTTTACACCAATCATAACTCAAGTAGTTATGACTAGAGTCACTCTAACTCCACCTTGAAGATAAAAAATAGTATAAATATGGCCCAAGAAAGGGGGGATATGAGGGAAGACACCGTTGTGAACAAGTCGAGGGGAACTCCATCACTGACTGCTTTGACTTCTGGGATCAGTCAACGGGCTGAGCCTCTCTTCCCCCCATAAGGACGCTTGTGGGTAAAATTCGAACACTTGGCTACACCAAGTGCTTCCCCGGGAAACTTAGAAATCTCTAGAGAGTTGTTTGATAACTTAGCGCATTTGTAACCGAGCTATATTAGTAACATCTTTAATATTCGCACGTGCTTTGCAGACAGTCGCTATCGCCAGCAATCCAAAAGAACTTGTGTAGCTGTTGCTGCAATAAACTGCACTGTGTAGGCAGCTCGTTGTTTGGGTTTCTCACTGAACACAACCAAAAAGAGCGGCTGTGTTAGTTCATGAGCGCAACTGGGCTGAAGGTGCAGTCTGCTATTAGTGTATCCAGAACTGTAACCGTTTAATACACATTCAACGCGCCTGGACTGATAGTGGTGAATTGGGCATCCCTCAGAATTTAAACCTCACCACACCTCGCTTCCCACCTCAGTGAGGAGGGTTAGAACGCAAGGGGGGTTATTTTCTGCCGAAACTACTTTGCCCCTTAATGCAACAAAGCATTACATGACATGGAGAGGGGGATGAGCAGCCAGTTGAGAAAGTCTGCAAACCCTACAAGGTTACTGACACAAAGAGAAGGGCAGGTAGCAAAGAACCACGGAGAGATCTTACAAGACCTGGTCATGGAGCGATAAAACGGCAGAGGAAACGCTGTACAGAGAGGTACAAAGCGATGGATGTGAGGAAAACCAACCCCGGATTCACACACAAAACTGGGCTGATCAGTATCACTGGAGAGCGACACCTGGAGATTCCGATAGCTCAACACTCAATGGCACCCCAAGAAAACCCAAAGCCAGATCCCCCATGAGGAAGGATGAGCAAAAGAACTTGGCCAAAAAGAAAAACAGATCAAGAGGTGGCCCAATTACCGCAGACAAACTCCTCCCCAGGGGGGAACGCTCAGACTGAACGAGCTCTTCAGTCTAACGGAGTAATTGGGGAAAAATGACAGAAGGCTTGAAGTTGATGCCTCACCAATCTGATTTTGAAATCAAGAATTGTCCAGAATGGTGTGACTTCTGGGCCAAGACACGGGACTAAGAGAACTGCCAGACTGGATCGTGAAAGAGCCCTTTCTGGCCTTCTGAATCCACAACTCTTGTCTTGGCTAAAAAAGATTAGAAAGCATTCTGGAACCTGGTTTCTCTCTTCGCTCATTTCCAGCAGTTTTACTGTGACAAGAAACTGTTGGGGGGGAGGGAAACATTTGCAGGAGCAGGAAAAGAACTGCGTTCAGACTTCTACCTTTAAAATCTCTGCATGACATGCATTTGGGAAGCGGGTAGGTCCTAAGGCAACAAAGGAGATGATTCAACATGGTCTGTACATCCCACCATGGAAGGGGAAAGGTGAGCACAAACACTTCCCATCACAGCGCTGGATCTGGGACTCTCTGCCCAATACCTGTGAATAGTAATATGTGAATATTAAGTAATATTAAGTAGAGACACACATTTTCTTTTAGAAAAAGCTACGCTCGGTGAAAGAAAGAAGCCTGCTCGACTATAACGAATGCTGGGCCTGCCTCGGAGAAGTAATCCAGAACGAAGCCTGAAGGTAGCTGGCATGAGCCAGCACTGCACCCTCGTGCTGAAGGCGGCCAACACCACCCTGAACGGCAGTAGGAAGAGTTTTGCCGGCAGCTCGAGGGAGGTGATCCTTCCCCTCTGCTCAGGGCTGCGGAGGCTAGTCTGTGCGCCCCGTCCCGAACGGGCTCCCCGGGACAAGGCTGGGACTCACTGGGCTCAGCCCAGCAAAGGGCTGCAAAGATGATGAAGGGCCTGGAGCCCTTCTCGTACACGGAGAGGCTGGGAGAGCTGGGACTGTTCAGCCTGCAGAAGGCTCAGGAGGGATCTTAGCAACGTACACCTGATGGCAGGGAAGGAAGAAGAGGGAGCCGGGCTCTCCTCAGCAGCGCCTTCTGGCAGGGCAAGAGGCAAAGGGCACAAATGGCAACACATGAAATTAAATCTAAACACGAGAAACAACTCTTTGACTGCAACTGGGGTCAAGCACCACAACTGCTTGCCCACAGAAGCTGTGGCGTCTCCACCCTTGGAGCCCACTCAAAACCTGACGGGACACGTCCTGGGCGAGCTGCTCTGGGTCACCCTGCTTGAGCAGGAGGGGATGGACTCGATGAGACCAAAGGTCCCGTCCAACCTCAGCCATTCTGTGAAATCCACAGAGAGAGATCTCAGCCTCCAGCTGAGAGGCGGCATTCATCAGCCCACTGAGAGGAACAGGCTGGGATGTGGCCAGAAAGCTGTTCCCAGTTCTTCCCTGGCACCCCCGGCGCAGCTGTGCAAGCCAGTGCCTGGCTTTGTCTCGCTGCCGAGTTCTCATCCCACTGCGATTCTACACGTAACAGGAAGACCTCCGGTTAATGGCACGGGACCTGAAAGCATGGGACAGCTTTGCTCCAAACATGGGCAACCCTGCTTAGGTTCTGTCACCCAGGGAAGAGAAGGAAGACGACAAATGGGGCAAAGGACTACGCAGGAATGAAATAGGAGGAAGGTACAAGAGACACTGAAAATACTGATAGGTGCCCTGGAAGACTATTTTGTAGTCAACTCACCTGTCCATACCCAACTGTGGGCGTGAGGTCTCTGCTCCGAATTCCACTCTTCTCCTCTTCACCGTTTCTTCCACGGCAGTACTTTCTGACACTGCATTTCTTCTCTTGGCCTTCAAAACATTGCAAACTTGGTATTGATAACGTTTGATTTTGACTTTTCCACTTTAGAACAAAATTCAGAGCTAACATACATTTGTACTTTGCAAAATTGTTCATGCAAAAACTGCTTCAGGAATAAAAGACTAGCTGCCTTATTCAAACCGAAGATGAGCACCAAGAGCCCATCCAGAGAATTATGCTCAACAGGTCTCAACAAGAAATACTGCTTGCCAGAACATCCCGTGCTCTCCGTCTTCAGAGGAGGGCCACGGAATGTCATTAGCAGGAGTGTAATGCTAGCAGAGAGAGTGGGATTTTCTTTGGGGGAATTTGGACAGGACACCTTCACTAATTTACTCCATTTGCAGACACTCACCTATATTGAAAACAAACCTACCCTCAGCTCTCATTCAACAAACACTTTCCAAAGAAGCTGAACTTGGTTGTTTATGGCACATGCAGCACCGAGGACACTACTTCACGATTCAGCCCTATCGACCTCACACAGACTCTCCCCGCGAAGAAACCATCGGACAGCTCAGCTCAGACTTGTAGCAAACACATTTCACTGCAGCCAGCGGGGCCCTCGGCTCCGGGGGCAGCACTTCATTCCAAGGCCCATGGAACCAACAGGACGATTTCTCCCAACTTGGATGGTTATAGGTGAGAATTCAGCGCCACCTTACAGTGCCTGACAGACACCCAGAAACAGCACAACTACAGCATTGCCTATATCTATATTCTGCTTCTCCAGACTATTTACAATATAACTTAAAAAAAAAAACAAACAAACAAACAAACCACAAACACACACAAAACTTACAAGCTCATCACTGCCCTTGTTTGCTTCTTCACCTGTAACAGAGGTTAAAGGATCAAATTTGGTGACTATTTGGTGACTGGACTTTCTTTCACCAACTTAAAAAGTACATTTTTGCATTGCACCTCACTTTCGCAGAACAAGAGAAACTCCTTAGAAACCATGCTGGACTTGCACGTGAGGTGCTGAAATGGAAAAACTGCACATGCAGCTCTTTCAGAACTAGAATTCCTGGCTACAAATACCACCTGTCGATGGGATGGGGACAATTGCTTTTCTTGAAGATGCAAGGACAGCTGGAGCACAGCCTCCACAGGAGACTGGCCAGCTACCCTCTCATGCGCGGCATCCACACCTATCTTCCTGAAGGAAAAGCCCTGCCAACAGAAACTTGAGACATCGGTGCCGGAAAGGAACAGCACGTTATGCTGTGCGTAATTGCAGGACAGAAATGTTGAACAACTGTTGCAGAGGGCAATTAACTACTGGAGTGAGGTGTACAGGGAAGGGAGCAAATTCTCCACGTTTACGAGTTCCTACATCCAAACGTGGTATATTTGAGAGGGGATGCTACATGCAAGCGACGGGGTGAGACCAGCTGCACGCAGTTTTGCTCCCTCTGCTTCAAAGACACAGGAGATGAAGGGAAAGGGAAAAGCAAGATGGAGATCACAGATGTTTCCAGAAATTATCCAAACACAGCCATAACGACTTACCACAAGACAGGTTTTGCTGAAACGAGTTGAGTTCCACATACATAGTGCAAGCGTAGGGATAAGGCACGAGATGGACATTCTCATGTTTGAATCTCATCTTCGATACTCTCTCCCATTTACTCAAATCTGAGAAGGACAATAAGACTTAAGAACATTGCCTGAACATTTCAAAGGAGCAGGCACCCTGACAATGTCTTCTTATAAAGCTTCCAAAGCCACACCTCATGGCACACGCGTACGAGGGAGCAAAGACAATCTTCCACTATGGACTTTGGGAAAAAACACTTCACAACACACAGGACAAGACACACTCAGCCAGGTGACACTCTCCCGGAGCTCCCCCAGCTGGTGACTAACCAAGAGTTATGCTCCAGCGAGGAGCCCCACACACAGACTGCAGGACAACTCATCACGCCGGGCCTCTGAGCTCACGGTTCTCAGCAGTGCCCAGTGCTGGCCGAGCACGTGGATAGACTTCCAAGTTCTAGAAACGCACGTTCGTGAATCAAATGCTCCTCAAGCCCGCAGGCAAAACTGGCTGAGCTTTAGTGAAGCAAACCAACAGCCCAAACCTTTGTTTGGGTGCCTCCTGGCTGACCGTGCTCTTGGCCGCTTTCTCTTCCTGGCAGGAACAGCAGGAAGTCGCTCTCATACCTACCAGCTTCTGACAGAGACAGAGCATGACCTCTTTCTTGCCGGCCCCCTTTCCCCTTTCCCTTTCCCCACTCTTTTTTCCTACCCCTCTGCCCCTGACTACTGTCCCCTTTC
Source organism: Vanellus vanellus (assembly GCF_965231255.1). Classification (NCBI taxonomy): domain Eukaryota; kingdom Metazoa; phylum Chordata; class Aves; order Charadriiformes; family Charadriidae; genus Vanellus; species Vanellus vanellus. The sequence goes on from NW_028127572.1 coordinate 1,313,774, forward strand.
CCCTTCCCATTTATCCTTTCCCACTTCCCCTCTCCTTTTCCCCTGCCCACTGTCCCCTATTCTCTTCCCGTTCCCCCTTCCCCTTCCTGTGTCTCCTTCCCCTTCCCCTTCCCCTTGCCCCCTTCCTCACCCCCTTCCTTTCTCCATTTCCCCTTCACAAAGCGACACACCTCAGGCCTGAAAAGGCTTCTCATACAACCAACTCACTATTCTCTTCAACAACAGCCTCGGCAGATTAACTTCTCCGCAATCCTTTACACTACAGCGACTACAACACTCAACCCTAAGGTACCTGAGGAGAAAACTACCGCCGTCCTCTCTCCTCGTGGGCCAACGCTGCTGAGTCTGTAAGGAGTGTTTTGCATTTTAGCAACCTTTCCAAGCACGGCACCAGTGCTTTGCTTGCAATCGCATTCGGTGGGCTTCCTGCCACTTTACATACACACCTTCATTTTCTCTGCCTACATCCAACCTGGAACGCAGTAGCGTTTCTCTGAAAACAATGCAAAACACTCTTTCCCCATCAGTTCTCCAGCAAAGGCATCAACGTAGGAGGATCTGCTCACGTCAAACTGCCGTGCCCAAAGGAGCCGCACTCCAGCTAAAGATCTGCACCTACTGCACACAAATGTCTGATTCAGCACTGCCCAACACATACAAGTCATCCAATCTTTTCTTTTGCAAGGAGGAAGGAAAGGATACATGGAAAGATTGTGAAGTGCTCTGTAGAAAATGGACGTAAATCCTCAAGATTTCCCAGGACTACTCGAATCGCTTCCTGGAGAGGCCAAAAAGAGAAATGAAGGAAGAACATTAACAACAGAGCCACAACTGGACTGTGAAGTACACTTTCGAGGCGTGGGGGAAATTTAAAATTACTTTACAGTTTGCATGAATCATGGAGGAGCCGGTTCTAGACATTTTGCTTTTCCTCCTCCCCTTCTTCTCCCCACTCTCTCCCGTCACCTTAGAGTGCACTGCACTAACAGACTCTCAGAAATTGAAGGGAATGAATATCTTAATCTTGAACCAACACAGAAGCAGTGCTATGGAGAGTGGAGGTGGGCTTTTCAATTTAAGAAGCTTTACATTTCAGAAGGCTCCACTTTGCCAGCAAAACACACGTAGTATTGACCTGTTTCAAAAATCAACATATTCCTCTCTTTCTGAATATTGACCCAATTCAGATACAAAGCAACTGCAATTCAGCCCCCAAAAACTCCTGCTTTACAAATGGGAAGCTTTGTCTAGTAATACCTGTCAATATTTGCAAAAGGGAAAAAAATAAACACTAACTTTCTGTACCAATTAAAATCAGCACATTTTCTTCAATACTATTTATAATGCCAGTACTGTACTCTGAAGATTTTTTTAAAAATTAAGCAGTAGGGTAGGCAGCATATTTGTCTCATTTCCTCAGGACCGGCAGGGGCTTTCTTCTCTCTCAGGGAGAAGGTGACAACAACAGAGCTCATCCGCTGACACCAAGCTTGGCCACAAAGTACCGGCATCGTTAAAAGAACGTCCACTGGTTCCACCAGCTCCTCTGTGGCGAGGAATGCGTGGGCAATTGAGCATTAGACCCGCTGCTGTCGGGCAGCTCACGAGCAGCGCCACAGCTCCTGAAACAGCAGGAGGTGTGAGAGCTCCTCAAGCCTGAGCAGTTCAACGCGCTGGCCAGGTCTGGGGCTGAGAACCCGGGGAAAGCGCCACCACAGGAGGAATCGCAGCAGCAATCAGAAAGGAACGGGGTACAACGAGCTCGACAAATAGGAAGGTTCAGGTGTCCAATTTTGACAGTCAGTGGCTGCTTTGAAATGTTTCAAATAAAAACATTACTCTTCCACGCTAATGCTGCCTGGTGATGACATTTTTCACTTGTGTCATTTTTATCACCCTCGTACTCTCCAGAGGAGTTCTCCAATTACTCCCTCTTGAAACGCTGTATTTGGCAAAATGTCCTCAGCGCCACAACAAAGGATTTGCTCAGCTTAACATTCAGATCAGGTCCCGTGGAGCTGCATCCACTCCTACCTCCAACTCCTCGACTGCACTTTCGCTGTTGCTGAGATCAGGAGCGCTGTGGAACAAACAGGGAGAGTTAGTCCCACCCCAATCAAATAGCAAGGCAGCTACCGTCGCTGTAAGAGATTAAACAACAACAAAGCATCATTCCCACTGCACAGAGAGCACAGCGAGCGGGCAGATGAATTCCTAATTTCTTGTTTGTCAAAAACATCCATCATTCCACAAGGACTGCTTCTTCTATATTTCCTGCCCCTTTGTATTTTGCGTGTCTGAGGACACAACGGGTGGGCGATCAGAGCTTTTCAGTCCATCCTCAGCAACCTTCAGCAAAGAGGACCTCGCCCCAGCAAAAGCCTGCACACACGTGGAGATAATCAGCTCTACCTTCAGCTGCGATCAGCTCTTGCAATGCTCTCTTGGGAACCTGCCCTCACATCGGTCACCATCTTATTGTGGGCAACGGCAGTTTCACAGCCCAAATCTGCGGGCTGCCCAAGAGCACCGCTTTGGGCATAAGGCCACGTACACACTAGGACTTACTCCTTTACTCTCTTGGACGAATTGGGAGTGAATCCAGACGCGCTGAACGAGCACCCCCGGTTCACCACAACCGTGACGCCACGGGGAAGAGTTTCAGGAGTTTCGCTGTAAAGGGAGCTGCTTTTGCTCCGTTTGACCGTGCTGATGTGAAGACCAACTTCACGAGCTCACGACCAACTCCACAAGTTATTACAAAACACAAAAGGTGCCACAAATGTCTCGCGTCCTGTTCCCGCAAGGACTGCAAGCACCGACGTCGCAATGCACACAAACCGTGAGACAGGCGGGGGCAGTGACAGGTGCCACACTCAAACGCACGCGGTGCTCTCTTTACCTTCAGGAGATCAAACGCCTGCGGGCTGTTCGGAAACACATGCACACCACCAGCAGTGCCTTCCAAAGGCATGACGCTGAGGGAAAGAGCTTACTCACAGAGCAGAGCAACATTGTAAGCAGCTTCTGAACGCTACACCACACCACAACACACCGTCCTCTCCAAAATCAACACCAGCAACAAAGCAGGGAGGAAGGTTAATCCTCCTGGATCCCACACCATTCCAGCAAAGCTAAAGAAACAACTGCGTTTCCATTCCTCCCAAAAGAAAGTCACGCAGCAGAATGTCAAAGAGCCAGCCTACAAAGGAGAAAGGAGACCAGTGTGGCACGACATTCACTGTAGCTTCAGCTCTGGAGACAGCCTGATTGGCACAACGTTCACAGCACACTCTCTTCTGCAGCTAACAACAGTCACTGCCAGAGAAAACCCAGGCTCTGGCAGCGTCCGCCGCCCACACTCATCAAACCGCTCTCTAGGCAGATGCCCCAGTCACGGCCTGGGGCATTCTAGCCCTGCTGCAACCTCACTGGCACGAAAACGGGGCTTTGGGGATGGCACAATGTCGTCCTGTTCCTCTGATGCAGGGACACTTGTGGACTCAAAAGGATCTCAGTCCTAGTTTCTGCACGGTTGACACCATCGCAAACGAGATTTACCCTCAACACTTTGTAAGACCTTCCAGAAGCCTCTGAGGGCACCAACCCCGAACGGCCATCTGCTGACGATCACGGCCTTGAAGGACGCACACGGGGAGCCAGACTGTGCTGAGCCACTGCGTTGGGGTCTGTTTATCAATATTTAGCAATACTATTGTTCTTAATTATTAAGCAGAGGCTGAGTCTGCAACAACTCCTAAAGGTTCAGAGCGAGTCTGAGCTCTGCAGAACACTCCTTCAGCAGGACACACACTGGAAGCACCTGCTTTGGAATACCAGCCTGAACCTGAGCAGCTCCGGCTCCTTTTCCAGAGCAGCTCAAACTTCTGCCATTATTACCTATTCAACTGTCTTTATCTCAACCCACGAGTTTTCTTACTTTTACCCTTCCCATTCTCTCCCTCACCCCACTGCGGGCACTGAGGCAGCAGCGTGTGGGGCTCAGTCACTACCTGGGGCCAAACCACTGCAAAGGCTCCAGAGCTCCACAGTTAAACACTTACAAAAGCACAAACTACTGTCCGTAGAAAAAGCCGCTTTTTCCACCGAAGCACGAAACCCCCACACGGCAGAGAAACAGCAGCATTTTTCACAGCTCAGACTCCTCTCTCAGGCCGATGCCCGGCCCGGGCAGGCGCAGCCGCCACTCTGAAGCAACCACCGCCACGGTCAGGGAGGGACGGCCGGGCACGAGGAGCCCCCGAGACCTGAGCTGAGGGTCTCCTCTTCACCCGCCCCCACGGGCCCTCAGCGCACCGCAGGGTGACTTTGCGGCTCCCGCGGGCTCACCTCTGGAAGTCGCCGTACCGGATTTTGAACTTGTAGACAAGCCTGCCCGCGTGAAGAAACCTCGTTTCAGGCAACGGACAGGTGAAGGGCTTCAACGACATCTTTCTTTCTCCCCGAACGCCAGCCTGGGGAAGCAGCAGAGCCCGAGGTCAACGCCAAAACCCCTCACCAGATACATCTCACTCTGCCACACCACAAGAAGGCGGTACAGCAGTTTTTCCTCCGCAGGACGTTTGCCCAGAGAACAGACCTCCTCCCCACGCCCGCCACGCCTCAGAAAACCGCCGGTCCGAGCAGGGGGCTTGGGAGCAGGACGGCCTGACGGCCCCCCCGCCGCCGGCTCCGCCGCTCGGGATACGTCCCCACCACCGTCCCGGGGGCTGCCCGGAGAGCCCGGGCAGGGCCCTGCCGCAGCCGGCGGCCGACCCCCGGCCCCGAGGGACGCCCCCCGCAGCCCCCGCGGGCACGGCCGGCACCAACGCCTTTCCCTCCGCTCCCGCGCCTCCCCCCGCTGCCCCCGCAGCCCCGCGCCGGCAGGGAGGGCCCGGGGCCGGGGGAAGGCCGCGACCCGCCGCCAGGGGCGACGCCGCCGCCTCAGCCCCGCTGCCGGCCGGCGAGGCCCCCGCGCAGCCCCGGCGACCAGCGGGCAGCCCCCCGCTCCGCTGAAGGGCAGCGCCCCCGCCGCGCCCACCGGCCCCGCCGCCCCCGCCGCCCGCCCTTGCCTCAGGCGGGGCCGGGCCGGGGCTGCGCCGGGGGCCCGCGGGCCCCGTCCCCGTCCCCAGGCCCAGCCCCAGCCCGGCCCCCACCGGCCTCTGCTCCAGCCCCCCCCGGCCGCGGGCTGCTCTGCACCGGCGGCTGCTGCTGCTGCGCTTCAGAGGCAGCTGCGTTTTGGGGCTCGGGGCGCCCCAGAGGGGCCAGTGCGAGCCCGGAGCGTCAGAGGAGCGGCCCTGTGCCGTGGGTGGCTCTGGCGACGGCTCCCACGGGGGTCTGGGCTCTCTCAAGCGAGTAACTCTGGTGCCTAATGACGCCCCTGCGCAGTGGCACCCGTCACTCACCCGCTCCCTCCCAAACTGCCGTGATGTCAGCTTTGCCTTTTCTCGGTTTAGGCGCCAACCGCGGGACTCCTGAGGGCCACCGACACGCAGCAGCAGCAGCGTTGGTCTCGTCTGGGGATTGTGAGAGGAAACAGCCTCTGCCACAGCTGCCTCCAGCCCTTCCGGCAGCCGCCTCGCGCTTCCAAAGCGGACACAACTCAACGCCTCTGATGAGCAGTGGCCTGGCTGACAAACGACCAAAAAGAAGGCACTCGTTATCCCATGAAAGCCGTGTTTGTAGGACGAACAACTTCCCAAGTACTTCTCCTGTGCCAACCACACACCCCGGTTCCAGCACCAAAGCAGAGGCTTCCGATTAACTAAACGCAAAGCCAAACGCACAGGAGAAGCGGACACGGCTCTGCCTCCCCGGGAACGGCGCTCCGAACGCCCCTTTGCCCCGCGAAGGACACCCTTGCCGGCAAAACGGAGCGCTCCTCCCCGCCGAGCCACGAGGCAGCCAGTGCTCGGGGGCTCCTGGCGGCCGCCCGGCCCGGGCAACGCGGCTCGGACAAGCGCTCGCCCCACTGCGGCGCTGCCGGGGGGCACCGGGGCTCCTGCTGGCGAGGCCCCGTCTGCAGCGCCGTGTCCAGCTCGGGGTTCCCGACAGCCCCTCCCGACAGCGCTGAAGCCGGAGCACAAACTCCGCCGAAGCCGGGGGGCGGGGGGGGAAGCCCGGGCGGCCCCGGGGAGACCCGCGCGTCCCCAGGGAGCGCAAAGCCCGGCAGCCGCCCTCGCTGCCGCTCCTCCGCCCGCCCCTCCCCGCACAGGCGGGCACCGGCGGACCAGACCGCCCCGGGGCCGGGCCGACCCCCACCCCCTCCCCCGCGGGCCGCCCCCCGGCCCCCGGCAGCGCCCCGCTCCGCCCGCCCGCCCCCGCCCTGGGCAGGAGCTCCCCGAGCCCGCGCCGCCCCGCCGGAGCGCAGCGGGACGAGCAGCTGCAGCGCCCGGTGCCGCGGGGCCGGTTCCTGCGCGCCGTCACCCGCGGCGGGAGGAGCCGCACCGCGCCCGCGGGCACCGGCGGGGCTCGGCTCCGCTCGGATGGGGTCGGCTCCGCTCGGATGGGGTCGGCTCTGGTGAGCTGGGCTCGGTTCGGCTGCGTTCGGCTAGGCTCGAATGGGGTTGGCTCCGGTCAGTTCCGCTCGGATGGGCTCGGATGGGTACGGCCCATCCATCCCCCAGTGGTGGGAGGGGAGAAGGGAACCCCCCCGTCCTTGCCAGCGCCGCCTCCTCCCCACAGTGTCCCCCAGAGAAGGCTCTGAACTCGGGACGATGCCAACGCGGGGGGGGACTGCAGTCTCTGCCCTCCCGCACCCACTCCGAGGGGATCTTCCGCTCTCTGACCATCTCCTGCTCCCGCTGCGGGGAGTTCCTGCTCTGGATGGATCCAGCCGGTTATGGAGGTACCGAGGGAAGTTGGACTCTCGCGTCCGCTACGGGGAGGTCAGAGCTGGGAAGCGCTCCGTACCCCGGCAGCAGCGGGGGGGGCTGAGCTGAGCAGGGAGGTGTTGGCCGGGCAGGAGGAACTGCTGCGCTGTCGCTGTCTCCCTCCAGAAGGACAGCGGCAAGAGAGGAGTGTGGGAGGAGGAGGTGGCGGGGGCAGAAGAGGAGGGGGAAGGGGAGCCGAACGCGGAGGAGCTGCGGGAGAAGAGCTGGACCATGGGGCTGTCCTGCCCCCCGCTGCCGGGCACGGGGGTCTGGGGGCACCGAGGGCTGGAGCTGTGCTCCGCAGGGCTGTGCTGGCCCCCAGGTGTGGTTTTAATGTTGAATTTCTGTAAATAACTGGCTTGTAGAAGGCAGGTGTAGATTTGGGGAGGGGAGAAGCAGGAGCTGTGGCCGTGGGGGGGTGCATGCAGCTGAGGGGGTGGAGCTGTGTCCTTGCTGGGCAGGAAGGACCACGGACCCGTCCGTGTCTGATCCCTGCAGCCCCCCCGGCTGTCCCCCTGCAGCTCTAGGGGAAGGGGCTGCCAGCGTCGGACAGGCGGCTCCTGCTCCTGCCCCCCTCCGGGGGAAAAGGGTCCCCGGGGCTGCGGGCAGAGCCCCTCCTGTGCTCCCCGGGGGCTCTCGGGACAACGCCAAGGTGCCGTCAGGGGCGACCTCCTCTTGTAGTAGCAGCGGGGGGGGCAATGCCGCCCGAACCAAGGTGCCTGCCTGTGTCAGGTTCTGCAGGCAGCCTGTGGGCAGGGACGGTGCCCGGAGGGGGCTGGGGGGACCCCGCGCTCTTCCCACATGCCTGCAGCAGGGCAAGCAGCCCCAGGACCCTCCAGCTCCCCACGAGCGCTGGGGGATGTGCCTGTCCCCACCATGGCACCGATACGGGGAAACAACATCCAGTGAGACATTGCAACATTGCAAAATGCATAGCGAGAGTCGTAGCTGAGAGGCTCCTGAATGATGACCCCGGGGCAGCTCTACTTTGGAAGTGGCAGAGAGCAGAGCCATCTGGAGCCATAGAGCATCGGCTTTGGTAACCAGATAAGGACAGTTGACCAAAACAATACAGTGATTAAAAAGGAGTCAACGACTCCCAGAGGATTCTGAAGGACCACCGAGAGACTATAATGGGCATGCCGGGGTGGGTAGTAGCCTATGGTAATGAGTTCCCGGAAAAGTCATGAGCATGTTAATCATTTCCTGAAACCTTGTGAATGTGTATATATGGCATGTCTATAAGCTGTATAACTAACCCTTTAGGGTGTGCAAGTTTGGAGGAGCGATCCCCCTTGCACCCAGCGCTGTAATAGACATAGCTGCTTAATAACTCTGTGTGAGTTGTGGAGTTTGTTTCCGCACATCAGCACTGCAGGGCTCAAGGATGGGGACACCCCCCCTCCCCCGTCCCCTCCCTTCTGCCCGCAGGGAGCAGCCCCAGGCAGGGATGCTGAGCACGGGGGTTTCTTGACAGGCCTGGGGCTGGCAGCGGTGACACTTGGCTGTAGGGCATGTCCCACCCAGGCAGGGGTGCAAGTCCTTCTGGGGGCAGCATGCCACTCAGAGCTGGGGGGGACTTGGATGGTCTCGGGCAGAGCGAGTGTTACCCCAGCCTGCCACCATGGCCCTTTGCAGCTCCGGCGGTACCCGGGCAGGGACGGGACGGGCTGGCCTGAGGCTGGAGCACCCCAGGGTGATGCCCCCCCCACCACAGAGCATCCTCAGACCAATGGGTGCTGTGGGGATGGTGGAGCAGGGCTGGATAAAGGATGCGGGGCAGTGGGGCCAGGGCCATCACCTGTAGCAGTAGCCAAGGGGAAGCCGAAGTCCTTTTGGGGTGAAGGTGGTGGAAGGAGAAGCGAGGGCGGCACTCGCTGTCGGACAGGTCCAGGTTGCAGTTCCAGCTGATGGTCACACTGATCATCCAGTCCTGCAGCAGGGACCAGCAGACCTCGCACAGTGCCAGCACGCTGTGCGCACAGCATCCCAACGTGCATGGCACCACCATGGTCACAGCATCTCCAGGGGCACGGCATCCCCATGGGTACAGCACCTACGTCCCTGCAGGTGTAGAATCTCCACAGACATGGCAATCCCCCAGGCACAGCACCCCAGTGGGCATGGCAACCCCCACGGGCATGGCATCCCTGCGGGCACAGCGTGTCCACGGCTATGGCATCCCTGGGGGCATGGCAGCATCCCCCCAACCCACACTGCTCTCGCCCGGCCACGAGCACAGCCCCATCCTCGCCCTCCCCAGCAGGACGGGGCTGGGATGCCACAGGCGTTGGGCCACAGGCCCTTGCCAGGGACGCCGTTGGCACTGCCTGCTGGCCCAAGAGTGCCCGGGAAGGGGCTTCCCAGAGGAGCTGGCCGGGCAGCAAGGAGCAGGTCCCAAAGGACGGGAAGACGCTGGGGACGGGCAGGGGGGCAGAGAGCGGGGGAAGGATGGAACAGCGTGGAGTGCCTCTCCTGGGGGGGACTTGTCTGCTCCCGCAGGTGCAGAGGGCAGGGAGGGCCCTGCGGGGACGCTGCGCTGCTCGGCCACCCGCCCCCCATCCCCGGCAGAGGCGGGAGGGAGTCCCGGGGAGGCGGCACTGCCTCGCTCCGGCCGCGCCTGCCGCCTGCTCCCCCCGCCCGGCTCGGCCCGGCTCTGCCCGCACGGCTGGCTGGATCGGCTGGGCCAGGCCGGGCTGGGCTGGGCTGGGCCGGGCTGGGCCGGGCTCGGCTCGAGTGGGCTGCGGCCCTGCGGGCCCGGGCCGGGCCGTGCGGCGGGAGCCCCGGCGGAGCGGCGGGGCAGGTGTGGGCGCGGAGGGGGCCGGGGGTCCCGGTGGGTGCGTGCGGGGGCTGCGGGCAGGGGGCGTGTGGGCCTCGCTCCGCGGAGGCTGCGGAGGCCGCGGCGGGGCCCGAGGGCAGAAGCGCGGGGCCGGCGGGCCCGGGAGCGGGTCCCCGCGGGAGCGGGCAGCGGCGCAGCCGTCGGGCGTCCCCCGGGCGCGGCCCCGCCGCTGCCCGCTGCTGCCGGGGGTCTGGCGGGGCGGCCGTCGGCGGGCAGCGGGGGTGCGGAGAGGGGCCGGGCTGCGGCCGCTGGCGGCGCTCCCCCCGGTGCCGGCGGGGACGGGGACGGGGACGGGGACGGGCCCGGGGAGAGGCGGGCTGGCGGCGGGGCAGAGGCTGCGGGGCTCCCCCGGGGCACAGGGTCGGGCCCGGGCCGGTGGAGACGCTCTCGGGCTGCGGCCGGGACAGACGAGGCACAGCCGGCGGCTCTGGCAGAGGAGACGGAGGCTCCGCTTCGATTGCCCGCTCCGTCCTGAGGCAGCATGGCGCCTGCAGCCTGTGCAAGCAGGCCGTGCCCGGCCCAGGGCAGAAGACCCCCGGGGGGCTCGTGCAGGGAGGTCCCGGAGGTGCCCCTGCCAAGCTGGCACAGGGAGGAGAGGCGGAGGGATGGAGGGCACCGCTGGACTCCCGCTCCTGCCAGGACAGGGAACCGCTGGCCACAACTGGCCCCGAGGAGCCCTGGCGAGGGGCCGTGCTCGGGGCTGCAGAGGAAGGCGAAAGACCCCCGGGGGCCCGTGCCAGTGTGCCCCGGGGGAAAAATTCCTTCCTGACCCCAAAAGTGGCGATCGGCTGTTCCCTGAGCACTCGAGCAAGACATTTTGCGTGACCTCCAGGGCAGCGGTGGCTCCAGGGGACACGTGCACTGCCCAACCCCTCCTCTGCTTCCACTGGGGGCACCTCAGGGCCATCCCAGCATGGAAACCTGACATGGTATTCTCTACCAAAACACTCTTTTACTATGAAAATGTATCTTCCAGGGTCCACCCAAGACTCCTCCCAGGCAACTCCTGGAGCCATTTGATCACTGCTTTAGGGACCTGAGATCCCAGGAAGCAAGCCCAGACTCATACAGGGAAGATACCCAAGATGATTTTTCTCCTTGTACAATGCCCCATTCTCTGGGATGCACCCGACACCCCACCCAGGTATGGCCCTGAGTCTTTTTTTCCAGTGTTTTGGTGACCTGTCATCCCGGGTAGCAACCCCAGACTCCTCCAGGAAAGATACCCCACATGCTTTTTCTCCTTGGAAAATGCTCCTTCCTCTGGGATGCATCCGAGACTCCTCGCAATTATGTGTCTGAGAGTTTTTTCCGGTTGTTTAGGGCCCTGTCATCCCAGGTAGCAACCCCAGACTCCTCAAGGGAAGACACCCAATATGATTTTTCTCTCTTGACAGTACTCCATCCTGCAAGATCTACCCAGAACTCCTCCCAGGCGTCTCCCGCAAGTTTTCTCCAATGCTTTAGGACCCTGTGATCCCGGGTAGCAACCCCAGACTCCTCCGTGGAAGATACC